>NC_090443.1:548949488-550149488 GCF_031143425.1 Pleurodeles waltl | reverse complement strand
CTCCCGTTGTTGTCATCTTCCCTTAACAGGGCTGCGCACTGCTTAAATGACAAAGCAGTCATCTGGAAGCAAGACAGCTCAATGTCACCCAGGCACACACCATCAACATCCAGTCGCAACTGCTTCCACCAACGACACAAACAACTCTGCTCCTCTCGACTTCTACTTGCACACATCCCACGCACACACAGGAACCAGTTACATCGCTCCTGAAGCGTGGAAGAGCCTCCCAACTCCGTAGCAGGTGATTTCATCGTATACTTGGATCAAGCTTTAGCCCATAAATGTATTAACTATGCAAATTTTACAGTTGAAGTTGATTTTAACTTACACTTGGATAGGGCAGGTGACCTGCTGTTTTGGAGAGACTGGCACTATTCAATTTAAACACAAGCCAATGTAGGCCCAACGCGCAGGGCAGGGCATGCCACTGATGGCATCCTGTTTAACACAGCAATGCACTGGGAGAACCTGCGCCAGGTGACCTGGTCGGACCACTTTTTACTCCCGTTTTTCTAGCATTTTTAGTGTCTGAAGGAAATCAGACACCCACAACAGAGGAATGGGAATAGATGTTGGAACAAGGTTTCTATTCCAGACCTGAGGAGGATTCTGAATGAATTCAAGCCAGTAATCAGGGACTCCGTCATAGAGGGCGATATTGCTATTAGGTCCTGGTTTATAAAGGCCGCCGATTCCGTAGCTCCTATGACTGCAGTCAGGAAAGTAGCTTGACCCATTCAGCACAATGGTTCTTTCAGGAATTAATCCTGGAAACAGCAGCATACAAAAAATTGGAAAGGGCAGGGCGTCGCCTTTATCATAAAACAGACAAAACCCACTACAAACTGTCTCTTAAGGTACATCATATGAACATAAAGTGGGCTCGGAGCTCCTTCTATTCCCAGTAATTTAAAGAGACAGATAATAATGGGAGGAGATTTTTTTAAATTGTTGCAAGGTTCATGGACCCTAAAACCATGTACCCTCCACTAGAGATTAGTCAAGTGCTATGCTCGAAAGCAGTGACTTTTTTGAAGTTAAGATTCTTAAAACTCAGGCCAATTTAATGGGTTTGAATCATTTGACTCTCGTGTCCGGGCCTGGAGACACAGTAGGACCTACAGCAGATTCGAACCTGTCATCTGGTCATGCCCCTATAAGAAGGAACTGAAAGCACAGTTCGCAAACTATAGGTCAGGGTCTCCTGATAACCCTATGCCACCTCACATCCTGAAGACTATCACAGGTATTATGCCCACATCTATCAGGAGTTATTTGCCACCTCCCTCCATGCAGGCGTTATTCCTGATGATTGCAAAAGAGCAAATGTTATTCTCTTGCTAAAAAGGATCATTCGGATCCTGAAACACTGGCGAAGTTTCGCTGCAACCACGAAAATCCTGGAAAAGGTGGTGAATCGTCAGCTTACCATCCTTCCTGGCTGAAAACAGGCTGCTACACCGATCCCAAACCAGTTTTAGAGCTCGCTACAGCATTGAAACAACATTATTGGAGGTCTCTGAATCTATTAAGACCAATCTTGATTCTGGAATTAATGATGTTTTGGTGCTGCTGGACCTGTCAACAGCATTTGATATTGTGGATCAATACATCTTGCTGCACAGGCTATAACACCTGGGAGTGACAGGATCAGCCCTAGGAAGCTGGGTTCTTTTCCTGAGAGACTAGAGTACATAATTTAGATGAAGCCTTATGCCTCTGGGGCTAAATCGCTGAAATGAGGGGTGCCTTGGGGCTCCTACCCGAGTGCTACGCTTTTCAACATTTATATGACCTCCTTGGCGTATTTGGTCAATTCCCATGACATCAAGATTATATCATACGCAGATGATACGCAGATCCTGGTCACGGATGATGGGAACCCCGCAAGCGCAAAAGAAGCATTTTCACTTTGTATGAAGGCTTTTTGTTTGAATGGCTCAGGGCTAAAAAATTACAGTGAAATCGAGGCAAAACTGAGCTCTTATTGTTTGGGTCAAAACTCCTCCCCAGTTGGGCAGGAGCATGGCCCAACTGCACCCCTCACCCCCAAATGGTAGTGGCCAAAAATCTGGGAGTTACGTTCGACTCCCAATTATCTTTCAGTGCCCAGGTGTCAGCAGTAGTTAAACCATGGATCGGTTGCATACTGAGGACATTTCTTAACTTCCTGCATTATGATGCACAAGTCACTGTGGTCACTATGCCAATGTTTTGTACTTGGGTCTTCCTGAATATCTGGTTCAGCGTATACAAGTAGTACAGAACATGGCAGTCGGCCTCCTTTATAAATTACTCAAGCACGCGTCAGTACCTTGGCTACCTGAAAAGCTTCAATGGATACCAGTCCACAAGTGTGTTATGTATAAGGCTCTAACACCGACACATCAAGCTCTCCATAACAGCGGGCCTGCGTACTTGAATGAGAGATCAAGGAATATGGACCTGGGATGTCAAGGGCCTCCAGTAAAACTGGCTTACTTACAGTCCCCAGTTCTAAAAAACAGCAAAGACGGGGCTCCTCTTTCACAGCCAGAGCAGCAAGCATGTGGAATCAAATGCCTGGGCATTTAAGATCCATCTCGCAGGAGATGAGAGTCAAGAAAGAACAATAGGGATTGTAGGACTTCAGAGGAACCATGCCACTATTTCTGGCTTTGATTGCCAATGCAATGGGACACACTTGGAGTAGATGTGCATTATATAATAACTATTCATTCATTCATATCAGAGCCTCATATCAGAGCCGCCTCCTCCTCTCTTCTAGAAAGCCGATAGAAGTGGAAGACCTGGCTTTTCAATTAACAAACCAACCATAGGGAGGGCTAGGCACACACACCTACTCAGTGCCTGGATACCCTTGCAGGTGATAGTGCACAAATAGATATAACATAGCTGGATCAAGGATTTCCAACAGTGGATGTAGCGGAGGCGTTTATGTCAGACACCTGATGGGTCCCCATCTCTAAGTGGAGCAGAAGATCAGCATGTTTGTAAACGTGGTAGCCCCACCAATTATGAAATAATTTCTGCTCCTCCAAGCACTAAGTAACCATTGTAATATTGTTGTGACAAAAAGTTAAGGTAATTCTAAAAACTGTTCAAGAACAATATGAATGTACGTTTACCTTGTCTGTGTTGGGCTTATTACCATCTCTTACCGAGTTTCTAAAATAAATTACAAAGAAGGAAAGTTCCAGAAACATTCCTTCATCATATCACATAATCTTCTCTAGTTTTTCAGCTAAAATCAGTGTATGAGTGATTGGAAATTCTCTTTAATATGTCGCCGAAACTGCCAATCCTAGGGCAGTCGATGCTACAGACAGGTAAAGGAAGTTTCTAGGAGTAACTAAAATTAAGATTGTCAGGCTCTTTCCCACCAGCAGCAGGAACTGAATAGCTTCCTGCTTATTTCAACCTCTCGAGTCTGTCAATGACTACAACAGGTCCACATGTACTACAGCGTAACTGCAGGTGTACAGGCAAAGGCAGCCACTGCCCACCATACGGTCCCTTCAAAACACTGGGCAGGATGAGGGTGTGGATAGAGAAGAATGACACAAAACACCACAAAAGCAACCCCCCACTGTCCTACCTCTTCATCCTTAAGGTTTACATCAATATCCTTCGAGCGGATAGCATGAGTGACATGCTCAATGTTGTTTTCACGACAGTAATCAAATATGTCCTTATCTTCCTCTCTAAAAAAAAAAAAAAAAAAAAAAAAAAAAAACAATTTAAGTTAACAACTAATTCATGAATGGAGTTAAAAATCAACATCAAAGTTTAGTACCAACAATACAGCTACAGAGAGAATGAGCCATGAGTTTAGAGCACAGCACAGCACATTTGCGGAACAAAAAGCGGCATAGACAAGAACAGATAGCATACAGAATGAAAAGACGCAAAGAATACTCACAGCTTATGTAAGAAATAAGCACAATAGGTACAGAGTCACCCAGGAGTAAAAGTAGGCAACTCTCCACTTCCCGTTCTACTCTCATCATATGGCCTCTCATTCAAACAGAAGCCTTCGGCGGAAACAGGACACCTCCACTGCGTTTCTTCAGTTTCAAAATCAAAATGTCTGCAGTCTCCTTACACCTCCTGTCCTCCGGTGAGCACAACTACACAGCCTTGAACCTGTTCTCAAAGGGCTTGAGCTTGAAACTGAGCACCATTTTGGTTGTCACCTTTGAACTCTCTCTAATACGTCCTTCTGGCAATGTAGCCTGAACTGGAAAAATATTTCCTATCTGTCATCTAGAACTGTACAATATTGCAGGTATGACCCACCTGCGATAAGCGTAGTAGCAACACAACCTATGTTCTCAGCTGGTTATGGTTCTCCATTTGCAGCCAAAACACCTATTATCTCTGCACAAGCTGGGCACACTCTTTAGCCATGTTAAAGTCATCAGATATAATTAACCCAAGATCAGAGTGCAGCTGGTGATACTTAAGGCCACATTTTTTTCTGTGCTCTCATCAGAAGCACAGAAAACTCAAGTGACCATCGGTCTAGAACAAAGCTAGGAGTGTGGCCGTAGTTCTTGGACTTGGTATCCATCTTGAAGCCCTCGAGTTTTGATCCCCTTCCATTTTTAGGGTCGAGCGCTCAAGCGCTCCATCTCTGTTGTAAGCTCTCTTTGGGCTTTTAACCACGCTCATGTCACACCTGTCACTTTCATTGGCTCATGGGCTTGCCTTTTAAATCCGCTTGATTTCATTAGTGAAAGGCATGCATATGTAACGCCTTTTACGGTATTTAGCCCTCCTCAAGCGCACAGGCCAACTACTGAAAACATACGAGGCTCCATGTTTTCAGCTTGGTTTCTGGACTACTTTATCTTTTTATTTTCCATAGCGCAATCGCACTTGTTTTTTTCTTTCAATTTATGTGGCAAGAAAAGTCCGGTTAGGAGTTTATAACGCTAATAGCTCTAACTCGAGCAAATGTGAATCCCGCTGCATTGCAAATACTTGTTTTAATTTTTTTTTAATTGCTTCAATTTTCTTTTGTTTCCTTCAAATAAAAAAGTCTGCCAGATATTGATATAAAATGCAAGTAGCCATTCTTATGCATAGTTAGTATTTATGGAGCACTTGACAGGTCTCAACACATGCTTTGCAGCCTCATGGCTTAAGTTTAACAGTGGGAAGACTCCAATCAATATATATTTAGAACATAGAGAACTGTATGCCCAGGTATGAGAATCCAAACTGCTTCTTTGTACATTATCAAAGGTTTAGGGCACAATGTATGTACCTGTTCTTGCCTTGTTTAAGTCACTACCTTGAATGGTGCGCAAGTTTATGCTTGGATCCATAGGCCTGGTAATTCCTTGACTTTTTGATGGACTTGTAATGAATGAACGCCTCCACTCCTCCAACCCCTTTTGGCGCCTTCTGAGGGGCTACCTGAATGTGCAGAGGTTTCAGTCCAACAATGCTCCAATCACCCTGTCCTGGATTTCCATACTACGGCTCCCCTCCCTGCCGGTACAGGTGGTAGACTCTCCTCATCTCCTTCAACCCTACAAAGCCCTTTTCCTTAGCCCGGAAGGTCTTCCCCTAAAACTCTCCAATGCCAGCGTAAGCTCGCTGAAGTTCTGCTAAATTGGGAAATCTTTTGCACCATGCTGCAGATCTCATCAAGTCATGATCCTCTGAGACTACATGTGCCTACATTCAACCTGTAAAGTCTGGGCTTATTGGAGCATGGAACAGGGTGTGGATCCTCTTCATAGCTTTCTTGCGCCCAACGTAAACTTACTTTCTGAATGGTCTGTCTTTATAGGTCTAATAATGAGTTCTGGTCTGTTGTTTTTCAATATTTCACGCTGTAATGCTATGTCCATTGGAGAAAACCCCAAAACATATCTAATTCTATTTCTCCATTGATGGGGCTATTTTCTATATAACTGCACAGAATAAGACTGGGTCTCACTCCATTCTCGACCTCTACTTCATGGGAAAGGAAATGCCTTCCCTTTGTGTCGCTGAGTGCCGTAAGAAGTACCTCTCCTGGATAATTTCTCAGTCATATAACTCTGAGGAATAGCGCCTTGCTTCTTTCAGAAGACCTCCATATTCTAGTGTACTGGCCCACTCTGGTCAACAAGATGATGACCTCAGCTGATATTCTGACCTCAACTGGTATTCATTCCTCTGCCTTTGGATCCTAATCAATGCAAGGAGAAAAGGCAATGAAGTCCTTCTGAATCGAGGTGTCTATTGTCAGAAGGGTTTGAGGAAGGGACAATGTTTATGTGTAAGCAAGTCAAAGACCTGGTATTGGTAAATGTTAAATATAAAACCTCACAAAAGTTCATATTCCTTTATAACGTCTATTCCTAGCAATACGTGTTTCAAACCATGTAGACTGATTCCAGGACTCCATTACGAGCAGGAAAGGATCAGAAGACAAGTTACAGAATGACAGACCGGGATAGATAATTGAAGGGAAATGTTGGCTCTTCAGAGTAATGAGGCCCCAGTTTCATAGAATATAATCACCAGAAAGGCCAGACATTTAGCACAACATCTGCTGTAACTTGTATCTAAAGTTCCATAATGCCAGGGTGAGCACACAAGGCGTTCCCAGGCCCATACTTATAGTTTTGTTACTAGACCTATCCACAGTCTGTCTTATGGAAGTAAATATCTCCATTTACAAAGCAAGTTAAACATGCATCCACTTCTTTTCAACTGCAAATATTACACTGTGAGAAATGTTTCCCACGTCCTAGAGTAGGCAGTATTCTCTGTGCTCAAACTGTGACAATCAAAAGCCTTTTACCACTGGTGCCCAGGTGCTTTACCTTCATAAGGACAACAAAACTGAGCACCAAAGACACGCCTCTGGAACTTGACCCTTGGGGTAGTGAAGCCACGCAGTCCACAGCTTACTCAGGGAGCTGATGAGGGCACACACATAGAATTCAGTAACACGAAGAATCTCAGCCAATCAATGTTCAATCATTGCTTTTTCTTAAAAAAAGGACAATATACTTTAATTCTAAACAGACAGATCATTGCCCTACATAAAATTTCACAACGCCATCACAATGGACACAGGCATATCTGGTAATAAAAACTGTGTTGGGTAACCAGGCAGTATGGCGTCAATGGACGCTCTCAGTAGCAGAGAAAGAGAAAGGTAGGTTGTCCTGAAAAGACTCAGATAGCAAAGAGCACTACATTTGATCTCAAGTGATCCCTCCCCTTGTTAGTAGATGACATGTCCCAGTAGTTCACTAGTTGCCTTTTCACATGTTTACAATCCATGCATAGTACCTGTTGAACAAATTACCCACATTTGGTAATGCTCTTTCTGGTGGATACTCTAGCTGCAGATTCCTCACCTGGTGAATATTCCCAGGCGTACTACTAGATCTGAAGAACTAAAAAGCAGGGCTCCATCGCGCGGGTAGGTGGCTTTGTGCGACTCAGTTTTGGTGGTGTTCCACTATGGAAGTGATGAACAGAGCTGCATATAATCACCACCCATGTACGCTTATGTCAGTTTCTTTCATGACTTGTCCGCACCCTCAGACACGCAGCCCATCAGTGAACTCTGCGAAGTGGTGGGAAGATTCCTGAACTGGAACCTCTTTAAAAGGAAAGGTGACCATTCCACAGAACGGGAGGGCTGTGAGGTATCTGCAGTTAGATAAACTATGCACCAGAAACAGCATTACCGAAAGTACGTAAATTGTTCTTCTAGTGAATATTTCTAATTGAAGATTCTACACCTTGTAGATAGATACCAAACTAGTCCAAGCCAAGGTGGTAGTTTTATGGCAGAGACTAAAATGTCTTGCAGGACCAAACAGGCCAAATGCCCATCCCAGCAGACCAGACTGTCAAGGTAGTAGTACTTCATGAATATGAGCACTGATGGCCATATAGCAGCCTGAAAGACATCCAGAACAGGCACTTTGTGTGAGAACTTAACTCTGCTGGAATGAGCCCTCAGAGCCTCTGGAGGAAACATTTTAGCAAGTGCATAACAGATTTTAACACAGAGGGCTCTCCATCAGGAGATGGTACACTTCTGCACTGACTTGCCCTTCTCTGCCCCAGAGAACCCTACAGAGAGCTTATGGTTCACCCAATGTTCCCTGGTGTAGCTGATGTTAAAGTTGAGTGCTCTCCTGAGTTCTAAACAAGGGTGCCTCTTCTCTTCTTTTGAGGGATGAGGTGGAGCAAAGAAGGTCGGAAGAGTGACTTGTCAGATGTGAAAGGACATCTCTACCTTTGGTAGGAATGCTGCTTGAGTCCTTAATACCAAATTGTCTACAAAAAAGGTGGTATAAGAAGGACTGGAAGGCCAGAGGCTCACTCACATGACCTGCCAATGTTTTTGTAACCAAAAAGACACTTTTTAAGGTGAGGAGACAACTGTGCATTGAATCAAAAGGGGTTCATATGAGAAAAAGTGAGGACCAAATTTAATTCCCACTTTGGCATCACCAAAGGGTTTTGGGAGAAACATATTTTGCAAACCTTTAACAAAACAAATCACAAAGAGTGATTTAAACAAAGACTGCTGGTCTGGCAAACATAAGAAGGCCGAACTGGCTGACAAGTAACCTTTAACTGTGCCTACAACAAGTCCTTGCTGGGCCAAGGACAAAACAAACAGCAACAGATCCAACAGTTTGGCCAGCAACAGTTTAATCTGGTGAGTACAGCAACACGCCACAAACCTATCCTAGCCCCTGGCATAGACAGATGTCTGACTATCTGCGTGGAATCTGGGTGCAGGACCTTTGTGGAAGGGCGCCTGACTGGCAAGATGGCATCAACAACTTCAAGAGGAAGGCCAAAGGAAATTAACTGTCTTTGTTCAATGAACGTGCAGGTTAACCAGGCCTGGGTGCAGGCCCCCATCTTGTTTCTGCAACACAAGATCCTCCTGAAGTTGCAGCCCATTCAGAGAAGAGATGCTGAGGCCCAGAAGTTCTGGGTACCACACTCTCCTGGCCCAATCCGGAGGCACTAGAATTACTTGGGCCCAGTTGTTCCTAATCTTCCTCAGAACTCAGGCAGTAGAGTTAGCGTCCGGAAGGCACACAAGAGCCCTGTGCTTCACTGCGTGTGTAATGCATCTAAGAGGAAGAGCCTTCTTGGGAAGTCAAACGTGCAAAAGTATTGATAGTGCACATTCTCAGCAAAGAGATAGATCCAGGATTGTCCCCATTGCCAGAAGACACTCTGCACCACCTCAGGTGTAACCACAACTCGTGTTGGCAGTTAAACTCATCTACCCTGAAATGTAAAGATCACACTAGGTGTTATTCCATCAGGGAAATGCCCTTATGGCTCAGCTAGTTCCAGAGGCGCAGAACCTTTTGGCACAGAATCCAAGGACCTCCCTCCCCACCCTGCATGTTGCAGCACCAGATGGCAATGGTGTTGTCCATAAAAAACAGCATATAAGACCCTTGAAGATCAGCAGGAAGGCCTTCAGTGGCAAGCAAACTGCTTGCAGCTTGAACAGGTTTATGTGGCGGCGGACTCCATCAAACACCAGAGTCCTCTGATCGCCACCTCTCCAAAATGGCCTTGTGAACCCATTAGTAATGTGTGCGTCACCACCATCAATTTTGAATGGGGTACGGAGAGGGGTCTGTAGCTGGCCCAAGTGTGGCCAAGCAGGCACCACTGAAGAGCTTCTGCAGTCTCTGACGACATCTCGGTGGAATCTGGGTGCTGGGCCTACTGAGGCTTCTGATCCCACTGCAGAGCCCGCATATGCCATCAGGCATGGTCCCACCACATAGCGTGCCACCAGGGAAATGACCTGATGGCTGAGCACAGCACTACTGGACAATTTAGAGGACTTACCTTTCAGATGTTATGTTCTGACGCCCTGAAAGGATGTAACTGAACCAGCCTCCTATTGGATAGCTCTGTGCCACTAAGGGCACACTAAACAGGTTTTGAGGTTGCTACTCAAGAGGCGGGGGCTTGGGCCATATACTGCTCCATATGTCCAAGAACTGTCTGTTGAAACACGGCCCCAACTTCAACAGTGCTGGGAGGCGGGCACCAAAGAGGACGATACACGAAGCCTGTGGCAAATCCCTGAAGTGGTGAAAATCCAGGAGGGGGGGGGAGGGGGGGGGAGGGTGGAGTGCTACAAGAACCAAGGAGCATGCCATGGCTCAGCTCACCATAAATTCTAGAGGCCAGAGTCTGCTTTTTTTGCCAAACAGGTAGATACAGTTGGTTCAGTCAATGGCCATGTTTATTACGGACACCTGGATGTCCCCTGAAAAGCCTGTGGATCTCATACATGCATGGCATCTTAGTACCTTGCTTGCCCCAATAGCCATTCTTAGCCAACCTTCTGTGCCTAGGCCCAAGCATATTACAAACGTGGCCGCATCCCAGCCATCCTGAATAGTTTGGGCCATGGAAGCCAGAACGTTTTCCGGGACTGCCAGTAAGATCTCACAACAATGTCCAAAATGGGTGGGAGTAATTTTCAAGAAGACAGCTGGCACTGACCAGCCTCAAGGCAAAGCTGGCTGAGAAGAACATTCTCTTGTCAAATATTTCTATACGTTTGAACTAGGTCAGGAGGAGTCATCGGAAAGGTGTTCGGGTTGACTTTGCTTCTGGATTCCTGCACCATCGAACTCTCAGGGTTTGGACGCGGAGTAAATATTCAGGGGTTACCTGGAGTCAGCGCTTTATTTGAGACGGTGGGGAGCCCAGGCACTTTTTTGGGGACAGACACTTATTTTTCTACATCAGATATTTACAGAGTGCAAGAGAAGTGAAACGCACAGATCGGAAAGACAAAGAAGAAAAAGATGGCAAAACCGTCACAGAGGGAAAAACGTGGAACCTGCAAGAGTGAGAAAAAGGGGCAGCGATAGTTTGATTATGGACTGAAGACTACTGGCTTTGGTATTCGGCGCACAAATGTGTAATTGCTCCAGTTGCCAGCTTCTGAGCAGAGCTTTGGACACCAACACTCTTTCTTTCACAAATTAAGTACTGCCTGGACCAAGTCTATAGAGATGGACAACCCATTGTTTGACTGGAAGGCCAGAACACAGTTTTGCCCAAAGACGCTATATAAGGGCACAACAGTGTGCCCGTGAAAGCCTTGTTGAGGGGCTGCAGAGATCTGGTTGGTGCCTGGTCAGGATGGAGGACCTCTGTGAGGACATTTATTTTCACCTCCATAGTGGTAGGTGGAGGTCAAGGACTTCAGCAACCCTGCAAATCACAGTGACAAAGATGTACTTTCTTTAGTAGCTGGACCAGGGGTGAACACAAACCCAGTACCAGGTGAAGTATCAAACGCACAGGCACCCTGCATATCCATGTACCAACTGACTTCATCATTAGGGGGGGAGGGGTGGAGTCTTCCTCATCCCCTCCGCAGTGGGAGGGGGTTGGGTTGACTGCCACTTGGACTTATGTTTCATCTTTGACTTACCCTAAGACATCGACCACAAAGATGATCTGGACTGGGAACAGGTCCACACTCTGGACTTCAACTTGGAGAAGGACCTGCATGGAATCTTGCAGTGCTCCACCAAATAGAGCTTCACCTCACGTTCTAAGATGGCCTTCTGTTTCAACTGGCTGCAGTCATTCCAGGCCTTGGAATCGTGCCCTGAACCAAAACACCAGAGACATACCTCGTGAGGCGACATCGGTTTGCGACAGTCCCTACAAGATCTAAAACCTATAGTCTTAAGGGGGACATGTTCCATTGTACACTGGAAAATTTTGAAGAAGAAAAAAAAATGATGAAACTTCTGACTCCAGCTGCAATTCTTCAGTGCACCCTGACGTCACAGGTACTGCAATTCTAGAAGATCAAACACTCACATGGTAGTAGGAACAGGGTCAAACCTCATGAAGGCCCCGAGGTTGCTGGGCATTCCCTGGATCAGGAAAATGTCTTCTAAGCTTCATGCACAGCTCTTCTAGACATTCCTAGTTTTGGGCACCAGTAGTAGGTGGGCTTCTTCCATCGAGATGGATGCATGTAGCTGCTCCGTTTCTGGTCCCGAACCTCGCAAGGAAAGTTGGCAGTCAGTAACTTCAACTGTCCTGTTCAAAGGTTTTTTCCAGTGTGCACAGGTGTGGGATCTGTGCACCGAGTTGATGAGAAATCCTTGCTCAATGACTGGGGATAGTAGTCCCATGTTTATACCAGTTAAAAGACAGAAGGTCTTTATTTAGATGTTGGCGGACGAGTTACTCCATCACAATGGTGACGGATATCTCATCCGCAAAAAACGAAATCCCATTATATCTGATGCGATTTAGATTTCGGCAGATAGGATATCTGTCACCGTTGAGAAGGAGTGACTTGTCCGCCAATATAAACCAGGCCCAGAGTGTGTGGATTCCAAGTGGCCCAGGTCTGGGACAGGGTTCAGCCAAATTGTGTTTTACATATTGCTCCCAAACTGGTCCAGCCACAGTTTGTCTATCCTGGTGTCAGCAGAAAAGTGGGTGGGTCAACGGCTTCCTGTCTAAGGAATCCACAACAAACGTACAGAAGGAGAGGCGTTCCCACTCAGTTACCACTTTACATAAGTGTGTAACGTCTCTCAAGGGAGAACCGAGTAGAAAAGGCAAAAGGCCAGGTTCTGCACTCCAAACGGACCATCTAGCTCCTATCCTCCACGCCAGAGTCTATTCCCTTAGACAGGACATCAGGAATGCTTTGGAGGAGCCTGGTAATTCACACTGCTATCTCACAGGCTCTCTCCCACTTGCATAGTGTGCACCACTCTTGCCCTAGCAATTCAACATGGATTCTTGGCTGCCACACAAACACAGCACACTCCATGCTTACTCGGTCACACATGTACATATAAAACAAGCACACAACACACATATATCCCATTGGCATGCACTGAAGGACCCAGCTACAGGAGACTGAGAGATCGATTTAAATAGATAAGGTCAATAGGCCTCTCTCTAGTGCAGGTAAACAGGCAAAAGAAAACCTGTGCTGCTACTAAGAACCCATTGAACCCACTGTAGGTCCTCCTCTGGCCAGGGAGCTGACAATAGTGATACTCTGTAAATGAGGCAAGCATGTTCTGATCCTGCGAACAACAGAGAGTAATTCTGAGTCTCACTCCATGTCACAACAGGCTCTCAGCATACACTCATGCTTCTCACGTTCACAAAGGTCTAAAGACACAAACCCCGACCAGAACTCGCTAAGGAGAACTAAGGGCTAGGGTGCATGTTCTTTCGACCCATGCAGAGGAGTTTTTCAGTCCCAACATACACTAAACCCTATGTATTTCACAACTTGTGGAAATATATTTGCCTTGGATGCCTTTTATAGTCCAAACTCTTTAGCTACTAAGAGAGTAACATTCTGCTCAGTTATCACTTAAGCATGCAGATCTTGTGGCTAGGGATGACTGGCAGGCGGACCATGTGTCATACTTTCAATATTCTGTCTTGATACCATAGAATAGTTGTATGTATGAGAATGTATTGAAGATATTTATGAGCAAGAAATGGAAGGAAACTAAGTAAGGATTTGAAAACGGGAGAATTAGATGAACAGGAGAAAAACGGATACTGAGGAAAAAAAGACACTAAATGAACAAAGGAAGTAAAAGACTGAAAAAAAGATAGAATGCCAACAAAGATACGAAGGAAAAGGGAGAAGAATAGAAAAAGAAGAAAATTAGTTAGAAGGAGACATTTGTGCTTCCCTTACACTTTCTCCACATGTTGTCATTCAAGTTGCCACCTAATGTTGCGTAATCCACCTGCACACCTGCAATGTATGTGCCAGTTCCTAGTTTGTGAACTATTTTTGGCCCCCTTCTGTACATGTTGTGCCTGTCCCTCTACTTCTTTTAGCATAATTTCTGTGTTATCAGAGGATGTAGCTCACCCAGTTGGTAGTATTTTCTTGATTCTGGTGAATGAATATTGACTTTAAGGGTTTCCCCCAGGCTTTGCTGCCCGAACTGCTTAGTTTGAAACCTTAGCATGTATTTGGTTTTGTTTTGCTTGACCATTTCTCCTGGGTGTGCTGGTTGTTCTTTTTTGTATTGTACTGTAATATTTTTATACTACTTAGCGCCCCTATGTGTGATGCTGATGTGGTTGCCTACACAGGTAGAACATTAAGCTATGTGGGGTGTGAGGTTGGAAGGATGTTGTCCTTGTTTTGATCCTGTGTGGAAGTAATTCCATGACATGAGTCATGACCATCGAATTGTGGTTACCCTGTTATGAGACACGACCCTTAGCGGTGTGATGGAGGAAGAGTTGTGAGACACAGACACATAGTTTTTGTTAGTAGTATGCTGCCAGCCATGATCGATTGATCTTGTATTGTGTTCTTATATGCTCTAGTAAACCCTGATGAATTTCGCAGAGGGACGTCTATTCTGAGGCCTTATGGACATGAGCAGGCACGGATGGGAGAGAATTCGAGATCTGCCTGGATAGCCTACATCACTGTGAATGACATTGTTTGATGTCAAGAAGCGATCACAGCACGTGGCCAACATGGCCCGACTGGGAAGAATTGTGTTGGAGTCTTCAGATGGCCAGCAGTGAGCAGATATCTTTAGAAAGGCATTCCATGTCTGCCATGAGGGAGGATACAGCGGTTATGAAAATTCTAGGGTAGGCCATGCTCCCTCCATCCTGTACTGTACAATGGTAATTTGCACCAAATCCATTTAACTTTCGGTTCTCCTGTAAGTGTTCTCCAAGCCCTGTATTTCTTGAAGATCTATTTAGAACCAGCCCACTGAGCTGAAATGCTGTACATGTTTCTTTCTCCTTGACCCTTGGGGTTGCCCTGCGAGGACGTTTCCAGTGATCCACTGAGCGGTTAAGTGAGCGCATGTTCTTGGTGCCCTCTTCTAAATTTCCATAATCTATTGTTGATCTGATGCAATGTCTGTTTCTTGTTTGCGGTGCACAAAAGGCTTTTGTGAGCAAATGAATTAAATAAAAATCTCTGCAGCCAGAAAAAAGGGAAGGGAAAGAAACTGCACATGGGGGTGGGGAGACAGAAAAAAAGAGGAACAGAAGTGAGGAAGAAAAGTTGGAAGAAAACGGCATACAAAGAAAAAGATTGGAAAGGATTCAAATTAATGGGAAACTACTTAAGGGTGACAAAGTAAATAAAAAGAAGATGGGCCACAATGGAAGAAACGGGAAGAACAAAAGGGAAAATGCAGACTGAGCCAAAGATCAAGAACACGAAAGAGGGAACGAAAATAAGGGAAAGGGATTGAAAGGACGGGAAAAAGAGGGCGCCAAAATAAGACAGTAAGACTCCCGTGACGGCGGAATAGAGCGACCCTAGGAAGACTTACAAAGCTGAAGTGAGCAGGGAAGGTCTATCAAATTAATGTGGCAAGCAAGCGAAAACTGGGAAACTATGGGTAAAAGGATACAGGCTAGAGGAGGTTGTCAGTTTTTGCTGCACTTCCTCTCCCTGCCCCCAGGGGAGCTACTCTCATAATGTATAATTATCTTTACGCTTCAGCCCCCTGCCCCCCTCAGAGGAACTGCAATTATCCTTCTTCTTTAATCCCGTGCCCCTCCGAGGAGCTGTGGGCACGGACAGAGGAGAAGCTCATTAGCAGCGTCTTTCTTCGCTTGCCACAGACGCCCAAAGCTTGTAATTGCTCGCCGCTGTGATGGCACGGCGTGCAGTGGGTAATTTTCATAAGAATGGGATGGCACACGGATTGGTAGGGCCATGGTGTCCCAGAGGTTCCCTTCATACACATTGCATGCTGCCCCAATTACTAATGCCAGCTGTGCCCAGGCAAATCAATCATTGGGAGACTACAGCCATCCTACCACTACCCCATGGCAGGGAGTGGCACGGAGAAACCCTACCAATGTCCTCAAACAGCATACCTTAAGCAAAGAAAAATAAAGAAGAATTAGCAAAGCCAACAGGTCTGACCTTACCAGGCTGATGCAATAGTGAATTTAAAGAAAATATGCCAGAACCGTATACTTTGTAGGTGGATGTGCATATGTGAGCAAGCAAACGCTATCACCAGAAGCAGCTCCTCTGCAATGGCGGAGGAGCGTGACCCCCCCGACCAAGAACCAGAAGATGAAAAATAAAATAGCTTACTATCGTTTTATTTTTCATCTGCTGGCTCAGCCAGCAGAGCAGTGAGGGGAGGGACGGGGCTGGGCCACGAGAGGTGGGAGGGGGAAGGAGGAGAGAGTGCATCTAAGTGCGCATGCGTGTTTGGCCGGCCGTCTCAGGCTGGCCAAACACATATGCGCACTTAGGTTTCTCCAGCCTGGCTGAACACAGACCCCAGGGTTGTGTCTGAGTGGCAGTCCAATCCACTCAGACCAATCCTGGCACTGCTTTAATGTTAGGTTTAGCATGAAAGCAGTGTCAGGATTGCTGGGGAGCCTATGCTGGTGTCCCAGTGAATGCTGGGACACCGCAAGAAGAGGAGCGAGGTGGCAGGAGTTGGTGGCAGAGAGAAAGGTAAGATTTTTTTGTCTCATTTTACATTCCCTTCCCAACAAACCCCTACTCCCACTGACATTTTCGGCAGTCGCAGCTGGCTGTCACACTCAGTGCAAGTAAGTCAAGGATGAAGGTGGGCTGATCCATTGTCCCATGCTGTGGTGAACGCAAACACAATGTGAATCCCACCCCTATCCTGAATCGAGATCAAGGCAACAAATAAAGTAAATGTCGAGAAGTAAAAATGTTCAACATTGCAGAGTGAGAACTCCTTACAGGAGGAAAGACAGCCCTTCTCATAGTCCCACTACAGACTCTGTGCAAAGGAATGCCTGTTTGATGCCAGAAACTAGGTGTGCCACCGCCGAATCCTACAGGCTGAAAGATATGCAGTGCAGCATGGTTACAAGTCTGATTTACCCAGGGGCTTATGCTACTGTACTGATAAAACATCCTCTTAATGCACTCAACTATGTTCTTTTCTCGGTGGCAATCCAAAGTTACCTGTTTTGTAGTTAAGCCTTGAGGGCCTCACCCCAGGCCAATTTTAAGCCTCATCTACCAGACTGCGCAAGCTGTCTAGTGGTGAAAGACCCATTGTGGGCTTACTAAGACCTTACAGGGGCTTACATCCCATTCATTGCTTACCAATGGTTGGCTTTATTGTTACACATTTGCTTGCTTTTTATTCTATAGCTTCCCTTGTCCATTTTCCATCTTGTATTTGTCCCTGTGCCGAAGGACAACCTGTTTACATTCTCTTTGTTTGGCTTACTTGTTTCCTTCTCTTGCTTACTTTTAAGGACCTCATTTTTTTAAAGTCGTGCCTAAGATGTGTTGTCTCCTGCAGAATCTTTTGTTTCTAACAGTGAGCCTAGAGACCGCCCAATTGCTTACACTTGTTTGGCTTCATTGTCACTCATTTGCTTTCTTATCGGTCAGCCGCTATAGACTTCCTTTCTCTTCAAGTGTTTAAACATCCCTTGGAGAGTGGACGCATTATGTAAGGCCTTCCACTGCTCATTTTTTTAGGCACTACTCTTTGTTTGTGTTTAAGCGTTCTATGAAATTATGAGTTTTTCAGCTGTCTCCCTCATGTACTTCTCCTCCCTCCATGTTACCGCACCTGTAGACTCCCCCACTGTCCATCTACTTGCCCCCAGCCCCACAACCCTCTGTTGTCCATCACCTTACCCCAGCCCCTCCTGACCACCCTCCTTTGTCCGTGATGCCCCCTACTTGCCTTCCCTGTTGCCCTTGTTGACCTCCACCCACCTTCCCCTCATGGTCCATGATGACCCCAGTTGACTTCCCTTCGTTGTCCATGTTGCGCCCATTTGCCCTCCCTCTGTTGTCCGTTTTGTCCTTCCACCCAACTATAACAAAAAAATTGTGCTATGATGCATACAACTCTGGCCATGTCATAGCGCTTTTTTCTCCACACCCTCAGTTGTGCATGCAGAATCCCTACCCGTACTGTGTTGGCTCCCACCCGCAGAAAGAAAAATGCAATGATGCAGCCACCCCTGGCTGCATCACTTCTTTTTCCCCCTCACTACATGAATTGTCCATGTTGTTCCAACCACATGCCCTTCCTCCCTACTTGTTGCCGTTCTCCCCACCCTCCCTCCAGCAATACAAAAAAGTGCTATGATGCGTCCAGCTATACTGCTGTACAAAAACAAAGGCACTACCTCTTGTTGACGAGACCTAATGGTGCTGCCAATGCTGTGTTTTTGGTTAAGCACTCTATGAGAGAGTGCATGGTTTTTCCATCTTCCTACCCCGTGTCTCATCCTCAAATGTCCACCTCCCCAGCACTCAGTGTTGCTTCTCCCTCAAGTGCTTCTCCCCTCCCAGTGTTCTTTCTATCTCATGAAATGCTTCTCACCTCTTTCCTCACACGCTCCTCAATTGCTGCCTCATTTTCGAAGCCCCTTTGCAACAAAAAGTCTATATTTTATATTTACTGATCCAAGTGGCGTTCACCATGTTGAATCAATAAATAAAAAAAACAAAGTAAATGGCACCACTTCATTCCGATAATGCTCATGCACTGTGACACGTGCGCATAGGTGCCATCATGCGCGAGTCAGTGGAATGATGAGACTACGGTTGCATCACTGTGTCTTTTTCTTTTTTTTTTGACAACGCTGCACACCAAAGGAGAGACTTGTTGACTTTGTCAGTGCTTGTTTAGATTTAAAGGCTCTTAACAATCAATGCTTCCTTGCCTCCTAATCTTCAAAATTTCTCCATCGAGTTTATGTGCATATGTGTTGTGAATTATCTTTTAAAGATGATTTTTTTAAGGCAGTGTGCTTTCTTGAATTGTCATTTTATGTGACTAGAACATGTATAACGAGTTGCTGCTGTTTGTATGCTTCCATAGCACTTTAGAGTCAGAACGCCCATTACGGTTTGGGGAGTCTTGTTGACTAGTCAAATTGGGTTATCGATTTTAGTTTTGCCAGTGTCTGCCAGATTACATTTATATTTACCTTCCAGAGATCAAACCCCCAACAGTTACACTAATCGTCCTCACTGCGAAACCGTCAGAAAACATGGTCTCCAGAAGTCTACACTTTTCATCATGAGCCTACAAAAGTCCTTCTTTTATTGCTGTTGATTACACCGTTTTCGTGAAAAGAGCGACTTAAAAGTAGCTGGCAGATTCTATCACTCCGAGATGGAAGCAAGGTTATTGTATTTCAAAACGAGCTGTAAACTGGCCTGTGCTTCAAAGACCATGTTTGCCCTCTCGTCTTCACGGGCTAGAAACGTATAGGCATTGCGTGTGCACACACGTTTTGTGGTAATTCCAAAACACAGTGAAAGAGGTTGTAGAAGACAGAAAGCAACCAATGGTTGTTCCTTTACATTACATTTCTTTATTTTTTCATTAAAATCGACACAAGCATGCTAAATGTCTCGCTGACACGTTTCTACCACGCAAATACATCTTACTGACATTCACCAGGTTGAATGATTTCTCACAACCTTCTATTAATCACTACAGGAGGTTGGTATTTTTTAGCTGCAGGTTTCATGTTACATTTCTAGCAGGCTTCATTTTGTTTGTAAATGGCTAACCTCATGCTGCTGGCATAACTCTTCTTAATGAAAAACGTTTTTTAAAGACAATTTTTGGTTGCACAGTACATTAAATCAGGCCGAAGTTATTATGGCTTACACCGTCTACGGCAGCTTGCAGACTACCATCCATAAGAAATGGAGGGAACACGTTTTGCATCAATGACACATTAACCAGTGTTGTTTTGAGGCCAGAGACCTTGTGCAGGGTGCATGATGAGAGAAGATAGGAATGGCCTACTGGAAATAGTGCACCTATATCCTGGTGCAGCAGGTCTGAGAATTTTGCAGCCACGGGAATCTACAAAAGTCTAGGCCTCGTCTAAGGAGTGCGTTTGAGGCAAATGCAGTCACAGGCTCTGGGCGCCTGAGGCTCCTTAAGATTCCTGAGGCCTCTGTGCCGAGCTTTCCTGACCACACACATTGACCTCTGCTATTTCCTGCCAAAAGAGTTCATTTGTCTCACAGAACAACTAATCAATTCTAGAAGCCATCAATCACCACTGATTGTAAACTATGGAGGCCTGGCAGTAGGAGGGAGAGGGATGGCAGGTGGCTTCTAGGGTTTTGCGTGATTAATACAATTCTGATAGATTACATGGGATGAAGCAAAGTAAAGCATGATGGCAGGGCAGGACAGAGCCCCAAAAAGCAGAGGTTTCTGAAGATTATCAAAATGTTCTGGGCATGTGAGGCAACGTGTGCTGGAAAACAGCCCAATGCCTTCAGCCATGTGCTGCCTACGGAAGAGGACAAGGCGGGGATATAGCTACTCTGCACCTGTATGTCGGTTTTACTGACACTACAGGGAGTGCAGAATTATTAGGCAAGTTGTATTTTTGAGGATTAATTTTATTATTGAACAACAACCATGTTCTCAATGAACCCAAAAAACTCATTAATATCAAAACTGAATATTTTTGGAAGTAGTTTTTAGTTTGTTTTTAGTTTTAGCTATGTTAGGGGGATATCTGTGTGTGCAGGTGACTATCACTGTGCATAATTATTAGGCAACTTAACAAAAAAATATATATACCCATTTCAATTATTTATCATTACCAGTGAAACCAATATAACATCTCAACATTCACAAATATACATTTCTGACATTCAAAAACAAAACAAAAACAAATCAGTGACCAATGTAGCCACCTTTCTTTGCAAGGACACTCAAAAGCCTGCCATCCATGGATTCTGTCAGTGTTTTGATCTGTTCACCATCAACATTGCGTGCAGCAGCAACCACAGCCTCCCAGACACTGTTCAGAGAGGTGTACTGTTTTCCCTCCTTGTAAATCTCACATTTGATGATGGACCACAGGTTCTCAATGGGGTTCAGATCAGGTGAACAAGGAGGCCATGTCATTAGATTTCTTTCATTTATACCCTTTCTTGCCAGCCACGCTGTGGAGTACTTGGACGCGTGTGATGGAGCATTGTCCTGCATGAAAATCATGTTTTTCTTGAAGGATGCAGACTTCTTCCTGTACCACTGCTTGAAGAAGGTGTCTTCCAGGAACTGGCAGTAGGACTGGGAGTTGAGCTTGACTCCATCCTCAACCCGAAAAGGCCCCACAAGCTCATCTTTGATGATACCAGCCCAAACCAGTACTCCACCTCCACCTTGCTGGTGTCTGAGTCGGACTGGAGCTCTCTGCCCTTTACCAATCCAGCCACGGGCCCATCCATCTGGCCCATCAAGACTCACTCTCATTTCATCAGTCCATAAAACCTTAGAAAAATCAGTCTTGAGATATTTATTGGCCCAGTCTTGACGTTTCAGCTTGTGTGTCTTGTTCAGTGGTGGTCGTCTTTCAGCCTTTCTTACCTTGGCCATGTCTCTGAGTATTGCACACCTTGTGCTTTTGGGCACTCCAGTGATGTTGCAGCTCTGAAATATGGCCAAACTGGTGGCAATTGGCATCGTGGCAGCTGCACGCTTGACTTTTCTCAGTTCATGGGCAGTTATTTTGCGCCTTGGTTTTTCCACACGCTTCTTGCGACCCTGTTGACTATTTTGAATGAAACGCTTGATTGTTCGATGATCACGCTTCAGAAGCTTTGCAATTTTAAGAGTGCTGCATCCCTCTGCAAGATATCTCACTATTTTTGACTTTTCTGAGCCTGTCAAGTCCTTCTTTTGACCCATTTTGCCAAAGGAAAGGAAGTTGCCTAATAATTATGCACACCTGATATAGGGTGTTGATGTCATTAGACCACACCCCTTCTCATTACAGAGATGCACATCACCTAATATGCTTAATTGGTAGTAGGCTTTCGAGCCTATACAGCTTGGAGTAAGACAACATGCATAAAGAGGATGATGTGGTCAAAATACTCATTTGCCTAATAATTCTGCACTCCCTGTATGGTACCATCTCAACACCAATACAGCAGCACGCAAGCGTTTGCGGGGAGGGCCAGGGGTTGATTGCATAACCATCGGTGCAGTGGTGCTGGAACAATTTTTAGAGTGTGTGGTGCTACCACCACGTTCACTGAAGGGGTGTGGATTGTGAAAAATCCAAGGGTCACACAACGAACAAGTGTAGCAAATGTATTCAGTACAAGTGATAACGGCGTAGTATGTAGCTGGTGGAGCACCCTTTCACAATAATATTACTAATGCATGGTAATGCACTGTCATTTACTGATAGGATATTTTCCATTGAAATAGTCACTACATTTGAACAAATGTACAGTTTTACTGATAAAATGACATAGGGCACAAAAGTCAGCGTGGAAATTGAGTTTCGACAAATATTTATTATTTGCACATCACCAAATGTCTTGATTTGTTTTGAACAAATTAAAATATTTGCTTCCATCACACTTCAGAATTACCAAAAATTTGATTCATTTTTGCTTTCCTAACTGCTGATATATTCTGAAACGATTTACAGTTCATTTACAAGTACTTACAATATATGTGTTAGAAAAAAAAAAAGCCATCCTACTGCCTTTCCCTTCACACTTCCTGTACCCCAGCAAGACTGTCGCACAGTTAACTTCAGAAAGTCTTCTGACTTTGCAAACACACCAATCTCCGTGTTAAAAGAATAAGCAGCAATGTATTAAAAGAAACAGCGTGACATTTGATCTCGGTCTTTGAAGAACAGTAAATGTGACAAGATAAAAACAAAATGTAAAGGCTTCTTTGTTGCTCATTCACTCTCTGAACTCTAACATAGTTATTTTGGGGTTACTACAGCACCTACACTCCCGTCCTTGCATCCCTACTTCCAGCGCCTACGCATCAGAGAGACTGCGAGAACCACAGACCGCATGTCCGATGGGTACTGTATGGACACAAAAAGTATGTTGTCAATCACCCTTGCTGGGGGCTCTGCTGACCACCACACTCCTTAAAGGTATGCCCTGCTGAGATTCCAGGTAGAGGTGGTAACCTCACATAGCCAAGCCTAGGTATCAATATCTGATGGAGTGTTGCTCTGCCTCAGTCATATCAAACAGAGTAGGTTTGGGCCATCTTTGTGACCGTTAGATATTTGACCCCAAAACTAAAAAGGGATTAAAGTCCATTCTCGCTCTCCAACATCGAAGGGACAGTGGAGACTAAGTAGATTTCTAAAAGCACAGACACAAAGGTATCACTGAGCTAATACTGACAGGCCCTGACGGCTGACTGCATGTCAAAAAGTGAACCAGTATTTACACTGTTGGCAACTGGGAATAGCCCCAAAGGACTGGTTCTATTGTGTACGAGTGCAGCAATACTTTGCCCATTCTTATCAAGGTACAAACGGAGGACCAAGCTCCGACAACTTCATACTTTTGATTGTTGTGATTAATCTCATTGTATGGAGATGCTAGACACTTCTTTGTTTGTTATACTTGTATGTTGTTTAGGACAACTACTTTATAGAAGATGTGATTGTGGATTTTCTGGTTTGTTGCACTGAGCAGCTTTCACAACTAATCATTGTGGTCCACAAATAAAGGGATCTATAACCCTGATAACAGGACCAAAGCAATGTTAAGTGACAGCTTCCTGCATAGACCATTAAGACCTCCGACTAATGGTGTGCCTGGGCTATACTATTTCACTTGCATGCACTCTGCCAAGGAAGGAGACAGAAGCATATGCAATGTGATCAGTGATGTCATCAATTACGTAATTTATGATGTCATGAGTGAAGTCATACAAACCGCATGGGGGCCTTATAACCATGAAGGTAATCATAACTGGGGAATTTCAGTGTTATTTAGGTTGCAGAGCATAACCATAATGTCAATTTGGTGAAATTTCTCTCTTTACCCCTTCGCTGCAAGGCCTTTTCCCCCTCAGGTGCCAGGCCTTTTTTGGGGGGTATTTGGTGCTGTTCGCGAGAAGGCCCTCATAACTTTTTACCCACATAAGATACCCACTCCAAATTTGCGTCCTTTTTTTCCAACATCCCAGGGATTCTAGAGGTACCCAGAGTTTGTAGGTTTCCCTGAAGGAGACCAAGAAATTAGCCAAAATACAGCAAACATTTTAATTTTTTTTTAAATGGGAAAAAAGGGCTGCAGAACAAAGCTTATAGTTTTTTTCCCTGTAAGTGGCATCAACAAAGCGTCTGCGGTGCTAAAATCACCAGCTTTCAGGAAGAGGCAGACTTGAATCAGAAAGCCACATTTTTCAACACAATTTTGGCATTTCACTAGGACATACCCCATTTTTACTATTTTTTGTGCTTTTATCCTATTTCCAGTTAGTGACAGAAATGGGTGTGAAATCAATGCTGGATCCCCGGAAAGCTAAACATTTCTAAAAAGTAGACAACATTCTCAATTCAGCAAGGGGTCGTTTGTGTAGACCCTACAAGGATTTCCTACAGAAAATAACAGCAAAAATAAAAAGAAATATTGAAATCGAGGTGAAAAAATAGTCATCCCACGTTTTACTCCGTAACTTTTCCTGCAAGGTCAGATTTTTGAAAGCAATATACTGTTACGTCTGCTGGACTCTTCTGGTTGTGGGGATATATACAGGGTTTGTAGGTTCATCAAGAACCGTAGGTACCCAGAGCCAATAAATCAGCTGCATCTTGCAATGTGTTTTCATTCTGTACCGGGTATGCAGCAATTTATTTAATGAAATATAAAGAGTGAAAAATACGTATCAAGAAAACCTTTGTATTTCCAAAATGGGCACAAGATAGAGTGTTGAGAAGCAGTGGCACATCTCTAAATTCTGGGGTCCCCATACTAGCATTTTTTTTTTTTTTTTTTTTTTAACACACCGTCTTACATTTGGAAGGGAAAAATGTACAGAAAGACAAGGGACAATAACACTTGTTCTGCTATTCTGTGTTCCCCCAAGTCTCCCGATAAAAATGGTACCTCACTTGCGTGGCTAGGCCTAGAGCCCACAACAGGAAACGCAACATGGACACATCACATTTTTACATTGAAAACTGATGTGTTTTTTGGAAAGTGCCCAGCTTTGGATTTTGATTTCTCGCTCAGCCGGTATCTAGGAAAACCTACCAAACCTGTGCATTTTTTAAAACTAGACACCTAGGGAAATCCAGGATGGGGTGACTTGTGGGGCTCTCACCAGGTTCTGTTACCCAGAAACCTTTGCAGACCTAAAAAAAACACGTTTCCCTCACATTTCAGTGACAGATAGTTCTGGAATCTGAGAGGAGCCACAAATTTCCTTCCACCCAGCGTTCCCCCAAAGTCTCCCAATAAAAATGGTACTGCGCTTGTGTGGGTAGGCATAGTACCCACGAAAGGAAATGACCCAAAACACTATCTGGACACATCAAAATTATCAAATACAAAACTACCTTTTTTTTCAGGTGGGGGTGGGGGGGGGGGGGGGGGGGGTCACCTGCGTTTTTGGTCCTGGGCTCAGCAGCCATACAGGGAAACCTACCAAACCCGGACATTTGTGAAAACTAGACACCTGAGGGAGTCCAGGCAGGTGTGACTTGCGTGGATCCCCCAGTGTTTTCTTACCCTGAATCCTCCCCAAACATCGAATTTAGCTAAAAAAAAAGAAACAAAAAAAAACATATTTTCCCCCCATTTCTGTGTGGGATCACTGCACCGGGACAAATTTCCTATCACCCAATGTTCCCCTCAGTCTCCCGGTAAAAATTATACCTCACTTGTGTAGATGGGCCAAGTGCCTGTGACAGGGAAGAGCCAAAAAGATGTTGAAATTGAGAGGGAACCAAAGCGGGTCCAAAAGGGCCGTTTGGAAAACTAAAACATTTTTAGGCTGACAAGTGGGGCAGAATTTGTACTGGTATAGATGAGACAATGCTGGGTGGTAGGAATTTTGTGGATTCCTGCAGATTACGGAAGGTCCGATCACAAAAATGTGGGAAAAATGTGTGATTTCAAGCAAAGTTAGAGGTTTGCAGGGCAGATGGCGTGGGGGCATAACCAGGCCCATACTGGTTGGTAGCCACCACCCCACTATTTTTTAGTTTTTTTTAAATTCCCTGGCACCCAGTAGACTTTCTGCCCCTGTTCCCCTCCCCCCAGGGTGTGGATCTGAGGTAATTGCCCCATCTGCCCAGTAGTGGGCAGAACAACTTTAGCCCTATTTATTTGGGGTGGGGGTATGGCCAGACCCCACCCTCTTACTTTGAAAAAGAAAATCTTCCCTGGTCTCCGGTGGGCTTTCTGCCCCCCAGAGGGGCAGATGGGCCTTCCAAAAATAGGCCGATCTGCCCCCACGGCGGGGAGATATGGCCAACAGTAATGTGCCCCATGGGGAGCAACACCTGCCCAAGAGGCTGCCCCCCCAAACAAAACACACACATACACACACACCAAATCCTGGTGCCAAAGTGGTTTCTGACCCCCTCCCCCGGGGCAGATTGGCCTAGTAGAAATAGGCCGATCTGACCCAAAGGGGAGCAGAAATGGCCTAAAATAAATTTATACATTTGCCTCCCCTTGCGTGAAATTAGCACAAAAAAAGCCCAGGGGGCCTAGTGGTTTCTGTCCCACTTGGGGGCAGATCGGCCTAATAAAAGTAGGCCGATTTGCCCCCAAGTGGGGCAGAAATGGCCTAAAATTAATTTTCCCCCCAGGGGAACGACCCTTGCCTAAGGGGACGTTCCCCTTGTGTAAAATTGACGCAAAAAATAAAAATGACCTACAGACAATTCGTCCCCAGGGGAGCGACCATTGCCTAAGGGGTTGCTCCCCACATTAAAAAAAAAAAAAAGAAAAAAAAAAATCCTTGATGTCTAGGGGTTTCTGCCCCCGACTGATTACAATAGGCCGATCTGCCCCCAAGGGGGGAAAAAATGGGCCAAAACAAATGTGCCCCTCCCCCCCCCAGGGGGCCTATTGTAATTAGTCCGATCTGCCCCCAAAGGGGGGAGAAATGGGCTAAAACAAATTTGACATTCAACAACGCCCTAAGCTCAGCCTCACTGCTCCAGTGCCTCCTGAGCACAGTCTGCGGCTGAGCATAGCAGGTAATCTACGAGTGGGGCCTTTCGCCATGTTTCCTATATAGTGCCCCAGTGTGGTTGTATCAGATACACAGCCACATCCAAACTAACAATGGAACACTGTATAGCCAAACCGTATTGTCAATCCTCACACTGTGTACTCTCTAAAACTAAACTGGGTGTGACATATCATTTTGGATGCCAAAATACAATATGCAATTAATTCCAGTGAAGCACTGAAAATGTGGTTGAGGGTTCAGCCATTTAGAAGCTGCACATGTTCATGATCTGCACCTTTCTAGAACTTAAGAAGAAATTTAAGTCTGAACCTTTTTGACTCAGTTGTGAGAAAAGTACCAATTAGACAACAGGTATTTTGTTAACCATGAACATAACAGCTTTACATACTACTTTAGGGTGCTTTAATGCAAGTACATTTAAGTGAGATAAAAGTGATACTAACAGGTTTCCCTTGGACCTTTCAAGGTAGCTAGTATGATTAGCTTTCATAATGGAGTCTTTATATTTATAATATCGAGCTCTATAATTTTAGGATTGTGTCTAAAAACAAAAAAAAGAAAATGTGACTTTTAGCTGTGTTATACTGCATTTGCATCATAAAATATGTATTCAATGATAAAAAGGTATACTAGCTACATTATGAAAGCCAACTACCATATAGTAAATGCTTTAAAAAGTAGAACACAGCTGTCCCTTAGGATGTACACCAGTACCATCATCAAACCCGGGGGTACAGCCTTGTGATATAACAATAGCACATTCTCTTACAGTGACTCACAGATAAAGCATTTTCATCATCATAACAAAGACATCACCAAGATATACAACCTACACATCAACCAGAAAAAGAGCCACAATTCCGTACATCAACCAAAAACATGCCTTACACTATTTCAACCAAACAAGTCTCCCTTAACAGCCTCGGACACCTTGTCTAACTATATATTACTGATAAAATAAACCCATTTAGTATCCCTTGCCTAAAGCCCTTTCTTAAAATAAACCCAAGTGAGGGAGTATGGGACAGACAAGAGAAGCAATTGGAGAAAGGCAGAGTGTAGCAAACCTGGCCTTTCTGCAAGTCACCACAGATTGTACCCTTTTTCTGAACCCAAGTTTTGGTGGAGTTTCAACTTTGTGCACTTTATCCCTGCTAAATAGAAGTGAAGTGCCTGTGCTCCCCTTTTAAACCTGGTTACATTGCTTTACCTCCCGAGTGACATTTAGCTTGCCTACCAGTCCCGCGTATAAGGTGAAGGAAATACACCCAGAGCCCAATTAAATACTACATGTGAACTGCAGCACCTATTGTGCCATCTACAGTGTGGGGATTGTAAAACATGGCTTCGGGCATACCCTGTGTGGCCTGACTGCAGTAGCCTAAACACCTTCTGTCAAACCTGTCAAAATTATGTTAGATAAGAGAGAGCAATGTAGACAATCAATTGTTGATTAACAATTTATACTGACACAACGGGCGCAGTAACACACATACGGCGAGTGGACATGTGATAGTACTGGGATTCTTCTGAGTAAGCTGCATACATGAGCCGAGAACAATAACTGTAATTTGTGCTTAAGAGAATGAAGCTTGTATCAACATGTATTTTATATATTTCATAAAAATCAATAAAGAAAATGTTTTTAAAACTTGTCAAAATTATCCTTTTTGACAGGCAGGAAACCCCAATTTTAAATATTAATAAGTCCCCTCAAAGTACAACTTTTCGCCCACAAGGCAGGGTGCCTGATATTTGAAAGTGTAACGTGTGCAAAATTAAAGCTGCCAGGTTCCTCCAGTGACTAGCTCTCATAATCTATTTTCACTGGCAGGGCTGTAGCTGGACTCTAGGAAATGTCAAAGAACAGATTATAAATTTTAATCTGTAACTTTTGACAGGAAATTGCCAAACGATTCATTGAAGGACTATTTTTCTTATTTATTAAAAGTCAATTAATAGGTGAAGTTAGATTTTGAATAAATGGTTAGGAAAAAGTAATTTTCACAAAGTTCACTTTACCCTGCCTGAGCTCCTGGAGGCTAAATTGAATTAACTTGCCAGCCCATGCCCAGCACATGCATGGCCTTAACGAGATGTGACAGCTAGTCCCAGAACAGAACAATGGTTTAGGACTAGGAACAGGATGGACTTGGTGTGGGACATTTGATTCCCATAAGCCAAGGAAGGGCAGTTGTGATGAACTCAGGAACTTTGTTAACTTGAAAGGGTCAGAGTTGAGGCCTGTTCCGTCATTGTTTAGTTTAAGGAGAACCCCCGCCCCCAGCTCACACTAGCCAGGCTGGCTCTGAACTCAGTGGAATGGAAGCTAACTCTAGAACTAGTCTGGACTGGACGCAGAGGAGGTGCCTGCTCACTTGTCTGCACACACCTGTGTCAACACTATAGCTCTGTACAAGAGAGAATGGGTTTACCTATCTTGGATTTTTAGAAGTGAGGGGCACTGTTGGTTGGTCTGCAGAAGAACAAACAGGAACTGCTGAAAAAGTGGGTAGGGTTGCCTACGGGAACTTTTTCCCCATGGGTTAGTGAGGAACCAGTAGTCAGTCCCACTCACCAGCTAGTCCCCACCAATAAATCAGGCATCCCAAGGAACCCTCTTCAGAACACTTTCAGGGGGTGCAGAAGATCAGAAGAGGACAAGATCTGCTGTCTGTGACCTGAGAAGAACCCTGAAAGACTGAACCTGCTTCCCTCTTGAACAAAGAGGTGCACTATAAAGGTCTGTTGGCTGAGTTCCTGTGTGGCAACAGGTGCATACGAAGGTATGAGTGGCCTTTATCGTGAAGGACAAGTGCCAAATGGACATGGACTGGACTGTGCTAGTGGCCTCTTATGAAGTCAGTCCTGACCCCTAAAAAGTGGGCACTTAGAACATTTTTGGACTTCAAAGAACTCTGGGGCTGTTGGGTGGCTCCTTTGTGGCCACCCTGATACCATGCCTAAGTCTTGTTCTACCCCTTCCATAGACTATCCTTGAAACGTAGTGCTTTTTGGCACCAATTTTACTTAAAACTTTAAAAATGATTATACCTGTCTCCCCTTATTAGATTTGTTTTTGTTTTAGTGTCATTTTGTTCACTAAATTGAACTCTATTTCTCTAACTTGGTTTGGGATCTTTAATTGTTCATTGCTTTGATATTTTTTTTTAGTACTGTATAAATACTTTACACACCACCTTAAGTTAAGCCTGCCTCCTCTGTGCCATAGCCAAGCCCCCTGGAATTGTGAGATTTTGTGGTTGTGGAATTCTCTATATCATTATGGATTTGTCTTATTTGCACATAAGTCATCATCTGCTGCCCAATTTGCAAATTATAAAAATAATTCTATCTTAAACTGATCAAAAGTTACTAAACTGATCAAAAGTTACAAAACTGGCAGCAATATTGGTTGTCACGCAGAGGAAGGCCCTTCACAAAGGTTGACTGCTCACTTTTCTGTTGCTTATTTCTGTATTTGTGTGTTCAAACAGTACTAATGAGGGGGAGCCTTTGCCTAGCTAGTGTTACCACTTGTAAGAATTGAAAAAATAAACGAATACTAACGTAAATTGTGCCGCATTACACTTCCTGCCGCATAATGTGGCCAGATCTGCTGCAGATTGTCTGCCCTGATGCATCATTCTAGTGGCCATTGTCATAACTACCATGAGGTTGAGATCAAGTTAATTTAGTGACTTTGGGTTTCACCCGGACAAGTTATTGCTATTACTCCTTGAGCTGAGCAACTGCCCTTCCAGAATAATAATCAACTTTCTGACAGAGCTCCTGAGATATGATCTGGTACAAGAGTAGATAGCGACAAGAGGAAGATACAAACAAACCAGATCATTCAGCAGATCTGGTGCTATAAACCATCAGGAAAAAGGTTGTTTATAAATGTCACCTGGGAATGCAGGTCTATAAGCTATGCTGCCCATTCTAGATTTCACAAATGATAAAAATCCATAGTTCCAGAAAAAATGAAGTGCAGCCACAAACTACGAAATCTGAAAACACTGTAGCTTCCTTACTGGGTTCTCAAATCGTGCTTATTTGTAAAATATTAAGTGCCAGGACCTAGGATATTTCTCAGCTGGCCACAGTAGTCTGCACCACTTACAGCCGCTGTCGGCGTTACCAAATACCACTTACAGAAGCACATCCTTATTACAGTACTTCAAATGTGACAGTTTGGACTTCACTAGGAGACCCAAACCTGTAAGAATGGCATGGGCACCCTGGTATTACTATTTTACAAAATGGTATTGTCAACTAATACATACTTTGCTCACAAGCTCATTTTTTTTTTCTAAAATGGAATGACTGCACCACCATGTGGTGGACTGTCATTATTATGTGATGGCATTATGAAATAAGAGCTAGTGCAGAGCACTGGCACAAATTAAGGTCACAGGTTGAGAGTATATATGCACACACACACACACACACACACACATATATATATATATGTATATGTATATTTTCTGACTGAAAAAAGCTAAGGTTACAGGGATGTTATAGTTAGGCAATAGAATTTTTAAAAACATACAAATTCACTTATAAAAACCAAAGGTTACAGGGACGTTTTAGTTAGGTTATGAATTTACTCGCACAAATTGTGATTGTGCCACAAAGAGCCTCACCTGCCTTTTTATCCAACAAGAGTCCACAGCTTTGCACACAATTTCTACCCAAATGGAGTTGTTTCTGCCTCCTTCTATAGATGTCTAGTATGTTTCCTACACTACAGCTGCTTAATGGAGCACAAAGAAATGCCACAAGTGAACCTGTGTGCGTTTTCCCAGCATGATTGTTCCTGCGGCCTGTTTTTCTAGAATTCTGTGATAACATGAATCCTCCTATAGAGAGGCCAACAAGACTACAAAAATGTAAACCAGAGTCCTTCCTCTTAGCTACATGAAGTAAGTGCTTCTTTGCTTTGTGGCGATGTCCTCATATTCCTCACCATCAAGAACGCGCCATCAAAATCGGCGGGACACACAACAGTGGGGCATCTTTGTAGTCTTGTTGGCCTCTATACTGGAGGATTTATGTTATCACAGAATTCTGGAGAAAGACGCATGAGGAACAATCACATTGCCAACGAAACGCATACAAGCTCGCTAGAGACATTTCCTCGTGGTCCATTAGGCAGTTGTAGTGTACTGGACATTTATCTAAAGAGGTAGCACTTACTAACTAACCAGTAGAAAGGACTTCAGTTGGACTCTTGCTGGATAAAGAAGCAGGTGAGCCTCTGTTCTGCCATAATGCACATTTCAAAGAAATTCAAACCTCAACAGGAAGCACTTACAAATATAAACGCGGCAGGTGCCCCAGTTGAAGCTCCACTTCTGGAAAGGACAAATGATCCTAACTCCTGGGCTTGGCAAAGGAAAAGGAAGTCTGTTTACTCCACGATTCCATGATGAAAATGATCTGAAATCCTTTGTGGAGGTGAATGCATCGTTCATTTATTGGAGTCCCACCCCCGGGCTGATTTTGGCCATGGGGACCCCATCCCCCAGGGCAAGGCCTCATAATATATTTTAGTTTTTTGGGGGAGATGGCTGTGTGCCCCGCCTCCCCGAGCTGATTTTGGCCCCATTCCCCAGGGCCTGGCCTTAACATATATATATTTTTTTATTTGAGGAGGGGTTTCAGGGGGCCTCAAGGCCCATGAGGCCCTCTTCCTCAGGCAGATTTAAGCCCAGGGGACCCCATCCCCAGAGGCCTGGTAATCTCTCGTGGGTGTCCTCTAAGGCACCCAGTGTGCAATGGGACCGCAGGGGTGCCTCAAGGAGCTTCCACCAAGTCAGAGCAAACAGCTACGTTCTAGGGGTGTGCACCCTGGAACATAGCAGGAGCCGGCCCTGGGGGGTGGCGGTCCCTAAGGCCATTATCGGCTCCATGAGGGGGGCTGTGCGGCCCCTCTCCAACCTAAAAGTTTGCCCCGGGGAGGTGGTGGTTGTCGTGTCGGGGCTCAGCAATGGACCCCCTTATTTATCTTATTACAGGCTCGTGGAGGTGACATTCCCCTAGTCTGGGGGAAAGAGTGTGTGTAGGGATTGGGGGAGATCAATTGCCCAGCCTTAATTGTACTAACTTCCCCCGGGGTGGTGAAGGTCCCTGGGGCTGTGGGGGGTAGGGGTGGGGGTTCGCGCAGGACCTCCCTGCTCAAAGTCATTATTTAGCTCCAAGGGAGGTAGCAGTCCCTGGGGATTTGGGAGAGGCCATATGGGCCCCATGGCTAACATAAGTCCAAGGAGGGGGTGGGGGGGGCGTTCAACCCCATTCCTTTCTCAATCCCTCAACACCCTCGTGACATAGCCCACCCATTGGCAAAACAAAAAAATATATAAACACAGGAGAGATTTAAAAAAAAAAATCTTTTTAGCCCTGGCGGGGTCTGTGAGGTACCCCTAGACCAAGGCCAGGGGCTCAGGGTGAGTTTATTTTATTTTTTGTGTGGGACGTCCCAAGAGGGCTGTGAAATACTTCCTAGTTGAAGTGTTGGCAGCCAATCAGATATAAGCATAAGGACAGTTGGATCTGCAGAGGATCCCTGTCCCTAGATATCTATATTTTTTAATCTCTAATTACTCCAAAACTACTGAACGGATTTACACCAAAATCATAAATAGCATGGTTTCTGGACCAAGCTTTCTTCCGAATTTGGTTTAATTCTGCCCAGCGGTTCAGGTTGTAGTTGTGTTCAAAATCCCTATAGTAAAATGCATGGGGGAAAAAATTTTTTGGGACCCCCCCTCTTTTTCTTAGCCCCAGCTTGATGGCTCACCCCACAACTTTCAAGACAGCAGCTGAACCCACTGAAGTATACATTTTGAAAATGTTGTGAAAGCTCGTCAAGCGGCACCAAAGTTATTGGCAAAACAAAACGCTCTTCCTATGGAAACTAGGTCCTAACTATAACTACCTCTTAGTGACCGCCAGTAGGATATATATATATATATATATATATATATATATATATATTTCCTCCACATTTACGGACACTGTCCTGACCCTTGGGTGGCCACTTTGTCTTGGTTCTTGTACACTGCATGGGTCAGATTGTTAAGCATGTTTTCAGAGATATTTCAGTCTTATCTGCTTTCATTGTATTGTGGGTTCGCTGTTTGCTTTGTAGTGTGCAGTGTCTCAGAGGGACTGGCGACAAACAGCAATTGAAACGGGTAAGCAGAACTGAAACTCCCTGGCAGATGGACTCAAAGTGCTTCATTTATTCCGCTGCCAAAGAATCGCCTTCCCAGTCATTTATCACAAGCTGTGCTCCGTGTCACTCATCACTGCACTAAAAAGCAATGCTTCACATTTGTATGCAAGTGGGAGACCAAGCTGCACAACTACAGAGTGGAGATTCCTTCACATATTAACCACGCAGAAAATATCCTGCACAGTAGAGGATGCCTATATACAAATGACTCCATATGCAACTTTATGCAAATGCAGCCACTACACACACAAAACAAAGATCTTTGACAAAATTACAAAAAACAAAAACCCTCCAAATAGTGACAGCTATGGTGTTAGGCGCAGGCCCTCAATTGACTTCCCACCACACAGAACAAACACTACATTCTCTAGAATAAGGTGTGATGGTCTTGTAGTTCTTGGAAGGACATCAAAACCCCCCTGATAAACATCCCCCAAGTATGTAATCCCAATACACTCCCAGGGGGAAAAGTCTTCGAGGTTAGACACCTGTTGGAGCCAGGTGCCCTGCTAACGAGGAGTCAAGGCCGCCATGCAGCGATCCCAGCAGATAAGGCGCAGCGCTTCTCTCCTCCGCATCACAGCCATGTGGGTGCTTTAAGCAGGGCCTAAGTCTTGCCATTTCCTGCAAACAAGACATTTCCCCTGGCGTACGTGTGAGGCCAGTGAAGTGGGACGGTTAAGAGCGCCATGTGTTACATACGCTGCGACTTTCAGATTATATAAAGACAAAATTAAAAGTTTTTATAAAGTTTTCACCTACCGGAAGGTTGCAGGCGAGAGCCTTTTGTAGCCTATCGCAAAAACTCCGAGGACTTACAGCCTGCCCATTGCATACAATTGGGGGGACTTATTGTCACTCACTTGATTGATTCTTTTTCAAAGGCTTGCCTTCTCCTCTTGTTGTGTTTTTACCTCCTTAGAAGCATAATTACTCTACTATCCTTTTAACTGGTTGTCTTGTATCCTTTTCACTGCTCATATTTTCTCTTTTTCTTCAGGCACTCCAACACACTGCATGCGTTTTCAAGATCAATCACTTTTTGCTGCCTCGTCCCAACCAAAACCCCACACACCTCTCCCCAAGCGCTGTGTTGCTACCTACTCCCCACCTTGCTCTTTTTCAAGCTGCTTTTTATTACAGCACGTGCTCCATTGTTGTTCCCTCCTACACCCTTATACTGTCCACTGCTTCCTCCTCCTTCACTTTTTCAATATATTGTTTTTTAAATTCTACTTTCAACCATCCGTTGCTCCCTTACTCACTCTCTGTTGCTTCCCTCCCCTCCGCTGATTCACTGCTCCCCAAGTGTGGTAAAAACAAACAAACATTTTATAAAGGTCTGAAAGCTGTAATTCACTGTTGCACCGTTTTAAAAAAGGACTTTCATGGGGGTGAAAATTATTTTTTTCCTCAATTATGGCGCTGCCACCTTGGAATACAAAATACAAAAAATAAAGAAAATTGCAACCATGCCAATCCTTAGATGTGCACATATGTCACCATGAGTAGGTTTCCCTAATGAACGATAGCGCTAGTAATGTCATGAATACTCTATTTGTGCCCACATGTGAAAAAGCTCTAGTCCTTACTTGAGAGGGAATATGACATGTCATTAAAAGCCTGATGGCAACACTCACCTTTTATTTTACCACCATCTCTAGAAGATAATGAGTCTGTAGCTTCTGCCTAGACTCTTTGGGCAGCAGGTAAAGCATTTGTTAATGGAGAAATTATTAGAAACGCTGCTATCCTTTAGAAGCAGCCTAGGGAATCCCAGGCTAAACTAGAGACTAAGATTGCTAGACAAACAACTGTGACTGGTACCGTACCTCGGAAACAGACCCTGAGATTCTTGATTAATGCCAAATTTGACCTTAACAAACTCCACACATCTAATGCACTCTCGCTCAAATTAAACAGAGCAACTATGACTAAAGAGAAAAGGAAGATGTGCTATAGACTATACTTCTGAAGCACGCTGAATTGAAACCTGTTATCCCAGTGATCACTGATAACCACCGCTCTTTAATGATCAATCAGTTTGAGAATAACACAACATTGAGTTCATTCTTCTGTAAAATGTATCACTCACAGCATGCTGATAAATGAGAAGAGGAATTAGTTTGTCTTCTTATCTAGACCTACTGGAGGTTATAGCTGAACTCACAAATAATTCTGAGGGGTGACATTTAGCAATAAGAAATAAGAATGTCACAAATGAAATGTCCTCAGGAAAGGCCCCTGGGGAAGACAATTTCCCTGTAGAATATCAAACAATTAACAGAGAGAAAAATATCCCCTTGGTATGCCACTAGCACATAACAACGATGAGATCTATTACAACCAGGTAAAGACTCTTCGCACTGTGCCAGTTTAAGGTCTGTTTTGTTGAACATCAACATGAAAATTCTTGTAAATGTTCTAGCAAACAGGCTGAAGGGGTAATTGCACATCTAATCCCCCATCCTAGGTGAAGTTTGCTGTTCGCCAACCACGTAACTAAAGAATAATGTGGCATATCCACACTAGGACGAGACACATGCCATACCACTTGTTGTCGAAAAGGTTTTCGATTATGTGAAGTGAGGTTACCTTTTAAATGGTCCTGAAAAGAATAACCATGGGGAGGAAATTCCAGAAGGTGGAATGGCTTTAAAAAAATACCATGGCGGCAGGCATCAATGTACTATGGTATATTAGACAAGGCTGCCAACTCTGCCCTTCTAACTACTGCTCTTAGCCCAGGAACCCCTGGCAGCCTAAATCGGCCAGAATAAGAAAATATGTGGGATAGACACTGAGGTGGGGGAAACACAAAAGTAAGCTCTATTTGGATATTATGGTAACCATGGTGAAATTCTGGCCCCCACTATTGAGTCCCAGATCTGGTCACTCCTGATTTTCAGGCTACTGGATTAACTGGGAGTTGAGTAAGGGTTTGCATATGACTAGATCTACTGAAGCATGACTGGGGTCCATCACCATTTAGAGAAAAGATTGAGTTTGAAGTATTTGGGCATAGTAATTAACACAGGGTGCGACAGCATGATGAGAAATAATTTATCCTCGCTGTGGGGGAGGCTAGCCTCAGGCTTCCTTGCGTGGTCTAAAATAGAGTTTTTCTTATTGCGTTGAGTAAAAATAATTATTATGAACATTGCACCTCGATTTAATAACATTTTTGTGATACTTCCCTTGAAAATCCCAAATGACCTATTATGATTCCTGGAAGGAAAAATTAAGGGGGTTATTACAACTTTGGAGGAGGTGTTAATCCGTCCCAAAAGTGACGGTAAAGTGACGGATATACCACCAGCCGTATTACGAGTCCATTATATCCTATGGAACTCGTAATACGGCTGGTGGTATATCCGTCACATTTGGGACGGATTACCACCTCCTCCAAAGTTGTAATAACCCTCTAAGTCTTTGTTTGGCGAGGTTGTACACCTAGATAAACACCTCCAAACTCAAACTTCCACATCATCAAGTAGTCCACATTTACTGTATGTGGAGTTATAATAGCTTAACATTTTTTTTTTTTTGCAAACAACATGTAAGCTTTCCACATGCATCCAAACGCCACCGTAGGTTGTTAAGGAGAGATGCATTTTCCTTTTAGAATGGCTAAACCCTTTTGATATGAACAACCAGATGACCATAGAACATTATAATCCCATCATACATTCCTTTTTACACACCTGGCAGAGGGCACATAAAAAAATTAGGCATGACTGCTTGAAGCTGTGTTCACAGGAAGAAACATGAAATTATCAACTGGAAGACCCACGGCGCCTTGGAAAATGTGGAAGGATAGCGGTTGATTTAATGTCTGAGGAAATGTTTTAACTGCTTACTCAACAACTAACTCACTGCCTGGTCCTGTCACTAATATCTTTCCCCTGTCGGTCACTCTTAATCCAAAAAGCACTTGGGGCCTTGTCCCTGAACTACAGACTCTGCCTCGTCTATTACAAATACCTACAAAGACTGTACCATACACCTATGCAGCTCTACAAGATGTGTCTACTGGATGATTCACACTGCCTGCGCTGCTTCCACAGAGAACTTCTTACATTTGGAAGGAGTGTCTAGAGTTGCACGTTTCTGGGCCCATGTTTTTGATACCATCAAGTGGCTTATGAAAAAGCACAGACACCAATGGCTGCACTAACTGGTTATGTGAAAGATGCCCCTGAAAACTTGAGCAAGCTCATTGCTATTTTTCTAGTGTTGGCTAAGCGGGAGTGCTATGTTTTGGGGCCGGCACCCTGCACCTCGACTGACCAGTGGGATACAAGATGCTGTTTACTGCCAGGAACAATTGGACACCTATTGGGAACTGATGCCAGTATGCTCTCACCCTACAGACATCTGGGTTCCACTGATGTCCTGTTTCTAACTTGCAAAGGGGTGGAAGGGTCAAAATCCCCTTCTGCTTGTCTTAATGCTAGTGCCTGAACTTCCCTGGCTCATCTGTGGAGGAATGGGGTCGATCCCCATGGGACTTAACAGCCTGGGACAGGCGGAGAGGGCTTGATTTACTTATTTATATGCAGCAGTGTCCCATTGTGTGGGTTAGATAACCAGTTATAATATTCTCTTGTAGTAATTGGCAGTAATCTGCTTATCTATCTGGTGTGTACCTGAGTAGACTAGTTTCTTTTTATTCTAATGTTTTCAATGTTTGTGTTGCATCATGTTTGTTGGTACTTTGTACTTATGTTAATAAATCCAATTAAATGAAGAAAAAAAATAGTTTTTCAACCTGCTCAGAGTTTACAAGCATAGTGGCAGCACGGTCTATCAATTCATTTCTTGGATAATTGAGATGATTTACTCTTGAATCATAATAATGAACTTAAGGAAGATAGACTAAAGTTAGACTATTTCAAAATGTTACATCTGTGGCACTGGTCACTCTTAGATTACAGAAGTCTAAGCAGAGGTGTACAGCTTAGCTGTGATATTGTTACTTTATTGTAGGAATGCCAGAAGATCAAATCATACCAGGCAGATGTCTGGGACAGAGTGAGACCTGGTCTGGTTATGGGGACTCCCTATTTACCCAAACGGTGCTACGGAACTATACTTCTGCTTTACCTGAAATCACACTTAAAGTTAGAAGATGGTTTGTGACATCTATGGCAGTAGCAAAGATTGGGATCCTAAAAGTCTGGAAACACAAAATAACCCAATACATGATTCCTGGTTGCAGAATATGTTCCATGTGACATCAAATGAGAAAATGACCAGATGCCACTTGGATTAGTAATTTAAAAAAATGAAATTTTACTTGCATGAAAGTGATTCTTAGAATCTGTAGCAGCCAGGCAACAAATGGAAACTGCGTTTCAAAAAGATAAAATTAAATAAGCGTAAAAAATGTATTAAACTAAATGTGAGGTTTGGAGAAGCAGCAAAGGAGCCAGTGGGGGTGAAGCAACAGGAAGTGGGTAAGAAATTGATAGCAACGGAGCCAGAGTTAAATTAAAAAAAGACAGAGATGGTTGCAGAATGCCACAGAAGAGCGTAGGAGGGAGGAAGGAGCAACACTGAACACAAGGCAGGGTTGGTTGGGGGAGAAAGCAGCAAACGAGCAAGAAAACAAGTGTTCTCCTAGAACACAGAAAACAAAAAAAGCAGTTCCCTGAATGTGAACAGTGGAAAGATACACATTGTCCACTCAAAAGGATGGGGGATGAAGCTATGCTTCAGGGGAAGAACAAGCACTAGAAGAGGAAAGAAAGCCAAAGAGTAAGAAAAAAGCAGATGAGTGACAAGCAAGCCAACCAATGATAAGTAGTAGGATTGATCTAAGCTCCCTTGGTATAATTCGCGAAAGATCTTTTGCAAATGGATAGCTGAAGACTGTCTGTAGACAAGATCTAAAAAAAGAGACCAAAGACAAAAAACATGTGAAAAGTGAACAACAGAAACAATGGTTACAAGAAGGCAGGAAGCAAGTGGAATTGATCAGTAGCCTTCGAAGGAGCTGTTTTGGTTAATAATAAGTCAGAACTGGTGCATTTCTGGCAGAGCATTTATTAGAAGTTTACGCAAACACAGAAAACACAGAGCTCCCACACCAGCCTCTGGCTCTGTGTCAGCTGTCAAGTAACTGCCGCCACGGAACCGTCGAATGGACGTTCTTGACATGGAATTGTCGACATGTGATGCGTGCCAACAATTACATGAATACAACATTTCCACTTCCTTTATATAAATGAAAACACACTATATAACATTTAAAACAAACTTGCTGATGACAATATAAAGTAAAAACATAGATTAACACAAATAATGTATAACAAAAGATTACATAATATAATCTTGCAAATAGTTTTGAATTTTACAACATCTTGAACTCAAACTATGCGTTTGGGTATCACAACTGTCATTCAGTGTCTGATAACTACTCTCAATTAAAACTTGATTACCTTTTAGCAACTCCTCATCAGACAAGAGTAAAAAAAACAAAAACAAAAAAAAAAACTGTTGCAACCCTCACCACTCTCACCATATATATATATATATATATATATATCAACATCTCTCTCCTTATATCCTCTACTGTAAAAGGCAACTCTGATCTTGTTCCATCGTTGACCATTCTCCAAGACAACATGAAAATCATGAACTTCCTCCACCTTGTACTGTTGATGGAATTTCGTGAGACCCCCCCCCCCCAACTCGTCCAGATTTTATTTTCACAAAATCTCCTTTCCGTAAAGCTCTTTCAACATTTGAGGTGGGTACTCCCTCTTTATCTTCGATTACCTCTCCCTTCTTTACTAATACAGACATTCATGAGGGATTCCGTTTCATGCCTGCCTCCCTGCCTCTCATTATCTTGAAGGGGTATTTACCTGTCCCCACGTTCTCAGTAGTTCTATATGCCCAAACTAAATTAATCACCATGTCACGCACATTTTTTCCACTATTTAAAGCCATGTGAATTATACCTTTCACCATGCGGTTACTCCTCTCTACTATACCATTAGTCTGTGGATTGTACAAGGAAGTGCGGGAATGGCATATCCCACACGATTTAAAAAAACTTTCCATCTTGACAGATATTAATTGTGTCCCATTGTCTGTAATCACTTTCACAGGACACCTTTCCTCCAAAAATATTTCTTTCATTGCTCTGATGAACTACTGGAAGTGAGCTCCATCAAAAAGTTTACGGTCAACCATCTTGAATGGACATCCACTATAACTAGCGCACATCTCAAAAACAGAGTAACTCCTCCTAACGGGCCAATAAAGTCCATACATAATGTGTGCCACACTTTACCAGGATCTGGTATTGCTCCTAAAGCATTTTGTCTCCCAACCTTCAATCTCTTTTCACCCTCCTTACAGTCTATACACTTCTAAACCCAAAAACCCACATCACTATCAAGCCCTGGCCACCAAAAATGTTCCCTCAATCTTCTCTTGGTAAGAGTTTGACCTAAATGACCTTCAGGTGATACATTAAACAATTTGTATCTTAAATCCTCAGGGGGATTAAATCTGTCACCTCTCACAACAATATCATTAGATTTTAATGACAACTCCTCCAACGCCTTCACAAACAGATGTACACACTCCATTACATCCTCAACACTTGCCACTGCTACTTCTTCACACTCTTGCAGACCCTCTTTATCTACTTTTTGCCAATCTTGTGGTAGAAGGGAGAGACAATCCGCCCTAACATTACACCACCCCTGAATATACTCAACTTCAAATTGATATTCCTGCAGACGTGCTGCCAACCTAGCCAGTCCTGCCAAAACCTCACCTATACCTCCCGGCAATAATACTCCTAATAACGGTTTATGGTCTGTACGAAGAATTATTTTGCGTCTCCACACATAGGTCCTAAAATACTCAATCGTCCATGTAGCAGCCAGGGTCTCTCCTTCGATCACTGAGTAATTCCGTTACGGTCAAGGATCGAGAAGCAAATGATACTGGTTTTTATTTTATACCATGATTTTGTGACAAGATAGCCCCCAAACCAATGGCACTCGCATCAACCGTACTAATAGTTTTCACAATCACATCGAATGCTACCAAAACCTTTGGTTCACACATCTAATTTTTTATGACTTGGAAGGCACTCTTATGTGCCTCCTCCCACTGAAATTTCTGTCCTTTGCGTAAACGTTTTCTCATTTTTTTTTGTTTTGTCTGCAAAGTATTTTATGAATTTTGAATAATATTCAATCAAACCTAGAAACAATTTAAGTTGATTTTTATCCTGGGGAGGGGGAGTGTTTTTGATTGCATCCAACAAACACCTTTTTGGTTTTATCCCATGCTCCGATAAAGTGTATCCTAAGTATTCAATCTCAAGCACTAAAAACTTACACTTTTCTCTCTTTAACGTAAGTCCTGGTTTCTTGATCCTATCCAATACACATTTTAATGTGCTGTTATGTATCCCTACAGTGTCAACAAACACTAAAAAGGCATCTTGAAAATAAATAACGTTTTTTACACCCCCGAATACTTCAGTCATCATTCTTTGAAATACCCTGCAGCAGAGGCAAGACCGAATGGCACCCTTGTGAATTGAAAGATCCCCTCCATTGTGATAAATGCCATAAGTTCTTTGGAGTCATCATGTAATTTGACTGGGTGATATGCACTCCTAAGATCTAGCTTGGAAAAATATTTCCCCCTTGTGACAGTAAAATCAACTCATTAATATTAGGTAATGGATAGTTATCTACCACAATATTTTGTTTGTGCGTACGGAGGTTAACATAAAACCTCAAACTACCATCCGATTTTCCAGTTATAACAACCAGAGAAATCAAACTAGAAGTTTCAATCTGCTCAATAATACCCTCCTGTACCATTTTCGAGATCATCTTTTATACTTCCTCACAAGCCGAAATTGGTTAATTTCTCAACTTGTGTTATATTGGAATTGCATCATTTCTTACTACAATTTTATGCACATAACCTTTAAGCTCCCCTAGTGTGTCATTGAAAACTTCTTTATATTCATCTAAAATGACATCAATGTTAGTGTCATCTACTAACATAACACTATCATGTGCTCGTGGTTCTATCTTAATATGCAGATCATATTGATGATGCCATCCCAGAATTGGTGGTCCATTGCTGTCCACGTATACCTTCCCATTTACATATATGTTCTCAAACTCAATCTTTGCAAACATATAACCCAATCTTCTCACCATGGTAACCCCTTGGATTTATGTCCATTATTGTGTAAATAAATATTTGGGTATAATGGTATACAATGATCCTGAATCAATCATTAGCTGTATATTCCTGTTTCTTACTATAAAGTTCGCAGTTGGTCTAGGAGGCTTGATATCCCCCACCTCTCCCTTGTTCTCTACTGACAAAACTCAATCTAATCCTTCCTCAAATGTTGGGTGATCATCATGAACCACTCCTACACTGTACTTGGATCCTGTTTTATATACATGTGCAAAATGCCCCTTTTCCCCCACACTTCACGCATTCTTTACTCTCTGCAAAACATGTTTTAGACTCCGAATTGTGAAACTTACATCCACATCTTGCACACTGCCTACTAACATATTTACCCGCATTGCTATGTCACTTTGTTATTATTTTTACGTACACACTCAGTACTTGCTTGTACATCACCACCCTCTTTAGTTATGCAATTAACATTGACTTCATCTGCATTGTCCTTTTTCTTTATTTCTTTCATGCAGTATTCTGACTGTTCTACAATCTTTGCTATTTCAATAGCATCCTTCAGCGTAGGGTTTTTCGCCACCCACATTCTTTCCTGCATTTGTTTGCTTCGGCACTGCACAATTAATTGGTCCCGGATTAACTCATCAGTCATTGTTCCAAACTGGCATCTGGTAGACAATTCTCTCAATCTTGAAACAAATTCATCAATACTCTCCCCCGTTCTCTATGGTTGCATATAAAATCTGTGCCTTGTCATAACTATATCAGTTTCTCAAAACTTCTTTCCAATCTCTTTATTGTTTCGGTGTATGTATCCATTGTTTGTTGTCCATCTGGTTGTAATATTTGGGGTAAGTATTTAAATGTACGCTGTCCATCTTTACCTAATGTGCTAAGAACAATTGTTTTTTTCCTTGCAGGTCTCAAATCTAGTCCATCCAATGCCATCAAATAATTTTCAAAAATGTCCACCTACTCTTCCCATGGAATGGTTGGATTACCAGGTTGACTAAGAAATGGGGGCGGTGGTATTATACCTTGGTTGTTGGTAGCCATTGATACAGTTCAATATATTTTATCGAATAATATATATATATACATATATATATATAGATCTCTCTCTCTCTCTCTATATATATATATATATATATATATATATATATATATATATATATATACTGATTTTTATTTTTATAGGCTGTTCGGACCTCAAAAGGTTTTATTTATGAAGCATTACGATGTAGCGTTTGAGATCCAATTCCTGTGTCAATCCCCAAAGTCCTAAGATCGCTGCAGTGATGCTACTGTGCGTCTAAATCTCCTAGCAACCAGCGGTGTCAACATACACGTTGGTGCGTCGTATGAACCTTGTGCACGCTCTGCCAGAAACAGTACTCTGATTGACTCTTAAATGCGCTCCAGAACACTCGCACAGAAAGCAGCTTGCGCTTCTCAACATACTCCCATAATGAACAAGTAAGTCACAGCACTGGCTGCTCGGTTACATATTAAATATCACTCTATAGACACGGTACCTTGTGTTACTTATGCCAACGCTCTTCTTAAAGAATTCTTTCGACCTGTGGGTTCGTCGCTCCTTACATCTGTGTCCACGCCACCTCTGTCAGTTGGCAATCGTCGCCAAAATTGTTGTGGTTAATAACATGTCAGACCGGTGCATTTCTGGCATAGCGTTTACTAGAAGTTTACTCGAACACAGAAAACACAGAGCTCCCTCGCCAGCCTCCGGCTCCCTGTCAGCTGTCAAGTAACTGCCGCCACAGAACCGTTGACTGGAAGTTCTTGACATGGAATTGTGGGCATGTGATGCGTACCAATAATTCCATGAATACAACAGGAGCATGTCTGGCAGCCAGGTTAAAATTGCTGTAAAAATGATGGTGTCTCATACCAGCAGCCAGAGGCATGGTTACTGTGGCAGTAACACCAGAGGAAGAAGGAGCTGGCAATAGCAGCCAAGAGCTCCATGATGGCTCCGGCAGCAGAGGTGACAGGAGAAAAGAGCAGCAGTATGAAGGGCTGCACAATATGCACAGTACCATCTCTCCCAACTTGTGATACTTTCAGGGCGCCACAAAAAAAGTAGACAGACATCCACGAAATGCCAAAGGCTGGTCCCATCATATCATGATGAGCGACCCAATGCCTTTTGAGGGCTTGGGCAAGTACGTCACTAGACGAAAAGCCTGCATTTATGTTTATTTACATGCTATGCGGTACCTGGGGCATGTATGTGTATGTTGTGTGGTCTGTCCTGCGTGTTGTGTATTGACCTGACCATAGGACTTTCCACACAGCTGAAGCTGCCAGTAGAGTTCCTCTTACCATATGCATACAGAAGTAATATCGGCGCCACATGAAACTGAGGCTCTATCACGCAAATCTATAATGAAGTGAGATCTACCACATCGAAATGAGAGGCCCCAGCCAAACTTATGGAGAAATCAGATTCCCACCACCATATAAAAATTAGCTTTGAGTAAAAGAGTATTTGTATAGAACGTTTCGTGAACTAAATCTTTTACATGCACTGGATATCACCACTGGCTCAGGAAGAACATGAACGCACCTTAGCATTAGTATTTGTCAGAATGTTTAAAAAACAGAGATGGTTCTTCCTTAAGTATATGTACTGCAAACTGGTTCCAGACTGTTGGGCTTGATCTCCGAAGTCTTTTTTCTTTGGGCTCTATCTGAATGCAAATCATGGTTTTGTTTTTTCAGATGGACAGAAGCTGCTTCATACAGAATTTGGTGTGTTTTACTGAAGATGTAAGCGACTTTAACCATAAACCTGTCACCTACTACACAACAATGTAGCAATGTGCATAATATTCAACAGATGCTCTTATTTTCTCAGGCAACCCACAAACGTTGGTGCTACTGTCAGGTGACCTCCAGTTTCTAGTCCAATCTAGAATTACATATTGCATCTAACACCAAAACCACCTAGTCTTCAAGTGTTTCAGGAGAGCACCCTTTTGAGCCAGTATAATTGTAAGAAAAGGGGCATGAAATTGGTTGAAACTCAGAAATTCGTAAGTCATGAAATACAGAGTATCACTCTCATTGTATGGGTACAACTCACAGATCAAAGGAATGCCATTGACAAACACATTCAGAATTGTGGATTGTGTTTACTTCTCTTCTTACCTGATTGTTTCCTCCTGATACAATGAGCTAACAACAGGACCCCCAAATGCAGTTTTTCGCTCCACGCTTTTCTGTTCACCTGCCTGAAAATGAGACAAGACATCAGCAGGTTTAGACAACAAATGGGGACTCTATTGTCAATGAAGCTGCACCGTAGCATATTTGGGTAAACATAATGAATAAAGGCCAGTGACAAACTGCTGGCTGAACATGCCTACTTTTGCCCATGCATGCAGTCAAGATAAAATAGTTGAAAAAAATGATTAACTTTCCACTTCCCTGCCACCTCCTAATTAAAAACCCATTGATAATGCAACCTGAATAAAAAAAACAGCAACAATAAAATAGGTTGATGTACTCAACAAAAAATCCAACATTGTCTTTCCCTTCATCCCATTTCACTTGCATGAAAAAAACATTGTCATTAACATAATGCCTCAGTCATAGCTCCATCAATGCAACCAGCCCCTGAGAAGCAGACGAAGCCACGATCTGTGACAAACTGATACATAACATGTTCAAAAATCCCAGTGACATTTTCCCTCACCAATAAATCAGACACTCCTTGAAATCATGCCTAGATCTGGGGCACATAGACATTATCTGTTTTAGCAAAATCTCCTGGACACCATTCGAGAATAAAGACATTCAAAACATGCCAAGCTGTAACAAAACCCATAGTATTCCCTAATTGAATCAAAATGGTCAGCAACACTGCAACTTCGCAAAAAGATATATCATTGCCATATATTCTACCTAAGAACACTGGTGTTTTTTGTTAAAAGCCCTCAGCGTCCTGTGCAACTCAACAGCATGATTCCTGATCAATTCAATTTCCATAATACCACCTGCTATACTTAAACCGTAGAAATGCCACACTTGAATCAATAATCTATCTATAGCACCTCCAATTCTTCCCATGGAACACAAACACGTCCATAAACCAGTATAGAAAACTCCTCACACATTACCCCTATATCTAAAGCAACCCACCGCTCTAAACACTATAGATACCACAAATATGTAAACAAGCACTGACAAAGCTAATAGGTCGAGTGGTTTCTGTGTGTGATGAATCTACGAGATAAAGAACTTATTGTGTCATGATTCGGTGTTTTTTGAGATGTAAAACAGTCCCTTTTTCATTGCAAAGCAAGCACTCATTAGGAGGTGGAATGATTCAGCAAACAGCCAACAACAGGAAGTGAGAGAGACATTCTCCTCTGAATCTATTCAGTTAAACTGTGCAGACATATTTGAGGGTCAAAATACTATTTAGGCCTTTGTATCGTATGCAAACTGGCATCAATATTGCACCGGAACATTTTAAGTAAGTCCGGGAGAAAAATTTGGGCAACAGTTTTGATACCTTCATCGTAAACCTCATTTGGTTAGAGGAGGTTTGAGGTCAATGGTGAGAAAGCCTTTTGCCATGATTGGTGGATGTGTCAGAACAAATGTTTTGTTTTGCTTGCTGAGTGAGGTTATCACTAAAAACTGCATGCAGGTCTGTGGCAGGTATGCTCCTTGCCGGACCAGTGTAAACCTCTGATAGCTGGACAGTATGCAGATAGTTATTGGTTAATTGCACATTTTGTCATTTTAGCTGTGCTGGAAGTATATTCGCAGGTCTGTATCAATGTGTTCTATTGTAGGATAATAAATGCAATATTTTAATAGAGTATGTTGAATTGAGAACCGTAATACCCAACTACATAGTATATCACACCGGTGCTGACATGTACAAGCAGTATTCCAATGTTTGAGGTTGGGTTTTGCATGTCGTTGTAGAGGCATCATGTTGTGAGGTGTGTGTAAAATGTTCTTTCTAACGTGCAGTATGTAACAAACTATTCTGCAATATAATGTACAACTGGACACGAGTGCTGCTCTGAGCTTGTCGATATCAAACTATTTTGAGTATCTGAGACTACTGGATGTGAGTGCTGTATTCAACCCAAAAAGATCTATTGAGAGCTTTACGGAGAAAGCACTTTTTATTGCTCCAGTAGTGTGCTTAAAGTCGTTACATGCCTAAGTTAGCCAGGTAATAGATTACCATCACATGATGAAGTGGAGGACTACAGAGGCTACACGCTATATAAATGTCTGGAGCAGGACAGCTAATCGTAGTGTTCCTTTTGAGGACCGGAACTAGTAAAGGTTAGCTTAACGAACATTCTCTGACTGCCAGCTCCCTGCTCCTGTGGGTCACATTGTCACAGCAGCCTCTGTACATCATCACCCAAGTCCATCCGTGCCTAGCAAAAGCCTAACCTACTTAGGATTCAAGTAGCGGGAGTAGGTGCTGCAACAAACTGGAAGAGGCCAATGGCTGGGGGCAGAGTGAAATAAAACACAGTTGCTCAGTCCCAGTGGTGCGCCCCAGCTTCATCTCTGATGAACTTTCTTAGCAGATACAGTGTTCGGCTACACCCCTTACTTTTCTGATGATTAACATAAGCCTAAATTCCTCAGAGCAGAAAAAAGTAAAAATAGTCATATTTGTTAATATGTTTCTGCTGCTCTGAGGAATTCAGGCCTACATTCCAAATCTGAAAAAAACAAGGAGTAAACCTAGACACTGTGCAGAAAGAGGTTTACCAAAGGTTTATCAAAGAGAAGAGCTGAGGCGTGCCGCTGGGGCTGAGGAGCAGGTTTTATTCCAAGGACCCCCAACCATGTACTACTTCCGCTGGTTGGCAGTGCCTGCTCTGCAAATATCTCATAAGGATCCCATAATAAGGGGTGCAGTGTGGACGATAACTGCCTTATTGCTCCTAACTGCACGGCTGAAACATTAATAAATTCCCTTCATTATGCACCCTTGTCTGCAGCACAGGCCTGGAAAATGGACTGGGATGAAATGGAATTCGACCAAAAAAATGGGAGAGGATAGTTATCAGCTGTTATTGCCCGCAGGAGCAGATAATATCTCTTGATTAAAACAATGCATCAATAAGACTAAGCACATTTCAAGAACACCTCATTTCTACAAATTAAAAAAATCAGTTAAAGGCTCAGCAACATAAATGCCACTTTTTATCAATTTTCTCGAGGAGTACTTGTACGATAAAAAAGTTAGATATTTAATCTTCTTAGATGTGTGCACTGGTGTTAAGAAAATACTTTTCAGCCTAGCCAGAAGAATATTTGCTGTCTGTCCAGAAGCTGAATGGATGACCTATTCTACGGTTCATCCACTCTTCAGAAAACATGAATCATTGGCTTTTTAAACTATGATTTCTCTTGTTGGCTAACAGCCTCAAAGACACACTGAAATTTGTCCCATAAGACAGACTTTACAAAAAAAAGGCTGGACTGGCTGCATCACAATAGGACATTATATTTTAGTAGATAATGCACATGCACTCTAAGAAAGGAGGTGTGGATTATCTGGAAAGACCTAGAGTAATCCAACAGAAATCAAGGAACAATTTGACAGACAGGCAGAATGAGGATCACCTATATTTGAGTCTGACCTTCAACCAAGTTCTACGAGGCATCTTAGAACATGAGCATTTGGGTTGAAGGGTAATAAAAAGGACTACTGTCTCCATGCCAAGAGGTCATTACAGTATTTTTTAGCCCACCTCAGACCTACGCCATGTGACAATGAATGGTAACCTATATTGTCTTTAAAGACTATGGCTTCCAAGAATGTTAACTAAACATAAATGAGAATAATGATAACAATAATAAATAGCATATTACACTCTGTGAAAGCACACACATATTAAAACACAAGTGCGCTCTCTCTCTAAATTAACACTGTTGTGATTCCAGAACATCTTCAAAGCAGTGGGCTGAATCGGCAAGATAAGCAGCCTTCTAGACACGGAATGGACACCCCGCTCCTTCCCCCTCAGAGGTCAATATGACATTTTATTTCTCAATATAAAAGCAAGAGTATATTTTATTTACTTAAAGTGCAAATAACAAAATAGTAAATAAAATACTTCAAGAACTTTCTAAATCATCACAATTTGATAGAGATAATACTGAGACTGTATTTACTCTCAGTCAAAACTGATTTTTGGGCACAGCAGACAATAAAGAAAAGCAAGTCCTCGTACCCTGATTGTATAGTTAGAAAGCATAACTTTGCGACTTGATACTTGTGGGTAGCAAAGCACATTTATACTGGTGAGGGTTCATTACGATCTATATTACCAGATCTGCCCTCTCAAGTGGTTTTGACAGGTCACACAATTTCACTAAAATCTGCCTACATAGAGGGATATTTGGGTAGATGATTGAATTGAAAACATCTTTGATAACATAGTGGCTCTAGCAATGTACAGCACTGAAACAGCAACCATTCAAGGAGGTAGATGAAGTCCTCAGCATTCCAGATGACAACAGTCCTGCCTATTAGCAATATTGGACCTCTCAGCAGCATTCCACAGGATCGAGTAGAAACTGGGTTGTGAAGGAAGGCATGACAATAATTCTATCATCTAAACCAATTGCTTTAAAACACTCAATATTGTTTAAATCAGAAACTGAATTTACAAGAGTGATCATACAGACTGTCTTGCTATGGAACATGCATTTAATATTGCATGGCTCCTTTCTATTAATAACTCCCTTAAACGTTTTTGGGATTATCTATTTTGGAAAGTCCGACCAGGATTTTGATGCTAGAAAAGAAAATGGTGAAGGCTGCCCTGCTAGATGTTAGGGCAAGTAAGAGAGATTTCATGAACGGGGGAAACTTACAGTGTTAATATACAAGTCTTACTATCTTCATTAGGCTTTCAATCTATTTAACCTGGGTAGCTAATTCTCAACATCGGTATGTTTTGACCAGGTTACAGCTAGGACTGGTACACCACCTGGACTCTTTTCCTAAAATCAACCAGTGGAAGTTAACATCTATTACGTGCCCATATGATCGAATTTCAAAACAAACCCCGATATATTTTATGCTTGTTGATTTTATGTTAATTTGAATGCAACTTTTAAAGCCTTTACAAATTGCACGCAATGTCAGGGAATACAAAGCTGCTATGCACTTTTTAATTGCTTTGGAAACCCCAGCAATTTGTTTTAATGTTGCCTCATATATTTATAATGCAATTCATATCAGGAAAAAGTTGAGCCTTGATTATTAAGTCAGGTGTATGTGGTTAGGAATATATGTTTTAACTAAGTTGTCTAAATGTAGTCTCTTTTTACAATGTTTTCAGTGGATGTCATATTTTTTATGCAGTTTTATGGCTTGTATGAATGGAGACGAATAAGGTTTGTTGATGATGATTCTGATATTTCCTCAATACGTCAGCTGGCACCAAAATCTTTAAAGAAAAAAAACAAAACTGTAAAACCCATGAACTGATCACCCCAACAATTCCTACACGTTCAAATCTAACTAGAAACTATTTCATTATCTTGTTGAACATGATCTAATGCTTACAGAAGATAAAAGACGACTCCAGAAAAGCCTGATACAAGTCTGAAACTTTTTGTTTTAGCTCTCAGAAAACAGTCACCAATTCAACCTTCTGAAACACATAATTGACACAAATATAAGCCGGCTGATTTTAATACCAAACCCCTGGAATCTGATTCTGACCTCAAAGGGTTATAATATGTAGGAAATAAAATGTAATTGCTCCCACAATCAGCAGGGTTGATAAATGAAATGCAGAATACCACACTTGTAGTATGCATTTTGACACATCAATCAAAACAGATTTGCCTCTGCTAAGTATTAACGCACATATGAAGAAAGTGCTGCAAATCTGCTTTGTAGGTTTCTCAGGAGCCAGTCAATAGTACTTTAAAGAAAAAATCCATGAAAATCAAACTAACATTAAAGTGGGTGAACATGACCAACAACCTTACCATCTAGTGGATCTCATAAGAAGGTTTGCTGACAAGTCTTATTCATGTCCCTGAGGTCAAAGCTGAAGAAGAGGCTAAAGGGGTCCTCAAGTGAGTCTGCTGAACCTGGGAACAAACATGTGTGGTCAACATGCAGGACAAACCTACTGGTCAAAAAAATGCTACCAGACAAAAAAAAAATGCACAAGCAAGTCATATACATTTCCTAGGAGAGATGAGATCTGAGGACGATAGTGGGCATGTTGATACAAGGGGCACTGACTGAACATGGAAGCATGCTGCCCCAATAATCACAACACTTTTACTCCTAAAGTCCGCTCTTCCTTCTGAGTGATGGAAAGGTTTCCAGAGAGCGTGAAGGCCAGGAGCACTTCCGCACTTCATGAAGGCCATTTTAATGGGTTTATTTAGTTAGGGTCACATATACAGCACAGACTTCACAGACAAATGAGTTTCTTGGTACTTCCGGGAGCAGGGAGCAGAGGGCGCGTTGCAGCTCTCCGGACCCACAGGCATCTCCGCGGCATCCCCGCGGCGGACACGGCCCTCTCAATCCCGGGTGCGTGGCCGGCGGGACCCGCGGGAAAACTTTCCCACCACAGGGGACCGAGGGAGTGTGTCACCGGCGCCAGGAGCCCCGGGTGAGGAGTCCGAGAGTGGCGAGGACCCCCACCCGCCGCGACAGACCCTCGCCTGCCCCGGCCCCACTTCCGCCGGCACTGCTCTGTGGAAGGTCCTGGCGCTGGGCTCCCGAGGAGGAGAGGCTCTGGAGCTAGCACCTGGACTGTGCCGTTTGAGGTGCTCAGATCGGCCGTTGCCCCGATTCTAGATGGTCTCTCCAGGGGCTGCTTGCTCCAAGTTACCGGACTGAGTGGTTTCGTCGTTCGCGGGTGTGGTCTTCCCAAACGTGCATCCGCCCACCAAAAGGAGTGCTTTTGCTGGTGGCTTCCTCTTTGGTGACTTTCTCTGCGACTGGCATGTCTTTCATCTGGGATCTACAGGGTGCGAAGGAGCAGTTGGATTGAAGACAGGAAGTGCTGAGTCGCTGCCCGGAGCACGCCGCGCACACACCCCCCTCCAGCCAGCAGCGGCTGCAGAGCGCGCCAGGGGAGAGCGCTAGCACCCACCCGGCCAACGAGCAGCACACGCCGCCGCGGAGAGCCGCAGCTTGTGCCCCTACTGCCAGGCCCCAGGCTCCGGCCCGAGGGCACAAGCGGCTCCTGAGACCCCGGGGGAAGCGGACACGAGGTGAGACCACGGGAAGAGGCGAGGTCAGAGCTGCAGACTGTGGAAGGGGAGCCGGACTCGAGTCCCGCGCAGTGTCGGAACCCTGTGACCCTGACACACCACTGACCCTATCCAGTGTTGTCTGAACACTGGCGGGCGTTTCACGGGAAGATTGTGTAAACAATATAGTATTGGAAGGAGCCTTACATTTGTAGGGTGAACTGGAAAGAGTACGTGCAAACTCAGATAATCGACGACTCCGCTGTTCCCATCATGTCCAAACTGAGGTCCTCTAAAATGGCTACAAATAATGACTCAAAGACCTTGGATAACTATCTTTTTAAAGTAGTTAGTAAAATTAACGAAGATAGGAGATCATCATTAAGTAGGGTTAGTCCAGAAACATCTCCCATAAGGTAGTGCTTACCCTCTACATCACTGTCTCAGAGTGTCTCGACTATTTCCAACAATGAGAACGATTTAAATATTGATGTTTCTGTGGTAGAGCAGGTTTGTTGTTCCGAACCTATTCAAGTACAGGATTGGACATTACCATCAAGGTCTCCTCTTATTCAATCTCCCATTAGGAGAGCGGTACGTGCCTGTAGGAAGGGGCCTGTCAAGAAAGCAGGGTGTCGGAAGCCAAAAAAAGCTGGCCCAACAGCTACCAATAGGGGAAATGTCCCTGAGCCCACCAATATTATTGAGGGGGCTAGTCTGCACTCAAGTGAAATTGATCTTTTGGTCACAATCCTTGAATCTAAATTGGAAGTACTGATCAGTCCCCTGGTGGCCAAGGTAGAATTAGTGCTTCTTAGGGTTACTAGACTGGAAGGCCTTGTAGAATCTTGTTTGACTCGGTCCACTGTTCCACTGAGTACCCACTTAGACTCAATAGGCTCTATGGATAACCGCCCAGTGGGCTCAGTTACACACTCTATAGTCAGTAATAGGGTGGAAGGCTTGGGGGCTACTGTTCAGGCCCCACCGACTGTAAGTGTGCCGACCGCCTCATCCTCGTCTACATTGCCAGTAGGGTCGGCTAGTGCACAAAACACATTTAGTCAACCACGATCAATACAAAGGAGTACTCAGGACACTATAAGAGGGACAGTCATTGATAGAAGAAGTATAACTAGGCGACATAATTCTATTAATCTCCCGCCAGAATGTGCACCATATACTGTGGTTCTAACAAATGTCCCAGAGGTTGACTTGTGCCTGAATGGTTCTGGGGTAGAAACGTATCCTGCTCTTAAAAACAAGACGCTTGCTTGGCTGAATAAGAACTGTGGATTTCCTTGTGCCCTTGCAAATGACATTTTATTTACCCGCAGAGTTAGCTGGATTGGCAATGGCCCTAAAAATAGAGGTGGAGACTGTATTATTATAAATTTTAAACACCCACAACACGTGGCAACAGTGCTTCTGAGAGCTGCAATTTTGCCAACTCTAGAAAATGCGGTTCATGCTAGACCTCTTGGCTTCTTTTATAATCATGGGACCAATACTCAATGTCGCTCGTCGTATGTGCAAGGGCAATGTTCAAATGAGAACGGAAGAGGTATGGATGCCTGTACCCCGAATGTATTTGTGAATATGTCCCGGTCTCAAACTAGGGGGGAGCCAAGTCGTCATCAGTTGTCTTACGGGCAGACCGTTAACACTTTACCTCTTCACAATCGGTATGCTGCCTTATCTTCTATGGAGGAAAATGATTGACTGCCAAATGTCTTGGGAAATTCTTCCCAGTCTTCAGCATCGTCCATCAAGATTGCTACATGGAACATTGCTGGTTTAAAGAGCAAGTCTGGGATAGCCGAATGGGAAAGGACACTAAAATCTTTTGACGTCATTGCTTTACAAGAGACTTGGGATCAAACGAATAGCTTTTCCTTAGATGGCTTTTGTCATTTTTGCATTCCAGCTACAAACAGTGTGGCAGGAAGACCTAAGGGGGGACTATTAAGCCTTTTCAAACTGGATATGAAAGGTACCTTAACTCAATGCCCCTCGGGCTCAGTAAATTGTCTAATTGTTGAGCTTTCCACCCAGGATAAGGGTAAGATCCTTTTTATAAATGTTTATAATTCGCATGCTAATGATTGCACCAGTCAAAACCTGGATGACTTGGATAAATTTTTGTCAGTCTATAGTATAAATGTTAATACTTTTGAGTTAATATTACTAGGGGACTTTAACATACATCCATGTACCCTACCATGTATTAGGAGGGATGAGGAAGGCCCTCCCTTTTCCTCAACTGCTCATCCACAACATACTAGGCAGGGGGATTATCTTGAGCTTTTCCTTGCTAAATGGAATTTATATGAGTCTGGCTGTGGAGACGGGAATAGCAGGTCCCCTACGTTTAAGGGCAAAGAAAATGGTACTATTATAGATTATATTTATTTGTCTTCTTTTTTGTTAAATAGTGTTTTAAATTATTGTACTGAGGTGTCAGTTTTTAGTGATCATAATCCTGTTGTACTTGTTTTTAAGAACACTGAACTGATTTCTCTCAAACTAGTCACAGAGAGTGGGGGCTTGAACCTTAAAGTCAAAGACCAGAATCGAAGGTTGAAGTGGACAAAAATAGTCCCTGAAACTTTTTTTCAGGAGGTCTTATCCAAAGTGGAGGATGAAATCTCTATATGTCTAGCGGAAAATCCAGATCCTAAGGAGGTTATAGTAGCATTTGATCAGATTTGCTTAGAAATTAATCGTAGTCTCCAGGCTAAATCTAGCCAGAAGGCGCTAGAGGGCAATAGATGGTTTGATAAGGAATGCTCTAAAGCACATGGTGTACTACTTAAGGCATTAAAATCTATTCCTAAAGATCGATCAAAAATAGTAAATGCTAGGAAAGTGTATAAAAAAACTATTCTAGAGAGGAAAAGGACTCTGAAAGATAACGCCTTGGCTCAACTCTTGGATCCAGATACCCTAAAAAACAGTGGTTTATTCTGGAAAATAATAAATCAGCCCTTTTTTTCTGATGAAACTAATACTCCTTTAGAGGCAAACATTCCAGATGAGGGCTGGATAAAACACTTTAGTCAGATATATTCTAATATTGGTCCTCCTGGTGGAATTTTAGCAGATGAAGTTGGGGAAATCTCCCCTGACAAGGATGCAGTTATTTTTGCAGTTGCAGATGTTGAAAGGGCTATAGACCTAACCACAAAAAACAAAGCCCCGGGCCCAGATGGGGTACCTGGGGACGTTTTTAAAAGATTTCCAAAATTTTGGTCTAAGGTATTATGCAAGGTTTTTAATAATCTTGCATTTGATAAAATTCCGTCTTCCTGCAAGAAATCTATAATTATACCAGTGTTTAAAAAGGGTAATAGGCAAGACCCATCTTGTTACAGGCCAATTTCACTGATTGATTCCTCAGTGAAAATTTTAGGTCGAGTTATCCTAAATAAATTGAACGATTGGTTAACAGAGAAAGGGGTCCTAGCAGATGTGCAGTATGGTTTTAGACCTAAAAGGAGTACTATAGATCAAGGCTTGAATTTGTATTTACTAATATAGAAATACATGAAGGCAAAGGAGGGTTCCATGTATCTGGGGTTCATGGACCTTTCGTCAGCCTTTGATCTTGTAAATCGATCTAAATTATGGAAAATCTTACTTGACATGGGACTGGACAAGGCTCTTGTTAACCTCTTAGTAGATTTACATACTGACCTAACAGCTTCTGTTAGAGTTACTACTGCGGGGCGATGCACCAGCCACTTTAACTCAGAAAGGGGAGTCAGGCAGGGGTGCATTCTGGCTCCCCTTCTTTTTACTATTTATATAAATGCGTTGGAATCTACACTAGAAGATGCTACCCAGGACACCCCACGGATAGGAGAACTCGGTATTCCGGTTCTCCTATACGCGGACGATGCTGTCCTGCTTTCTCGTACTGGTGTTGGTCTTTAACGATTATTGGACGCCTTTGAGGTTTTTATGACTTCCTTGGATTTAAAGATCAACGTTAAAAAGTCCCAGATTATGATCATGGGTAAGGGTAATAAAAATAAACTCCCCAAAACTTTTACTTGTGGGAGGCAAGAATTGTGTAGAGTAGCAATATTTCCATACTTAGGGATCACTTTCGATGAGAAAGGCTCCTGGGGCCCCCAGATAAAAAATAGAAATGTTGCCCTTGCAAAGTCATCTTCTGCTCTTCGGGGTTTTATGAATAAACTCGGGGCGAGGCCAATTGTTAGTTTGCTAAAAATTTATGAAGCAAAATGCCTTGCAATAGCAACGTATGGAAGTGCGATATGGGGCTATTGCTCTATGGAAAGTATACAGATCACGGAAAATAAATTTCTAAGATCGGTTCTCTCTCTCCCACAGTCTACTTCCACACACATTGTCCATACTGAATTGGGTGTGGGCTACATTTCAGACTTGATCAAACTGGCCCCCGTTCTAGCCTGGCTAAAGATCTGGCTGAATCAAGAAATTCCGCTCAACCACTCCATTTTAAAAGATTGCCTGCAGCTGGATAAAGTAAATAAAATAGCGTGGCTAGTTTATATCAAAAATTGTTTTGTTAGATTAGGGAGAGCAGATCTTTTTTATTCCCCGGAATCAATAACTGTTAAAGATATTGGACTGATTAAAAGCATGATGAAAGATCTGTTATGTCTAGAAAGAGAACAAGTTGAATATGAGAAACCATCGGTGCGGGCCAGTATCATTTTGAGTACTTATGTGGGCCCTGAATTATATTTGTCTATTGTAAATCAACCCTTTCACCGGTTTCTACTCACACGCTTTCGGTTTAACCTGATCCATCTAACTCTTGGCCATTTTCAAACCTGGTCTCCTCCGGAAAAAGGAACGCCGTGTAATTGTGATAATTTTTCGATCCAGAATACAATGCATTTTCTGTTATTCTGTGACCATTACGCGGCCTTAAGAAAGAAATATTTGTTCCCAATTTTAAAGGAGGAGGGGTTTATACAGGTCAAACCTGCCCTCTTGTTCTTACAGTTATTACAGACCCCTAGGATTATGTTCCATGTTGCTAGTTTTTTAGTGGGAGCTGTTAGGGTTAAGAAAAAGAAGTTCGCCATCAATCCGATTATTTTATTGTAATGAATTGAGTGATTAATTAACTTTTTATAGGAAATGTAATTTCTGCGAATCTGGGAGAATATTAATGTTTCACGTTAAATGATGTTTTTAGGATGTTTTACTTTACTGACCCCCCTTTTTGAACATTGTAGATAATATAAATTGTTGATTGCCTGTAATATTTGATTGTACTTTTTTTTTAATGCCTTTTTATGATATTTATTTATCGAAATAAAGTACTTTGACTGACTGACTGAGTTCCTTGGTGCTATAGAATAGTTCAATACATGCTAACAGATCAGATTCAGGTGGGAAACTCCAGATCTGTGAAGTCTATATTTGCATGCGCTTAGATATATGTCAATGGAGAAAATACATTCTCCCGATTTATATTTTTAAAATATCCTAGTTATCAGTTTTCAAATGTTGGTATGTATGAAGTTCTAGCCATATTGCAGATAAAAAGCTACTTATTGGACAGTCAAGTTTGAAAAATGTTTTATTTTATTTCAGCAAGGAGGGTTCAGCCCCAACTGCGGTCCAGGCTGCCTCCCTAATGAGCCTGCTGGGCTAAACATACTTCAGTTTTATTCCCTGGAATAAAATAGCCATAGAGGGAAAATTTTGAGAGTGTGCAAACTGCATATCCAACAAAGTTCAAAGTAAGTAGAAATCTTCACAAAGGTTGTACACAGCTCTGCAGTTCCACATCAACTGCAACTGACCTCTCACACTCTATGACCTTACATAAATATATAGAATACAGGTGTATTTCACATGTGCTAATAACTCTATTTAAATCAACGCACTAATAAAATACTATAAAGAGGATAACCCCGTTTTACTACAGATCCTCTTCCCTTAATTACATAAAAAAAAAATTAAAACGTAATTTCTATTCTTCATCTATAATTAAGAAAAATTGTGAAACCCAAAGTTTATTTATATACAAAATCCTCCATTAAAAAAAAAAATTCCTAATGACTCTTCCAAACATACCACTACCACAGTTTTTCTTCTCTTCACCCGTTACACTTTGACTCATTTCACTTCTTTCAACTATTCCTGGTAGACTCTTCATTTACAACTATGCTGCTTCCTTCCTGCTCAATACCTTGTGACAACTCCAACCACCAGTATCTGTTCTGTCCATTCTTTTACTAAACTTCTTCTTTGTCATATCTTCCCTCTTGCCAAAATTTGGAAGGGCAAGACAACTCATGTGACAAATACTGCCATTGTCAATTCCATGGTACACCTCATGACTCGTACCACCTCTTTAGGATCGCTGAATTGTCTTTCTCCCTTGGCTACTTTCTTATCTGTTTTCACTTTGAACCACTGACTTTTTTTTTTTAAATATACTTTTCTCACACCATTCTGGGTATCAAAATAATGTTTGCTTTTTTCTTGCTCAGATAATATACACTTTTCTTACTTTCTTGACATTCCATCACACTTTCCTACTTCTTTTCATTCACCCTGGATTCACTCTAGAGTGAGGTACACTGCTTTTCATAAGTCCAAAAGGACCTTCACCTACTGTTCCATGCGGCGTCATCCTATATATCCATACCATTCTCTTCAATTTGTACTTCCAATTTTTCTTTCTCTTGGCAGCTAACTGTATTATACCTTTCACAACTCTATTCACACTTTCTATCACAGAATTTCCCCTGGGATGATGTAGGGCCTCATTATAACATTGGCGGTAAATACCGCCTCCGCTGCAGCGGCCACCGCCAAAAGACAATCGCCCGGGCTACCAGCCGTCCGCCGGATTATGACCACAGCTGGATTTCCGCCAGAAGGATGGCGGAAATCCATCTGTGGCCATGCTGGCAGATGGGGGTAAGGTGGCGCTGCTGCCAGCAGCAGTGCCAAGCCAGCAGACCGCCGCAGACCGTATCATGATCCATAGTACGGCCTGACGGTATTCTGCTGGCGGACGCTGCTGCTGGCAGCAGCGCTGCGCCTTGTCTACTGCCAGAGGACAACCTCACAAAAGGTAAGTCAAGTGCTCCGACAGGGGAGGAGGGTGTTGTGTGCGTGTGTGTGTGTATGGGGTTGTGTGTGTATGTCTGTGGGTGCGTGAATACAGGTGTGTGTTGCGTGTTGTCTGTGTGTGTGCATTTATGGATGTGTGAGTGTGTGTATGTTGTGTTGTATGCGTGTGTGCCTGTATGTAAGTGTGTGTGGATGTGTGTGCGAATGGATGTCTGCATGCATGCTTGAATGTGTGAATGTGTGTGAGTGTGTGCGTGCATGACGGTGCATGAATGAAGGGGGGTTCTAGAGAGGGAGGGATGGGAGACCAGGGGAGGGGCAGGAGGGCGGGGAAAACTCGTATCAGTCACAGCAGTAGTTCCCAAAGTTTTTTGACCCGCGGCTCCCCTGACCTATTGGCCACTGGCCATGGCTCCCCATTATGTTACTTTTTTTTGGTGGGCGGGGGGATGTAAGCCTGGCCTCTGGAGTAGTTCCTTTTTTCACTCTAAAACTTAATTGGGATGGAGCCGATGAAGGTACCATATTCATACATATAACAAAATTAAAATGTAACAATTGTTTAATTAAAAAAAATATATATATATTTGTAAAGTCAGAAACAATACTCTTCAACACTTGGGTGTAAATTTGTATTTTTTTAAAACAATAGACCCAAACTGGGCTAACATCACAGAGGAATTTTCTCAGTTGAGAAACGCAGATTGTTACCCATGCGCAGGAATGTGTTTGCTCAATAAAAAACATAAAGGTGTTTACACAGAACCTGTGGGAAAATATATGTAAGCAGTTTCCCCCTCAACCGGCAGGTTGCCCACATGCTGAGCATTGGAATAACCAAGTTCATTAGGTAATAAAAAACCATGCTATGTATATCATACAGAAATAAATGAAGTAGTTTAACATGAAATATTCAATCCCTCTCCAGTAGGTGGCGTCCGAGCCTGTGAAATGCTGTCTATGGAACTAGCATAGTCCTTGATGAAAATGCCAAATTAGGGCGTTGGTATCTGTTTGTATATTTGAATTATGTGACTTTTGTGCAATTTAACGAACTCCAGTAACAAAGGAATGAACAAAAAAACGATTCTTATATAAATTTACAGTTTTAAAATTTGATTTCCTATTAGGTCATAAGATTAATTGGCACCATCAGCACATAATTGTATCATAAAGTGCATCTTTTCACGGCGCCCCTGGCTGGCTTTAATGGCGCACCTGGAAGCCGCGGCGCACAGTTTGGGAACCTCTGAGTCACACGGAAGGAATTCCCTGTCACTGATAGTGCCTACCGCCATGGTTTTCGTGGCGCTAAGGTTGCCAGGAAAACCATGGCGGTAGGCGGGGTCATAATCCCGCAGGTGGCCTAGTGACGGCCACCAGCGGACGGTGTGGTACATTGGTGGTTTTGGCTTGAGCCAAACTGCCAATGTCTTAATATAGAGAAAAGTACCACCAGACTGTTGGCAGTACTGTTCTCCATTTTACTGCCGTCCGCCGGGGTCATAATGACCCCCATAATGCTGTAAATTTCTGTTCCATACCTGCTAATCTAATAAAAGTTTTAATTTCCTCTGATTTAAATTGCACTTGAATGTCAGTCAAAACAGATGCATGAAAGCCTTCTCTTAATAACACCTCTTCAAGAAATGTGATCAATGTGGTTGTGTCCACCTTATTCACCAGTTAACACTTATACCAATCTAGAGGACATATCTACAAGAGACATAGGGGGTCATTCTGACCCTGGCGGTCTAAGACCGCCAGGGCCACGAATGACGGAAGCAACGCCAACAGGCTGGTGGTGCTTCCTAGCCCATTCTGACCGCGGCGGTAAAGCCGCGGTCAGAAAACCGGGGCCGGCGGTTTCCCGCCGATTTTGCCCCGTCTGGGCTAATCCGCCATGGCAGCGCTGCAAGCAGCGCTGCCATGGGGATTCTGACCCCCTTCCCGCCAGCCTGTTTCTGGAGGTTGTCACCGCCAGGAAGAGGCTGGCGGGAACGGGTGTCTTGGGGCCCCTGGGGGCCCCTGCACTGCCCATGCCCCCGGCAACTGCACCCGTCGCACGGCCGCAACACCGCCGGCTCCATTCGGAGCCGGCTTCTGTGTTGCAGCCCTCCTTCCCGCTGGGCCGGCGGGCGCTAACATAGTTAGCGCCCGCCGGCCCAGCGGGAAGGTCAGAATGCCGGCAGCGGTCTTCTGACCGCGTAGCGGCCAAATGGCGGTTCCCACCTGGCGGGCGGCAACCGCCGCCCGCCAGAGTCGGAATGACCACCATAATGTATTTGCTCGAACTATCATTCCATGTAATTAGTCCCATGATATCTATTGCTATTTCATCCCAAGGCAGTCTAGGTCATTCTAAAGAGGACATGGGAGGATTCAAAGTCTTCTGAGATTTGTCTTCATTCTCACAATCAACACATGCTCTTACAAATCTCTCAATTTCTATATCAATCTCGGGCCACCAATATAACATTTTTATATTACATTTGGTGCGCGAAATTCCAGGATACCCTTCATGGCCAATAGAAATCATTTTTTCTCCAATACCTTTAGAAGGAATAATTTTTTCACCTCAACAAAAAACACTTCATCCACACGTAATTCATCATGTACCTTCCAAAAATCTCTCAACTCTCCAATCGATTCACCTCTACGTGATTCACCCCAACCATTCACAATTGTGTCCTTCAGAATCCTTTAACACTTCATCTTTACTGTATGCACTAAACTCATCCTCCTTTTGCAAATTGTCATTTTATTTGTCTGTAAAAATGCCAGTTACACAATACTCACTCCAAGGATCTTGATTGATTTCCCTGAACGGTAGTGACATTCTACTTAGGAAATCAGCCGTCATGTTCTTGATCCCTGGTACATATTGTATTTTGTACACAAAATCCTAGAATCTCATTGATAGTCTAGCATTTCTCGCTGATGCCCTACAAATAATCCCACTGTGGTTAACAATTTTGTTTAAGTTTTTATGGTTTGATCGTAGTGTGAACTTCCTTCCCCAAATTAACTCCGGAAAGTGTTCTAGTGCCCATACACACGCTAATGTCTCTTTCAATCACAGAGTATTTTTCCTCTGTGGGTGACAAAGAATGAGAAGCAAATGCCACCACAGCTTCCTCACCCTGTTCAGACTTTTGAGTTAATACACTGCCCAAACGTGTACTAATGGCATCCGTAGTTACAAAAGTGTCTGTAGAGGGATCAAAACCTAGCGTGGGAGCATTGCTAATGGCTTGTTTGATTTCATAACAACCATCTCATGTCATGGGTTTTCTGTGAAAAGCTTTTAACAAATTTCGCATGAAACTCAACTATAGCCCTAGGAATGATCCGAGGTCATCATTGGATTTTGGGGATGGTGCATCCATAATAGCCTCAACTAGTTTTTTCTTTGGTTTGATTCCTTTTTTGCTGCTCTCGTGACCTAAATATGTAATGTGCCTCTCTGCAAACTTGCACTTGGTACTCTCTGCCAACAATCCTTTTTCTTTAAGGAAGGGCAACACTTTTCTGAAAATCTTTTGGTGTTGTCTTTTACATTTTCTTATTACCAAGATATCGTCTGGGAAAAATGTAGCTTCTGGCAGATGCCCAAACAACTGTGACATCAATCTCTGGAACACTGCTGCGGCTGATGCCAATCCAAACAGCATGCATCTGAATTGGTAATAGCCATAAGGTGTACAAAACATTGTAAGATGTCTGCTTTTAAGATCCAGTACCACCTGATAGTATGCTGCAGACAGATCTGTTGTCAAAACCCACTTTGCTTTTCTAGTTAAGGAAAACATTTAATCAATCCTGGGTAGGAAAAATTGATCTACCAAAATGTTATTCAGCCATCTCAAGTCTACACACAAAGACGTACCTTGCTATTGGCCTTCCTGGCCACAACCAATGGAGAAACCCATTTGGATGCCTCCTTTGGCTCAATGATATTCAGTTTCATCAATTTCTTTAACTCATTCTTTACTTCATCCAAGACAATGAAAGGAATGTTGCATTCTTTGTGTATCTTTGGTGTGGCTCCTGCTTCAAGTCGTATTTGATGGATCAACCTGTTAAGTTTCCCAATACTACAACTGAATAGTGTGGGAAACCACATTTCTTAGTATCCTCTTCATCACATGCTACTAAAACCTGTTCAACACTGTTAGGATGGAAGGATTATTTTAGACCCAAACACAGAGTCAGTTTGTGGCTAGCTTGCACAATGCTGGTCTGTTCTTAAACCTAAAAAACAGCTGCGTGAAACCAAGGCTACCTATCCTTTCACCTGTGTAACTCAGGTGAAATATCAGGGGGTTCCAAATGATTGTCTATTTTATTTATAAAGAACCTCTCCCAAACATTCTCAGCAATGACTGAATAAGGAGACCCCGAGTCTGCAGCTACTTGCAAAGAAATTCCTCCAAACGAGACACAACACAAAGGTTTGGCTGCTCTTTCAGCCACGATATTCAACACAACTTTTTTTTGTCCTATGTTCCTCACATCCGTACCTTCTTCATTCAATTCTGAGCAATCGTCGTCATCAATCTTTCTCACACATGCCTCATTTGTAGTTCTTTTTCTTTTTGGTTTTTCTTACACATCCTGGCATAATGCCCTACAATTCTGCATTCTAAGCGCTTGGCAGTTTTTGCAGTGCATTTATCGAATCTTTGTGTGAGGTACTGCCCCACCTAAAACACACAATGTTAATGCCATTTCCGTGTTCCAAACATTTTCTTTTTCTTCTATCCTTTTTCTGGTCATTGTAGCATCCACTCGTCTGTCCACTTCTTTTCTTGCTCTCAGGAATTTCACCTAGAGAGTCAACAAGTTTCTTCTCCTGCGACAAAGTAGCTTTGGCGCAAAGTTTTGACATTTCTGCTTTCTTTACAATTGCTATGATGTCTTTAAGGCTGGCCTCACTTTTAACCCATAATTTCTCTTGTATGAATTTATTTTTAGTGTACATAACAATTTGGTCATGCAATAATTCATTGTGCAGATTTCTGAATGTACAAAAGATTGACAATTTTTTTAATGCTCAAACATAGCCTTCAAAACGTTCATGTTTTCTCTGAAAGTATGTATGTCTTGTGACTGCTATGTACACACTAGGGGTGAAGCGTTTTTTTATATACATATATATACATATACATATACATATATATATATATATATATACATACATATATACATATATACATACAATTTGTCTGTGCCACAGTACTTCATCAATTTGGTGATGAGCGGGTGCTGGCATACAGCAAACATTTACAAGCAGTGTACAGCATATGGAAGGTATAGGACATAGCTGACATTTCTACACCGACTTTTGGTGGAAAATGTGTAAAGAATTCTTTGAATGTTACTGGCTTTGCTGCTTTCCAAAATACACTGCAACCTGTTGAGAGTGCGCTTTTGTCCAGAGGACATCTTTGTTTCGTGTGTATATATATATACATATATACATATACATATATATATATATATATATATATATATATATATATATACATATGCAACCTGTTGAGAGTGCGCTTTTGTCCAGAGGACATCTTTGTTTCGTAATATATATATATATATATATATATATACATACACACGAAACAAAGATGTCCTCTGGACAAAAGCGCACTCTCAACAGGTTGCAGTGTATTTTGGAAAGCAGCAAAGCCAGTAACATTCAAAGAATTCTTTACACATTTTCCACCAAAAGTCGGTGTAGAAATGTCAGCTATGTCCTATACCTTCCATATGCTGTACACTGCTTGTAAATGTTTGCTGTATGCCAGCACCCGCTCATCACCAAATTGATGAAGTACTGTGGCACAGACAAATTGTATATCCAACAATGTTTAATGTAAGTAGCAATCTTCACAAAGGATGTACACAGTTCTGCAGTTCCACACCAACTGCAACTGACCTCCCACATTCCATGTCCACACACGCACACACAAACACATAGAATACAGGTGTATTCCACACATGCTTATAATGCTATTTAAAACAACACTAATAAAATGCTATAAACATGATAAACCTGTTATACTGCAGTGTTAACTGGAGAAAGATGTCAGTACATTACACTGCGACTCAGTCTATACTTGCAGCCACACTCTCCAAACGGGAATTCAACTTCAAACGATGTATAAGTACTCTGGCTCTATTCTGTAGAGGGGGGAAGTCCCAAATTCTGTGGAGGACTGCTTTGTAGGGGCTAAATGCAAGGGAACTGCAGATGAAACATCAGGTATGTTTCGAATCTCATCTGAGTTACAGACTTCAGAGTCGAGACACCAACTCCATCCAGAGCAGGAATTATAGTAGGATGCCCATCATGGACACAATCTTACCCCTATTACAATTATAAATGTCTAGTTCAGCGTGATCCCAACTTTACCAGTTTCTAACCTTTAATAAACTAAGTGATGGACTGGTTTAAAGACAGCAATCAGTCAACTCCTATCCAAATTAACATGGAATGAGGCTTCACATATTGTATGGTCCTCAAACCGGCAGGAAGACAAACTCCACTGGATTGTTACAAGCTCTTCAAATTCTGATGATCAAACGGTTCCATCATGTGGTCAAAATGTGAATGTTCAGTTGCACCTCTAACATAATTTAATTTCTTATCCCTCTAATGTAGAGGTTCTTAACCTTTTGACTTCTGTGAACCCCCACTTTATAATTACTGGAACCCGGGGACCATCAATAAATCATTATTGGAATCTGGGTACTGCCCCTGAGTTATCACTGGAATCTGAGGACCCGAGCCAAAGCATTTTTGATGATCTGAATGGCAAAAAATACACAACAAACACAGGAACAGGCAGTCATCAAGTACACAAATGATGAAACAAAAAATAAAAAAAGTAATTTAAATTGGAAGATTGGCGCTTTCTAAATTCAGGCCACTCATTGTCCACGCTACATTAGGTTTTATGCTCTTGCACTGCTCGCACAAATCAGAGGATACTAATTTAATTTTAACTTCCTTCTTCAAATTTAAAGAACGTTTTAAAGATTTAAATTGTACTGTTGCTTCTTTATTTATATACACTTTAATAATCTGTTATTATTATTTAACTTTCTAAGCAGTTGCGGGACCCCTGCAAAGCCTCTGTAGGCCCCAGGGGTCCCCGGACCACAGATTAATAACCACTGCTCTAATGAATTTTAGGTCCGTTTTCAGGTCTTTATTGTTTTAAAAAACAACTCTGAAAATGCCATCATAATTAGGTTTCCAGCATTCATGCCAACGGCCCCTGTTCTTATCTGAATTGCACGTTAGTTCATAAGCACACCAAATCCAGACACAACTTCCAATACCACCAATGGCTTCCTATCAAAGGCAAAAATCACTTAAAAGCCCCTGCATCACTTTCAAAGCAGTGCATAAAAAATACCTTTCAGGCAAAATGTTTTTTTTTTTTTGCCGACATCAGTAGTTCTGAAGCTGCAATATTATGTAAATGGAAAAATCCAAATACTTATACACAAGTCTCATCATTCGTCAGTGCTGCTTCGACATTAGGAGAAAGGCACTACCCAACCACCTTTCGAACTGTTATGCAAAAACTTTTTTTTTTTTTTTAAAGAACTCTAGGACCTTTAAAGCTCCTTACACTGTGACGTTCACACTTAATTATTTTGTATTCATACTGTCACACCTATTTCACTGCTCCACGAATAAATACATATTATAATGCACACAAGCGTGTAATACATTCCAGTATCCAAACATGCCCCGTTGGTCATGCGGAGTTGTAGTTCTTGGCCTACTGTAATGCTATGTATTACTTCTGAAAGTCTAGCAAGCGCAGTGTAAAACACATAAATATCACCTTGGGAATTACAGCTAGATAATTAAGTGTGCTCCCAGTTCTACCCACAGGGCATTGCTTGCGGACATCTCAATCTTGGTCTAACCTTACCTCTAAATGGAGTACAGCCAGACGACTGATTATGTTTGCAATTATACTGTCATGGAAACTACATGTTGAAGCCTCTGCACAACCATAAGCGCATATCTGTGGGAATTACTCAGATGAAAGACGGCCATCATCTAATTTCTTTAGTAACTTGTAAAATGTTCAGCCAGACCACTGGCCCATCTGCATGGGATTTACACTATTTTCAGGTATGATACCAAACTCATCTCCATGGGAACAATCCCACTGGTCTGTATTGTGAGGTTTCTATTGTGATATTGAACAGTGCAAGAGAGAGTTCAGGAAGTGATATTGCAAAAAAGTAAAACAGCCTAAAACCTCTGTTGCATCACTCACCCCACCACCCTCTGACACAGTGCGTGGAGCTGCAACAGAAGGTCTAACACTAGGATCTCTGCACTCCAAACACCAAATGCCATTTTGGGCAAGTCAGAAGCACTAGATTCGCAGACTGACACTTATTTATCAACACGGCGGGAGATATAGATATTCTGTGGAATAGGGGAGAGTGAGCCGGAAGCGCTTCATTGGACTGCCATGAAGGGGAGGTTCCCTGGATGAGGACCAGGTGTTATAGAACCGAAACATTCCAGGTGAGATTCCAGAAGAGAAGAAATGTGTGTGTGTGTGTGGGGGAGGGGGGGGGGGGGGGGGAGTCACTCATTTACCTCAAGAGCCTTACAACACATAAATATTACAACCAGCAATACCACCCACCACTTAATAAATCCACAATCTCTGAAATAATGTACACCAGCTTTATTACGTGTGATACTGTCAGACCCTAAAAAGGACCAACTGATGATAAATTCTTATTACCTGGAGAAGATCTCTTTATATGGCATGAGCCTTTACTGCCAACTTTTCAAGCGACAATAGACAAACGGGCATATTGTCAAAACTGACGTGGTCTCTTACACCTGTTCCAACCCACGGATGCTGCTTACTGAAGGTTAATGGCTATTTCACATAGGCAAGAAGCACTAGGGACTCGTGTTTTTAGGCCCCAATCTTTACAGTACTGTTCTATGCCATTAAAGGTAGAGAGAAGTCTGGGTATCCTGACTGATGAAAATCTTTCGGTTGCATCTAAAACTGTTGCCGTGGAAAAGCCCATTATTAACTGTGGATATGCAGGCAAGTTATGTAGAGAAATTACAAACAGTATTGTGGAGGAATTCATTATTGCCCCTTGTTAGGCTTGCCCTCTCTCCTCCCTCTTGTTTGTGTTTGCTATGGAGCCACCAGAGATCTGGGCGCCACACAGCCAGGGAGACTGGTGGATTCCCCTTCCGGATAGAATTCACACCATCTCTAACTATGTGGATGATGTTTTATTCTAGCCCAAAGACCTTGCTTGCGACCATTCTGGTATTGCTCTTCTCCTCACGGAGTTCGGGGTCCTGTCTTTCCCTGTTGCACCTCGTGCCCCCTTTCTACAGGTTAATCTGGGAGGTGAGCTAGGTCACTGGGAAGGAGTTTCCTTTCGATACTTAGGCATCTGTATCTTCTATTCTGACTCGGAAATCTTGGATGGAAACCTGGCCTCTGCCGTTACATCCCTCCACGCACAGGTTGCCTTTTATCAAACACTGCTATTCCAGGATCCAGGAATCCACACGAGTTCCTGAAGGAGCTTGTCTGGCATAGGTCCCACCAACGTGTAGCTCCGTCCTAGTTGTGCCTCCCAGTTGAGCAAAGAGGGCTTGGCACCCCAAACTTTGTGTACTATTATATGTCAGCCCAGCTCTTGGGGCTAGCCTGTTGGTTAGTAGGGTGCTCCCTTGATGAAACATGCATCACCCCTTACTCTTCTGGATATACTGGCACTTTCTACGCAAGGAACTTCCTCTGTGCGGCGTTACACTGCCTGACTAGAGGCTTTCTGATTACGAAACTCATTATACCCCATATTACAATGATACTACTCCTGGGCCAGCCCAAACCTGTGGGACATTTAGAGGACAGTGAATTACATTTTTAGGAACACAGCGGGATAATGACACTGGGTGATTTATTCTGAGATAACCAACTCCTGCTAGTCCCAGAACTTGTGGAGTAGTTTGGCCTCCAAGAGGACCAATTTCTTACCTGTGGTCAGATGCAGAGCACCATCAAATGGACCTGTTCGTCCCAGGGACAGTGCACCCAGGTTCCTTTGGTTGGGATGAGGGCCGATCTCCTATCCTGCAAGACTTTTATAACGAGGGGAAGTTGAAGACAAATGGGGATGTAGTGGTGTAATAAGCTTTGACCAAGCGGTACACATATAGGATAGGTCAACCACAGGACTGGCCGACCACCTCCTGCCCGCTTGGCCATGCAAAAAGAGGAAATATCCATTGAAACCTCATTTCTCAATAACATTCGCCAGCAAGGCATATCATGCTTATATCGTTACATCCTCGACCTCGCCCCCTGGGGAAACATGCCTATGAAAGAGTATGGGAAAGGGAATTAAACACAGACACTACGGATGACACTTGGAAAGCAATATGGCAGAGGGCCTCTAAGTCCTCCATCTGCCTCTGATACAAAGAGAATTTTTACACAATTCTCACACATGGGTATCTCACCCAAGTAATACTTCATAAGATGTTTGGGAAATCAGTTATGCTTGATGGGGGTGTGGTGACTGGGCTTTCATGGCGATACAAGCATTTTGGAGCAAGGTCCGTGATAGGATACACTCCATCACTAGCGTTACACTCCCACACAACCTACTCTTGGTTCTCCTGAGCAACCCGGGGCAGATAGACTTTTCCCCAATACAACTCCACAGGGGCAGCTGTTCTCCCATCTACTCCTGGCGACAAAAATGAGTATAGCCAAGATGTGGAAGTAATCGCAAGCAACTTCACTGAATATGTGGTGGGGGAAGAAGTGTACTATTAAAGCTACAGATAAGCTCACAGCAATCATAAGAGACAGAGTTGCCAAGTTCAGCGCAAAATGGTGTCGATTTACCACTTACACAAAGAGGTAGCAAAGAACTGGAGGACTGCATCTCATAATATGTTCAAGACGCTGAGGGCCTAAGAACTATGGGTGATGTCGCCCTCAGACAGGGAGAGTGACCCAACTCTGGTGCCCACGCTTAATAACAGTCTTCATCTACTGAGGGCCGGTGGGCGGGAGATTGGGACCGACATCAAGAATCGCGACAGGCTGTCCTTTTGTTTATCAAATTGATTTTGTTTCTATTCATATTCTGATAAGTAGATGTGCGCTCAGTCCCACTGCAATGCTATATACCACTATCATGTACGACGACTTTGAAACGTGTGTCATGTTTCCTTACTGAAAGTGATAAATAAAATTGTTTAAAAAATGGACCTGTCCACAGTAGACACAGAGCCATCCAGACATGAGATGATTAACTCCCTGCATACCTTGGGCACCATCCACAAACTTATCACTCAGCTCAATAAAGGCCTGACTACCCACATGCAGGTTTTGTTATAAAACACGTATGAGACTTGGGATGCAGAGTTTGGTAGGGCCTCCCCCCAAGACAAAGAATGGTCTCGGGCTCTAGAATATCCACATAAAGTTTCCAGCAATGCTAGTCTGAAGCTCAAGCAATTCTACATGCTACATTGAACTTACCTCTCACCTGAATGTTTATGTAGTTTATTGCCCGGGCCTTAGACTACTGTGCCTGGTGCGCCACCAGAGAAGCTGACTTCAAACTCATGCTCCAGGATTGCCCCTGCCTAGGCACACATTGGGCTGAGGTGATAAATTCCCTGAGATGATTACCAAACTTTCTTAGATATATGCCTGGGAGGTGGCTGCACTAGGCAGCCTCCTCCTTCCCTGATTTGACATTGGTGCTTCCAAAAACAAAACAAAAAAACAAAAAAAAGAAAGATTACCCTACATTGGAAGAGTGCTTGATCTTCTCTCAGTCCATCATGGTGCCGATCACTATTATGATGGGAAGTGACTAAGAGCGTGACCATCACAGAGAGGAGGCTAGAGGACTTCACAAAGGCCAGATCGCCACTGACTGGGACAAACTGATTTCCAAGCTGGCTGTTGTCACAGATGATGAAGATTCCATATCCCGAACACCTGTCCTCCTTTCTGTGACTAACCAGCCCCTCCACGAGATCAACTATTGATCCCCCAATCACTACACCATAATGCCCCTCAATGGGGACGCCCCTCCCACCCCAAAGGCCTTATTCCCCAGTTCCTCCCTTTTTTAGTTTCTTAATTGTTCTTTTTTCTTATTTTAATTATTTGATGCATTCTGTCACTATGCCTTGAGGAATCTCACTCTCAACCTAGCCTTAGGATTTCGGCCTTTGATTGTTGTGCTTCTTTCCTCAATCAAGTGACTTCTCCTGACAGTTTAATTTGCAAACTTCCTTCCATGCCGATACACGCTGGCTATTCCTCCTAGTTGTTTCAAAATAGATCTTTGAACCTGCATTTGTGACCAATGTGATCACTGTTGTTGTGCTTTACTGCAACTGGTTATGTAAAATACCAATAAAAACGATCTGGAAAAAATACCTTTAGCTTGGTCAACATATATCGATTCAGATACAGCACCTAAAGAGTACAGTTACCCCACTAGCCACTAATACCAGCTAGCGCTAACACATGTATACCATACTGTTTCTGTTACACTGGTTACCATTCCGTAGGGCATAAGTTACAAAACTTTATGTTTAGTAGCGACCAGGACTTTGTGGGCACTGGTCTAACTGCCTTGTGCAACACATCCCTTAATTATGATTTGAGCCAAGATCTTCAAAAGACAATTATGACAGCCAAAAAGACAGTTTTGAGATCTTTGAACTGGCACCCAATGGATAAAACATGCATTTTGAGAACTGCTTGTAGCACATACAAGCCCTTATGTGCATTACTTTCTAACTCAAAAAAAAACCTAGGGAAAAATTCCAGTATTAAAGAAATTGTCTCGCTGGAAATATCTACATCCAAGAAGCAAAAAAAGTCTTAGCCAGTGCACATCAGAATCAGCACCAAAAACTTGGAATGGCACCCTGTACACAACCTTTAAGAAGGGGATTCAAGAGCTTCTACTAGATACAGCATTCAGCAATAAAGCAAGTATCTTCCCAGCATGAAGTACAAAAAAAGAATGCTTCTATACAGGTGACTGAGTGCAATTTGTGTAATTAGAATAATATGATAAACAAGAAGAACAAATCCTCCATTTATGATCTGTTACTAGCATGAAATGTTGTCTTTGGAGGATACTTCCTGTTAAAATACATGTTTATGCACAACGCAACGTTCCTAGTATTAAGTTATGATTGCTACTGTATATTTATATAAATATTTTTAAGTTCCTATTATATGATTGTTAGCACGCACAGACCATGGCACGTGGTAATTTATAAGGCTTTTGCTGTTTGTCCATTTTCTTCTTTGTCAGGCGATCTGGCGCAGTTATTGACATCCTCTGCACTATGTGAAACTTAAAATATTTCAAATAAAGGAGACAGCAACAAACGTATATGGTACACAACAGAGTGTCAACCAGTAAGAGAGCAACTGGGATAATGAGAGATGAAAGGAAGAAGTCCAATAATGACAAAGGCTGAAAAGAAAAAAGCTGAATAGGGCAATATGTAAGAAACTTAAAGCAAATAAGAAGGGGAGTCTGTAGGCAGATAAATATTATAAGGGGAAATGAGGGCGAAGGACTGTGACAAAAAGAGAGTAAAGAAATGAGATAAGGAAAATGTGGAGTGGAAATGAGCATAGAACCCCCTTGACCCGCATAAGGGAGGTGCGGTGTCAGACCTGGGCCCCACTCAGGAGTCCTAGCACTCCCATGCTCTTCTGAGGGGAAAGACAGGGGTACACACGACATTGTGAGACAGGCAGCGATTGGGAAGGCTAGGGCGTGACTTTGAGCCGCTTTCGACCAAGGCGGTGTGGAAGTGGGAGGGATTTAAGATTTGGGCTCTGGTAGGCTCAGCCTTCTTGTGGTCATGACGCCAGGAGCGGGAGTGTTTGACCACTTTACAGTGTAGCCGGCGGGAACACTGACATTCCAATCTACACCTTCTGGAAAGAGGCAGTAAGGGGGTAGCAAAGCACAAAAATGATTTGAAAGGTGTATACTCATCACCAATTACCCAATAATCTGTTTGGACAGCACGAGGGATGACAAACAGTAATCATGATTCTACTAAGTCACCCACGCCAGGATTAGACTAACAGTTCACTGAGCAGTGCAGGGCACGGGACTGTAGCTCCTGGTCTCATGGCATCAGGTGGTCTGAGGCAGGGTGAAGTAAGGGCTGAGATCATGGCAGCCATTTGTTAGTCTGGAGCAGCAGAACCGTCTTGCATGGATGCTGGTGGTGTCAACTTGCGTGATCGGGTAGAATGAAGGAAATGCTTTTCCTGATTGTTGTGCAATTCGTCAGTTAAGGAAGGAATGTAAATAAAGGTATACCACATGTATCATTAGGCAGAGTGCCAATGTTAGCCAGGAAGCAGCAGAGGGTGCTGTAATGAATCACTGTATTGCTTTTCCAGAATTTTGGTTTTGATGTGATTTTTAGGTTTGATTTGTGTTGCCTGAAGTCATGTTAATGGTATAATGTTTAACAAACATGGGCTATGTGTACCCACAAAATGGTAGTCTGGAATCATGGCATTAATGTGGTTGTATTTGAGGGGTGTGAGGTCCTGGTTAGGACCACCTACGGCCTATGGGACATGAATTGACAGGGCGGGACTGTGGCCCAAGATAGTGCATGGAGCAGTCTGACAGTACATTGCTCCTGAGCACCGGCGGCCTTATGGCTCATGTATGCCACCCCCCAAACAACCAAAGGGGAGTCAAACCACACGGAAGGGACACCGAATGCTCTGGGCTCCGACAGCTCTCCTGGGGAAGTGGTCAGTCATGTTCTTGGGCAGAAGGCTACAGTTGGTGCAGTGACAGTTCCTGAGGCGATGGGAGGCCTAGGGAGAAGTGGCTAGCTTGGTGTCTGCAGGCAGATGAGAAATATCCAGGCAAATATAGACAGTTTCTACGAGGGATGTATAAATAGGATTCCGCTCAACCAACGCACTGAAAGATCAGGCATCCAGAGGAATTGACCAAAGGCCTCATGGCCTGTCCGAACCTTTGACTGAGAACATGACAAGATACAATACATTTATAGACTGGTGAGTGAACTGTAAAGGCCTTCTGAGAGCCTGAGGACATTAGCTCTCCCTGACCAATGGAGACACAAGCGCTTGGGGGGGTATACTACATTTCATTAATTAGTCACTTTGGAGCCTGTTCCTCGGTGCTTTAAATGGGCAAAATTGCAGATACTCATCACACTGAGTTATGGGCTTGGCATTTCCATCGAAGCCACCCCCTTGGGCTGACTTGCATAGCTGCATTAATGCAAGTACTCAAACTGAACTTCTAGTGCCTTTTTATGGATGAGCGCAAAGCGCTCCGTCCCTTTCTGTAATCTCTCTTTGGGCTTCATACCACACCCATGTCACGTCAGTCACTTACATTGGTTTGTGGGTTTGCCTTTTAAAAACTGTTTGCTTTCATTTGTGAATGGCATGCATACATCATGCCTTTTCCGGTGTTTAGCCCACCTACACAGCACCAGTAAACTATTAAAAACATACGAGGCCCGATGTTTTCAGCATGGTGTCCGGACCACTTTATCTGTTTAATTTCCACACAGCGCAATTGCGCTGCATTTTACATAGTGCGATCGCGCTGAGTTTCTTTTTCTTTACAACGCTAATAGCTCTAACTCAAGCTAATGCGAGACCCGTTGCATTAAAAATGCATGTTTAACACAGCAATTAACTACTGTTTTCGTAAAAGAGTATTTTGGTTTGTGGGTAGTGAGAATCAATATATAGGTTTTAAAACTGGTTGCACTTTAAAAATAAGTAGAACCTTTTAATTTATTTGTGTAGGAGTTTTATATACCGCTGTACATCGCCTCAGTGTTACTTCACAGTGCTTACATATGAGATACTATTGATATTTCCATCATACATGCTCTATTAATTATGTGTATGGATGAGCAGCCATGTTGTCTCATTATCAGTGGCATCCCCTTCACACACAGCCCAGCTACAGGCATCAGTCCAGTGTCAGCACTTCCCATGTGCGTCACACCCCCATTAAAAAAACAAAACATTTTATTGGCATTTGGTAAATAAGGCACAGTTGCCGGTATGGTACATTATGTAAATTCTCTCCACATCAAATGTGAAAGATTTATCATCAGCAAAACAATCAGCCTTAAACAATAACCCTCAAGTTCCCTCCCCGGGTGTGCCCTGAGCACTAGTGATTCCCACATGCGTATGTAAGGGTGGTTCTGGTATGTGTGTCTCTCTCTATCACTGTGATTTTTATTATGGGCCTCTGTTGAATGAATGAATGAATATATATATATATATTTTCCTTTCCTTCTCTGGAGGAGAGCTAATCCTGAAGGATATTAACAAGTCTAGAGGGTACCAGGCATCTCCTCTGGTGTTGAGGGGGTCAGGGTGTGCTAAGGAATCCACTAGGTTCTCCCAAGCACTAGCTGTCTATAGATCCTTGTCTGCACCTGGCTTCTGGGAGTAAGATTATGATCTCATAACCTGCTAATCTCTCAAGCTCTCGTCTCCAGGTTGCCACCCGGGGTCCCCTTGGGGCCTTCCGGGTCCTACTAATCTCTTGCTTCCCTAAGAGAAAAACTAAGTCCAGAAATGTGCTTGTAGTTTTAGTTTTGGCTGTGTGTGGGAACAAACTTAATAAACAGTGTTCAGGCATACAGGGGATCTCTCTGTCTATAACTTCAGTAAGCACTCCAGTAATTTTCCACCAGTAGGCCCCAGGCTCCAGGCAACTCAGCTCCTTTTTCCCTGCATCATGGACAGTGTGCCTCTTTAGGAGGCTGATCCTTTATGTAGTGTGCAAAGCTAGGAACACTGTGGAGGGGGTCCAGGCAACCACACCTTTGTTTTTAGAGGGGTAAAAACTAGATCATCTAATGCTCTAATTTTTAAGGTAGCTTGGTCGAGGAGTTAGGCCAATCTTGGAGAAGTGCAAAGCATTTGTTGTACTCACAGTATCAATCTTGCAACTCACACACTCAAAGGAATAACTCAAGACCAATTTATAAGATTACTTCAGATTTTAATGTAATTTTTAAGACCAAGATTATCAACATTGGTTAAGTACTTTTTTAGATATGAATTTTTGAAGTTTAAGAAAAATAGTCTTTTTGTGCGTAATTATGCACTATAGGAACCGATGGAGGATCACCCTTAAAAATACATATAAAATTAAACGCACAGTTGGTTTACCAAGTTCTTCTTTTGCAGGTTGGTCGAGGTCGTCGGTGGGCACATGGTGCAAGCTGGATAAGTTTGAGTGGCTCCTGGTTCTGGCGGGAGCAGCAGCAATTAAAGGCCACTGGAGCTGCTGCAGGGCCACTGCGGGGGACCACTTGGAAAAGCACTACAAAGGTAATTTTAAAGATGGCTTCTAGGAGTCCCGTTGGACAGTCGAGGTCGCAAGGGGTAGGTGATCCTTAGGGTACAGCACGTTCTTTGGTACAGGGCAGCCGGGTGCACAGTGAATCAGTGAGTCAGGAGCTGTGCGCAAGGATGCCCTCTGGAGCAGGAGGAAAGTTGGTTCAAGGATCGTTTGCAGAACAACGGGGGCACTCTGGTGGGCGGTCCGGGGTGTTCCTAAAGTCCCTTGACTGGGGCTTCTTCCTGGTCCTTTTTCAGCCGCGGGCGGGCTGGTTTCTCGGTGTCCAATATTAGCTGACCAATACCAAAGGTATTGGTGCAGTTTGACCACTGGAGTGCGCAGTGCTCCAAACCTGGAACACTTTCAGGGTTTGTCCTCGCGTTGTCGGTGTGTCGTTGGGTCCATCTGCGACTTCCGGTTCAGGAGTAAGCTACTGGTTAGTGAAGTGACCCTCATTGGCTTGCTGGTTTGTTGCTGTTGTAGAGCAGTACCTCCACTCTGGAGGGAGTTCTATTTCAATATTCGAAGCCTGGAGTACCTCTGGGGTTCTTTAGGAGTTTTCCAGCAGTCAGCTGCAATTGTCAGGTCCTGGGTGCAGCAGGCAGGGTTTGGTGCCTTTTCTTTGTGGCAGCAGGTCTACAGTTCTCATGCCTTGGATCTTCTTGGTGCTGGCCTTCTTCTGTCCGTCATATCTAATTTCCTGGTCTTAGGGTGCCCACTAAATACTGTATTTAGTGGGCGTTTTAGGGGGAACCTGGTAGTGACCAATGGGTCACCTACCATTGGGTGGCTACACCCACTAAAGTGACTACTTCCTGTGCAAAGGGTCACTTCCCTATCCCCAATTGGCTATTTTGCTTTCATCCAAGTTGGAGGAAAATGAAATGGAGAGCCAGCCCACCTCGCAGGCAACACCTTAGTGGTGGTGCATGCCAGGCGGGGCCACTCTTCCTACTCTTTGTTTGAGTTTCCCGCCGCTACTCCAACCAAAAGTGGGTTTTGCACAGGGGTTACCTTCTGCTGATAGCACCAGGCCTGGGGGTCGAGTTTCAAAGGTGGTTAGCCCTTTGAAGCTCACCGCCAGGGCAGTGCGCATTCCTGAGGGAGGGGGCGTTGGCACCGCCACCTAGGAAGGGCTGTGTTCAACAAACCAGAGATCGATCTCTTCCCCAAGGTTTGCAGATTGGGTGTCTGGAGGTGGCAGGCTGGATAAAACCAGTCAGCAACCATCCCAGGGTAGTTATCTTTTGTAGGGGGCACCTCTAAGGTGACCACTCAGTACATTTAACGATAACTCCAATACTGGTACCAGGTTGGATTTATCATTCTGAGTTGTGTGATACCAAACAATCCTGGGTTCAGAGGGGCCATTGTGTAGCTGGGAAACTTGTACTGACCAGCATCCAGCACATGTATTAAAATGGCTGCTCTGTTCTCTCCCTATGTCCCAGGTTTGGCAAGGACACATTGGGGTCATATTGCTCATGCAGCTATGCCCTCACATATAATATGGTGCATCCTGCCTTAGGGCTGGAAGGCCTGTCAGAGGGGTGCCTTAACTACTGTGTATGCAGTGTATGGTGAACAGGGCACACAGGCAGTGTGCAATGTTGAATCTGTGTTTTAGGTTTGCACCAGGACACCCAGCCTCCAAAGGCAGTGCTGTGTGCATTGGGTGCATGGCCCAAGAGGGTGGCACAATCAGTGCTGCTGCCCTCAGGGGCCTACCCTTAGTACCCCATGCCCTGGGTACCCAAGTACCTTTTACTAGGGACTTATAGTGGTAGCTAAAGGTGTATCCAATTGTACCAGTGCATCAAAACTGTTTTTGGAAAAGAGCTCTGGCCCAGGGAATCTGGTTAGCAGGGTCCCTGGGCACTACAATTCCTAGGCTACATCAGGCACAACGTGGGGGTCTAACCATGTCACAAAGAGGCCTTTTCTCACAGCCTTTCCTATTGTAAAGTGTCTACTTATTCTGCGGGGGGTAAGGTAAGCCCTATTTAAGTTAATGAGTTTGGACTGGGCAGTCCTCAAGGCTTTGGAGATCCTGTCTACTATATGCACCCCAATCCTCTTCTGATATAGAGGACCTCAGGCTCCTCCCCTACCTGATTCTAAGGGCGCTCTAGCATAGTAGCACATCTCCTCGAATTCTTCTGTACAGGCACATGACGGCCTTAAAATCCCTGAAGAGTTGACAAAGTATTGGCAGCTTTTAGAGTCGGAAGGTTCCAACATTTCCCTAACCCCCTCCCCCCACCCACACCTCCACCCCCAACAGTGTCTACAGATTACTGACGTCACTGTTGTATGAAAAAGCAAGTGGCCCTGGGGTAGGTCATGTGTCACAGTGAGCACTTCGAAGGGGAGGAGCAGCTCAGTCACAAAGTCTTGTTGCACTGGCTGCTATCCAGCTCCCTCTAGTCCCCCTAATGTGGGAGTACTTCTACAAGAGACAGTGGTATGTTAGGGGAGTAGGAGACTGATACTCGCATTTTTCGCACGCATCTACTCCAACATCTGCTTGGTATTCTGAATCACATGATATCACCTATATTAAGGCCCTTGAGCCTGAGAAGGACTCTAGCCAAGCGATGTAGGTCTGGTACCTGGGGCCCATCTCCCACAAAGGGGCATGTCTCCCCACCAGCCACTGCATCAGCCATTGGAGATGCCCTGCAAGATAATCGGCCTCAAAGTTGTGGGCTGCCAATCCTCTGTCTCCCACCTCTCTGTAGTATGGATAGGGCTACTCACCTACTTCTGCCAGAGTTCCAGATAAAAGCTGTGAGGATTGTGTCTAGCTCCAGATCGTTGCATGGGGTATCCAGGTTGGGAGTACTACAAAAAATTAGAGAACGTGAGGGAGGGCTATCATTTTCAACAGGGCAATGCAGCCTGCCACTGACAATTGGAGGGCTTCAATAAGTCAATGCTCGATCTGAGCGTTCAAATAACCTTTGCCAAAATGTGCGTCACTCCCCCATATTATGTTTAAAAGGGAAGGGGTCTGACTGTACCCTGCCCTGCCAGTCAGTAGTGCGTGCAGGCCACCAGCAGCCCTGAAAATTCACATGAGTCATTACAACATAATTCAGCAGCAGCTCAGAAGAATAAAAAGCACTAGTTATAGCTATAGGAAGGTTATAGCTCATAAGTGCTGGCTAAACTTTGTGCAATCAATTTTCGGCACTTTCAAAATGGAAGAGTCGTTGATGGACTCTCTTGCTGCTTTGCCACCACAGTACTTATAAGACTGCATGGCTCATTGACTTCTCTCAAATTCATAATAATTTGGGATTTTGTGTGTAGTGCTGCCTTGGGATTTTGTGGCCATCACTGCCTGCTAACTGCACAAACTAGCGAAAAGGAGGGCTGACCAAAGTCTTCCTTGAGATATACTTTTTATTTCACTAGCAAAAGGTTCTGAAGCTGCTCCTGTCTAGCATCTGGCCTGCTTACTATTCGAAACGGTCCACTTCTGCAGGGTTACCCTCAAACTTTTTCCCTTTCTTCTCCTATTTTCCTGACTCTCTTATTGTTGGCTTTAGGACTCTGTGCACTTTACCACTGCTAATCGATGCTACGTGCATGTGTTCTTCCCCCTAAAACTTGTTATGATTGCCTTACACCTGTTTGTCATATTTAATTTAACTGTAAGTCCCTCATAAAGCGGTATACCATAGAGCCAGGGCCTGTAAATTAAATGTTACTAGTGGGCCGTCAGCGCTGGCTGCGCCGCCTGCAGAAGTAGCCTTTCAAACTTCTCTCTGGCCTGCCCCTGCAGTGCCTGCACGCGCAGCTGACAGCCACATTGACTTGGCAATTCAAACTACTTGCCGAGGCCTAAACCTCCTTTTTACTACACCTAAGTCACTCTTAAGGTAGGCCCTAGATAGATCTGTGGGCAAGGTGCTGTGTCTGTAAAATGTAGAACATATATTTTTAATGTTTTACATGTCCTAGTAGTGACAAACAGCCAACTTCGTTTTTCGCTACTGTGAGAGTTACTCCTCTCATAGGTTAGCATTGGGAATTCCCTTAGATATTTTTAAGTGGCAATTTCTGATCTGACAGGAGTAGCATGAGCATGTTTGGTATGTTTGGCATGGTAGTGAGAAATCCTGCTTAGTGGTGTGGGTGGATTTTACATTACTATTTTAGAAATGCCACTTTTAAAAAGTGGGCATTTCTTTGTGCTTATAACTCGGTATGCTTTGCAGCCTGACTTCAATCCACGTCTGTGACAGAATGACAGCTACACTCAGTGCATACTTTCTAGAGAGACACGACAAAGGAGAGGCTGGCTGCCTCTGCATACTGCTAATCTTCCTGAGCTGGGAGAGTGGGAGGCGGGGCGCACTTACATTTGTATAGGCTCTGTCCCTGACTCACACAATGGGCTGATTTATGCCCTGCTGATGTCCAGAGCCGAGGCTGGGTTGAAAGGGGTTGTGTTCCACTTGAAATGGTCCCTTTGAAGTCAATCCCCTGACCAAAGACCTTTTGGAGTATAAGTACAGTGGCTCTCACCCCATGTTTTAGGGCACTTTTGGAACTGGGACTGAACCTCTGTTAGAAGGAATGCTGCGCTGCTTAAAGGACTTCGCTGGACTGCTCTTCTATTGTTGCCCGCTGCCTTCTACTTGCGGAGCGGCATAAAGGACTCACCTGATTGCTTTTCTACTTGTCGCCCTGCTGCTCCCGGACTCTGTTACTCAAGGACACTGTGGGGTGCTACAAGGAGAGATCGTCCTCAGGACTGCAGGTCTAGTTGTGTCCAATTTGATCAACAATAGAGTTGCAGCCTCAAAACATATAATCACTAAGGACCTGCACGGGAGCTACTTAGTCCTCCACACTACATTGGGACACAGACCTCACACTCTTATCAACATCTACGGCCCCAACATACAACAGGGGACTTTCTCCTTAATATTGCTGAAATCTACATTGGTGAAGATGATGAGATGTTGATCATGGGGGAAGATATGGACCAAGCCTGGAACCCAGTACTGGAAAAGTCAGTGTAGGTCGGGGGTTACACCCAAACCTTTCCCAAGAAACTCAAGGATAGAATATGAAAGCAGGGTCTACAAACGATTTTCCAATTCTGGCACAAAAAAAGACTACTCCTTCTTCACAGTTCATGACATGTACACCAGGACTGACAATTTGCTCACCTCCCACAGTATCCAGGCTACGTTTCGAGACTCCTGTATGATGGTGGTGGAGGGGAGGGGGGTATACGGGGGCACGATCTTGGATCTTTCTGAGTGGATATGGAGTGGGAAGGGGGGAATCCCAAGGGTACCCAGCCTAATTGTAGGATGCATATAAGGTTGTTTTAAGAAAATATTGACTGGGAGAAGATTAAGGAAAGCATCTGTAACTACCTAAAGGAAAATTACCCCCAGCTGATACCAATTTTCATACTCAATCGGATGCTTTCAAGGCTACGATCAGAACAGGGCAAGCAGAGACAGCCAGCTGGTAGACCTCAACCTTCAGGAACAGTTAAGTTCGGTAGAACAGACACATAAGCAAAATCCCTGTTGAATACACGTTGAACTATGACTTTCCTCTGAGCCTAATTACAGACCAAGAGCACTTGAAAGGCAGAGATGGCCTTGTACTGCTTTAGACAATATTTTTATGAAAGAAGGAATAAAGCAAACAGATTAATAGCATTGCACCATTGAACGCAAAGAGTGAAGGCGCACAACACAATTCAAGAAAGATCAGGGAGAGATGATTCTATGTGAACAGGGTAAGAGGGCAGCAGTTCCCCAATTCGCTCAAAATCCACATGAGGCCTCCTTGGAAGGCTATGGGGAAGGCCCTCAAACCTCGGCATGTGATGGTGTAAGCCCTCAACTTGGTTGAAGGAGCATTTTAAACCACTAGATAAACAACATTATCTTAAATGCCCTTAAATCAATGGAGGCCAATCAAACCATGGCCAGGATGGGTTTCCCTAGCTTTTTATGAAACCAGTGGAGACATCCTACCCAAACTCCGGGAGAGGCTATTTAGCTTTTCCACAAAGATAAAAGAGGGTACCCCCTCGATGTGTAACTAATTATTACTTTAATTCTAAAACCAGGGAATTATGCTGAAAATTGCTTGACATGTCGCCTTCTAGCGCTCCTCAATAAATATGTGAAGATATTCACTAAGACCCCAACTCACTTAACAAGACATTCCCATAATTGGTGGGCCAAGATCAGGTGGGTTTTGTTCAGGGCAAGCAAGAATCAGACGACATCAGGAAGGTAGGCTACCTTATTTAGAAAGCAAAGTTAAAGAAGGTTCCTACACTACTGAGTACGCTAGACACCCGAAAAGGAGTTAGAAAGGGTCAGCTGAAGCTTCCTGAGAAACCTGCTTTCAGTGCCTGGACTGGGCCCTAATATGAGAGGATGGAACCTGCCAACTACTGGGAGCCTAAGGCCAGGGTTGGTGTCAACGGCTGGTGCTTTGATATTTTTTTAGGCAGTGGCACAAGGCAGCGTGGGCCTACAGTACCAGCTATTATTGGCGATAGCGATACAGCCCCTAGCCTGTGCCAAACGAGAAAGCCTACATATTAAAGGATTTCAATCTACAAGTGTAGGACATAAAATTAGTCTACTTGCATATGACATTTAAAGCATCACTGACCAAGAGTCTAGCCTACACACCCTAATGACTCATCGGATTTTTAACAAGCCTGAGGTTTTAAAAATCAATTTAGGAAAGGTTGAAATACTTAATATCAACCTCCCTGAACAGTGGGTCTGAGACTTGCAATCGCTGTCTCGATATGCTTGGGGTTAGTCTTCTATTAAATAATTGAGTCTAAATGCCCTGCCCCCACACCCTTCCGCCCATATCTGACTGGCCGAAGCATAGTCGGTCTACTAGTGAGCTGGAAAGTTGGGGGTTGAATGGGGAGGGAGGTTAGAAGGTGGAGTTTAGGTGTTTGTTCTATGATCCTTTGAGGATGAGGCACAAATGAAGGCCCTCGAGAATTAACTGTATATTACTCTCAGAGGTTTTAAATCGTAATCATGAGAGGGGCACTAATTGGCACTGTAATATTAACTTTAGAACTTTTGTGATGTACGTTTCCCTTATTCTTTTAAAAACTCAATATTATTGCAAAAAAGACAGGGTGTGGAGGAAAAAGGTGAGGTCAAAATGTGAGACTGAAATATAGAAAAGGTGGAAATGGAAAACTGACACGACAGCCTTAACAAGAAGTGACTGGTGAAAGGGGGGAGAAAAGGGAGCTGGAGAAAGCAGCGAGTGAAGAAAGTATAAAATGACAGACTACAGGACGTCAAAGAAGGCAAGATGGACATTTCAACGAGTGGGCTAGAAGAAAAGTATGAAAGGAGACAGAGAAGAAGGAATAGGACAGAAAAACATTTCCATCCGCTTAAGACTAACTCAATTCACTTGCCTCTGCAGGGACAGCAATGTCCCAGGGATGAGCTAAGAGTGCAAAGCCTGGCAGACCCACCAGCCTGAATGTAATAGAGATGCAAATAGCCCTGCTCTACTTCCACAGACTCCGGAGGATCTGTCTCTCTCTCTCCCTCCTGCGCCATGTCAAGAGCTATTCTCTTCAAGCGTTGTCAGCCATGAAAGGGGCGTCATGTGCCCGAGTTCAGAGGTGAACCCGCAACAATAGACGTGTTTAATGTTAAAGAGCACCAATGTAACGCCCATGTAGCTCTATCTCTTCGCCCACAGACGGCTCTTGTATCAAACCCCTGTGCCCCCTCCGCTTGATGACCCCAGCCACGTTCAATTGCCCCCAATTTGCTGTAACACTAACACCATTGTGCTTGGTAGAGAATAAAGCAAGTGTCACGCTTGCTTCACTTACTGCTGGTGGGGGTAATGTGGGGACAGAGAGGTCAGCAGTCTAGCTGATATTTTCTTTTACTGGCTGTCCCAGTGTCCCATGCTTCTCAGAACAATTCCTCAGACTGTCTGCGCCCCTGTACCCTACCCACTCAGAGCCATAAGCACACCTGCCACGGCATCGCAAACTTATCACACTACGGGTCCCTATGACGTAGCACACCCACCACGGTGTCACACGCTAATCACACTAATCACACTACCCGTGGCTGCGCCATAGGCACACCTGCCACGGTTCCCCCAGCGCACCACTATCCACCACGGGCCAACAGCACATCCGCCACGGTGGCTCAAGCTCATCACACTATTGGTACCTGTGCCGGAGACAAATGGCACAGCACCTTAAGCTCATGACTCTAGCCACAATAAGCACATCTGTCCCGCCATCTTAAACTCATGACACTACAGCTCCATGTAGTAAGCGAACCTGCCCTGTTGCTCATCACGCTGTGCACCCAGAGCCATAAGTACACCTGCCACTGTATCTCACGCGCGTGGCACTAAGGGTCCCTAGGCCACAACCACAGCCGCGCAGGCGTCTTTCCTCCCGAAAGGATGAATTTACGGAGACAATGATTGTATTTGACAGCTGCAATTACACGGCAGGCTGATTATTAGGAACCTGTTAATTGTGAACGCCATAATTGCTGCTGTATTTGGTTTCTCCCGCTGAGGGAACGATGTCAGGGGGCGGGGACGGAGCGTGCCCTTTGCCCCAGTATGCAGGTGGTCCAGACAGAGCCCCAGCCCCTCCGCTCCTCCGGGAGTGCGGGAGACAATGTGCTCTGCTCCTTTCACAGGAGCGCGCGATGAGGCGTGAAAATGGAGGACACACGCGCACACCCCAGTGAGCCCCAGCCTTTTGTACAACCTGTAGCTCCCGGCCTCTGCGCAGCTCCGACGAGACTGCGAGAAAGAGTTACGGGGGGCGAGCGCGGCCACAATGCGACAGCAGACCCTCCTAGGCGAGGCAGCCCGGAGCAAGCACTCCTCCTGCCCTCGCCCCCGAGGGCGACCTCTGTTAGAACCAGAGCTTGAAATGGAAAAATAAAAGTGCAGGTACTCTGCGCCAGAGTACCTGCTTATTTCTGAGAAGTGCCGGTACTCTCCAATTAAACGTATCACGTTTTTCTTGAGAAGTGCAGGTACTCTCCCTCTTAAAATAAAAAAGTGCCGGTACTAAGTACCGGCCCATTTAAAGCACTGGTTAGAACCCTGCCCGTGAACATTCGATATGATGCTTTTACTTACACACAGGATGGTCCATGGGAAAGACCCTGGAATGAAAGAACTCCTCTTCACTTAGAATCAAAACCAGGGACCAAGAAAAACTGTCCGTGAATAAATTGGTGTGGGCAATGTGAATCTCTGTCATTTCATCAAAAGACGGACTGTCAAACACAACGTTATCGTACCTTCCTTTACAGTCATAGGCGGGGTAAAAACTTGGCAATATGTATTATATACACATGTAATTATACGGTTTACCGTGCATTTTTTTCATAAATAAATCACATGCAGTGGCCTAACAGGTTTATGGTTATGGTTTGGTTCTTGCTGGTGCCCTGAAGAGGCCACCGGACTACTTGAACACTAAAACACACTAGATATAATAGCTTTGAAACGTTTAAGTGATATTTTACTTGTTTTACAGATGTAAATCACATGCATATTTCCCACTTACTGAGGAGTTTAACTAAAAATACATTTTAAAACAAGGGTTACCCTTGTTTGGCACAAGTAAAAAGGGCAGTTTGGAAACAAATAAAGTAAATGTTCTGCCTTTAACGTTATAATGTTTAGGTGCTGAATGTATGACAAAGGGCTTTCAATTGTAGACATATACGTCTCTAATACTCCACCTCAGTCCGCTAGAAATGCTGATCACTCTTTCACACCTCGTCTTTCTGGAAGCTTTACATGAGCCTCACACACGTTCAGCCAGTACACGATGTGAAAGGTTCTGGACCAACTCTTGGGGACTTATCAAACTATTGGTGGGGCTCAAGCCCTTATAACTTGGCACCTATGCCTTGAGACTGACCCAGGTACTTTATAGTCTGTGACCAGACAGAACTCCTTCACAGTGCACCTAACCACAGCTTCACAACTGTGTGTGAACACAGATTACTCCTTGCTGTCCTTTTATTACAGACTGACCCCTGCTCCACCACGATCTGTGACCTCAAGTTAGTTAGTGCTCCCTTTTCCCTAAAAACGCCCATTGCTCCGTTACTCTGACCTGAGGTAACTCAGTTTCCCTTACTTCTCACTGACCTCTGGTCCATCAGTAAGTGACCAGAGCGCAGTCCCTTACAGCTTGCCCCAATACTGAGATTCAAGGGTACTGCTCCATTGGCATCTTTCCCACAGACTTCCTCCACACCACTTTTTATAACTGGTCCTGTACCTTTGTCATTTATATTTCACAGAAGGATAGACAAGACTTGCTAAGTACTCCCAGTGACCCTCCCCATAGAAGGACCATTCTCAGGGACTAGTAGGCACTCTCTACCTCTCCTTCCTCACACATGGTGATCGAGACATCTCCCCATTCCACAGACTACATGACTGACTGACACAAAAGGATTACATTTTAGCCTATGCTTACCACTTGGGCTGGTCACACTAAATTCAAGTGATTCAGACCCCCAACTGACAGCTCCAGCGGAAGAATATCACTGTGCGTGGTGAACATTGGGCATGCCAACAAAAACCCAGAGCCACAGCTTGGGCATACAGGCAGGCATCCATGCACACAAGAATACTCACAGAAGTCACTGATGAGTGAGATCACTTCGAGAACAGTTATTTGCCCATCCTTTTCATTCTGATTTCCAGCTTGTGACTCATGGCCAAAACCCAATTTTCAGGTCAATTAAGCAGAACACACAACTTGTTACATGCTGGTTTTCACATAATTATCAATAACACACATGCTCTACCTCAGTTAGGCTTGTTTCACCCAATGGGTATGATCTGAAAACTGGGCTTTTGGTCTGGGCACTGTGGCTAAACTACTTTCTGCGAGACCAAAGCACCAGGCCTATAATCCATAATTTCCAAATTGATCTCAATGTGTGATTCTGAAAATTCACCATCTTCCTCCCTTCATTCCAGCATCTAACAAATTAATCCCACTTGTTAATTAATAACCTTACAAAGCCCAGCGTTAAAGCCACACATTCATACTTACATTCCCTACTTGTTTTGGAGACTTTGTATTTATTTTGCTTTTTCTACGCTTAATGATTGTAGGATGTAACAGAAATGAGACGTCTGGGGTTGGGGAGAGGGGCAGTAGGTAGGCTCTCTTCTTATCCTTTCTGCAGGTACACAGCCAACTATTCTTGGTATAGAGGACAGAGACTGTTAGGATTCAGAATTATTCCTAAGTGCAGATCACCAGACAAAGGTGAAAGTGACCTGTAACCTGAAGTACCATATTCGGCATTAGGCAGTTATAGGGCTGAAGGACTCTCCTCCCCAAACACAGAAACAGCGGTGTCAGACCACCACTCTTATGATAAATTAACTTCCTTCAGAAAGTGTCAAACTCTAATGAGTTCAACATACTGAAGAGAGCTTTCAGGGTTGTACAGTGAAAGGGAACACATAGAAACCAGTAAGTGAGTAACACTTTTCCCACCACTGTAGATGATAAACACCCCAAGAGAGGCCCCTTGAACATATTATCAACAAGATGTATGATCCCTGTGAGTCATGTCCATTAACACAAAGGCTTCTATTCTCCTCATACTACCAGGGAGTGAAAAGGGAGTAATGATCACTGTCTATAGTTCCAGGTGATTCTTGAATCATCGTGTTGAGTATTTAGATTCTGAAAGAGATTAACAAGACATCAACCTCCGCCCAGAATCATGGAAACTGTCTATCTGTGGACTAACATTTTGAACCTGGATACTTCGGCTGGACCAATCTTTGAAATGCCCCTACTGTGACTATCCTTTGCAAGCAAACTATCTATTTATATAGGACTCCCCGGTTGCTTTAGGATCTCACATTCTAAAAGAAAGATACTAGATCCTCAGACTGAGTCTTCATGTTGCTTTTGCTCTTCTTCTCTGACCATCTTAATTCCCTGAAATGGAATGTGAGCTTTGCCACATGGACAGATTCAATGACTGGAGGGGGCCTGCAAGGGTAACAAAAAAAATAGGGATTAGTAATCAACTACAGTTTGGCTGTGGGTGGGTCCAGTGTTGTAAGCAGTACATAATGCAAGATGGGGGGCCTGCAGAATGTGATGAGGCGTCACTGAAACTCCAATAATATACAGCTATTCATAGATGTAAAGTTGAATTGGAGGCCCCTTCACTGGTGGGTCTCCCACCTTCCAACGCATGGGTTTGCAAAGACCTATGATACACCCATTAGCTGTCTTCCATTAGGTGGCTGGAGGGGAAGACAGTGTCTGTGTGAGCAACCAAATGGCTTAGAATAGTGCTATTACCTAGCTCTTCAGAGTGAAAATCTGGGGGTCCTTCCTGCACCAATTGCACAGGACTGGAAATGCCGTTGTAAAGCTCCAATACCTAACAATTATTTCAACTCTTCCAAGACTCTGCTATGGCTCTTTGTCTTTCATCTCAACTGCTCGGTTGGACTATGATGGTCTTTCCGTTAGCCCACTGGCAGTACTGCACCCATCTGTCTTCTGGCTCCACACCATGACTAACACTTTTTTCTAATTTCTAGATACTATTTAATTTCTCACAACACTGTAAAGACCTCAGACAGCTTTATGTGGTTATGTAGTTCCTGACAAACCCAACATGCTAACGGATTAAGCTTAGGGCGCCCTGTTTTATGGTATTTACTTATTTTACATTTCCATCTGTATTTATCCATATTTATTTTCTGATAATTTTATCTGAATTAATACATATTTATTTTGAGTGTTATGAAAACATGTAGCTGGAACTAGAATATTGCCACAGTTACCTAACCGATAAATGTGCAGCCATACTTACATTTCAATTATGTGAACAACCACAGATACAATACACTTACACACCTATAAACATATGCACATTTTTAAATCAACTTTATGCATATTTACAGCTGTTTAAGCCTCATTACTTAATTTTCGGTCTTTCTAACCTGTTTTCCTGTCATCCCACACAGCTATTGGCTTGGCACCCATTAGTCACAGCATTTAGAAACACTGAAAAACACAACCTAATTCTGTTTTTATCCACATTTAAAAATAAATACAGACACAAAAATTAATGTTTTTTGGTCTGTATTTTGCTGTAAAAAAAAAAAAAAAAAAAAAAAAAAAAAAACAGTAAAATTAGATTCAGGGAGCCTTAACTACACTCTGCTTTCTTCCTTCATTTTACACTCCGGCAGACTTCAACGTATACATAAACTACCTTTCCCAGCAAACCACGAGAAAGGAAATACAAAAAAAAACTTTAGACCAATGAACATTCTCTTTTGTACTTCATAATGAGCATCTCCCCATGTAACTTCCTCCTCCTTGTCTGCTCCAGCACAGTTGAGTAGTTTTCTTTCTCTGATTTTTAATGCCTATTGTGTCTGATTTATCATATTAAAGAGTTTTTTATTCTTGTAGCCTCGCTGCCATGGGAACAAGTTTCAGCGCTCCATTCACGGCCGGCTTTCATTTCTGCTCCTCAGGGACTGCGCAAGTGTGGTGAACAATTCACATTCACAGTTAGACGAGTTTATGCACACCTCGTTGCTCAGCGGGCGCCAGGTTCATACTTCGAAGTGGGCGGCGCACTCATTCTTGGAAGCTTTTGGGTGAACCGTCCGCCCCACGGAGCCTGTGCCTTGATCGATCACAAGCGCAGGATGCTTGGAAGCCAAAACGCCCTGCGGGGTCCGTATTTTATTTACTGATTGTAACAGCACAATTCCCGTGTTAAAACGGGTCTGTATTACCCTCATTACCTGTTTTAAGAAAACCGTTTACAGGTGAATCATACGTTAATAACTGCTGCTAGGGTCCCGGTCCAGGCGCATAAAGATTAACCCTTGCAAAACCTTATAGGGTGTTTCCGCCCCAGGGTAATCCCCATTGCGCATCAATTAGTGCACCCAGTCACTGGTGTCCACATTACAGCCCCAAGAGGTGCTTTCTTAATATAAAGGAACCTATAAATAGAGGGTGAATATCTGGAAGAGGACTCCATCTCGGTTCTCCCTATTGATGGTGAATTCTGCGAGGCAGTAGATGCCTCAATCCACCAGGCTGTAGCCTCACTGATCATGCCAGCGCCTAGCCATGCTACACAACACTCGCCCAAGTGCAAAGCAGACACAGGGGTTGATCGGAGTGCTTTACAGCGGCTAAAAAAGGCATTCCCCTCTAAACCGACCAGCCTGGATGACATGCTTTCTACCCCCTCCTTCCCGGAGAGGGACAATGACTCGCTGACGGATTCTAATAATGAAGTGGGCCCTTCAAGAACATGGCACCAATCGCCTAACGCTACTCCCATTCTCCCGCAGGATGACCCAGAGGGTCAATCTGACATGCTGGATCCGGACAACGTCATCCAACCCGAGTCCGTAGAGTGGTCCCCGTCCTCCAAAGTCGTTAAGTATGTGGGGGACCACCTTCAAAAGCCCCCTGCCACTCCCTCCCAGAAAGGAGGTGCGAGCCCGTCACTGGGCTGAATGTCCGTGCCCTTCACTGGCAAGCAAAGTGACCCTCATGCCTGACATCGACATCAGAATGGCCACGCTCTTGGCAAAAAATATTTGCAATACTTAAAAGGGCATTGATAGGTCTCGGAGGTCCTGCCAGGACAAACCCCTGGATGTCATAGGGGCCCTGACTAAGATTCTGGACTTGGCAGAGGAGGCAAAATCATCAGGCAACCCTGTCACTCTGAACATCCTCTCTTGGTGGGCGCAACAGACCATTATATTTCTTGGAAATGCAAGCTGCGCATTATCCACAGAGAGGCAGCACTCCCTCCTAATGAAAGTGGACCCCAAGTTGGGGGACTTGGCTTCCACAGAAGCAGGAGCCATGGCCCAGGGGGACTATTTGGGGAACTTTTTATCGAAGAGTTCATGAAGTTTGTTTCTCACCTTTACGTCCCTTGACAAGGCACAGGCATCCATTAAGAAAATATTCCACTGTCGAATTGTCGTCGGGCCGGTCGTGGCAGGGGGCACTCAGCTGGCGGTTTCTACACTCATGACCCTCCGTAAGGCCAAGGCTACAGAAAGACCCAATCCAGACCAGGGGAATTTTTCCCCTCCAAGAGAGGCCAGAGAAGTCGTGGCACACAAGGCTTCTCAAGAGGATAATTCAACAGAACCTAATCAGGTCAGCGTTTGCCCTCATTCACGACAAAAAGTGGGAGGTTGGTTAGCAATATTCCTACGCAACTGGGAAAGTTAACCTTGGATGTGTGGGTTCTTCAGACAGTACAGGAGTTTCACAGCAAATTTTACAGCTCCCCAGTGCAATAATTCTGGCCAGGTCTGTTGGTCTTCTCCAAGGCACAAGGTATCCTAATAGATCAGGAGACAACGGAATTGTTGCACAAACACGCTATTGCCCCATCTACCCTCCACTCAAGGGGTTTTCACATCAACATTTTACTTATGGAAAAACAGGATGGAGGTCAACAACCCATGATAAACCTCAGGGAGTTCAATGGTTGGTTGGTTTGCCACCATTTCAAGATGGAAGGTATCCATCTACTGCAAGATTTGTCGCGATCAGAAGACTGGATGGTAAGTCTCAACCTCAAAGACGCATGCCTAGCAGTTCTCTTTTTCACTCCCCATCACTGAGTCCTGCAGTTCCTATGTCTGGATCAGGTCTACGAGTTCCTGACTCTGCCTTTTTGTTTCTCTTCAACACTGTGGTATTTTACGAAGGTGCTCAAGCCGGCAATGGAATCCCTCCACACCTAAGGTTTCCGTCTGATTATTCAGTTGGACGACCTTCTCCTTCTGAATCAGTGTCCTGCCGGACTACAGGAGAAACTGCAGATGCAATTCACTTGCTGGAAAACTTGGAGTTTGTAATAAACGCAAAAAAAAAAACTCTTGACCCAGTGCATACAGACCACCTTACTGGGTTTTATCCTTAACTCAACAGAAAAGACCCTCAGCTTACCCTCTTAAAAGATCACAAAGATGGGAAGAGAACTGAAGCGTACCCTGTCCAAAAAGATGGCTTCCCTGCGCCAGATAGCCCGGGTGGTAGATCTTCTATCATCTTCCTTACCGCTAATCTTCTCAGGCCTGTTGCATTACAGGGCCCTCCAGAGACTCAGGACTTTTCACCTCCGCAGATGTTTCCAATATTCAGAGCAAGTTCCTCTGATGGAGGAAGTCCAGGAAGAGATGCAGTGATGGCTGGCAAACATGGAAGAGTGGAAATGACAGAGCAGTTTTTTTGGTTCTGACCCGGATATTGTAATAAGAGTCCAATACCAACAAGTCCAGATGGGAAGCACTATGTGGGGACTATTTCAAAGGAGGAAAGTGGTTTGTAGCAGAACAGCAGCTGCAGCTAAACTGCTTGGAACTAATGGCAGGATCCTTTGCAGTCCAGTGTTGGACCAAGGAAAAGGTGAAATGCTGCTTTCTCCTGAAGCTGGATGACATGTCGACAGTCTGGTACATCAATCGCCTGGGCGGTACCCAATCAAAGATCCTGGCAGACCTGGCCAAGAAGTTCTGGACCTTTTGCATCTCCAACAACAGATCTGTTACAGCAGAGTATCTACTGGGGGTAGCCAACAAAGTGTCAGATTGATGTTTGAGGGAATGGTCAGATAGAAGCCTGTGGCAACTGGATCCACAGGTATTCAAGATGCTCGACAACCTGTGGGCCCCGTTCACAGTGGATCTTTACGTGTCATGCCTGAACTACCAGGCGGAACATTACTTCAGCTGGAAGTTGGATCCTTCGACAATGGACGCCTTATTGCAGGATTGGTCAGGGGAGACCCTCCTTTTGCAATGATAATGCACTTGTCAACTCAAGAGCAGAGGCAGCAGTCCTCATCATGCCATTTTGGAGGTTGAAAGTGTGGTTTCCCGTTCTTCTGGAACTTTCTTGGGATTCTCCAATCCTTCTACGCAACGCTCCAGACCTCCTCTACGGAATCCTCACCCGTTAATTCTCCAAGGCCAGCTACCTCTCATGGCATGGCGGATTACAGGGAAATATGGAGAGTCCCTGGACTTTCAGAAGACACTGAGACGATGTTGGCCACAGCTTGGGCTAACAGTACCACCAAACGATACTAATCAGCATGGTCAAGATGGGTTCATTGGTGTGTACAACAGTCCGACGTTGACCAACTCATGAATTGTTTGGCTTCTCTGATATCCCAGGGCATTGCCTATAGGACGGTAAATACATTTAGGTTGGCTATTTCAGCAGGACATATCCCAATAGAGGGTTACCAGGTAGGTGAACATTGCATGGTATGAAAGCTGATGAGTGGCATCATTTTGGCTTTTCCACCAGACTCTAGATACTCCGCTTTTTGGGAGTCAACTCTTAAATCTCATCAAATCCTGGCATCAAAATTAATTTTCATCTCATAAAGAAAGGGTGCTATGCTTGATATCTTGTTGAAGAGTCTCAGATGTCTGGACTCTTGATCTTATAGGCAGAGTTTTTACCCCGGAAAGAGTAACATTCCACATTTCACTTAGAGCAAAACCTAATTCCAGGGTGGTTTCCTACCTAGTGATCGAGAGATCACCAAAGCAGTGTGTGGCGAGATGTTTGAAGGCCTATGAGAACGACTGAGGAATTTCTGCCCCTTGGAGAGAGACAATTGTTAGTATCCCCCAAGTAACCTTTGCTATCTCTTCTCCAACAATTGCCCGGTGGGTTTGCTGGGTCATGCAAGAAGCTGGCATTAATGCATCACATTTTGGTGCTCACTCTGTGAGAGGAGGAATTCACTTTGGGTGCCAGATTGGAGGATATCCTTAACAAGGTTGATTGGTCTTTGAGCTCCATGTTTAAGAAGATTTACTTTAAGCCTGTCTTGAATTTGGTGTCCTTGGTGGTGGACAAGTTTTAAAGGAGCATAATCCTCGCCTCCGGTTCTGACAAAGAATCAACATTTTCCTATCATTAGTAAGGAAAAGTTTCAAATCTATTAAGGACAAGGAGGTGAAGATTATTCCCACCCAAGGTTTCTGAGGACACTTCCCACCATTATTTCAGAGTACATCACTCAATACATCATCTATTAATAGGTATAGTCGCCGTAAGGTATAAGATGTTTGTTAATTACATGATGAATTTGAGTTATTGTTCTCATCAAGTTATTATAATGATGAAGTTAGAAACCCTATAGTTCTGGATAGTATTGTAGTTTTATCTGACAGGAAATAATGTTTTGGAAGTAAATCTCAGTACTTTTTTTTATATTCCAGGTTCCGAGTCCAGTAAAGGAGAATAAAGAACTTGTTTGGAATATCTCCTCTCGTATGAAAAAAGAGGGAGTTGCAGGGGAAGATGCTTGTTATGAGGGACAGGAGAGACTGTTCAATGGTCTAAAGTTTTTTGTATTTCCATTCCTGTGGTTTGCTGGGAAAGGGAGTTTATTTGTATATGATGAAGTCTGCTGGAACATAAAATAAACGAAAAAAGTAGAGCACAATCCTCATCTCTGTGTCCTTAATAGAATCAAAACCTTCCTTTACAAATGCTAGAAACATTTTCATTGATGCATAATTAAAATATAACAATTTGAATATGCAGCATAAGGATATCTCGTTCATGTGTGATCAAATGTCACTCTGTGTTTAAGGCAAATTTCTCTCACTGCCACAGTGCTTACAGAGTTTGTAGATGTAGATAGGGCATATATACTGGAAAACAGCTTACCAGAGCCTTGCGTCCTAATAGCATATTGTAATACTTAAAATTCTCCTTTAATGTACGATTTAATGTTATGTACTCCTAAAATAGAGAAACACACCCAGTGCACTGCATTGTTTGGAATGTGCCACCAATCCACATTCCTAGTGCTAGAGGTTGAACGAGCAGTTATCCCAAATACAGGTGTTGGTTTAGTGGGGTGTTATGTGCCAATATGAAGCATATGGTACCTGGGCTCTAAGGCAATAATGTTCCAGATCGGGAAGTGACAAGTCTTTCATACCACCTAGCAACGTTAATATGTCCCACTTAATCCTACCTTGTTTTGTGGCCTATACCAATAACAGTGAGAAGATCCTTGTGAAAAATTGCTTTATTTGCAGAGTAGGAATATTAAAATATAAAAGTATAGAATTCTAGGTAAGACAAGCATTTTTATCAAATAAATCCTTCTCCGTTTTGGGGCAACCAAATCCATTGTACTCTCCAGGCGCACAAGAGTTATCTAATTACTGTGGGAGAATAGTAAAACCGGGTCACTGCACAATACAATCCCTTAAATCATATACTGCCTGGACACCAGAGAAAACCTATCTCAGTCCTGCAGCCCAATTTTCTTTTTTATTTCAGGCGAAACATCTTCTATTTTGTCCAAATGAACCACAGTCTGGAGCAGTGGTTCCCAACCTTTCGACCTCTGTGGACCCCCACTTATCATAACTGGAACCCAGGGACCCTCACTGAATCACTGGAACCCGGGGACCACCCCACTGAATCATTACTGGAAGCTGGGGACCCTGGCCTAAACATTGCGGATAATTTGAACTAAAAAAATACAGAAACATGCATTCAAAAACATACACGAATGATAACACATTTTGTTTAATTTGCAAGCAAATAAACATTAAAAAAATGTAATTTTAATAGGAAGGTTTGGGCTTTTCTAAACTGAATTGAAGCCACACATCGTCCATACTATATTCTGTTTGATGCACCTGCACTGCTCCCACGAATCAATCTGAGGATACAAATTCAATTTTTAGCCTACAATTTTAAATTCCTTGGCATTTACAGTACGTTGTAAAATGTTCAATTGTACATTTGGCCACGTTATACAATTTTATATGCAGTCACAGACTCCCTGAGGAGCGGACCCCTGGGGTCCCCAGACCACAGGTTTCGAACCATTGGTCTGGCATATTTAACAAATTCACAAATCTCAAGCTCCACTGGCTTCAGATTAAATCTGGGTGACTGATATACATAGTTTGTAAGGTAAATTCACATCAAGATAGTCTACCAAAGGAAGTGCCGGCAAACACCAGCAAATGTATTTAGTGTGATTACAAGGTTTCAGGAGACTGAACAGACCAGTGCTGGATTTGAAGTCTCATTTTCTACCACTGGCCTGAGGGATTAATGAGCAAAGACTATACCCCGTTAACAGACAAAATAAAATCCCACTCGCCAGGCAGAGTGCTACTAGTCCGGCAGTGTCCTACTGGTGTGGCAAGCACTCTGGACAGGGGTTACAGGGATGATATTCTTTCTCACTATGTAGAGGTTGCTCAGGTTTGTAATACTCTTAGCCCCTCATGCCTCTAATATGGATGGAGGCAGGATGCTAAATAAGTCATAATTATGTCTTAATAGAGTTCCTGTATAATCCAGTATCCTCCAGGCTCATAATACTTGCTTTAAACCATTCACACACCATCACTTATCACGTAAGGCTACGTCCATCTGGTGGTTAGTCCCTGGTAGAAGTGCAGCAATACACATGTACCAAGCGCGGGGCAAATGTGAAATATAATATTCACAAAATCTATCCCGCCAGCAACTCATGCATGACTGAGCTGACTAATCATTCCAGGCACTAGCTTCAAGATGATGGAATTTGTGAAAGATGTGAACAGACTCTGTAATACAGCCATGAATAGTCAACTCTGCTGTTTTTACCTAGTACCTACCATATAATCTTTTAACTATAAGAGCTCTTTATTTTTCAGTGTAGTTGCATGTAATGATTATCTGCAGTCATTTGTGAAGGGATTTATGACAGATGGTCTTTGAGCTCAATGGAGTAAGCACCAGAATAAACGAAAACCCCACTCCATGAGACCACTTTAATAGCTGTGTTGTTGAAGTGACGCAAAGGTAAACTATTTCATTATGCAGAAAGAAGGAGGGGCAAAAGTAATTCTGTGGAGGGCATCCATGCTGGAGAACCATTGTTATGGGTAAAGTGAAGTAATTATCAGTATGAAAACCTCCACTGTTTGAAAAGATTATCACCTAACAAAAGACTGGGGCACACAGAGGAATCCTGCCCGTCTGAAGAGATTTTAGAGGACAGACTGCCCTAAAGTAAAAGTTCAAACAAATATTTTCAGAAAATGTGGTATGATTGCCAAATGCCTACTTTACCTTTCTCTTGCTTGTTATAGCACCATCACTTTATAGAACAGTTTCTTATTTTATTAAAATGATCATTTTTGTTTTCAGTATCGTTCTCCTTGCATTTCCTTTCCTGTGGGTCAATATTTTTGCAAACGTGTGATTCTAGATTTCTCTTTACGATTAGTTACCACATTTTCAATCATCTTCTAGTTAGCAAACTTTGGCGACAAATATACAGAATATAGGGCACTCCATCTCTTCACAGTAGGCGAATTTGGGGTGGCAATTGGGTAGGTGATGCTACAAATTGTACATGCTAAGACTTCCAGCTCTGAATCCGCTCATTCTTCACACCAGAAGGTACAAAATACTGTTGTCGCCTAAGTATTGGTTTTGAGAACACAGTATGTAACAGCTCCTTAATGATGAACATAGGGCTTAGCCCACAGGAAAACAGGTACCAATAACTGTCCAGTGTCCAACATTATCAGTACACCACCCTTGGAAAATGAGCCTCTGGCCTCTTATGAAAACTATTAAATGGAACAAGTATGAATTTAAGTAACTGATGGTATATGCAAATCTTCATAAGCATCTCGAGTGACCCACAACATTCATTTTAATTATATGGGCTAAATGACTTGTGTAGGAAACTTCCCCCTTGCTGCAGTTACCCTCCCACTTTTTGCCTGATATCTGATGCAAACGTGACTGAGTGTGTGCTGGAAACCTGCTAACAGGCCCTAGCACATGTTTTCTTTACCTAAACTGCACCCCAACTTCCACAATTAGCTGTGTGCAAGGGGTGTGCCAAGTCCCTTGTAAAAAGTACCAGTGGTATCAAGGGCCCTGTGACCAGAGAGGGCCCTTAAGGGCTGTGGCATACCTTGTGCCACCCTAGTATTATCTACTTAGCCTCTGTAAAGACTGGACGTTGTGCACACTATACCTCATTTTGGTATAGTATATACACAGCCAGCTTCCTACAACTTGGGTGAGCATTTCTCTTTAAGCAGTCTTTTAAAGAGTCAGTTACAGGAACACTAAAGAAAGTCCTTGCTCAGGTGTTTTCCAGTAAGCTGTGAATACAAAACTGACTTTGCCAACACTATCGTGCAAAAATAACGCTAACTCTGCAAAGCACAAGGTCAGACCCTTTGGCAATATACCAAATACAGAATTCGCTTATCCGTCAAGTCACAGAAGTAGGTTTATTTAGAAGCAGGGTCTGAACAAACCAAATATGCAGGTATGTAAATAATTAAAGAACAAACGTGCTTCCATAAAAAGTAAATGTTACCTTTTTTCCCCAGAGGGTTTTCTGTTACGCATTTTGTCTAGGGGGACAAAGTGAAAGACCTTCAACTTTTCTTCTTGGAGGCCTCTACTATGAGATCAAGGATAAAAAAATATATAACATGAAAATCCCAAGAACTTTTGAGACTGCAGCATAGCTTCTTCCCACTAAAACAGTTCTAAGGTCCAAATATAGCCACAGAACGGGTTTAGGACTTGTGTCTCACTGTGGAGTAAATGAATGAATCGATAAATGGCTGTCTAGTGACTAATGCGAGGCGTGCTGTACAAAATAGGAGTATCTAGAGTACAGCCCCCCTTTGTCAGCTCTTCAACCACTGAATGAACCTGCTGCTGGGAGGAGAATTTCCCATGCACGGTAGACAAGCATATTTCAGTGCCTATCCGACTGTATGTGTATCTAGCATCCTGACTCATTAGGTTTCGCCTGCATGCGACCACTTGCAAAGTCTTTTGCGATTAAAAAAAACAAAAAAAAAACAAAAAAAAAAAACTTAAAAGGGGCTTAGTACTTGCCCTTTACTTACTCGAACTTACCATTGGCTTAGTTCAATGTCACTCTAATTTACATGCTTCTGGTTGGCCAGCACGTTGTCTGCTTTCACTTCCTGCTTTCTGCTTTGCCATCCTGCTATTGTGTGGAACTGGGACCAAGTACTCCTTCTGGCCACTGCCGTTGGCTAATGACCAGTGTCCTTCCACTCACCATTTGCTTCCAAAGTTACTTTTTTGTTTTTTTTCACAGTGTACGGGGCTAGGTGCTATTCAAGCTTCCTTTGCATGGCTGAGGGAAATTTTATGTTATGGTGAGATGGCAGCAAGACAGCTGACCAGGTGTTTTGTCACTGTACGTAAAAAAAAATGCCTTTTTAAAACCGCCAGCTAGCCGCTACATATCAAAACATTATAAACAGTGTTTGCAATCACGTTAAACAACAGTGAAGTCTATATCTTGTATACCAGCTCTTGATGCACATTCACATTGCATTTACACCTAACAGCACAATGTCCAGCTTCTTCTCTCACAGTAGTGCAACAAACAGGGGCACAGCAGTGATGACTTCTGAACAACAGAAAAGGGACCAACAACAAGAATGGTGGAGCTCTGTTCCGACATGGTAAATGTATATCATTCATGTCAGCTGTTGTATCTTTTCTTCCAGCGAAGCCCAGGCTTTTCTGCTCATGTTCTCGGTTTGGTGCTTTTCTTACCATGGCTTACAGTGTACGGGGCTGCATGCTATTCAAGTTTCATTTGCTTGGCTGAGGTTTTATGTTTTGGTGAGATAGCAAAACAGCTGATTGAGTGTTTTGGAACTGCACAGCAAAAATGCCTTTTTAAAACCTCCAGCTAGTCGCAATGTATCAAAATATTTTCACCTTGTTCGCCATCAAGTTACAAACAGCAGTAAAATCTGTATCTTGCCTACCAGCACTTGAACATGCATTAGCTTTCGATTTACACCCAACAGTGTCATCTTCCCCTCTTTCTCTCACAGTAGTGCAACCAACAGGGGCATATCCGTGATGACCTCTGACAAAGAATACTTGGATCAGTGTATGTGGTGGCTAAATGCTTGCAGATGTAGGTCTCAAGGTTCTATGGCTTCTCTTCAGCAAAATGTTCTCGGCGTTTGGTTTATCACATACAGCTTGAAAAGTTACTGCAGTGGTGGAACTTTGTTTCAACATGGTAAATGCACATCAATCATAGTAGCTGTTTCAACTTTTCTTCCAGCCTAATTAGCCCAGGCTTTTCCGCTCATGTTCTCTGTTTGCAAGCATGTTGCACGGTAGCTTGTGCTGCTGTGCAACATGTAAAAAAAAAAAACCCACTAACAAAGCCAAAAGATTTGAAATAAGGAAAACAGCTGATTACAGCCACATTCATAAACCTCATTTCACCTACCCATGTTGTGAGTATTCCATTGCGGAGCAGCCACACGTTAGATATAGGCTGTCGAGAGGAGCTTGAGAAGGACACTAGAAAGAGAACCATCTCAAACTGGTTCTAAAGTGTCAGACAATAGATCCACTTCTTTTTTTTTTATATAGAATGTTTATATAAAAGTAGGACTCAAACCACCCCACTTTGTTCCTGTTCCCAATTCTTTATGACCAACGAAGGGATTACTCTGCAGAGTAATTGGGAGACTGCTATGTGACCAGGGCTGGTGTGTGTCTGACCGCCAGTCTCCTATCGGAGAAGGGGCATCACCCGAAGTAAACATCGTCTGCTGGAAGGGCTGAGGATTTGACTAGTAGTACTTAGAAGCCCTCTTGCCATCAGAGAAAGTGCAAGAATCTGCCTGGCTCTGCATGAGAACAGACTGTCCATGAGGAGAAGTTCAACGAGTTCCTGAACGAAGCACACCCAGAGTAAGCAGATTGCCTGAGACAGTGATGCCAGGAGCATGCAATGCTGCAGTGAGTTTTCCGGTCTCTCTCCGCCGTTCCGATCAAGAATGATTCAGGTCCTTTGTCAGGCTGCAACTACCATACTGCAAAAGACTGCACCAAACAAATTAGGTCCGCAACTGTTGTGGGCCCTGCCCTGACCTAGGTGGGGTTGCAAATGTTGTATTGCATGAATTCTGCATTAGCCCTTGTCTGGCTGCAACTGCCTAATGCGTGAAACCTAACGTGGTCATTGTCGGGCTGAAACTGATGAGTTGCATAACTCCTATAGTTGCCTTTATCAAGCTGGCTCCAACTATAGTATTGCGTCAAATTTGAGCCAGCCCGTAAATGGCTGTATCCACCGTGTTGTGTGTTAGTCAGCCCAGAAGCAGGTTGTGATGGATAAAGACTCTGAAGACATGGAGAAGCGCTGACCTGATCCCAAGAGAAGCTGCACACAAAACAGCTGTGGCCTGTGCCCAGCTTCCCCTGTTAATGCGGACATAACAGCACATAAGGAGCAGAGGCCTCTGCTGGAAGTCTAGAAACAGCCTCTGCAATGCACTGAGGTGAGAGCGAGAACTAGAGACTAGTCTCACATATCTTACAACATCGGGGAAGAAAAAGAACAAAGACTATTTGATCATAGCACTCTTGTCTAAAGAAGGGCAAACAGTTTCTTCTAGAAAATGACTTCAGAACTGCTGTTCAAGCCTTTGTACTCTTGCATCTCAAAAGTGGTAAGGGATAACTCCATTGCCTCCCAAACTCAAAACTGGCACCCCTTAGGGGCATCATACATGCTGTAGCATGCATCATCCAGGGCCTAAAGAAATATGATCGCATTACCTTACCATCCCACACCATTTTCAAAACCAGTTGCATAATTTACAAAGCCATCACAATCAGCACACCAGCTTATCTTACAGACCAGCTCACCATCTCCGGTGGTTCTAGCCACAGCTGCAGGCAGGAAACAATCAGATTGTAGCCTAAGAAGTGTAAAAAACACACAAGACAGCAGGTCTTTTCCATCTATGCACTCAGACAAGATCCCTGTATCTGTCAGGACAGACAGACTGTTGCTTCAATTTAGGAAAGGATAGAAGACTCATCTCTTTAAAGAACCTTATTACACAATACATTCCATAACCCAGCCCCCTCTCCTAACACTTATTGATGTTATGCTTTAGTTTGACCAGGTACAGCGTTCCACTGCCTTTTGGCTAGGTCTGCACTATTGCACTGTACAAATACCATATACGTACACACAGACACTAAACTTATCGGGGCAGGTAAAGGTCCAGTTTTAACTTCCTGTATAAATTGCCTATTCACCGGTATGATTAGATGTTCGTGGGAGCTCAAACCAGGGGGAATGGACCCTAGTCCCCCATAAATGAAGTAATCCGACTGATGGAAGGTGAGTTCCCGCTTGTGTGTATTAATTTATAGGCAATTGATTGCCATAGGTGTACATCATCTGGTAAGCATGAGATATCCCAATGATATTGTGAGAGAAGTTTCTGAGACGTTATATCAAGGTTATGGTTTGTAAAGGTATTTTTATTTCAGCATGTTGTACGATATATAGATAACACGTAGAACATAAAGAGTGCTCAGTCAACATGTGTTTCGCCCTCTGCGGTGTGTCTACCAGGGCTTTCTCAAGCCATAAACTGGAATTATACTTAGCCTCTTAGCCTAAACTTTTCAAACATGTGTGTACACATTTTTTTTTTTTTGTACTGGAACCAACGTCAGTAGTGAAGTGTGACCTTAAAACATTTATTTACAGCACGCACCCTAATAATGAAGGCTTTCAAATAATGAACCATAAATACAAGTTCGAACAGCATTATCTTTTGGAAACACATTACCTCAACTGCAGAGAGTTCAACTCTCTGTAAACAGGCAGCCAAAGGGTTTGTGCTGCAGGGGGTTGGGCCTACTTGTCCCAAGGACAAAGTAAACATAAAAACTTGTTGCCCTTGACCCCAAACAAGATGTCCCGGGCATCGGGCGATAGGAATTCCACATCCCTGAAAGGGCACCTCTGACTCCACTACCTTTGGTGCAACGCCTTTTTTTTGGGGGGGGGGATTGACAATGTGGGACCGCCTGACCCTAAAGCAGCTTCAGGGAACAGATTCAACTTGGTGAGGGTGGGCCATGCCATGATGCATTCTGAGGGCATATATCGTAGCACAGTAATTGAGCCGTGGTGGCCAGGGCCCTGCTTGGTATCCTTCCCACAATACATTTCCAAAGGGGGTAGCCTCTTTTCACGTATGCATACTTGAAGGCTATAAGGGATGAGTGTGGGGTGACTTACAATCTCACCACCTCTTATCACCCTCAAACCAATGACCCTAAAAGGTATGACTATGGGGTTATTTGAGAAACTCCACAGGAAGTGGGATGTCCCACTCCGATGCCTTTTATTTGCCTAAAGGGTGGCACCACAAAAGGGAGGTGGCTTCTCCCCTTTGAACTTTTGTAAAGCATCCTGTCAGAGGTCCTTTAAGACATGTTTGAGAAGAGTGGGAGGAATCTCTCAAGGAACCCAAAAAGGATGCTGTGGACCATGTGCTGAGCCTGTATTCCTACATGACTGAGCACATGAAAAGGTCTAACAAAAACTTGGAGACCAGCCAGGAGCTATTTAAGCATAGTATGACCAAAAAGCTGGCTTGGTGGAATACCAGCCAGGCCAAAAAGTATGGGTATGGAGGCTGTGGTCCCATGGCCCTCCAGGACACATGGACTGGGCCATACACGGCACTGGAGAAGATGGGCGAGGTCAGCTAACTGGTGGACTTTGGCATCCGCACACAGTGATCAATTGATGGTCGGAGGAAGAGGAGAGTGAGCCTCTCCCAGGCCGCCTATCCCACAACACCAAGGGTGGTTGAGTGGAGGGAGCAGTGCTCTCCCCTACCATGACAGAGAAGCAGGGAGACTGTCAACAATTGTTGGGGAAGTCTGCTAGACTGTTCTCCCTTACACCTGCACTTACTCAGAGGTGAGTTCATGACATTGACACTGGGAACAGTTTACCTGTCAAAAACAAAATACACAGCTTGATAAGTAAGATCCAGTACCACGGAAAGTTTTGAAAATGTTGTTCCCATTTGTAAGTGAGCCCTCTAGTAGTTCCTGGGCAGCTCAGTGATGCTGGATCCCAAGGCCAACCTAAAGGAAGGGGGCTTCAGAACTCAGGTTCTATGTGGACTATATAGGACTGAATGCCTTCACCAAGACTCACACACACCCCTATTCCCAGAGCCATTGAGCTCATCAACAAATTGGGGGCTGCCAAGTATATCAGTGCATTTGATCTGGGTTTTAGGTACTGGCAGATTGCCCTGTCTGAGGGAACTAAGGAGATATTAGCATTCTCCACTCCTGAGGGCCACTTCCAATTGAAGGTCAAGCCGTTTGGACTGAAGAATGCCCCTGCCACCTTCCAGAAGCTGGTGAACAGGGCACTATCTGAGCTGCAGACATTTAGTGCAGTATATCTTGTTGATATTGCTGTATCTTGTTCTAAGTTCCAGCAACACTTCAGCCCCCTCAAGGAAGTGCTTCGGGCCCTGCAATGGAAAGGGCTGACTATCAAGGCCAGCAAGTGGCCGATAGAGCAGGGGGTCTTTAGAATACTGGGCCACCAATTTGGCAGGGGACTGGTGCAGCCTCTCCTGCCCAAGATCCAGACAATCATTGATTGGGGATCTCATAAAACTCAGACTCCGGTCACAGCTTTCCTGGGCTTAACAGGCTATTACAAAAGGTTTCAATGGGTATGACAGTGCTGACATCAAAGAAGTAGCCAAAAAAGGTCATATGGACTGAGGAGTATTGGAAGGCTTTAGACACCCTGAAGAAGGAGCTGTGAATACCACCTTCATTCAAGGAATCCTGTTTCAGCAAGGAGTTTGTGCTACAAACAATGTTTCAGAACATGGGAATGGGCGAGTGTTACCACAGTTAAATGATGAAGGTCCGGTTCAACCAGTTGCCATGATCAGCAGATGTCTATTCTCCAGACAGCAGGGTTGAAGTGCCATACAGAGGTATGCTTTTTGATGTGGCTTGGTCCCTGAAGAAGCTGAGACTCAACCAGTTTGGGGCTCTATTCCGGATTCAAACTCACCACAGGCCTCTCCGACAGCTCATGCATATGCGGGGGGAGGCACAAAATGTTGAGGAGGTCCATCTCTCTACAGGGCAAGGACTTTACAGTGGAGAACAGACCTGGGACTGACAATGCAAATGGCCTTTCCAGCTTCTCCTGCTAAGATGATAAGAACAGCCAAGGAAAGGTCTGTGTTGCTATTGCATTTCATTTGGAGGGGGACTTTGTAGGAAAATACCTCTTTGTGCATGTTCAATTCCATTTTTTGAACGTATGCTGCTGTTTTTTTACTCAGTGCAGTGGGACTCTGCTAACCAGGCAACAGTAAAATTCTATGACCCCATAAACGTATCAAAATTGACAATACTCCTAATTGTCAAATTTAACTTACCTAGTATATGGTATAGCATGCATTCAGGGCCTTGAAGGTAAATGTCACAAGTGGACTGCAGAACCCATTGTGTTACCCATTACTTTGACATTGCAAACATGACTGCAGGCCTACCACTGTACCCTGGCCTGTCACAATAACCCACTTTGATACACCTAAACCGTCCTTTTAAGTTAATAAGTCATCACTAAATACGTTTAACTGCCCACAAGGCAGGGTGCATGATATTTAAAAGTAGGCCATGTAAAAGCTTAATGTTAAACATGTCCTTACAGTGAAAGGCCCTAAAAGCTATTTTCACTATAGCGTGGTTAGCTGTGTCATCAGAAAAAATTGGGCTGTCTCTGGCTAGGGAACATCAACAAAATGCATTCTTGGACTTTTTAAAACATTTATTACAAGCCCAATTCACTGGTAAAGTCAGATCTGTAATAAATACTTTGAAACATGTTTAGAAAGTTACTCTTTTCCTGCCTAAAGCTTCCGGAGGCCCATTTACAGAAGCTCCAACTGACCCCCAGGAGCAGGACAGCACTCTTGACGAGGTGTGAAATTGCTCCCAGAGCAGAGACAAAGGCATTGGTATAGAAAGGTGTTCTGTTTCTCTGGCAGGATAACCATCTAGGCTGTCCCCAGAAACCTGATGAACTGCAAAGCGGTATTTTCTGTCACAGGCAAATATTAGGTGACACTAGTGCATGGCCCTCTTTTATCCACCTAATCAGCCATGTACCAGTGCCACTGGGAGAGAAGGTGCCCCCAGAACTGATTTGAAGTGAACACTTAAGACAGGTTGCTTATTTCCCTGGCCACGCCACTGGGGTGGGTACAGGAGAGCTGCACACAGGATGAAAGGTTCTACTATTCTGGTTTTAAGTAGAGTGGCACAGTGGGATTGTCTGCAGTAGGGCACTGAGAAACTGCTGAAAAAGTGGGTACAGTTAACCCTGGGAACCAATGCCCTAGGAAGCGGCTAGGAGTCACCTTCAGCCACAGACTTGTGTCCCTCATAAATGTGGCACCCCTGGGCACTCTCTTCAGAACACTTATGGACCTTTGGCAGAAAAAAGAATTTCACCTGCAGCTAAGACGTGTGAGGAAACCTGAAAGGTTGGACCTGCCTGCTTTCCCCTGTGCCTTGGGCAAGGAAATGGACTCCAAGGGTTAGTTGGCTGACCTCCTGCTAAGCTCCAGGGACACAACAAGCTGCCAGAATCCCTTTTTCTGATGTGCTCAGCTGACCAGTTGCAAATGGGCATGCCCCGAGCCCTGCTACAGGCTTCTGCTGGAGTGAGTTGTGGCCCACTCAAGTGTTGTTCCTGAGTTCCTGGGACCCTTGGCTGGTTAAAGAGTACTTCTCCTATCATCTTAAAAGACCTGGAACTTAAAAGCTTTTTTGCCTGAAAGACCACTGGAGGACCAGGACAGGCTTGCCAAGTCAATACGAAGAAGTGTTGCCGCTATACCAAAGATTCATGATATTCCCGCTCAGAACTTTTCTATTGTCCACAGCAATTCTGTTTTAGTGCGATATCACAAAGAGCAGCCATTCTTAACCTTCTGATGTCAGTGGACCCCCTACTGAATCATTATTGGAAGCCAGGGACACAGCCTAAACAACTTGGACAATTTGAACCTAAAAACAGTACACAAAAATAAAGAAGCAAGTATACATCAAATATACAAATATTGAAATATTTGATTTAATTCATGAACAAATATCGGTAAACTGAAATTTTAATGGGAAGGTTGGAGCTTTTCTAAATTCAGCTTTTAATTCTTAAAGACGAACAGATACCCTAAGCTCTCACTTATCACTGTCGTTTTTTTCACCTAGTGCATGCTCTCTTTTTGTTGGCACTTTAATTGAGGCCTCTATACAATATTCTGTTCACTGTATTTGTGCTGCTCCAAAAACAAAAATCAAGCTAATAATACCAGCACAATTTTCAGTCTACAATTTCAAATTCCTTTACATTTACAGAAGGTTTAAAAAAATTTAAATGTTGATGCTTTATTTATTATACGTTATAAAAAATCTCAATATTCATTTCTAAACAGTCACAAGCCCTCTGATTAGTTGTTGCAAACACCCAGGGGAGCGTGGACCACAGGTTAAGTACCACTTGGCCATCAGACTACAGGTTAAGTATCACTAGTGTAGAAAGTATCCAGCCTCATGGAGCCTTGTTCAATTAAAGGTTGCAGCCTTGGTCTGCTGGAGGAATCTGAGCTTCAAAAAAGTCACCAAGTCTGAATGTAAAAATTGTCATCGGGCGAAGGTGGCAAGAGTATTTGGCTGGTGAGGGACAGCTTCATCAGGACTTCATCTGACCACTATCCAGCTCATGGAGCCCTTCTTGGCCACAGATCACTGTTTTGCCTCGCTAATGATCCTTACTTCTATGTTGGAGACTAAGGGTCTGATCTAGATCTTGGCGGATGGGTTACTCTGTCACAAATGTGATGGTTATCCATCTGCCACATTACAATTTCCATAGGATATAATCGAATCGTAATACGGCAGACAGGATATCCATCAGGTTTGTGTAAGAGTAACCCCATTTGCGAAAATCTAAATCAGGCCTTAAGTCAGAAGGTTTAACTGGGACAAACCTGGTTTTGTATCTGACTCTCCACTGCAGTAAGCATTAAATCATACCTAGGTCCTGCAATCAGATAACCATGGCTAGTGCTTAAAGCTTTATGATGCTATTTTTTTATTTAAACTTTAAAACATTCATATCTCCAGGTTCCCTTATTGAACTGTTGTCATTTTGTTTATTAAATTATTCTCTATTTTTATAAATTGAAGTGAGATTTGTATTGTGTTTTCAACTTTTTAACTGTTTTAACTGTGCTTTACACATTTTCTTATGTTAAGCCTGTCGGCTCTGTGCCATACTTCAAGAGGTTGAGCTCAGATTTAAATGACTGAAACCCATACTGGACCTATTAAGAATAGTGACATTCATTATTACTTGTGGTGATGATGATGATCGGGATTTGTGTGCAATGCAGCTACTCCGAGGAGCGTCCCGTGCTGAGGTATGGGTAGAGGTGATTAGCTTTGAGAAAAGAGCCGGGTTTTCAACTTCTTTTTGAACCACTCTTGGGATTCTCCGCCTGCTCTAGAACGACGGATACTGGGTTCCATGGCAAGAGCTCTGTTAGTGGAACACAACTTCATATTTGGGAGCTATCTATGTAGCCCGGAAGAATGGTAACTTGGGTTGGTGAGGTGCAGCGCTCTGTGGGAAAGTACCAGGGTTTTAACCAAGATACGTTTCCTCACTGGAAGCCAATGTAAGGAGTGGAGATGCGAAGAAATTTGAGCTCTGAGCAAAAGCTTGAAGAGCAGGCAAGCAGCTGCAGTTCATACTGCCTGAAGATTGTTTACTAAGTACCGAGGGAGGCAAGATACAGTGCATTTGCACAGTCCAGTCTGGACAGAATGAGTGCTAGAATGACTGTTTTCCTGGTTGGAAGAGACAGTAGGTACAGAAACGTTTTTAACATGCGTAGCAGGTCAAAGCATATCCCAGTCACGATGTTAACCTGATTTTTTACCATCTCAGAATTCAGGGTAGGCCGGGTGGGAGGGGCAACATCCGGCCAGAAAGTCTGCCAGTCCACCAAAGAACTTCAGCGGAAGCAGAAAACCCCTCAGTCTATTAAACATCGCACTTCAATTGGTTAATGCGCATCCAGTGGAAGTCAGCAGCTAGACAAGGTTTTATTGAATCCAATGTAATTACTTTTTTTTTTTTTTTTTTAATGAGAAGAGCTACAGGTTGTCTGCATAAAAATATATTTTGGCACCAAAGGATTCCACCAGAGATGCCAGCATAGTAAGGGAGGATCTTAGCCTGCTTCCAGGCTGATGGAAAGAGATTCATTCGGGAGTCTGTTGACCATAGGGTTGATTGCTTCAGCCCCTAGGGCTAAAAGGCTGGGGGGGACATGGGTCTGAAGGAGAACCGGACATTAGGTTAAGAATGCCACAGTGACCTCCACAGAGATGGGGTTAAAGGGAAGTAGAGAGCCTGTTACTATGTTAGCTGCTTCAGTAGAGATAATGAAGCATGGGTCATGGAGCTGTGTTATGTTCAGGCTAGCTTGAATTTCTTGGATTTTGTTATTTAAGGTGGAGGTCAGTTGTTTGCATCATTCGGCCGAAAGCTCCTTGCTTTGAGCACCAGCCTTTGGTGAGGTAATCTTTTTCACTATTTTAAACATTTCTCTAGGTTTGTTGCCAGCTTCGTCTATCCTACCTTCACAATAGCATGTTTTAGCCATTTTGACTGAGGCCTGGAGTTTCTGGGGGGCAGTCCTATAAAAGGCTTTATCCTCCTTTTTATAGTCTTTGCGCCATTTTCTATCAACATTTTTAGTGTTTTTTTTCTCCATCTTTAGGCTTTTTGCGACCCAAGGACCCAATGGTCTATTTCTGCAGGGTTTGCAAACCAAAATAGGTGCCAGCATTTCCACGGTATTTCGGCAACTGCATTAACAAAACTAGCGAGTGTATGAACAGATGCTTACAAGGATCTTACAAGCTCATTCTGATTGACCTTATTATAAGGTCTAAATCAATGGGGGGCTTGCCTCAGCTGCTTGCTAGCCTGCGAAGTGGTGGACCACCTGAATTGCATGAAAAAGAGGTCTGTCCGAGGGAAGGGGATCTAATATAGGTAACATGTGCCCTGTCTAATGGTTAGGGTTGGTAGCAAATTGTGTGAGGTCTAATGACAACTTTGTATCTAGCAGAGTGCATGCCTATTTATTGGAGAGGCAGTCCAAATAAATGTTAAAATCACAACAATAAAATGGGAAAATCTAAAAACTAAATGGGAAAGGGCATCACTCAAAGAGTTCAGGAAGAAGCCTGCCGGTTTGTACATAAGAATCCCAGCTACAGACTATTGAGGATTGAGTGACAGGCAAAATCCAAATACCTCAGCTCCTGCCAGATTACTCATAGGAAATATTGAGCCGTTCTAGTCATGTTTATAAACGATGACAATGCCACCACTACCATTAGGGGGTGTCTAGATTATAGATGAAGTATACCGAAGGAATGGCCATTTCAATTACCGGACTGGTCGTACATGAGAGCCAGGTTTCAGTAATAAACAGGATGCCTTGTAACTCATTGCAGAGGAGATCATAAATAAGGATTGTTTCTGCATGGAACGCGCATCAATCAGAAAGGCTTCTAATGTCTCATCTTGCATAGTAACACACTTGTGGAGAAAAGAGACTTCTGTAGCAAGAGTTGGGCTCATGTGAAAGCCACCTGTGGGACAGTTCAGGGAGTCCCTAGTTTCATAAGGGTTAACCAAAAATGAACATTAACTAGTGACCTTTATCTTAAGGACTTTAGAAGCAGAGTAGGAAATTAGCGCCTTAAAACCTACTTTATTTTGGGAATAGTGGCTGGCGCTGGCAGGTTTGCCTTTGGCACGTTTGCATCCCGGTTTTATACATCTGGGGCCACAAGTACCTTTGACCACTAGATTGCACAATACCAACAAAATGGCGCCTCTACTTGTCTTGAATAAGTAAAAATAGCCATCCAACCCAAAACACAAAAAGCAGCTGTTGTGCGTCACCCTCCCACCTTTCCAATGGAATCTATGGCAGTGAATCAAATGTAAAAAGTGCAACAACAGTTAAAAAAAGGACTGTGCTTAAAACAAGGAAAAATATCTAAAAACAAGATATTTTGTCCAAGCAACAGCATTTTACCTATTGCTGCACGTCCGTGCCCTGGTCCTGGTGTTATGCATCCAGGGTTGAAAGTTCTTTGGACCACTAGAGTGGGAACTATCAACAAAATGGCGCTTCTAGCTGTCTTGAAAGAGTAAAAATGACCACCCATGCTAAACACAAAAAGTAGCTGCTGTGCGGGTACCATCAGACCTTCCCAATGGAATCAATGGCAGTGAATCGAATTTCAAAAGTGCACCAACAGTAAAAAAAAAAAAATATAGAACTATGCTTAAAGCAAGAAAAAATAGCTAAAAACAAGGTATTTTGTCCGAGTAATAGCACTCTACCTAATGCTGCGCATCTGTGCCCTGGTCCTAGTTTTATGCACCACTAGAGTGTACACTACCAACAAAACGGCACCTCTAGCTGTCTTGAATGAGTAAAAATGAATGCCTAACCTAAACCACAAAAAGTAGCTATTGTGCACGTACCTTCCTGTCTTCCCACTGGATCAATGGAAGTGAATCAAATTCCAAAAGTACTACCACACTTAAAAATAGAATTGTGCTTAAAAACAAGTCAAAACAGCTAACAACAAGGTGGACTACCATCTCAACTAATAATCCACTTTCTCACTGGGCCTAGTAGCCCGTGTCTGCCCTTTGCTACCCCGCCAAACCACGAACAGGGTCGGACTCATGCATTATGATATGGATTTAGCAGGTGCCGAAAAATTACCGAACTGCTGAGACCTAAGGGTATAACACATGTGCCTTTTGGCCATAGAACAAGTTAAAGTACATGCAGCACTCCCTAGTAGCTTGCACCTCTTTGCTTCACTCTCACACACCCCAGCCCTCGGAGCACAAGTAATGCAACACGTATTGGGCATCTTCAAGGTGAAAAAAACATGTACCATACCCAGACTTTAAAACAGCAATTTTGGTCAAGGGACTTTGGGCATCATTTTGAAGGAAATTAATAACCTTCAATTTCCTATGGGAAACATAAGTTGGAGGATTTTAAGCTCTCTCCAAGGTCTAAATGAGGTAATTTGTCTCAAAATCTCATAACTCTGCATGAAGATAAGTTTATTTTCATGGGTGCTTTAACCCTTCTCCTGGAAGAAGAAAGATCAGGTACCATGTGGAAGGACAAAAGCTTACAGTCTAAGAGAGTAATTCTCTCATTCATGTTTTTCACTTTTTACTTGCAAGCTCTTATGACTGCGTTTCACTCTGTGGGCTCAAATTCCGAGACAACACAAAAATGCAATGTAAAGTAACTACCAAAAGGTCCTGACTTGCTTCTTGGTGAGGGAAGGGACAAGAAAAGTACTCCACCTCATCCTCAAAGAAATGCCATTATTCAACACAATAGGAGGCAGTTCATGGTTGGTGGCAGGCTGTCATATAATCGGCACCACATAATGTTTTGTGCCTTAGAAATTGATTGATTTCCAACTTACATGAGCAAACTTAAAGTAGTATCAAAAAATAAGGCCTAGTTCTTATGCTAGAATTTGTGGGAAGAGACCTGTAATGAGCAAAAGAGATCCCAGCTGAGGGATCGCCATTCGAGGGTCAGACATCCCCTACTCCACCAGAAAAGCTGTGGTCTTATGTATTGCTGAGTTGTAAAAACACACCACTTGCTCTAAAACCCATCCTCTCCAAGTTTGTCCAAGCGAGAGAAATCACCAAGTGCATGCATTATCACTGGAAAGTGGACCAGTGTCCATGAGGGGATCCGGGTGGTGCTTGTCTCCACTCATCACTAAACAAAGTAGGAAGAAGCTTTCTTCCTAGATCTTGTTCAGTCCATCATACTTGCCTCTATGGTGTACCTTTCACTCAGGAGGACAACAGACCAGGCTATTGTCAGCTTGCTAGGCATCCTGAGAACATTGAGATGCAAAAGGAATCAGTCCAGCCAAGGCATACTCAAAAATTGTAATCTGGCCAAATATGAGGACATGAGTAGGTGAGCGGCCTGGTCCATAACATATATGGAGGCCTAACCACGAGTGTGGTAATAATACTCCCCACCTCCATAAAGCCTCACAGGTAGACTGTGCCCAGCTTTCTCCTTCTGCAAAATGTTATAGGCCTAACCCTTCTAAGAGCAAACCCGCGCCTCTCAGGTTGTAATCAGCCAAGCCTGCTATGTATATGTTGGAAGCATGTCCCAGTGATACTTATACAATCTCTGAACTTCACTATGCTGTGTAGCGATCCAGCAACCAACAGGCTTTATATCACTGCTGTATTTTCAAATAATGCACATAATCCATTAAAGATATGAAGCTGCCAGGCACTTCAGCCCCTAACTAGGAGATACCATGAAGTTATAAGGGAACCCTGGAAGGGAGAAAGTCTCAGGCAGATTTCAACAAAGGGGCATGTCTGCCTTGCATAGAGACTCAAATCCTAACCGAAGGGGGAGCTGAGCAAAACAAGTCGAGTTCTGCAGTGACAAGGCCCCAAGCTACAGTCTACCTCTGGGTTCTAGTGCTCTCAGTCCTGATAAAAGGTGCCTGAATCTCACCTCTGTCCCTAGATAATCCTGACCATGTTGATGAGCTGATATTCGGAGACAAATAGGTGAGTGCAATAAGTCTCCAGTAACACCAGAAAACCTCCCTACAAGTTCACCCAGTGTAACATTTAGAAGGACTCCATACTACATTTTAAAGAAACTATACATGCACTGATTATAAGTTAGCACCAGCCAATTTATTGAGGGAAATGGGACGATGAGATTTTCACATATGTTCAAAGGAGAAATCCAGAGACTACATCAAGCCTTCTTGTGTGTCACCACAGCGAAGAAATGGTTTGGAAGAAAGGGAATCCAAGGGTTATTGGCCCCAATTGTATCAACTGGGGCGATTTACTACTGGTTTCCAGGGATCCTGTACTATAATCATCCCAAAACTGAAAACATAGCAAACCACTCCACCACTCAACCCTCTAGGTAGGGACAGCAGAGCATTCAAAGGCTCCCCCGTGTGGGGGGTGGGGTCATGCAAATAGAATACTCAAAATAATAAGTAAATGTTCATACTGTAAGAAAAAGAAAGTACCTAAATAAACAAAAAAATAAATACTGCACATAAAATTACAAATATGTACGTAATATACAGCTGACAAAACAGCATATGAAATAGTACACAGGTTCTTGGGGGAATGCCAATTCACAGCCTATCCCAAGGAGAGGCTGGCATAATAACCAGAGCTCATGTCACCTAATTCTGAAGATTTGTTACAAGCTGGGCATGGGATGGAGGCTCCATCATCCTAGTCTGCAGACATTAACATTATTTGTGTGATACCTCAAGGCAATTTGCATACCTGTAGGCCCTTGAATTCAAAACTATCAACAGCCCTATAGAGGCCAAATGCAACGCACGCACGCACGCACACACACACACACACTAAAGTACTTCATTCATTTAAGACATACAATCCAACTATGTCATTAAACTCATCTCTCTCTCTAGAGATATAAAACAAGTTTTCAGAGAGGCCTAAAATAGTGTGGAAAATTAATGAAAAGTCCTCCTCTCACTCCCAACCCTCAAACCGCTCTCCAAGAAACAACAAAACTTCAGGCAGAACTTAAGATTGCTTGTTACAGGCACTATGTATTCTCCGCAGCTACTGGTTTGTTTACTCAGTTGCCCTGCAAATATGTATGACCCCACACAGTTTATTTCAAGTAGGACCTTGACAAAAGTTAGACCCCGGAGGATGATTCTTTGCAGGTGATATGCTTCTCCTGGCCACTTGCCTTCTCTCCCCTAGGAGACGTATACCTGGAATTATGTCAGTCACTGCTGCAGGGCAGTCACAGGTGCACCGCTGCCTCTTTGCAGAGGTGGTTGGGGGTCAGTGCTCCAGCTCCTCAAGGGACTCCCATGCTGGTAGTCAACTTTTTTTTACCTGTAGGCAAAGTCACAATAGGAAATTATCACATGATCCACACAAGGAGATCTTTCAAAAGTCCATAACTCCACAACTGCTGCACAAATTTTGATCGCGTTTGTAGATCTTTACTGCACAACTAACGCCTTTTTTCAGAGCCCCTTCCAGAAAATCACAGTTCCTTGTCCTTCCTGCACGGCTGTGGCATTCTTTCCCTCAAGGTAGAGACAGTCTCTCTAGCAGGCTTAGAACTCACGTTTCTTGCACATTCTTAGTCGCCAGGCCGCTGGGTTGATGAGTCCACAAGGTAAGGTCCCACCAGGGGGATGCATTCTAACAATCTCTTTACTCCAGCAGATGGTTCCTCCTTCTTCATGAAGACTACAGCTCTCATAACAGGGCTCTTGCCCAGGCTGTCCCAACCTATGAAGGAAGCAGCAAGATTTTGTCTCAGGAGCGCAAGTATTTCTCACCCACACTGGTTCTGATACTCCTGACACACTGACCTTGTCTTTTTACCTATAGATCTTGCTCTGAAGCTGCTTTCAGCCACTCCTAAAATTCTGTTTGTAAGCTTCAGACTGGTAATGTTAAGCTCAGTTATACGTGGCAGGAAGAGGGAGTGCAGCCTGATGTCCCTTGATTTGGGAACCGAAAAGGCATAAAGAGGAGGGAGGTCTTCCCACACTGATGCTACACCCAGTTTGCATTAACACCTCAGAGTAAGAACCAAGCATGAAGGGAGCAGGACTGTCCCCGTATGTCAAAGGAGCATCTGCCGCTCTTCTTTCTTCCTGTCACCAGATCCTGGTCCAATTCAAAGGGCCTCGGGACAGTGCTTGCACTTTACATCTCTATGTTACACATGCTTTCCATCCTCTATTGCGAGTACCAACCACACACACGAGATCTAAAATGGACCTTTTGTCCATACATGAAAGCACATTAAATACTCCATAAACTCACCTTAATTCACATGGAGATAAACAGTGCCCGTGTGCGCGCCCACTCTCACACCTTATACACAAATATCCAGGCTAACCTATCCAAGAGTCCCTTTCTCTAGCTGTCCAAGGTCAATTAGCTTTGTACTAAAAAGGCGGACATGAAAGGTTCGAACTCATCAACCAGTTTTACCAAAGCTGGCAGCCAATAGGATTCCATTAGGAAGGTTCATACCACCTCAGAGATCTAACTACCAGAGGAAAAAAGAAAACAGTTGAATTTTCAAGGGTTAGTACCAGTTTTGGTAACATCATATGAGATAGAATGCTGTGGTCGTCATTAGAGATTAACCAGTTTTACCGCACTAGGTGCATAAAATTATATTCTCTTTAGAAGTAATGTCTTGGATTATACATTGATGCTCATTGATTTTGATACAAGCTTTTTGTTTCGAAGAGCAGAAGAAATATTGTTTTGTTTGGATTTTAGTATTAATTCACATTTCAGCATTAATATATGCTTCCAGAGTAAAAGAGTTTCAGAAAACAGAAGCAGAGAAATCCCAGAACAGCTCATTGCTTCACACATCAAGGCAAAGCATTGTAGTCTTCAATTCAAAGATGAGAATCCCTGCAGAGGCAAGGACGGTGTGGTGCAACACCAAATATGCTCCAGGAGAGGTGAAAGTGACTAGTCAACCTTTCTTCTGTCTGTGACCCTCTTGCCCAACACAGTATAACGTTATTAGAAGATAAACAGTGCAAGGGGTTTAGCAAAGGGCTGTGGACTTTGGAACCAAGAAGGCAGCATTTGAGTCAGATATCTTTATATAACCACTGATTATCATTCTTTGTGAATCACTTTATATCCCCATACCCACCACCCCACCAACCACCCAATTAATGTTCCTAAATCAGGAGGTGCTGGAAACAGGGTACCCACAGCATGTACTACAGAAATACTACGCATTGTCATTTTTAAAATCAGAAATGAATGAGCTAGTGCTGGGCCAAGAGAATCTGTTAATGTGCACCCCACTGGAGCCAGCTGCTTCAAGTCTTGAGTAAGTATCCCACTTTGGGGTGATATTGATCACATCTTTACATAGGGAAAATGTACGGAAATGAAGGTGAAGAACTGACAAAAGTTAGAGAGTCCAATAAAGAGTTTACTTATTGATAAACCGGAAGACTCAACTTAATACACATTTTTAAGACATAACAAACTTAATACAATGTTGAAAAAATATGTTATTAGTGCTGGTAGTCCCAGAGACCAACACGCCCAGCGATACTCGTGTGACTGTGGTGGGAAAAAATGGAAATGGTCATCAAAGACTGTGATTTAAGGAAAGGACTTGGGAAAACGGTTCCCCCAATTTCTGCACGTAGGTGAACCTGGCTCAAAGAGACAGACCACGAAACAACTGCCTCTCACCTCCGTGCCATTCCACCATCGAACATTCTTTTATGTGTTGTGCCATTCAGCATTCTTATTTTGGTCACATGCAGGCTGGCAGAAATATTCATTTGAGGGCTCGCCCTCTCATATTTCAGTCACAAACCAGAGCAGGAACGGCAGACCAATAAATAACAAACTCCAAAGTCATAAATCCACAGCTAAGCAGGAAATCAAAGTCAGGGGAATGCAGCAGGAAAAGGCGAGGGTGTAGGAAGGGGGGGGGGGGGGTGGGAGAGAAAGAGAGAGAGAGAGAGAGAGAGCGAGCGAGACAGACAGAGTTAAGTAAGAGAAACATTGCCGCCCATATTCGCTTTGACTTCAGGGTCATCGCATGGATGGGCTGTGCACCTAGTATGAGGTAAAGGGAGCCTGAAGGAGAGCAACAGGAGTGCTAAACTTGAGGGGAGGCTCGACCAACGTCTGCACAATGTTATGCATGAGAAAAAGCCTCATGATTAAACAAGCATTTTCAATGCAACGGGTCTCGCATTTGCTCGAGTTAGAGCTATTAGCATTGTGAGGAAAAAAAAAAAAAAAATGCGCGATCGCACTAAATAAAATGCAGCACGATCGCGCTGCGTGGAAAATAAACAGTAGTCCGGACCCCAGGCTGAAAACATCGAGTCTCTTAAGTTTTTAGTAGTTTACCAGTGCTGTGTAGGTGGGCTAAACAACGGAGAAGGCATGACGAGTGCATGCCTTTCACAAATGAAAGGAAGCGGATTTTAAAAGGCAAGCCCACGAACCAATGTAAGTGACTGACGGGACATGGGCGTGGTTTGAAGCCCAAAGAGAGATTTCAGAATGGACGGAGCGCCTTGTGCTCACCCATAAAAATTAGGAACAGCTTTCAATACTAGTGTGCCAAGAGTTCTATTGGCCAAAGACAAGCAACAATGTCCTGGTATGAAGCACAAAATGGCCAAGCTGGTACCAAAAATAATTTTCTGAGCTTTTGCGGCTTCCCTTGTCAAGAGATTTAGAATCCTTCAAATTTGCACTTTTACATTTATTGCAAAGTAGTTTAGTGCCAGGCATTTTAAAAGGAGGAAGTGGTTATAATTGCTAGACTAGTCCGATTTTCACTCGGTGACCAAACCAGAGAGCTTGAGAGCTAAGCAAACACCACACTAACTGCGCGTAAGGTCCAAGCGGTGGCCACCATGTACATCACTGCAAATAAGCAAACTAATAAAAAGCATGTTTTCAGTATCTTTCAGAATCAATTATGATCGTCTTCCATCAGGAACGCTGAGAAGGTGTTACACAAAGTAAGTAGCACACTGGGTGGACAAATTTCAGCTACCTTCGTGCATCATCCATTTTAGAGCACTTAAAATATGTGCAGCTGCAAATCTCAATGGCTTACTGCGGGACCGGTAATGCCCCCTGCATTGCTCTGGACCGCCTGCAATCAAGGCCCTAAGTTACCCTTAGAGTGAAAATCTAGCTGTTATAGATTTGTTTTGGGCTTCCGAGCAAAAAATGGCAAGGCTAGATCACTAAGGGGCTGCGCGGAAATGAGTTGCAGGCCACAGCAGAGCACTATGGTAAAGAGGGCCACATCAAATTCCGCTATCATCTCATCAGGCTGTAGAAGACCGACAGTGGCTAACTCTGCCACCACAACAGGTCTTATGCGTGTTGCTTGCACGGGCAGAGGTGTCTACTGACCTTTCCTGTTCAAAATAGACTGTCAGTTCCCTACAATCAGGTCCTTGGCTCCATTCATGCAACATATGGATATTGCATGCATATTCACATCGTATATGTGTAGGATGATCAAGAAGAGTATATGCTGTCACAAGCCATGCATTTATTATGAAGCTTCAGTGCTTGGAGATGGAGGACTGTGGGTACCTTCCAGTCAGCTCTGTGAATTGCAGGACTTATCTAAAGCATTCCTGAGGTCTTGTGACCTGAGGAATGTGGACCAAACTCCATAATGTGGAGGGCAGAAGACAGAGGACTGTTTTGACGTACAGGGACAATTCATCCCCTTATGTCGTCCTCAGAGATCCCCAACAGGTAATGAGATAGCCAAGTGATGAAGCTTCTTCTTCTGTGGCTTTAATTTGATTCTCCAGGACAGAGTCCCCTCAGAGCTCCAGCCTTCCATCTTCCTGAGACAAGCTTGACCACACTGTGAGGAAAACGGAAAAATGCAGGAATCACCTAAAACTAATCCAAGAGCTGGGCTCATGGAATCCAAAGTCTGTCTGCAATTAGAAAATAAATGTGGGGCAGAAACTTCTAGGTGATGCACCAGGATTTGTTATTGACCGGTGCCAGAGGTCTCACAAGAGTGGCACCAAGTATAACCTCTGAGCTCCAGGATTGGTGACACAGTCTGCAAACTACTTTTTGCTAGGTGTGGAAACAGGCACCTGGAATTTCTGTATTATACTTTAAGAAGCTGTCTTGAACCACCTTGGGGGGAGGTGCCATCTGACTGGTGGTGAAGTCTAATGGGGGTATTCCTGTACAAAAAAAAAAAAAGAGGAGGGTCTTTAGGAGACATGTAGAAAAACTAGACATTGGCCTACTGTACCTGAGGGAGGAATCCAGGCTGTGTGAGAAGCTCAGTGACACTAGTCCCCCTACAATGTGCCCTGGAGTGTGTGCCCTTCAAACTTTATCTCTAAACATAGAGCAATGGAAAAAGGCCAGCAAGGTTTCAAGAGACTACGAACAAGAAAACAAGTTACTTACCTGTAACTACAGTTATCCAGTATTGGTATCTTTCATAAATTCACATGCTTGAATCATCCCCGTCATCAAAGTGGGAGTCCCACAGTACAGTATCCTAGAAAGCAGTAAGTAAAATGTTTCCATAGGCTATAGTGCTAGAAAACACAAACATATAGCCTATCCATGTCCTTTTGTAAAAATGAACCAAACTTGACTTAAGACCAATCAGGTGCCAGCACCCTCTAGAATATTCCCCAAAGAGGCTCATTCCCTCAGATTTTCTAGCATTAGAGTGAAGAGTATGTAATGGAAAGGAAATGTGAGCCTCAAAGGGGAGGAGGGTGGGTTGCATGTGAATACAGGATAACTGTACTTACAGACAAGTAACTTGTTTTCTTATCCAGTATTGGATCTTTCATAAATTCACATGCTTGAATCCGAATAGCCAGCAGTACTCATAATAACTGTTATGCCCTCAGTGGATGGCGAGCATTTCAATCTTTTTAAATTAAATATAATATATCACACACACACACACACACACACACACACACACACACACACACACACACACACACACACACACACACACACACACACACACACATCCATCAATACTTAACAGGCAATAATTATGCAGGAGTTAGAAGCTATTGCAAATTAAACATGCACATTCAAGAAAAGGGCTCACCTTAATAAAATAGATGACGCAGGACCGCTTGTCCTACGAGTGAATCAGTTTTGTGTGGAGTCCAAACAGTAATGCAGCGCGATGTGTATTCTTCCACGATGCAGCTTGGCATATCTTGTCCAAGGCGATCCCCTGAAATAGAGCAACTGATGTTGAAATTGCTCTTGTGCAGTGTATGGTGGATGCAATTCAACGAGCTATTGTTGCTTTAGTAACTCCGGTACCCTGACGACCTTGGCCATAGGAGACTAGTAGCTGGTGTGTCTTCTGGAGTTGTTTAGTATGCTAAAGGTAGAACGTCAAGCATCTATTGATATCTAGTGTGTGGAGAGTCTTTTCGGCCACAGTTGATGGATTCAGGAAGAAGGTTCTCAATATCAGTGGTTCATTTAGGTGAAAAGATTAAGGTACCTTAGGGATGTATCTTGGGTTTGTTCTGAAAAGAACAAAGTCGTCTGAGAAAGTGAGGTAAGGTTACTTGGTGGTAAAGGCTTGTATATCACGGCCTCTCCTAGTGGACATAAGAGCAAGGAGGGTTGCCACTTTCTATGTGAGATATTTCAGATCCGCTCTGTGTATGGGCTCAAACGGAGCTCTCATTAATTGTGAAAGGACAAAGTTTAGATGCCATTGAGGAGGAGGTGGTTGCACAGGAGGGAAAGTTTTATAATCCTGGACGAACCAAGGGAAGGTGCATCTGCAGGGCGTCTGTATGATGATATAGCCGCAGGATTAACCTTAACTGATGCATGTCCAAGCCCAGTTTTAGATAGCGCAAGAAGGTATGATACAATTTGCTCTGGCAAGACCTTTAATCGGATGCATATTGTTTTGATGGTACCAGATACAAAACCTCCTTTATTTGAGCCTGTAAGTCTTGTTTGTACAGTCAGCTCGTGCTCTGAACAAAATGACCTTGCATTCCTCATCAATGTTCATGCCCTGGAACTCACGGAATTCAGGAGCCATGCGCGCAATTGAAGAGAGGCTGGAACTGGATGACGTATCTGACCTTGACTCTTCGTTAGAAGGCTGTGCTTGCTGGGAAGTCGTAAGGGACTGGCCACCGACAGGAGAAAGAGCTCTGTGTACCAATACTGTCTGGGCCACTTGGGGGCTATGAGTATGAGCTTGCAACCCTCTGATTTCATCTTCTTGAGAAGTCTGGGGATTAATGGGAAGGGGGAGAAAGCGTATGCAAAGACCTAAGACCATTGCATCGAAAGAGCATTCGCCCATGACCCTGAGAGTTGGCATCGACTGGCGTACAATTGGCATTTGGTGTTCTGATTGGTGGCAAATAGATCCAAGATTGCCCATCCCCAGCATTGAAAGATCTTGCCAGTTCCCTCTGAGTTCCCATTTGTGGCAGTTGTCATCCGTCCTGCTGAGAGAGTCCGCCAGGGCGATGTTGATACCTGGAAGGTGTTCTACTCTCAGAGAAATCTTGTGAAGAGTGAGCCATTCCCAGAGAGATTGTGCATCTCTTGAGAGGGAAAGAGATTGTGTTCCTTCCTGCTTGTTGACGTAGAATATGCTTGTTGTGTTGTTTGTATGGACCAACACTGAGGATCCTGAAATCCGCGGGAGGAACGCCTTGAGCGTAAGAAATATCTCCTTTAACTCTAGCAGACTGATGTGCAGTCTCTTCTGCGAGTTTGACAATTTTCCCTGAATGCACATTTCTTGCAAATGACCCCCCCCAGCCTTCCAATGAAGCGTCCGTTGTGATATTGAAATCTGTCATTGGGGTTAGGAAAGTCAATTTCTGAGAGATATGGTTGGTTTGGGAACATCACTGCAGGGTCTCCACCATCCTTGGTGTAATATTGATTAAATCCTCGAAGGATCCTTGAGATTGGGTCCATTGCAGTTGCAATTCCTCCTGTAATGGCCTAATTTTCAACCTTGCTAGGTGGACTACGGTGATTGATGAGGAAATCATTCCTAGGTGTGACTCGAACATTCGCACTGAAACGGACTTTCTTTTTGAGACCGCAGTAGCCATTTTGGCTAGCCTCTATTGCCTTGCCCTTGAAAGATAAGTCTTGCTCTTGATGGGGTCGAGTTCCGCACCCAAAAAGACTATTGCGTGTCGGAAGAATAAATTATTTTTGGAAATTTACAGTTAGTCCTAGGTTGTGAAATAATGCTAGGCAGGCGTTGGTGGCTTTGGACGCCAGCTGTGATGTTGGGAAGCCTTTATCAGCCAGTCGTCCAAATACTGGAAGACTTGAAACCCCTTGTTGCGAAGGGAAGCTGCTATAGGCGCGAGTCATTTTGTGAAGATTCTTGGCACTGACTTTAATCCGAACAGGAGAACTTTGATTTGGAAATGGGCCCCGGCCACGGTGAAGCGTAGGTATTTGCGATGCCTTGCATGTATAGGGATGTAGAATAAGGCATCCTGGAGATCCAACAATGCCATGTAACTTCCGGCGTTGAGAAGGTGCAGGATATCTGACAGTGTGATCGTACGAAAGGATTGTTTCCTTAGAAACTTAGTCAATTGTCTGAGGTACAGGATTGGTCTCCATTCCCCGGACTTTTTCCTTATGAGAAAGAACCAGGAATAGAACCAGAGTCCCCTCTGATGTGCAGGGACCTCTTCTATTGCACCCTTGGAGAGCATTAGGAGTGCATCTTGCTGAAGCTCGTGAAGATGAAGTGGATGCGATTTCCCAGGAGGGTGGTGTGGTGGGTTCTGTACAAATTCCAGTGTATGACCGTGAGCCACTATATTCAGCACCCATTTGTCCGATGTTATGTTTTCCCAATTCTGTAGATAGTTTGAGATGTTCGCTCTGACTTTATGGAATTGTGGGAAACAAGGAAGAGTGGCCGGTGCCCGAAGAGGGTCATTGCTTACGAGGTTGATCCCAGGTTTGTGAGTTCTGTTTCCTTATTCCACCTTATCTGATGTAGGTGGTCGTAGATGGTTGTCTATAAGACTGTTGATAGGCCGGTCTGTAGAGTGGCTGTTGGTACTGCCTATGGTAGGACCCACGAAACGAACAGAAACCCCTACCTCTGGCTCCCCAAAAGGGCAGCTTCTTGTACTGTAGGGTACCCAAAGAACAAGCAATGTCCGTGTCCATCTTGATGGCCTGTAAGGAGTGATGTATATGCTTGCCGAAGAGAGTTTCGCCATCATAGAGCAGGTCTAGTGTACTGGACTGGGCCTCGGGCCTGAAAGAGGTTGCTTTTAACCATTCTTGGGGGCGCAATACTGTCGCTCCCGCTATGTCCAGACCACATCTGACGGTCATAGCGACCCAAAATTGCCGACGAGTTGGCTGCACGGACAGTAATAGGTGACATGGACAAGAATCTCTTGCCCACGTTGTCCAGGCGTCTGTCTTCCTTATCTGGCGGGGTAGATATAGGTGTCAACGGATTCTTGGAACGTCTTTGAGCAGCCTGGGAAATGATAAAATCTGGTTTTGGATGTCCTGTCAAAGGTGCTGGAGAGTCCTGCGTAGCCTTGTAATTTTTATCCAGCTTCTGTGGAACTGGTGGAACTGTAGTTGTATTCTCCATCATTTTAATACCTTCACTCCAAATAAAGTCTATTATTGGGACTGCTCTCATCGACTTTCTTGCCTGTTCTTTAAAGTCATGGAGGAAACATTCTGACTGTGAGACAGATGTTGGTAAATGAAACAGTGTGGCAGCTCTGTCCATTAAATTATGAAAACCTCCTACATCCTTCGGTGGACAATCTGATGGATGAGGGGGTGGTATCGATGGCGTAGGAGCTAAATATTCGTCCCAATCATCGTTAGGATGTTTGGGAGTTGAAATCTCTCCTTCTCTTTCATCCTCTGACAAGGAAACGTCCTCTCTGGGAGGGGCGGCTATTTGTGACTTAGATGTAAGCCTGAGAGTTGCTAGAGGTGAAGGTATACTCCTTGGTGTAGCAGGAGAGGAAGGTAAAGGTGGCTGTGTCTCAGCTGCAGTTGGAAACCTCCTCTTATAACCCTGTAACATAAAGTGCAAGTCTTGAATTAAGGAGGCAGGCACCTGTACAGTGTCTCTTGGCTGATGTAATGGCTCCTAATAACGTCTTTGATGTCTATAATAAGACTGATACTGATACTGATGCTCGTACTCATCCTCATCATCCTCCTCCTGATATTTGACATGCAATTGGGATGGGGGTGTGCATCACCAAACGGCCCTTCATCCTCCGACTCCTCCCAGTCTAGCAGGTGTCTAGGAAGTAAGGTTGTTACCTTACTAGGTGATGTATCTGCAGGTTAAACGGTAGATCTAGACAGTGTCGTAATCCTCACTATGGCTTGAAGGTCAGGAGATCCAGAAGAAATGGGGATCACGCTGTCTTGACTGACAGGAACTAGTGGCATCGTCGACGATGGTATTGTCGACACTGTCGTTTTCGATGGAGCAGACAACGATGGCCTCGTCGATGGTGTTGGTGTCAACAACGGTTTTGGCACCATCGACGGTGGCGTCAGACAGCGTTCTCATTGACGATGGTGTCGACGACGGTGCTCTCGTCGATGATGGTGTCGACGACTGTGCCCTTTCTGCCGGCGCTCTCATAGAGCAAAGTGATTCTGACGACGATGTCCTCGTCGACAAAGTTTTTCCTGGAGCAGATTTAGTCGACGCCTCTGACGATGGCTGTTTCTTATCAGTGACTCGGACAGAAAGAATTGGAACCTTTAAAACAGACGGTAGCTGTGGTAACCGTCGTCGTCACTGTTGTCGACGGTAGTGTCGTCGTCGACTTGAATTTAAGCGAAACCTTTCTAGAAGTGGAAGGTTCTGATGACCGAGAACGGTGGCGCGATTCCTTCCTGCGACGAGGAGAGGATGGCTCAGAGGAAGTTGATCCTTGTAAGGTCTTGGCACCATCTTTATGGTGCATCTTGTGGTGTTTCCTGCGTTCCTCAGCCTGCCCCAGGTCTGCAGATCTGGACCTTTTATGAGGTTTTCCTGAATCACTCTCCTCACCAGAAGTACAGGATTTAGCCTGTAACCATATTAACAGTCTTCCTTCTCTGTCTCTAACGGTCTTAGCAGAGAAGGTGCAACATATCTTGCAGTCTTTTACCTGATGCACAGGGTGCAGGCAATATAACCAGTCTTTATGTGGATCATCCACGTGTAGCCTCTTCTTGCCTCAGGTCTTACAATGGCGAAAAAGGCCTTTCCTGGAAGTATCAGACATCTTCTGAAGAAAAGATCTGTTTTGAGAGGAAAAGAACTGAGCAGGGGTCAGGGAGACTCCCTTCACACGAAGTGCGGTAGGAAATCTGAGGGAATGAGGCTCTCTGGGGAATATTCTAGAGGATGGTGGTGCCTGATTGGTCATAAGTCAAGTTTGGTTCTTTTTTTTTTTTTTTTACAAAAGGACATGGATAGGCTATATGTTTGTGCTTGTTAGCACTACAGCCTATTGGAAAAATTTTACTTACTGCTTTCTAGGATACCGTGGGACTCCCATTTCGACAGGGATGATTCAAGCATGTGAATTCATGAAAGATCCAATACTGGAAACAAACATACAACAAACTGATTTTTGTTAATAAAAAAAAAATATCTGCCACTTTCAGTAGTTTAATCATTATACCAGACAAGATCACTGCTGTGACCTGGTGAGGAGCGGAGAGAGTTATTCATTCTGGCTGGGTGGTAAGCTCAAACTTTGTGCCAGAGTAAGATTCACAAAATAAGTAGCCTCTACTTTAGGAGCAAGGGGAGTATGTTACTAGTGTCCAAGCACTCCCTCATTCCTAGAATCAAAGGTAAATGGCTGAGCAGAGTATAGAGGACAGACGATGTCCAAGGTATCAGCAGAGCTGGGGCAAAGTCAGAAAGGTCTCTCTCTGTGGGTGCACACAAGTGACAGGGGAGCTACCCCATAACAAGGCCCACAAAAGCATCACTTGAAACATCGCACGGACTGAAGTTGGCAAGGTGCACTGGGACAATTGCAACTGTGATGTAGAAATAGCCACATATATCAATGTTGATGATAACTAAAATCCAACAGAAGCGTTGTCTACTAGTCCCATGGGGGGCAAATTAATTCATTTTACACAGATTATTTCACACAGGTATATTTACCAGTATGAGTCTGGGAGTAGCCTCAAGTCAGTGGTGGTCCACTCACTGCCCAGTTCAACTGCATATTTCATTTTGCCCTGTGCATTTTTTTTAAAAAAAAATTTTTTTACAGGTATGGTCCAGGCACAATTAAAATACTTTTTCTTCTAAAGTATAAACACTGACTGGACAAAATATATATATATATATATATCCAATGCAACCTGGTCAAACAAACGGCGCGCTCTTGCTGCTGGTGCAGTCGTGTCGATTTGACCAATATCCCCAAGTAATTTGTAACACCAAAACTAATAACGCTGCACTCCCGGGGACTTAAAGTTTCCAAGTGGTTTAATTAACAACAGCATTACACCAACGCGTTTCAGCCATCACGGCCTTGTTCACGGTAGCTGAGTCTAAGCCAGGAGTGCAGCGTTATTAGTTTTGGTGTTACATATATATATATATAAAAATAAGTGTCGTTTTTTTTTTATTGGCATTTAATTAACATAAAGATGCAGTAAGGGCAAATCAACAAGATGAAACAGCAAATGGATCATGCGGTATTGCAAGTAGCATGTGGTGATGAATTAACCTACATTTAAAGGCCTAACAGAGAAAATAACATGAGTTGTAAAATGTGCACGTTGGAATTATGGTGACCCATGTGGCCACTATTTGTATTGGTCACCATGTTTTAACATGAGAATTTTGCACCCATAATAAATGAAGTACTAATGTGAATTAATATTGAAATATAGATTAAGAATTGAAGTGTATTAAATGGATATAAATTAATCGTACTTATACTGAATTAAATTAATTTTATTATTATGAGTTGCATGGGTTCAGAGAAATAAATACACATTTATATTAGTTTTAACATGTTACAAATAATGTTTGCAATTAAATAATCTGCTTGCATAAATGAATGGTAAGGTACGCAATAGGTTGATTAATGTATTAAATCTATTGTGTGTTAAGGCTTTTTAGCTTGACTAGGCCTGGAAAATACATTTTGCAGCATTAATGATAAATCACTAGTTTATACTGTCCGCTTTGACCTGAATACTGTTAATGTAATGTTGAATGTCCTACTGATTTGTAGGCAAGAGATATGTTTTAGAGGCAACAATGTAACATTATTTTTTCTAGCTGTCGAACAGAATAGGAAATGTGTAGTTTTGATGTGGAAGTACTGGTTTAGTTTATTGTGTGCTGCGAGAAAGAATCTCAAGTGACAAATAATTAGAGAATTTAACATTTTGTTAGAAGTATGTGAAATAGTTCGTTGATAATGCACTATAGCTGAGAAGATTCACAAAAATAACAGAATTGATGGTGCCATCTGTAGTGATTGGATGCTGAAATTGACGTTTGAAATGTACCCACCTGAAGGACCAATGAATGGATCGTGCCTACTTTTAATTAGTGAGGAACTTTGGAATCTGATGCCAGTTCTTGAGTTAGTTCACATTGGTTTGAGTTTGAGTCGTTTCTGACATGCTGAATAAGTTCAGCTACTCTCTGCTTCTTCTGAATCCCTTTCAGCCCCCAGCTGTCTTCTGATGAATAAAGACTTAGTCTTAACTGCCCCATTCTGTTATGTGGTTCAGTACTAATAAGGCAGTTAATCCTGAACTGCTGATCTGTCCTGTGTGCAGCTTGTGTTCTGCACTGTCCTGATGTTGCCGTCAACTGATGCTGGAAGAAGGTGACCGTCCTGTCTTGACGAACTATTACTGTCTGCTGTCCCATGAGAGGCATAACTAAATGTGGTTTCATATTTCCTTTTTAATTATTAACTTATACCAGCATATTTCTATAGTGAGTTGTCTTAGTTAGATGTTTTTTGCTAAATTAATTTTGTCTTTCTTTTATTTGTTTCTTTATCCTGCATGTGTTAGCCTGCTCCCACATATGCAAGTCCAAATTTGTGGCAGTGTTAGGAATGGCCCAGCTCTGACTCCTGAAATTTGAAATTGATTGTTAAATTGTTTTTTGATGCTTTACTGAGTTACCATCAGCTGCTTTAAATTCTAACAATAATGTGCATATTGTATTGTTGCTTATCTATATTATTCTTTTGGAGTGTCTAACAGTATTGATGTTTAGTAGGCTAGGCTAAATCATTTCAGATGTTATGGTCAGCCTATGTTTTTTTTGTATGGTAAAGTCTTGTGCATCATACATGTGACATTGATTTTGGGACTGTAATAAAGCTTTGAAACTTCGGTTTTAAGCTTGATATAGTGTTTAAATTGTTTATGGTGTTTAGTGCTGTTAGTGATATAATATCACTGAGTTGTGATTGAATGATTCCGACTACTACACTCTTTGCCAAGTCCAAAGATGCACTCAGCCTCCACAGATGAGAATAGTGATGGTGTCTAACCCGCGCGCTGCTGGATGTAGAACCCAGAACCATAGAGTAGTAACTCCTTTCTGGGGCCCTGGCAGCACGTCATCAGTTTTGGCAACAGAGGATGGTTTTGTCTTGTGAGGAGGAGAGTCAGAATTGTCCACATTGTGAGTTGTTTTTAGTCTAGTGTAAAGGTTGATGAAATTCCAGCGTTGTGTTACAAGTGTACAGTATGTGTTTTGTGTAGGGTTTGCGCTTGCAATGCTTTAGCTAAATCGCGGTGAAGTGTGATGTATAAAGTGAAATAGGGAGTTTGCATACTCCAAGGTAATTGAGTAGGGAGTTTGCGTACTCCAAGTAAGAGAGTGGGGAGTTGGCGGTCTCCAAGTGAATGATGTGCTTTGTGCTAAAAATAATTGCCCGTGTGGTTGTTGTTGTAACGGGTCCTGCGAGGTCTGAGACTTCAGAGTATCGTACAAGTGAATGGAGACACTTAGTTAATTTATTGTCTGCAGGTAAGGTGTTGGTCGATTGAGCACTGTCGACAATACCAGTAATATTTCCCTTGAGTGAGTGTGCTGTTTGTTGGTATTGGGTGAATCCTGAGTGCACATGCAGGACCCGTATCGGAGTGAGGTTTGCAAGTCAAATCTTACTTGCGTTTGTGAGAAAGCCATAGCAGGAAGAGTAGCTGTTTGTGCAAAAGGCCGCAGTCTAAAGTTCTGTACAGCTTTCAAAGCTTTTGAGTCCTACCTATAGTGTGCAGACAGGTTTTGGTTTATGTGCTCACAACATTTGCATTTTGGTTTTGCATGAGAGGTGTATGAGACAGCTCTGAAGTGTGTAGCAGTTGCTGAGCGAAGTGAGTGTGACATCATTTGGTCCGTACTGGGATAGGTTGGTTAGTGAGAAAAGCAGTGCACGGACTGGTGGACAAGACAGCAATAAAGTGACAACAGCTTGTGAAAGGGATTGTGAGAATGAAAATTGCTTTCTGGTTTCGTAGAATTTGTGTTTGGGAATTAGATTTGTGTAAAAATGAAGTTTTTCAAAGTTTTAAGGAGTGCATTGAGAGGAGATGTCTATTTCAGTTAGGGAGGGTGAGCCTACTCCACCTGAAGGTACACCATATTCAAAGTAATGGAAGAGAGAGGAGTTTCAGCATGTCTTTGGGTTAATCAATTGTGCAAATAAACTGAGAAGGAATGTACTTCAGCGTTTTCCTGTTACGGATCTTTTAATCTGAGGAGGGTATCATATGAATCAAAACCCTTTTCCTAGACCTGCACAATTTGAAGCACTTGCTATTTGGGAATTAGTTGGGAGACATTGAAATTATTTCCAGCAATTACACAGGAAGGTGATGGAAGTGTTAAGCCTAAAGCTAAAACAAATCTGAGGAGGATATAGAACAGAAATTGGGTGAAGATAAAAGGGTAGCAGAATTCAAGAGTGATTCAGATGATGAATTTAGAACTCAGTTGTTGCAGAATCACCCCCCACCGTGTAATGCAGCTGAATCAGTAAACCAGAATGTAGTCTCAAGTTTTGCCACGGCAGCCCCAGATGCACAAAGCCAGGTTTGGATAATTCCAAATGTACCTAATGCTAATGTTGCACAGGTGCCAGTGGTTTATCCAACTGTTCCAAATGTTAATACAGTTCAGAATGTCCCAGTTCCAGTTTTGCCACAGCCGATTCAGAATGCAAGAATGACTCAGCTTGAGTCTACACCTAATGTACAGAAACCTGCACAATTTGTGAACCAGAGACAGGCAATTCCTATGTTCCCCGGTGATGACACTGCAGAATGTTGTCCCGAATCAGTCAAATCAAACTTTTGGTACGGTATTGACTGGCCAAGGTAAAGGATTAATGTTCCCACAAAGTCAGACTAATTTGTCAGGGACAGAAGCATTAACAGTTCCTGTAACAATAGGTCCAGTAGTCCCATTGTATGCACAGGGTAATTAGGAGAGTGGTTCCCAGATTCCTAATCCAGTATCAATAATTAATTCACCTTTTGGAACTAATGCCGAAATGGAGAGACTGAGCCCATTAGTGCCAGCTATAACCCCTATGAATTATTTTGGTTCGAACCAGACACATAATGGAATTGGTTCACTGATTGATGTGACATGTCTCCCAAGCTCCATAGGATCATCTGTGATGGCTCAAGAGCAGGCTATGAGCATCCCATGCAATGCACCACAATTTATGCCCGAGATGGAGGAAATAACATTTGTTTACAAGGATTATCAGCACAACAATTGACTGAATGGTTAGACAATATGGGCAGAGCATCAGTTCCAGGAAACACACCAGAGGGAGAAAAGATATAGTTCATGGCCAGATTAAAATTGGAATTAAATGAGATGATTGAAGGAATTTTTGAATAGAATAGATTATTACAATGAACATGAAATGCGCTTTATGTGTAAAGATGTTACTCTCTGAGCAGGACATGTTCATGAGAAATTAGCTAATTTGGCTGAGAAATATAAAATTGAGATTAGTAAATCCAAACAGTTGAAGAAGAGTTACAGATTAGAATTTAATGTGAAAGACATTGCAAACTAAGATCACCTGGAATGACAATTCACATAAGGAGTTGATTCAAAGCATTCAAACATGGGGAGCATTAGATAAATGGGAAAAATGGGAAAGCAGATGGGCAAATAAAAGAAATCAGAAGAAAATGCTGAGTGCATCTTCAAAAGATGTACTACAGGCTGAAGGAGCTGTGAAAATGATGCCAATGAGAGAAATTTCGGGAGGGAATTTTGTTCATTTTCCTTGGAGCAGAACTGACATATTGTCATTTACAAATGATTACCAAAAGTTGAGGAAGAGACCGGTAGAGTTGTACCAGCAAAAAGAGAGGTTTGTCAAGCTTGTGAAGTGTTTGTGGGAAGATCTGAACACTTTACTTGAGACTGTGGTTCCAGCAGATTTGTGAGTTGAGTGTAAGAGGAGCGCTGATTGGCCAACGTGTAAACCGCCGAGAGACGGAGTGACAGGTGCGCCGTATGAAGTGATGAAAAATCATTACAAGGAAATTGAGTTTCTGAAAACTAGAGTCTACCCCTAAAGATATTGATTGGCAAAGGATTGACAGGACATCTCAGTAGGCGAAGGAGTCTGTTCATGCTTATTATGAGAGACTGCTGAAAGCAATCAGGCAATACAGCGGCACAGAGATTACTAAGCCAAGACAAGATTCATTTTGGTGTTTAGATTCGTTAAAAAATGTAAGCCTGAAATTAGCAATAATGATTAGAAATCATTTGATTTGCTGGCAAGGAAAACTGATCACACAATACCCATTGATTGATTTCAGTGATAAGATGAGTGAAGAATGTATGAGTGAGTTCAGAAGATGAAGAATGTGTGTTGGGTGCCTCACTGGAGGTAGATCAGCGTGGTCCTTATGTGAATGTGAGAGTTATGGGTCATGATGTTTCATTCCTAGTTCACAATGTAGCGACTCTTTCAGCAGTCAGATCTGCAGAAGTCCCTAATGTGCTCCTTTCAGGAAGAACAGTTCAGGTTGTAGGAGAAGCAAATCAGCATTTGGTAAACCCCATTACAGAGCCCATTCCAGTTAAGACAGGTACATTTGAAGGACTGCATCGATTTGTAGTTTGTGATTCAAGTCCTGTGAGCCTGTTAGGAAGTGCTTGTTATGCAAATTAAAGTGTTCCATCACTTGTACACATGAAGGGATAGCAATTCAGACCAATAGGGATGATAAAACTTCCAGGCAAACTGATGAGATCCTCGCATTACACGGTTTCCTGCTATGACAGTTAAAGACTTGCCTGATGAATTACAAGAGACAGTAACGCTGAGAGTTTGGGATCTCTCTTGGAAAGATATTGGACTTATTCGAAGTGTTGAACCAGACAAAGTGATGGTCAAGGCAAATGCAGTTTTCCCCAGAAGGCCACAGTATCACGACTCAAGTGATTGAAGGTATTACCCCACTAATTGCAGACTTTGTTGAGCAGGGAGAGTTAAAAGAAGTAATGGGCAGCCCATGAAATTCACCAATCATGGGATTGCGAAAGCCAAGTGGGAAATCACACATAGTTCAGGATTTGAGAAAGGTGAACAAAATTGTGGTATTCTGTTGTCCTGTAGTGCTGGATCCAGCAGAGATTTCATTTCAGATCCAATGTGAAGCAGTCTGTTTTTTTAGTTATTGACTTGTGACAGGCATTTTTGTCAGTACGATTGCGCGAGGATAGTCAGTTCCTCTTTTCCTTCCAATTCGGCAACTGTGTGTATTCATGGTGGTGTACGCCACAGGGGTTTTTGGAATCTCCATCCATTTTTAATCGGATCCTAAAGAGGAACTTGGAGTCTCTGAACATGATATTTTGTCTGCTATGGTGCAGTACATTGATGACTTGATGGTTGCATCCAATTCACATGAAGCTTGCAGACAAGATACCATATTATTGTTGAATCATTCTGGTGAGATCACACACAAGGTTTCCCCTGCTATGTTACAGTATTTTCAGAAAGAAGTTAAATATTTGGGTCACCAAACTGAGAAAGGTGCGATAAAAGTGCCCGAGAGAGAGTTGCAGCAATCATGCAAATGAATCCCCCAATTACACAGAGAGATGTCAGAATGTTTTGGGCATGGTGAGCTATTGTCGCCAATGGATCCCAAATCTTTCAGTAATTTCCAAAGCGTTGCAGAACTTGACACACGAGGAAGTCACAGATCCAGTCCCTTTCAATGAAGAGTGTGTGAAAGCTTTCACTGAGTTGTGAGAGAGTTTGTGCAGAGCTCCAGCCTGATTACACAAAAGGTTTTGCACTGTTTTGTCAAGACCATGATTGTTGTGCTCTTTCTGTTTTGATGCAGTCACATGGAGAAACAAACAAGCCAGTGGCATATTTTTCTGCCACATTGGGTCCTGCTTTGCCCGGCTGTCCGAAAGCCGTGGCTTCTGCTGGTGTATCAGTCAATGCAAAGGCATTGTGATGGGACACCTTTTAAATTCCTATGTCACACACTCAGTCGAAGTTCTCCTTACCAGATCAAAACCCCCAATATTTGACCAATGCCTGGCGTACTCGTTATGAGTTATTGATCCTTGGGTCTGCAAATGTAATAGTCATGAGGTGTGCAGTCTTAAACCCTGCCAAGTTGTTGCCTGTAAATGTTGATGACTCAATTGATTTTAATCAAATGGAACTTGACTGCCTCAATGTCACTGAACTGTGCAACAAACCCATGTTTGATATTCAGGATACTCCTTTAGAGAAAAATGACCAAGTTGTTTTTGTTGATGGCTCCTGTTTATGCAGTTTGCACCTTCTGAGGAGAGGTTGAAGTCTCATGGCTTCAAAGAGTTGTTTCTGTCCAAGTAGCCAAATTGGTTGCTCTTACAAGAGCTTGCTGCATATCGGAGTAGCTCAAAGTGACAATACTCCCAGATAGTCAATATGGATTTGGTGTTGTCCATGATTTCAGACAGTTATGGCACCAGAGAGGTTGCATGACCTCATCTGGGTCACCCATTCGAAATGGTGAGCAAATTCATAGTCTGTTAAATGCATTACTGTTACTGCCAAGCACTATAATGATTATGTATCATTGGGCAATGCCTATGCTGAACAAATTGCCAGATATTGTGCACTTCATTGCATCACCTTCTATGAAGAGTGGAGTAATGAAAGTGACACCAGCGAGACCTTCAAATGCACTTGTGAACATAACTGATGACTTAGTGCTGGATTTTTGCAAGGGTATAGTTAGTGGTTCATTCTTTGTCTCATCAGGTTGAAGCAGCAACAGTTCAAATGGCCCAGGAACAGAGTCCCAGTTTGAAAGCTGGTGACTGGGTCATAGTAAAAAAGCACGTGAGGAAGACTTGCTTAGAACCAAGGTGGAAAGGACTGTTTCAAGTCATCTTGGTGACAATAAGAGCTGTGAAGTGTGCTGGTCTTCCAAATTGGATTTATGCAAGCCACAAACACAAAGTTCCATGTCCTCTTGAAAACACAGAGTCTGATCCCGCAAGAGCAAATGCGGATCAGGAAGGGGGTTCGGCTTGACCAAGTAGCAAGAACAGAACCAGTGGCTGAAGCAGAAAATGTGCTAAGTGGTGAAAGTACAAGGAGCCTGCATACAAAGGTGCAGGAGAGCAAAGTCAACTGATTACTACCAGTGCAGCAAACATTGTGAAAGCAGTTCCACCCAAAAAGAGAGCCAAATGAGACAAATGTCCTGCAGCTACACATGAACTGGTTGCTGATAAGCTCCCATCAATAACAGAAGCAGTCGAAGAGTCAAATCACAGAGAAGATGAAGATGGTGCTGTAAAGAGAACAAAAAGGAAAAGAGAGCCAAGTTGCAGATACTCTTTACCTGAATGTATGTATCTTGTCACAAACAAATGGGAGAGAGAGTTTATGGCCTTTTGTTTGGACCGTGAGAGTTCAGTTGAACATTCTGGACAGTGAAATCGCATTTGAACTGAGCTCTGAAATTACCTTGCCAATTGATCAACAAGGACACTGGACTCTGGAAGTAATAATTAACGATCATCAGAATGTGTTCTACTGTGAACAAACATTGAACTTTTTTTTTTTTTTTTTGCCTGACTATTGGGAACACTCTTGAAGATTGAGAATTGCTGTAAATAGTGCAAAGACTGAAAAGCTGTTTTGTTTTTATTTTTTCGCCTTTGCTTTATATATATTTTTCCTTTTTTTCCCTCCTCTGATTCTACAGAAGCCATGAACCCTGGATGGGGTAAACATAGTAGGTGTAAATATGTATGCATTGGTTTAATAATATGTATGAATGATTGTGTGCATTGTATTGATTGTAGGAATGAGGGTTTCATTGAAAGGAGAGGTGCAAAGTACAGCAACTCCAGTGCTGAGAATGACAACATCCAAGCAGGATAAGTTTTTACAAGGATGATGGAATGCTTCATTAAGGTGATACAAAGGGAGATTTGTCTTCCAATGTTGTTGTTTTTTTTTTAATAGTTTGCTGTATGAGTAAGTGGACACGATGAATGTGCATGATTGTTGTGTACACAAATTCCTTTGTTAGTAGAAGAACAAATCACTTATCACAGTTTACCACTAACATATGGGACTAGATGCAGTTTATTATTAACACGTTTCTACAACTAGGAGTACATTCAGTATTTCTACTCCAACTACAATATAGTCTTTTCTTTTGTTCCCATTATTCAGCATTTGAGCAGCATTGCAAAGGCTAGAAACATAGATATAATAGGAGGTTTCCTTTAACCTACTCTGACTTTTGGCACAGCATATGCATACCGGAAGAACCGGACATGTATTCTCACACAGGTAGAAAAGGAGTTGATGAATCAGGTAGATGATAGAAGAAAAGAAATGAAAGAAATGATAGATAAGGGTATAATTAGAAAGAAAAAAACAGTTCACAACACATCTAATACACAGGGATGCGTAGCTTTAGATTGGCAGCATGTAGGAAAGCTTTGTATATAGGCCACAATCAAAAGCTGACAAGTTTGTAGGAACGACTGAAAGCAGACATGCGTTCCTGCTTAGGAGTGTATGAGATTTTATGCTAAATTGACAAGACCGCATTGTATCTGGTGTCTATTTCATCTGTGGTAAGAACACTTATTACATGTGGCTGAAAGGCTGGGATGGTACATGCTATCTAGGAGTGGTTTTCCAGAAAATTTACCAAGTGAATGACATTAACAATCCTGCAGGGATTGAGAGACCTAAAATAAGATTTAAAAGAGGAGCAAGTAGTTCAGAAATTACAGGAGATATTTTTGGAGCATTTATTCCATCAGTGGGAGTGATCTTGAATGACGTTAAGATAAGGAAGTTATCGACAATTGAAGCCAAGATGTCAACTGATTTTTCAGGTGTAATGCTTCTAATGTATATGGAAATGGTTGTAGCAAGGTCAAGGATTCTTCAAAATCGCCTTGCGTTAGACATCCTTTTAGCAAAAGATGGCAGAGTCTGCTGAGTTATAAATCACAACACTGCAGCACTTACAAACCCAATAACAGTAAAGAGATAAGTAGATACTTATCTAATCTGACAAGTCTGAAAAATGGCCTAAATGGCCTAAAAGAGCCAAATGTTTGGGAAACAATAGGTAAAGAATTCACGAAGGTAGGTTCTTGGTTTGGAAACTTGGGAAATGGTTTTGTAAAGATGATCCTGAAACCTTTATTGACTGTGACAGTGTGCATAATTTGTGCACTTGGATTTTTACAGAGCTTATAATTGCTGGAGAAAACAAAGAGAAAAGAATGATCAGAAGAGGGAAGAAATGGAAATGGAGAACATGAGAGATAGGTATTATGAGACAATGAAAATTATCACAAACCTAGATCTATGCGTTATCAAACTACAAGGTTTCACTTGTCTCATTGTAAATGAGAATAGTTATTTTGTGATGGCATAGATTGCCGTCAGAGGAGGGACTGAGAGAGATCAAAGTTTCTTAATGTATTAGTGGCATCGAGGTTAACATATGGTGATGAATTAACCTACATTTAAAGGCCTAACAGAGAAAATAACAAGAGTTTTAAAATAGTGACGAATCAACCTACATTTAAAGGCCTAACAGAGAAAATTACATGAGTTGTAAAATGTGAGGGAATGGTGCGAATTATCCTACATTTAACCCCTTGGGTGCCCAGGACGTAAGCGTTACGTTCTAGTTTGCACCGCTCAGATCCTGAGGACATAAACGTTATGTCCGGCTATGGGCACGCTCCCCCCGATGGTCAAGCACCCCACTCCCATGGGCAGGGATGGAAGGGGAATTGCTTACCCTTCCACCCCCACTCCCCCCGACCCCCCAGTGATGTCTGATGACATCAGCGCGCAATCGTGCACTGACATCAACAGAGGCCGCCCCCAGATGCGGGAGAGGCATCAAAGGAAAAGAAAGGCCTTTCCTTTCCCTTGATGTCTCTATGAGTATCAAGATCGTGAAGCGAGCGGGCAGCAGAAATGCCCACTAGACACCAAGGAGTTTTTTGTTGTTGTTGTTATTGTCATGAGGAGAGCGACCCCTTGGGCAAGGGTTACTCCCCAGGGGGGAAATTATTTTAAGGCCATTTCTGCTCCCCCTGTGGCCAGATCAGCCTAATCTAATTAGGCCAATCTGCCCCCTGCGAAGCAGAAACCTCTACACACCAGGGATCATTTTTTGTTTGTTTTTGTTTACTATTTACATATGGGGAGCGACCCCTTAGGAAAGGGGCGCTCCCCTGGGGCGAGAATTAACTTTAGGCCATTTCTGCCAGGCAGATCGGCCTATTTTTATTAGGCCGATCTGCCCCCAAGGATCAAATCAAATCATTAACATTTATAAAGCGCGCTACTCACCCGTGCGGGTCTCAAGGCGCTAGGGGAAAAGGGGGGGGTTACTGCTGCTCGAATATAGCCAGGTCTTCAGTAGTCTCCGGAAAGTGGAGCGGTCCTTGGTGATCCTGAGGCTGGTGGGGAGGGAGTTCCAGGTCTTGGCCGCCAGGAAGGAAAAAGATCTCCCACCCGCCGTGGAGCGGCGGATGCGAGAGACGGCAGCGAGTGCGAGACCAGAGGAACGGAGGAGGCGGGTGGGGACGTAGAAGCTGAGGCGTCGGTTGAGGTATTCCGGTCCCTTGTTGTGGAGGGCTTTGTGTGCGTGGGTGAGAAGTCGAAAGGTGATCCTTTTGCTGACTGGGAGCCAATGCAGGTGTCTCAGGTGAGCGGAGATGTGGCTGTTGCGGGGTACGTCGAGGATGAGGCGTGCCGATGCGTTTTGAATGCGTTGCAGGCGATTTTGGAGTTTGGCTGTGGTCCCGGCGTAGAGGGTGTTGCCGTAGTCCAGGCAGCTCGTGGAAAGGAGGGCAGAAAGCACTAGGCACCAGAGATTTGTTTTTTTTTTGCACCAATATCATGCAAGAGGAGCAACCCCTTAGGCAAGGGTCACTCCCCTGAGGGGGGGGGAATTTAATGTAGGCCATTTCCGCACCTCTTGGGGGCAGATTGGCCTATTTCTATTAGGCTGATCTGCTCTGGGGGGGCAGAAAGACCACCAGTGACCAGGGAAGATATTAAAAAAAAAAAAAAAAAAAAAAAAAAGAGAGGGTGGGGATATGGCTATACCCCCACCCCCAAATAAATGGGGCCAAAGTTGTTCTGCCCACCGGTGGGCAGATGGAGCAATTACCCCCGATCCACTCCTGGGAGAAGAGAGGGGGGGGGGGGTTGGGGCAGAAAGTCTACCAGATGCCAGGGAATTGGAAAAAAAATTAAAATAGTGGCGTGGCGGCTACCAACCGGTATGGGCACGGTTATGCCTGCACCCCAACTGAAGGGGGTAACAGTCTTTCACCTCTCCCCCCCCAAACACTAAAACATCTTATCCCACAACAAGCTAAAGGACATTTGATTATTTTGGGTTTTGGTTGTATATTTGGGCCATGAGAGCTTGTCTAGCTCTCAAAATCGTCCCACATGGAATGGTGAGGACTGCACTTTTTGGACTTTGGGACGCTGCCATGTAGAAAAATCTGCAAGACCTAGAAACACCCAAAAACTAAACATCTGAGTGAGTCCAGGGTGGTGTGCATCACACGCGCCCGCTCCATTTTCTTACTCACAATGCCATGCAAATGTCCAACTTTGCTGGAAATCATACATTTTTTAGATGGAACCTTCCGGAATCTGCAGGAATCCACAAAATTCCTACCACCCAGCATTGTCGCATCTATACCGATAAAAATTCTACCCCACTTATCAGCCTAAATGTTTTTTTTTCTCTCTCTCAAACTGCCCTTTTGGACCCGCTTTGGTTACCCCTCAATTCAACATGTTTTTGGCTCTTCCCTGTCACAGGCACTTGGCCCACCTACACAAGTGAGGTATAATTTTTACCGGGAGACTGAGGGGAACGTTGGGTGGTTGGAAATTTGTCCCAGTGCAGTGATCCCACACAAAAACGTGGGAAAATGTGAGTTTTTTTAGCTAAATTTGAGGTTTGCTGAGGATTCTGGATAAGAAAACACTGGTGGATCCACGCAAGTCACCTCTCTGGATTCCCTCGGGTGTCTAGTTTTCAGAAATGTTAGGGTTTGTTAGGTTTCCCTATATGGCTGCTGAGCCCAGGACCAAAACCGCAGGTGCCCACCTCACCCCCGCAAAAACAGGTAGTTTTTTAGTTGATCATTTTGATGTGTCCCGATAGTGTTTTGGGGCATTTCCTTTCGCAGGCACTAGGCCTACCCACACAAGTGAGGTGCCATTTTTATCGGGAGACTTGGGGGATTGCTGGGTAGAAGGAAATATGTGGCTCCTCTTAGATTCCAGAACTTTGTCAACTAAATGTGTGGAAAAAGGGTTTTTTTTTGCCAGATTTTGAGGCTTGCAAAGGATTCTGGGTAATAGAACCTGGTGAGAGCCCCACAAGTTACCCCATCTTGGATTCCGCTAGGTGTCTAGTTCTCAAAAATGCACAGGTTTGGTAGGTTTCCTTAGGTGCCAGCTGAGCTAAAGGCCAAAACCCAAAGCCAGGCACTGCAAAAAAACAGTCTGTTTTCTTTGGGGAAAATGTGATGTGTCCATTTTGTGTTTTGGGGACATTTCCTCTCGCAGGCACTAGGCCTACCCACACAAGTGGGTTACCATTTTTATCAGGAGACTTGGGGGAATCATGGGTGGAAGGAACTTTGTGGCTCCCCTCAGATTCCAGAACCTTCCCTCATCGAAATGTGATGAAAACGTTTTTTTTTTTAGCCAAATTGGGAGGTTTGCAAAGGATTCTGGGTAACAGAACCTGGTGAGAGCCCCACAAGTCACCCCATGCTGGAATCCCATAGGTGTCTAGTTTTAAAAAAAATGCACAGGTTTGGTAGGCTTCCCTAGGTGCTGGGTGATCTAGAGGCCAAAATCCACAGCTAGGCACTTTGCAAAAAACACATCAGATTTCAATATAAAAATGTGATGTGTCCATGTTGCGTTTCCTGTCGTGGGCACTAGGCCTACCCACACAAGTGAGGAACCATTTTTATCAGGAGACTTAGGGGAACACAGAATAGAAGAACAAGTGTTATTGGCCCTTGTCCTTCTCTACTTTAATCCTTCCAAGTGTAAGACAGTGTGTAAAAAAGATGTCTATTTGAGAAATGTCCTGTAATTCACATGCTAATATGGGGGCCCCAGAAATCAGAGATGTGCAAATAACCACTGCTTCTCACCACCTTATCTTGTGCCCATTTTGGAAATACAAAGGTTTCCTTGGTACCTATTTTCCACTCTTTATATTTCAGCAAATTAATTGCTGTACATCCGGTACACAATGAAAACCCATTGCAAGGTGCAGCTCTTTTATTGGCTATGGGTACCTAGGGTTCTTGATGCACCTACAAGCACCTTATATGACCGCAACCAGAAGAGTCCGGCAGACATAACGGTTTATTGCGTTCAAAAATATGACGTCGCAGGAAAAAGTTACAGAGTAAAACGTGGAGAAAAATGGCAGTTGTTTTACCTCAATTTCAATATTTTTTATTTCAGCTGCTATTTTCTATAGGAAAACCTTGTAGGTTTTACACAAATGACAACTTGCTGAATTCAGAATTCTGTCTACTTTTCACAAATGTTTAGCTTTCCGGGATCCAGCATTGGTGTCACACCCATTTCTGTCACTAACTGGAAGGAGGCTAAAAGCACAAAATATTGTAAAAATGGGGTATGTCCCAGTAAAATGCCAAAATTGGGTTGAAAAATGTGGTTTTCTGATTCAAGTCTGCCTGTTCCTGAAAGCTAGGAAGATGGTGATTTTAGCACTGCAAACCTTTTGTTCGTGCCATTTTCAGGGGAAAAAACAAAAGCCTTCTTCTGCAGCCCTTTTTCCCCATTTGTTTGAAAAAAAAATGTTTTATTGTTTGCTGTATTTTGGCTAATTTCTTGGTCTCCTTCAGGGGAGACCACAAGGTCTGGGTACCTCTAGAATCCCTAGGATGTTGGGGGAAAAAAGGATGTAAATATGGCGTGGGTAGCTTATGTGGACAAAAAGTTATGAGGGTCTACGTGTGCATTGCCCCCAAATAGCCAAGAAAAAAAGGCCTGGCACCTGAGGGGGGGAAACGGCCTGGTACCTGAGGGGGGAAAAGGCCTGGCACCTGAGGGGGGAAAAGGCCTGGCATGTAAAGGGGGAAAAGGCCTTGCAGCGAAAGAGTTAAAGACCTAACAGAAAATATGAGTTGTAAAATGGTGATTAATTAACCTACATTTAGAGGACTAACAGAGAAAATAACATGCGTTGTAAAATTAGCGAGGAACTTTGGAATCTGAGTTAGTTCGCATTGGTGTGAGTTTGAGTTGTTCCTGAAATGCTGAAGATGTCCAGCTGCTTGCTGCATCTTCTGAATCCCTTTGAAACCCTAGCTGTCTTAAGAGGAATAAAGACTTAGGGGGTTATTCTAACTTTGGAGGAGGTGTTAATCCGTCCCAAAAGTGACGGAAAAGTGACGGATTTACCACCAGCCGTATTACGAGTCCATTATATCCTATGGAACTCGTAATACGGCTGGTGGTATATCCGTCACTTTACCGTCACTTTTGGGACGGATTAACACTCCTCCAAAGTTAGAATAACCCCCTTAGTCTTAACTGCTCTATTCTGTTGTGTGGTTCAGTACTAATAAGGCCAGCTAATCCTGAGCTGCTGATCTGCCCTGTGTGCAGCCTGTGTTCTGAAATGTCCTGATGTTGCGGTCAACTGATGCAGAAAGAAGGTGACCATCCTGTCTTGATTAAGTACCGCTTTCTGCTGTCCAATGAGGAGACCCATACCTAAATGTGGTTTCTTGTTTCCTTTTCAGATAGTAACTTACACCAGCATATTTATTTATATATAGAGTAGTCTTAGTTACATGTTTTTCTAAATTATTTTTGTCTTTCTTTTATTTTTGTTTTTGCCCACATGTGTTAGCCTGCTCCCACACATGCAAGTCCAAATTTGTGTTCGTGTTAGGAATGGCCCAGTTCAGATTTCTGAAATTTGAAATTGAATAATAAATTGTATTTTGATGCATTACTGAGTAGGGCTCATAAAATCTACTCGAACACTAGCTATGGCAAGTTTTATTTTATGAGGTCAAGCTTTTTTTACATTCCACTGGACCCTTCTGGCCAGTGGACAAAGAACAGGTGTTCTACTCCATTAGAAACTGAATTAGCAGTTATATTGTTTTATCAGTAAAGCTGCAAGTTAGTGGGAAGGTTTTTGGACATTTCTTGGAAATCGTGTTTTAGTAATATATTTATTAAAACAGGCAAGCCATGCATGGATCATGTGTACCCTATATGTGGGCTAGATTTATTATACACGGAGCAAACGTTTTGTGTATTTAATCAAACCAGAGGATTTTATTTACAGCAGAAATGTTGAACTCATATATATGAAGGTGCACTCATATGTGAGAATGAAGAAAAAGGTGACTGTAAAATACAATATTTGCCTAGGATCACACAATTTGAGTCCAGTTTCTGGTTTAGTGCTGTTAGTGATATAATGTCACTGAGTTGTGATTGAATGATTCTGACTACTACACTCTTCGCCAAGTCCAAAGATTCACTCAGCCTCCACAGGTGAGAATAGTGATGGTGTCTTACCCGTAAGCTGCTGGTTGTAGAACCCAGAACCACAGAGTAGTAACTCCTTTTTGGGGCCCCGGCAGCGCTTCATCAGTTTTGGCAACAAAGGATGGTTTTGTCTTTTGAGGAGGAAAGTCAAAAAGGCCCACAATGTGAGTTATTTTTGGTGTAGTGTAAAGGCTGATGAAATTCCAGTGTTGTGTTACAAGTGTACGGTATGTGTTTTGAGTAGGATTTGCGCTTACAATACTTTCGCTTAATCGTGGTGAAGTGTGATGTATAAAATGAAGCAGGCAATTTGCTTACTCCAAGTGAGACAGTGGGAAGTTGGGATACTACAAGTGAATGATGTGCTTTGTACTAAAAAAAATTGCTCACATGGTTGTTGCTGTAACGGGTCCTGCGAGGCCTAAGGCTCCTGACTACTGTAAAAGTGTATGGAAACACTTGGTTAATTTATTGTCTGCAGGGAAGGTGTTGGCCGATTGAGCGCTGTCGACAATACCAGTACTATTTCCCTTGAGTGAGTGTGTTGTTGGTGGTTAGTGTTTAAATTGCTTATGGTGCTTAGTGTTGTTAGTGGTATAATGTCACTGAGTTGTGATTGAATGGTTCGGACTACTACACTCTTCACCAAGTCCAAATATTCAGTCAACCTCCACAGGTGAGACGAGTGATGGTGTCTTACCCGCGCATTGTTGGTTGTTGAACCCGGAGAGTAGTGACTCCTTTCTGGGGCCCCAGCAGTGCTTTAGCAATACCGTCAACACTCTGCTGGTACCACCGGCAAATCCCTTCCCTCTTCATAGATAGGACCGGACATCGGTAATCTTGGTAATATATAAGAACAGTGCAATTCCCCCAACCTATATGGATGAAAGATTAAACCACATTTCAACCAACCCTTACTCCCCCTGTCCTGGGTGGGTAATATTTTATTATTTGTCGTTGTATGATTAATGGAGACCTGGGTTCCTACCCGACAGCACATCTCTGATTAAGCTTTGGACCACTCTGCATTGTGAAGTGAAGCCCAGTAACCCCCGATTGCACTGGGACTCCTGAAAAGGTTTGCACAGTTACTAATTTGCTGGTTGGTGAACAGGCACTTTATCTAACCATGGCGACTAGCGGCCACATTAATGTTTAAAGGCCAGAGTGGAAAACACTCTCCTGTTCCATGGTTTCAGACTGAAGATCAACCTACTTGATTTGGTCTGCAGTGAGGTTTACTAAACAAAATTGTAGAAAAACATGTATTTATGACCAGAAGCAGCATTTCTACAAGTCTAGTCAGGTTACTGAAAATGTAAAATTCAACAGGTACTGACAAAACATCTGCATACTGAAACAAAGCAAAGTAACAGTCCACAGTGGCCAGGAAAAGGCAGTTTTCTGCAGCCCTGTCATGGATGGCCAATAGGCATCTCATTATATTTTCACAATCCCCAACTACCTCTAGGAGCTTTAGGTTTAGCTAGGTGGCATCACCAAACCTATATGGAAACCAGCTGAAGTACTGCTGACAATCTGGGTCAGCCTGGTCAATCAGACATGAACAAGGATCTGTGATAAGGGAAGGATGAAACCCTGACCAATCTCTTTGAATCCTCGTGCAAGGCTGGGATCAATTTTGGAGGCAGCAGGTTTGACTGCTTCAAAAGGCTGTTGAGCGGCTCGTGGCCTGGCACATCTTGATGTGAAGCAAGGCCTGAAAGTTTATGTGAGCAAGAAGGAAAATAGTGCCAAAAGTCAGTTCAAATCCCAGCACTACAGGGAGTGCAGAATTATTAGGCAAATGAGTATTTTGACCATATCATCCTCTTTATGCATGTTGTCTTACTCCAAGCTGTATAGGCTCGAAAGCCTACTACCAATTAAGCATATTAGGTGATGTGCATCTCTGTAATGAGAAGGGGTGTGGTCTAATGACATCAACACCCTATATCAGGTGTGCATAATTATTAGGCAACTTCCTTTCCTTTGGCAAAATGGGTCAAAAGAAGGACTTGACAGGCTCAGAAAAGTCAAAAATAGTGAGATATCTTGCAGAGGGATGCAGCACTCTTAAAATTGCAAAGCTTCTGAAGCGTGATCATCGAACAATCAAGCGTTTCATTCAAAATAGTCAACAGGGTCGCAAGAAGCGTGTGGAAAAACCAAGGCACAAAATAACTGCCCATGAACTGAGAAAAGTCAAGCGTGCAGCTGCCACGATGCCACTTGCCACCAGTTTGGCCATATTTCAGAGCTGCAACATCACTGGAGTGCCCAAAAGCACAAGGTGTGCAATACTCAGAGACATGGCCAAGGTAAGAAAGGCTGAAAGACGACCACCACTGAACAAGACACACAAGCTGAAACGTCAAGACTGGGCCAAGAAATATCTCAAGACAGATTTTTCTAAGGTTTTATGGACTGATGAAATGAGAGTGAGTCTTGATGGGCCAGATGGATGGGCCCGTGGCTGGATTGGTAAAGGGCAGAGAGCTCCAGTCCGACTCAGACGCCAGCAAGGTGGAGGTGGAGTACTGGTTTGGGCTGGTATCATCAAAGATGAGCTTGTGGGACCTTTTCGGGTTGAGGATGGGGTCAAGCTCAACTCCCAGTCCTACTGCCAGTTCCTGGAAGACACCTTCTTCAAGCAGTGGTACAGGAAGAAGTCTGCATCCTTCAAGAAAAACATGATTTTCATGCAGGACAATGCTCCATCACACGCGTCCAAGTACTCCACAGCGTGGCTGGCAAGAAAGGGTATAAAAGAAGGAGATCTAATGACATGGCCTCCTTGTTCACCTGATCTGAACCCCATTGAGAACCTGTGGTCCATCATCAAATGTGAGATTTACAAGGAGGGAAAACTGTACACCTCTCTGAACAGTGTCTGGGAGGCTGTGGTTGCTGCTGCACGCAATGTTGATGGTGAACAGATCAAAACACTGACAGAATCCATGGACGGCAGGCTTTTGAGTGTCCTTGCAAAGAAAGGTGTCTATATTGGTCACTGATTTGTTTTTGTTTTGTTTTTGAATGTCAGAAATGTATATTTGTGAATGTTGAGATGTTATATTGGTTTCACTGGTAATAATAAATAATTGAAATGGGTATATATTTGTTTTTTGTTAAGTTGCCTAATAATTATGCACAGTAATAGTCACCTGCACACACAGATATCCCCCTAACATAGCTAAAACTAAAAACAAACTAAAAACTACTTCCAAAAATATTCAGCTTTGATATTAATGAGTTTTTTGGGTTCATTGAGAACATGGTTGTTGTTCAATAATAAAATTAATCCTCAAAAATACAACTTGCCTAATAATTCTGCACTCCCTGTATATAAACTGCTACACTTATTCACTCACAAGTTGCCCGCGGATTCCTATTGATCCAGAAATAAGCATGCAAATAACTTCCAACAAAAGAAAAAGGAGTTAAGGTAGGTGCTCCACCCCCGCCCCCGTACCCAGTACTAAAAGCAATGGGAGCAAAAGTCATGGTAATCACTTCAACTCTAACAATTCCACTTGCAACATCTGTTAAGCAATCATCCTACAAAACTTTTTACCTGAGGTAACTTTACCTGTGACAGTAGGAACAGAAATGTAATTTTGGTTAGCATCTGAATCACAACACACTGCAAACACAAAGTGCAGATGATTGATACATAACCTATCACTCAGATAAACATAGACTTCAAACTAAGGCGATATTGCACCACACTCTCTCTCTTCCAGAGACAAGCAGAGCACAGCTTTACTTGTCAGTAGAGTATAGCTCTACAGAAGACGGGACTAAATACTTCTTCAATGATCAACACAGTAGGGGGGATGGTCACCACTGTAGCAGTTAGATTTACGCAGATGTTTGAGTGAGCTTAACAAATACTGACTGACATTTCGGCCTACAAAGCCAATGGGGTCATATATGTTCTGAAGCAGATTTGTTCATTAGAAATATTAATGAATGCTATGCATTTTGATTAACAAGAAAATGATAGAAATAATTAAACATAGAACGATTAATGTGTGCATGTTTGAAAATGTACCCACTGAGAGTGGTCACCAGAGTTCACAAATTGTTCTAAAAATGACTAAAATTATGTGAAAGGTTGAAAATGTGTAATAACAATGTAGTAATATGTCATATTGAGATGTAGAACGTATGTTTTACATTATATTGTAGAGTTAACTTAGCTGAAGTAGTGGCCTAATTTTGCCAGGCCTCATGCAGAAGCTGAATAATCATGCAATGTAGAGAAGCTAATGTACTGAACTGGCCCTGAACTACTCGGTGTTAAAGTCTGCTTAGCTAAAATTTTCTGCTATGAACCGACGAACAGGAGATGAGGGAATCAAATTTGCAACATTAACTGTGTAAAGCAGATGAGATGTACTTTCCCAGGACTTAAACCATAGAGACACTGACTGGAGAAGATGATGCCACATTTTCGATACCTGATGAGCTGGATGATGAGGACCTCGTATAGTGAACCAATCGACAACCTGAGAGCGGCGTAATATTAGAATTCATAGATTTGTAAAATAAAGGTTATTGGGTAGAGTCATAACGGATGACTAATTTACCAATTGGGAATTAGGGGATTGACTGGGTAACTTTGATATCATTTTGTGACAAAGGGGGAAATCTTCAGAATTAAGGGTGACTTTAGAGGCAGATGATCGGGGAGAGACCTAAGCTGAAATTGATGCGAGATTCTGTCATTGGGCTCATGCTCTTGAGAGCCTGATGCGCTACTGATCGATTGATGACCTGAAGACAAAGACTGACTTGGTTGCTGATCCATTCTGTGGATAGGTAGCTATCACAATGTGACTGATTAATTTTTGTGCCTTTTCTTTCTAGGTACCAACTGTGCTGTCTAAACGTTTTTCTCTCAGCTAGATGTTTTTCCAAATTCATGTTCTAAATCGTTTTCACATGAAGTCCCACATGCTAATGCTAATCTGGGTTAGGTAAGGTCCCTATGGATGACACTGACAAATGATTGACAAACTGGTTGCTGAATCCTGCTATTAATGTTGTCATATTCTTCTTTGATGGCTTTTGCTAAAGCACTAAAACGTATGCTTCCTCAAGTCTGATTAGATTATGTTATTGGTGGTCACTAATGAATTAATTATGAGTTGATTGAATAAAGTTTGAATTAACCTTATGAATTAATATTGTAACTAATAGGGAAATAAAAATTGTTAAACCGAATATTGAGCTGTGGTCATTCATAAAATGTTGACAGATTTTACTAATAATTAATGTTGTTTTCCTTAGTGGTTATTGATTTGTAAATTGATTATTGATGAACATTGGTTATTACACAGCTAGGATACTCCACGCAAATCAAAAGGTTAATCGGCCTATTCGCGTCCCCTTGTAAGTTTACTTACTAATGACAAGGCGCGCCAGCATATGGCACAGTCCTCACCAAACTGGATGAAAAGAGGATGTAAAGGGTTTAAAGAAGAAGGAGCACCAAAACGGACTCATCTGCATCAAAAGAAAAATGCAGATCTACAGTATCATGTTACAGTCGACAGATGTTAACAAACCTCGCTCTGGTTTTATGCAAATGAGCAAATTCTTTCCAAGGTTCTTTTCATTACCATATTAGAATGCTGGCAGCTACAGTGCATTGTTTTCACAAAATGAGAAACCTGTTTTGCAGCCTGGCACACGACAGTCCTCTGGGGGCTCGGCCTTGCTTCGCAAACAGAAACCATTAGCGTCCCAAAGCAGTTCTCCTTTTTTCGGAGGCCAAGTGTTGCTTCAGAAGCAGAAACCCATCAGCAATCCACACTATGTCCAAGACTAGATCTCTTCCTGTGGGCCAAGTATTGCTTTTCAACCAGAAAGCTAGAGCACCTTCACAGCAAATCTATTTTATGGTTACAGATCTTGTCGCCCTGCGCGAAGCAAAGGCAGCTGAGAGAAGACTTTTAAGGACCCCGTCTATAGCTCATAGTAAACAGTGTACTAAAAAGCATTTCAGAGAAGACACTGCAAGCTTGCCCCCGCGAACTGTGCTTAAAAAGCTCTTAGTTAATGGCACCGAGGTTGACACACAAAGAGTGAATTAAAGCACCACACAAAGGGACATTTAGAACTCATCATACACCTATGCCTGCCTCAAAGACTGAGAAATCCAGTGCATGTCACATAAAGAGAAACAATGTTTACCCGCACACCTCCACCAGACCCAGTTTAATGTATCCCCACATCCAACCCCTACCGAACCCCTCCATTCTACTCCCACCCCACCCCAAACCCCACCACCACCCAGGATTAACCATTTGTGTAATATCCCTTGCAGAGAATGTGACACCATTTTCTGGAATCTTTGCTCTACACCTCTTTTTAACTTCCCGTCAGGTACTCCCACATTACTTTCTAATTACCGTAAACTTCTCATCCTCAAGCTCTCCCAGCCGCATAACTTTCCGCAGAAAAATATCCCAAATGAAACTCCGCGGCCACCATGAGCTCTCTATGGCTGAAAGAAGTAAGGCAGAACAGGGTCAACGGTGAAGGGGCAGCGGGTTATGTAATGCTCTCTATTGGAGCCAAGAGCATTACATCAAACACACGCCAAAATAAATGCTAATTGCTATTATGCCATAGAAAGCTGTCTGCCATCTACAAATACCGAAAAGCATCGCAACAGCAAAAAATGAAGGTGTCTCAGACAAACATGTGGAATTGCCTGGGTAATCCGAGAAACCAAGCTACTATTGCATTTATCTACATACCCACAGTAACTGTGAGGAAGACCTTTTGGTCTAGGCCTCCCGAGAAAGGAGAAAGGTTGATTGAAGAGCTGAAAAGCAATGATACTGTTAGTGGTGCTGTGCTGCTGGTGACGCTACCCTATGTAGGGCACTGCAGCACAGTGGTTCTTGAGCCACTCAAAATTGAGCTTTTTTCAATGACGAGCATCTCACCATCCAATAGCATATTTATTAAAAGTCATGATGTCTCAGAAAATTCATGTCAAGCGCATCCAGCAATGCTTGGCAAAGTGACTGCAATCACCACAGACCATGGCAGAACATAGGACAAGGTTAGCCCTCATTTCGGAATTCGTTCAGAAGCTTTAGGCACAACGCTTTTGGACCAGCAATGTTCCAACTAGGGAGATCCCAAAAGATAGAGAATGCCGACCTTTGTGGGCATATGAAATCCAGTGGTATTTTGAAGGTGCAAATAAAACTCACCCTTGGCATGACGTGGAAGGGTCCAGTTGTGTGGCGCAACATGACAGTGCTCGAGGTCAACTGCTAGAGAAAGGTTTGTGGATCATAAGGTGAGGAATCTGCAGGACGTATGCACCAGAAATGGAAACCTTGGAGCGACACGACTGAGTTTTTGATGAATAAATAACCAAGTATTCACTGTGTTGATCTCTCCTGCAATACTACATGTGCAAATTTGTAGGCAGCAAATATATTCTGAAAACATATTGAATCTCCAATAATAGTAAGCATATAGCAATAATAAAGCTGCAACAATAAAGCCATGAAAAACATAGTTATCACAATCGATAACATTAAAAAGTTAATCTCTTGAAAGAATGTCGTATTTAGAGGGCTTAACTTTCTGAACTTTTAAATAAAGTTGGAAATCCAACTCTCTAAATGAGCCAGCAGTGGAGGGGACACCCCTCGCTTACCTTAAGCTGATAGCGGAGCAGCAGAAGGGCACAGAAGGGACATCCTAAAATGGCAGATAGGACAGGTGCGAGGTGGAAAGCCTGATGAACACGGCTTCAACCACTCACTCATCCGCAGGCTTAAAAATGAATCTGACGTTTACACTCACATACCTTAATCTAGGTTCTACAAATGACCTGGTTGGTTTCAAACATCGGAATAATCAATATATGATCAGAATGGCGCCACGGCTGACTCACGGCGCTGTTGAGTGCCCCCCCCTTTACCCCCTTACCGATGCACTGTACGGGATGCAGCTGTACCTATTACATGTTCTTGGGGAATCCTAGAAATGGAACCATTCTAAACCACGTGTACTGTACACAGTGCAATTTTGTTTTGTGCGACATTCAATAAATATATATTTTTTAACGTTTACACGCACATGCTTACTGCATGATTCTTCAGCTTTATATTGGTCCTGGAATCTTTCAGAAAAGGTGTGTTGCTGGTTCTTTTTCAGTACTGCACGATGGGGCTTGTGGCGGACAAGCGGATACACCAAAGTACCATATTTTTTTTAATTAGTGACTTGGCCACCATAGAAGATAGTTAGCTAGAGAAACTCCCTCTGAACATCCTCAGATATGGCACACCGAAGAGTGTGTGAAGCCTTCTAACAGGAGTTGTGACAATTGACGGGTGTACTTAGGATCGGACCTCTCGCTTTTAGCGGACGAGTAGCCGTGGAGTTTTCTACAAGATTTCTGCTTAGCTTTGGTCGCCACCTGCTGAAGGCTCATTACAGTCAAAGAACGATCAAAATGCAATTTTATTTCTGTGCTTTGACAAGTTGAAAACCCTAAATTGTTTACCAAAGACTCGCCTATACTAAGCTGAGCATTCCCCAAAAAAGCAATTTACAAATCTACAAAAAATAGGTCACATCGAAAACTGAAATCTTAAACAGAAAACTACACTTACATTAGGAATGGAAAGAGTGTAATACCAGAATTCTGGCGGCAGCATTCGGCACGCGATAGAACAGTGCCCTCTTCAGGACATTTAGCGATAAACGAGTCAAAAAAGGTAAGCAGTGGAAAAAACATTAGGTACCCAAAGGTGATAATAGCACATCTGTCCGTGTACTCATAATTCAGCATATGTCAGACTAACAGAATGGACCACAGTTCTCACTTTTGATCGCAAACACTTCCTGCACATAACCAGAGCACAAATCCTAAAAAAAAGAAGTGGGCGGGGTGGAGGGAGGACTAACCAAGTTAGGCACTATGCAAGTGACATCAAGGAGCGTGACATCACAGGGCATGACATAACGGCATTTAGCATCAAACATGGCCTCACAGGAAGCGGCATCACAAGAAGTGACATTATATTTTAAAACCTCACATATATGTTTAGTGGGCTATCATGAGCACATTTAAGTGCATTGCAAGAATTAACAAATTCGATTTTACATTGGTGTTGTGCTAAAAATATGGCGCAACCCAGAAACAAAATATGGGCCTCAGCTTTTAAAAACTCTGCCACAAAGAAATTGGCAACAAGGAGAAAAATGGCAGCTAATCTGTTCTGCTTAATTGGTTGCAAAGTCTGCACCTTAAAATATCTTATGGGGTTAAGGCACCTGCTGCAGAGATCTTTGTGTGCCCAGTAGACCTCAGAGAAGAATGATAATGGTAAAACAACACCGGAGGTTTACACATTTGCCAGAGAGATCTGCGTTTTGTCTAATCCCAGATTTTAATCGAAGTAGCATAGAAAGTTAAAGTATCCTGCAAAGCACATCATGTGGCATGCAGATTTTTATTTTATATAGGTAAGTGGGTTATTGCTTTTAACACATAAATACTTTTGTTACTTGCATTTCATAAATTGTAATCCTTCAATTATAATACAGTGAACTACGAAGGGCATGTGACTCCTAAGCCTTGTAACCCTCAGTGTCTTATGTAATATCTTGTATATTAATTTACACACTTACATGATTTACTGTCAATGTATAATGTGTATGTTATGTAAACACCCTGCACTGGGATGAGTAGCGCTAAAAAGAAACAAAATTGTGGTATTTAAAATTGTTATGTGTGTAAATACCGGGGCAGACCAATGCAATGACATTTTTACAGTGCATGCATATCTCTTATATACAGGGACCGAATTAAGTCAAAAGCACAACTCTCTCAAGTACCTGTGAAGTGATATGCTCTGTGCCTTTGTTTTGCCTCCGCTGCATTTGCATCTAAGTGTGAGGCTCTAGGCTGTACCCAGCCAGGATCATATTGGAACAGAAGGATGCCTTGAAGGGTCCTAACCTCGGTCTTTACCTTTTGGAAGTGAAAATAAACAAGCATTTGCAATGCAATGGGTCTTGTGTTTGCTCAAGTTAGACCTATTAGCGTTGTAAATTCCTAACTGGACTTTACTTGGCACAAATTGAAAATGAAAAGTAAAACAGTTGACATAAGCAAGCCGATTCAAAGCTCCACGGCCGCCCATGAGCGCGAAGGAGAGACACAAAAGGAAAAAGAAGTTTGCTTGCAGTGAAACGTATCGGCAATTGTGCAATTATTCCTACAACAGGGTCGAGGGCCAAGGCAGTAGCAAATCTGCCCCAAGGAGGAACAAACAAAGCATTTACCAATGATAACAAAACATTTTTGAAAGGCAAGCCCATGAACGAATTATGGGGAGGGAGTGCAGTGGGCGTGGTTCAAAGCCCACAGATAGATTACAACAGGCCAGAGCGCTTGCGCTCGACCTAAAAAGCCCTTTTCCTGCCTGCACATTGCGGTTCGGAATTAAAGCAGTGTCTGAAAATAACACCAGGTCAAGTTCAGCATAATTCAGTGTGGCCCAGCTTCTAGGCAGGGTAGACTGCATCTACCTTGCGAAAATAGTGAGTAGATGCGGTCTACCCGTAGGTCTGTGCCCTGCACATAACATATAGCCCTACATAACCCCATGCACATGCCATCATTAATTTTGGTCCAATCAGTGCAAGAAAATAAGGGGATACAGTCAGATCCTGGAATCGATGGTTATTATTTAAGCGGAACCGGGATCTGGGCTACACCAAAAATAGAGACCAAATGTATTTCTTTTGTTGTATGGTCCTGGCTGGGAGCCATCTGGAGCCCTTCACCTTGACGGAGGAAACAAAGGTGCACAGCTTATCACTTCACAAGCACTTAAGAGAAATACTGGAGGCATGCTTTTAATTTTGTTAAAAACTTATATCGAAAAGATAAGCATGCACTGTAAGAATTCCAGATATAACGTCTGAGTAGTTACACAAATAATTTAAATAGCACTTACACATTTCTTATTACAATTTTCAATAGCGTTACATATCACAGTGACAATAAATAATACGTATGTGAAAATCAGTGCACAGGAAGTGTAACATAAGACTATGAGGATTACAATTTGTAGGAATCACATATCATTGTTACTGGTAGACGTTATATGTTAAGAATGCACTGCCGGGAGAAACCCAGTCGAGATTTAAAACATAACTACAGACAACCCTAAGCACTGTATTCAAAGACTTTGTTGCCACACAAAGGAACCTTTTTAGCAGGCTTATAATGACGACAAACAGAGAAAAAAAACCAACAAGGTTCTAAGCTTGCATCTTGAATTGGCAGTTTACATGAAGCTCCTGGATGCTGCTTCATAGCTAAGTGTGCTATACTAGAAGGACTGTCGTTTATGAACTGCAAGAAACAAAAGGATCTCTGTATCAAAAGCAGTAAGTAACCCACTAAAAAATATAAAATCTGTGACCTGCACGATACACAATGTGCTTTGCAGGAGACACATTAATCCTCTATGCGACTTTATGACTCAATGCAGTGACTAGAAAACACACCGGCCTCTCCAGTATGTGAATTAACGACCAGAGTTATCTGACCATTATTATTATCTGCCGCACCCATAAAGTACTTTAAAATGAAGCCCTGCTGGTCAGATAAGCCGGAAGAGATTTGGTCACACCTCTCCTTGTTGTCAAGTTTACTGCCGCAGAATAAAAAAAACTAAATGTACAAGTTGACTGTCAAAATCTACTTTTCATATCTCTGCCCCGTTACTCCACTCCCTTTGCCACGTATTGACCCCATATTTTGAGTTCCCGGAGTTCTTTTTTTCTAGTTTCAGCACTGGTCCAACATAGCCAACAAGCAAACTGGCAGACGTAATAGTCATTACAAAGCTCACTGACACATGCCTGATCGCATATCGCCAAACCCTACACATACACAGCTACAGACCTCAACATTTTAAGAGAAAACACACATCTTCAAAACTGACGACGATTACAGAAACAACACACACCGAAAACACAAGTACAGAAACAACCACACGTACCTGCATGAAAGATCCACTCATTAGAAAAACCCCTCCTGCACAAAGTAATAAAATCCATGACATCTACATAAAGAACATTCTCCGGGCCCAAAACACATGCACGTCCAATACTCAAGAATGAGCATTCAGCATCCATGAGCCACACACAAAACACCCTTTAGGCTGTACGCACGCTAGCCCCTACAAACACACACAGCACACAAATCAACACTTCTGGATGTAAATCCAATACACACTACAAATCCAACATGCACACCCCATGCACACTAGAAAACCAACTCACACTTGGCAGCCCCCACCTACACAGTGCATAATAAACAAACTGTACTTATGCACAACAAAGAACCACCAGAAACACCTTCAGACATCACAAACAGTACACATTAAAGAAACAACAGACACCTACCTTCGAGTCCCATCGCCCATTCTAGCAGACCTTCTTAGTAATTACAAAACCAAGATTCATAACTGCAGAAACAACACAAACCACGACCAACCTAATCACACTATTGTAGCCCAATATAACCTACAAAACGAACATGTGCACCTCTCCAAACCTAATACACACTGTAGAACCAACAAGCTAGGCGTACTGCCAATGTAACCAGGGTGGAGAGAGAGTGCGAGGGTAGAATCCGTTTCTTATTACTCTATGGTACTTGCAGGTCTCTGTGGCACCAACACAGTCTGTTCTTGATTTGACAATAGGACCTGTATAGTGGGTCCCTGCTTTTTACGTTTTACTTTCAGAATTTGTACTCGATATTTCTGTTGGAATTGTTCTAGTATTTTGCGTGCTCGATGTGTTTTCTGAGTGGTATTTATGTCAGCAAGTGAGGGTTAGATATTTAATAACATGGATTTGCACTGCCATCTAGTGGCTAAATTACAACATGAACTCCAACAAGTATGGCTTCTGCATGCACGGTCACTCCAGGTCTAAAAATCCATGTACGTTAATGACGCCTCTCCTCCTCTCTGTGCTGCTGCCAGTGAGAAACGCTATAAGTTATGTAGTTCTCTAAGACACTTTAATAGCACTACAACGCCAAGTGTGTGCCCTTTAAAGTTGAAGCAGCTGGATAAATAAACAAAATGATCACGGCTGTGGGGAGAGCGAACACTTTTTTTTTTTTTTTTTTAAGAGGAAGCATACAACTTCCGCCCAATCAAGACATGTAGCCCTGATCACCAACATGTGGGCGGAGCAAAGTCCATCTCCTTGTGATACTCACATAGGTGTCAGGCTTGACAGCTGCATTATGAAGCCAGACCGTAAAATGGAAGCCTGCTTTTAAGTTATGTGAAGGGGTGGGTACAACTAGAAAACAAGCACTGGCAAAGCAAACATGTCAGGCCTTCACAAATCTGCAATGTTTTTTTTAGTTATTTGCAAACATATGAAATGCATATTACAAGAGTAACTAGTAAAAAGTAATAAAAATGTTACTCGCATACTTGCTAACATTTGGGAAGAGTAAAGACAGAGCTTTTGAAGAGGATTAAAAAAAAAAAAAAAAAAATCGGGGTTCTTTATTTTGCCCACTGATTTCCCATTGCAGTGAATGCAATTTCTGGCTGGAGACAGCTAAAATAAAGCTATTTTGGGCTTTCAAAATTTGGAGTCTCTCTCCGCAATTGGGTGTATTGGCATGCATGCTATCTAAAGGTGGTGTACAAAAATTACTCATTGCAAAATTACATGTTAAAACAAAAAATAAAAGTATACATTTGCCTACCAGACATGGAACTTAAGTGAACTACTTTTCAGAGGGATGTACATAACAAAATGTTGTCATTCATAGTGAGAGCTAACGGTTAAAGTGAGCTGGTGGCGAAACAAAACTGAATGGACACTTTAACAAAGCAACGGCTCACAAAAGCAGGTCCACCAATATAAATGTGTATAATATATATGTGTATTATATACACACACACACATATATATAAACAAGTTGCACAGTGGCAGCATAATCTGGTAGTTATGGTTCAGAGGCCCTTTCAACTGAAAAGGCATTTTTTGATTTGCCTACAGCTTTTGACTCGGTGGACAATGCAGAGCCAAGTGTCTCTGGCAGCAGCCGTTTTGAGTTCTGGAGTATGGTCCTGGTATCTTTAACAAAAAAGAAAAAAGAAAAGGGAAAAGGTAGGCACACCCTAACACCCGGAACACAGAATGGATCCTCAAAGGGCCCCAATAAGTAAATATTTTACAAATGTAAGAAAGTTGCAGGGTGCATAGATCCTTTCGAGGACTCAGAACTCAGACACCAAAAATGGTGCCCAAGGTCCTCTGTACCAAGATAGGTACAGAGGGCCATGACAGCCATTTTAGGTGCCAGTGATTTGAACATTCCAAAAAAATGGTACTGCAAATCTATGGCAAACTTCATGTCCAGGTTCTGCGAACCCAGGGTAAGCTTCTCTGACCCAAATCCCACTGTGCATTCCCAAAGGAAGGTTGGAAATAAAATGCATCAAAAATAAAAACTATGAAATTAAATGAAGAAACCAGTTAAAAACAGAGTTAAGTTTCTGGCTCACTTTCGCAAAACCACTAAAATTCACCAGTTATAGTTAACAATGCAGATATACATGCCATAATCCATGCCAGCCACCATGCTCTGAATATCAATTTGCACAGGATACAAAAACAAAAGAGCTATACAGAAAACCACATGGTGGGCAGCGCAAGTTATGGAATTTACTGTCACCAAACCCTCCTGTGCACAACCTTCAGCCATGTGCAGCAGGCGTTGGTCGCAGAGTCTGATTTTCAGCCAGACTGCAGCCTGTATGTCATACTAGAGCATTTTCCCAAATATAGCTCTTTTATGGCAATTTTTATGAAAACTGTGATGATCGTTGACCAATAATGACTTTTTCCAACTAAAAAATTTGGCCTAATGATTGTAATTTTCATTAACAATCGTGATTTCACCATACAAAACTAATTTTTTCTCTTTTTGTTCCAATTTTAATCTCAGTTTGCAACGCATCTACATGCCCCCAAAACAGTATCCTGAGGTCAGGCGCCTCTTGTAGCGGCTCCACCCATTTGCAGCGGAAAGGGTTTCCAAAGCACACCAAATATTAATTTTCAATATGACGACAGATTGAGGCACTACTAAAGCCCATTTTCTACACTTAGTCACCAAGTTACAGAATAAGGTCAGTTTGTTGAGGTCTGAAAATAAACCCTTATGGTAGCTCAACAACAAAATTATGCTATTCACCAAGAGTTAAATCTCACTCACATATACATCGGCTAACAACAACAACCAAAGAGATTCACAAAGGATTCAAAGAACTTTGCGTTATTCCTTTGTGTTAAATGCATTTTCATGTAAACTAATGGCATCTTCAGATGTTAAAACCAGAGTGAGGTTTATTTTGATGTATGAAAGTGGGTATGTTGCTTGCTGGAATGTTCCTAGAACACAGAAATAATCCACTGCCCTGCACAGCTTGCAGAAGGCAGAAAAAAAGTTGTTTGATAGAAAGTTACATACCCCCTCTTTGGATAATGAATTGTTAAATTTGAAGCAGGGCACTCAGGATTTATTGAGTTATATTACTGTATTTCATCGTTTGTAACCGAGACTAACTGGCCCAAACACAAAAGAAATAACCATCAGATTGTAAATTGAGTCGAAAGATGTTCTGACACAGGCAATGAATCTTTCAGTGAAGTGTTCAAAGCTTATACTGTAGACTTGGGCCCTCATTATGAGTCTGGCAGTCTTAAGACCTCCACACTCGTGGTGGCAGTGTTACCGCTGCAGTCCCAGCAGTAAAGACTGTTGCAGTACAAGTTCGGTGGTTTGGCTGAAGCCAAACCACCACAACGCCTCTAGCCCTGCCGCTGCGGTCAGACCAGCACAGCTGGTGGTGAGCTCCTATGGGCTGGCTGCATGCCTAAGACCGCTGGCCGTATTACGAGACAGCAACCCGGCAGGCTTTTCGCGGTGGTCACCCAGCCATGAAAACCCTGGCAGTAACGCACCCGGCAACAGGAATCCCCATTCCTGTCACCAGCACATGCATCCCCCACACTTGCATACACACACCCACCCAACCGCATGCATACATCCAAATACCCCCCAAAACGGCACGCATACATCCAAACTTCCGCACCCAACCGAATACAAACAGCACCCCCACCCAAACACATACATGCACGCACCCCCACTCGCTCGCACAGACACGCACCCTCACTCCCACACAGACATGCACCCCCACTCGCTCGTATGCATACGCACCCCCCTGCATTCATACACACCCACTCCCCCACCGCATTCTTACCCCACCCCCCTCCTTATTCATACACACCCCCACCCCATCCCTCTGCATACATTCACACACACACCCTCCGCATTCATGCGCACCCACCCCTAACCTTCGCATACATTCAAACACAGCCCCCTTCGTATACATTCACACCCACCCACCACGCACGCATACAGTCACACACATGCAGGCCCATTCCAACACATACACACATGCTCGCACACATACACACACAACACACATGCACCAACCAAACATACACACCCTTCCGCTCGGTCCACCTACCGGTCTCAGCCGCACAGCAGCCCACGTGGAGGTGGTCATCAGGGAGGGGGTGGATGTTGGCTGCTCCACTGCCAGTGCCGAACCGCTGTGCTATATTACTGCTAGTAATATGGCGGGCGGAGACCTTCCGGCATGGCGGTGCAACCACCTCTCACCTGCTTCCTGTCAGGACAATGATGTTGGATTTCCACATGTTGAAGTGTAGAAATCCGTTGGTGCCTCGTAATACAGCAGTTTTTTGGCGCCCGCTTTGACGGCGGTCTCGGCAAAAGACCGGCAAAGTCGAAATGAGGGCCTTGGTGTCACAGGATGTCCCAGACCTGCCTAATCACTGACACTGCAGCTCAACTGCAACATTGTCTGCTTCTAGTTACACATGAGCTATAAAATACACCTTCACTTCACATTCCGCACAGCAAATCCCTAACACTTCTGTCCTTAGTAGGATGAACAAATGTAACAGTCTTTTTATCAGTTGTCTACCTTAGTCTCTCCTCTTCCATACTCAACTTTCCTACTCTTAGGCTGTACAACATTCCGGTACCCATCCCTCTCCCAGTCGCTTACGCATATCAAACAAGCTGAGGGGTTCACAGAACGGAGTAGAGCAGCAATATTCCTAAGGTCTCTCAATTCACCCCCCTCCCTCCACCTGGTCTAAATCATTTCCATGAGAACACCCATCTGACGCATCTATCCTTTTTTATACCTTTATTTTTCAGTTTTATCACGAACAATACAGCAATAGTGAGTGAAAAGAAAAAAAAACAGCATATAGGTAAGCATGAATGGTTCAAGTAAACATAAAAACGATCCAATAATTCTGATAAGAGTATTCTCTCCCTTCAGTCCCTTGTACATAATCATTTAAATTCACATAACCAATCCACACAATGCAATGTCATCCTATCAGGAAGCTACCTCCAGTCACCACTTCTTCTTTGCACTCCTCAGCCTTAGCACCCTCGTTGTCTGAAGATGCCAGCTCCATTTCCGGATCTTGAAAAATGTCACACAATTCCTTCCATTCAGTTACATGTTTTATCACTTTATCATCTCGCCAGTTAAGTCTCATGTGCGATTCCTCAGCTGCAGTCCATTCCAGACATCAGCTCGCCAGCGAGCATAATCTGGGGCTCTTTGTCCCATCCATGTTATGGTTATCTGTCATCTGGTGAGAACCAGTAATGCCATCTTTTTACATTTTGGGCAATGAACATTGCCTAGGAGGCAACACTGAGGTGTCCATGCCGAGGTTATCCCTACAGCCAGTTCTCTGTATCTCTGCTACCACCAGGGTCCAGAAATTCTGTACCGCCCAGCATTGCCAAGCTAAGTGTAAGAAGTCCCCGCCCCCGCACTGCCGCCTATGGGGCAAGCATCAGAACGAATGGAGAATATACAATTTAAGCCTTTTGGCGTAAGGTATGTCCTATGGAGAAATTTATAATGTACCAATTGAAATTGGAGGGGGGAGGATGGAGAGAAAGAGAAAGGGTGTGTGTGTGTGTTTTTTATTTTTATTGACTCACACCCAGGCCACATTAGTAAGTGGGGTGTCCAATTCCACATCCCAGGTCAAGCAAGACCATGGAGGAAGGCCTTTACCATCAGAACACATGGTTCTGCATAGCAGCGAAATCAGATGACTGCCCGCGCCGCAAGTTAAGAGTAGCCAGAGAGTATGGAGTTATTTTAGGGGCTGCAAGATAAGTAGGCCAGGCTTCCCTCACTAGTTCCAACAGACCCACATGATACAGGAATTGGCCTGTTTCAAGGGAAAAAGCGTTCTGAGTCTCCTCAAATGTAAGGAAGGTTTCACCTGAGTATAAGCCCTCGAGGAGTTCAAACCCCTCTTCTCGCCACTGATAAAAGGACATATTGTTCGCCATGCCTCTAACTGGGTTCAAAATCCAGAGCGGGAGCTCTCGGTGGAAAGGGGCTCGTTTCATAACAGTCCTATCAAACCTGTGCCAGAGGATCGCAGTCTGTCTGACTATATGTGGGGCGTCCATTGTGAGACCTGCGCCCTCCATCAGAAGTTTGGGCAAGCAGGCAGCGTCCATTGGGCCGGCCAATAGGTGCTTTTCCCAATTGTCAGCTGGGTCCAGCCACCAAGCTGCATGGTGCAGGTGAGTTGCTGGACAGTACAAATCCAGCCAGGAGGCTTCCAACCCATCCCCCCATACTGTCTTGTCAGAGTCGTCAGAGCAACTCTGGTGCGCCTACCCGCCCACATGAGAGAGGTAAGGCTATAGTCCAGCTGTCAGAAAATCCTATGAGGTATAATAGTCAAGAAGTTCTGTAACAAGTACAGGCACCTTGGAAGCAAGACCATTTTTGCAATGGCTATGCGACCCATCAAAGCGAGAGGTAATGTATTCCAAAAAAGGACTGATTTCTGCAGTTCCTTGATGCCCCTCCCCAAGTTGAGCCTAAGCTAAAATTTCCGTGTGTGTGTGCCACTCTGATTCCTCAGTAGTAAAATGAGATGTCTCCCATCCAAGGCCCACATCTGGTAGTTGCTCAATCGGTGTTAACGCCAGTGTGGCAAGGGGAAACACCAATGACTTGGCCCTATTAAGCCGTAGCCCAGATATATTCCCGAATCCCTCCAATAACTGTAGTAGCGTTGGTAAGGCCTTGAAAGGGGAGGCCAAGTAGAACAAAGTGTCATCCGTGTTGTCTCCTGTACATACCCACCATATCCACAGCTCCTGCTGCGTCCATATCGCTAAGGGTTCTATTACCAGTGCAAACTGGGTAGGAGAACATGTCAGGGTTGCCCATTCTCTCCACTCCGGTGTCCAGGGCTCTGAACTAGATCACCCCACCCTCACCCTGGCGCAAGGCTCAGTGTACAGCAAGTGTACCCAATCACAAAACTGAGGTCTGAAACCCATGACACAAAGGACTTCTAGGAGCTAGCCCCAGTCCACGGTGTCAAACTATTTTTTCAGATCAATGGCTACTAGTACAATTTCCTCCAGCCAATGGTGGACTTCCTGGATAATATGTGGCAATCGCCACAGGTTCAAGCTGGTACTGTGTCCCGGTATGAATACACATTGATCTTCATGCACAAGGCATGACATATGTACTGATAAACGTGTAGGAGGAGTTTTAAAAAGTATTTTTGTGTCAGTTATTCATTGTAAGAGGCCTGTAGACAAACGGGTTGGCTTCCTCACCTGGTTTAAGAAGCATGCAAATTTCCGCTTCTCTCACAGACTGTGGCAGCATACCCAATTCACAAGCCTCTAAAAGGAGCTGCAGGTGTGGCTGCGTCAGGGAAGTAGAAAACGTTTGGTAGAGCTTGGCTGGGAAGCCATGACCCCCAGGGCCTTTAAGCACTGAAGAGCTCATAATGCCATACTGAGTTCTCCAGAGTCAGTGGGCCTTCAAAGGCCTCAATGACCGACGGGTCTAACCTGGAGGGAGTCCCACGTCAACCAAAAAAAAGAGGCATACCATTGTGCGGCAATACTCTGATCTGTCACATAAACATGCTGTGGGTGTTTCTGAAATGTTTGTATTAGGCCTATCATAGACGTGACCCTGACACCTCCCTCAGTGGTTAAGTGAGTGACGTGTGGCGGGGCTTGCTCCCTCTGCAGTATCTACACTAAAAGTTTGCCAGACTTGTCTCCTCTGTGGAGTTTGACGGTACTGGTGCAGAGTATATTCTTCATGTTGATCCCAGATGTCTCCCAACAGTCTACGGCGCAAGCCCTCACACCTCTATAAATCAGGGGTGTCTGGGGAAGTCCCCTGTAGAGTAGTCAGTTCAGACTCCGCACTACGTATGTCTGCCTGATGCTCACAGCGTACTCTGCATGTGAGCTATGCGCAATAGATTCCCAATTCGTGTCCAGGTACTCAGTGAGGACTTTCTCCAGGGTCTCACGGCCCTCTCTCTCTTAAAGAATATCTGTTAGCAGCCGCCAAGCTCACCTCATCCGGGAGGTCTACTCCCCAAACCAGACTGCAGCATACATGGGAGTGATCTGATAGAAATCCTGCTAAGTGTGTGACCTCAATGCCCTCAAGTAGGGGAAGCCCACCCACCAACACCCTGTCCAGTCTGCTATGTGTGTTGTGCCTTAACGAGTGGCATATGTATTTCTGTTGTGTAAGGTGTGAAAGCCTCCACACACAATCTTAAATTCCGCATCACCTAAAGGAGGGCTTTAGTCATGGTAGGTTTAGTTCCCATCCTCTGTGGTGTTCTGTCCAGATGGGGGTCCAAGACACAGTTAAAGTCACCCAACCAAATCAAACGAGTGTCATCATCAGATCCTGCATAGTAGAAAAGAATCCTGGGTCCTCATTATTGGGTGCATATGAGTTTAGAATAACCATCTCCCTGCAAGAAGAAATATTGTCAATTTATGTCAGCCTCAACGTAGGGGAGGAAAACGGGACCTCAGGGGACACCCAAAATAAAGTACCTCAAGCATATTACCAGTACCAGGAGTGAATAATCTGTCCCCTAAATTTTTTTGTTAGTCGTAGGGCCTCCGCCTCGTCCATTTGTGTTTCCTGGAGGCAAGCAATGTCAATATTATGCAGTTTGAGAAAGGAAAGAACTCTATATCTTTTAATATAGGTACCCAGCACCTAGGTACTCCACATGAGTACCCAATAGTCACCCCACTTCATCTATGGGGTATGACTTGACAGAGGCCTCTCCTCACCACGCCATCCCTGAGCCCGCACTCTGCTGCTGAAACTGACAACCTTCAATGATACACAAACCATCCAAACAGGAACATCTTCCCCCCCTCCCCCCACCACCACCCCTGGGCAAACACAAATCAACCAAGTGTCCATTGATGCCCACCCCAAGCATGCTTCATGACGACCATACTTACCCCAACGTCCTAACAAGAGCTGGCTAAAAAAAACAGAGAACATCCCCGCCAGCCAGGGCACTACACAATTGTCCCCACTAATGAATGCAAAACAAATGAGTGATCCTTGTACTTGAGACATAAGTAAATGTCTTAACCAGGTATCGGCATCCTCGTGGGTTGTCACCCGTCACAACAGACGCACTCTCGCAGAAGCTGCCCTGTATTTGGTATGCACTGATACAAAGTGGAACATCTCCTCTCCAGACCACACATCTCCACATCTGTGTCCCCCCCCCCCCCAAGTAAAGCAATACTTTGTAAGTCAGCCCCGACCATCTTCCCCGCCACCACCCGTCAAGGTGTCTGGTATCATGTCCGCAGTGCGGCTCGGAGTCTCAGAAAGGGAACTCCCTTGAGATACCCAAGAAAGGGGACACACTCCTCAGCTGCCTGCGCTGCAGTCGACATGTGCATGATGCCGTCCTCTCCAAATTGAACCATGCAGGATCACAGGAGGACAGATTTGGATTGTTGTTGTTTCCATTAAGGGGGCAGTATGCACCCCTACTGGGATGTGTTCCCCACATTTGATGCTTGCTGCCTTCATGTCTAGGGACCGAGGGTTCGTCTCGGAGACCCAACACCTTCCATACGTTTTCCAGCCTGTCAAAAAAGTGAGCTTTGTCATTAAAAAAATACCTTTCATGCGGGCTATGTACAACAGCATGTATTGCAGGTTCAGTGTTCTCAGTTTCTGTTTAACAGTGAGGAAGGTTTTCCGATAATCCTGAACCTGCTTCGTGCAGTCTGGATAAATGGTCCAAAGTTGGGTACCTCTTAGTCACATGACGCTCTCAATATGCATTCTCTATCTTGATAGTTAGGGTCCTTAGCAATGACGGGACTGGGAGGGACCCCCAGTCGAGGCAGAGGCACCAGGGCCCTAAGTGCCTTTTCAGCTACGAACAGGTCAGAGAGGCCCTCCGGTTTCCATAAAGTTTGCACCTACTCTTCAATAAATTGCTCTGTGGAAGACCCCTCCAATCTCTCCAGGATGCCCAGAATCCGGATGTTATTACGGCAGGACCAGCCTTCAGCGTCCTCCGCCTGCCTGCCCTGTTCCACCATCATAGTTGCCATCGTTGCCACTGACGTTTCAGATGCCACTTTCCCCTGTAGTGTTTCCGCTGTTGTGACCTCATCTGCCCCTTTACAAAGGTCAGTTCGTAGGAGATTGACATCAATTGATAGTCTCGATTTGGTGTTCTAGGGTGATACGAGAGCCTTGTATAGTCGCTAGCAATTCTGCCCTTGTCAGTTCTGTGTTGTCCTTGAGGGCTTCACCCCCATCAGGCATGCCAAAATGTCTTGTCAACCTTTGAGTGGGCTGTTGATGTGTGGTATACAGTGTGATGGTGTTTCTGGCATGCTTCAAGATGATTTGTCCTTTCCCAAGACGACCTCAGGTATGATGCTGGCCCAAGTTGCAAGGGGCTAGAGGTGTGGGGCAACAGGGTCTTCATTAAGGAGACAGGTGTGGACTGCTTCAGTGAGTCATGTCTACCCTGCCAGGCGAGTCCGTACCGCTCAGTGCCCCAGAGAACATGCTGCACTCTTTCCCTACTTGTGAGAGCTGGGCAGTAGTATCACTGCGGCGGCCGTAGACACAGCAGTGGAGCTAAACCCGCAGGCCCAACTGTATTCTTCCCTCTGGGGGGGGGGGGGGGGGGGGGGGGGGGAGGCCTGCACAGTCACATGGTCACCAGGAGCTAAGTCAGTTGCTTCCCAGGCCGGAGGCGGACCTGAGCAGGTAGGACTCGAGCGTGGGGCACCCCAAGGAAAGAGTGAAAGCACATGCTGCACGGAGCCCCAACTGTTCCCCGCTGCTCCTGATTGTGGCTAACTGGGAATGCACTCTGTTCGATCCGGGCACTCCAAGCAAGCTGTAGGACACCCATGGCACAGCTAATGGAATTCCATTCTGTACCCCTAAGGGTAGCTACCTGCAGTCGCAGTTGGGTGTTTGTGAAGAGCGTAGGTCCAAGGTCAATCAGGGCCCAGTGTCGTTGACACAAGTAGAGGGATTATTTGGCAGGGCCCTCGGGGTGAGAATGCAGCAGAATAGTGACCCAGGTGAGCCACCCTGCAAGGCACAGGCTGCCCCTCAGTCCTCGAGGGTTGTCTTGCCGGTGTGATGAGGCACTCAACTGTTTTACAGGAGGGTGTCCTTTGCTGCCCCTTAGAGCTCACCCCCCTGGGAATCCGCCAAGACAGGCAGTGATTTGAGGGGAGGCGAGGTCACTAGCAGGCTGGTAGATCCCAATGTGTACCTGTAGCTGCCAGGCACCATCAGATGTGCAAGTGGCGCTCTCCTCCCTCCGTCGTGCACAGCCACAGCATGTCGTACTCACTGCGGGGCTGGGGTGGCCAGCGTCAGGCAGAACTCCCTGTAACTGAGCCACCCTGACAAGACCAGGGAGGCAGAATTCTCCTTACTCCAGGCCACCGCCGCTAATACTATTACTCCAAGCAGCCCTACAGGCACCTGATCTGATGTACAGGACGAGTCCCTACTTGGGAAGCGCGGCCGTGCGCTCCTCAGCAGCGCGCCGTTCACCTTGCCGGTGCACAATGTCGGCAAACGCCATCGGGCCACCCATGGAGTGCCGCCAATGAGTTAGGGCCCTCCCGGCCCAAGGATGTGCAAGTGAGCACCAGACGCTGGGGCCACTCACCTCGTGTCGGAGTTGCAGCAGTCCGTTGCACACACCCCATTAGGCTGGATAGGCCTCAGTTGTAAAGGCACTCATGCTGTCCCAAATTCGCATCTGCAGCAGGCCAAATACAGCGGTAGGTTGTGTCAGCTGTTTATGACCACAGAGGAACAGGATCGAGCAGAATGTTGCAGGATTAAAAGATTTAATTGCCTGTCTGGCAGGGAGCTTGGCAGCTCACGTCCTTTCGGCCATGTTTCTAGACCAGTCCCTAGCTCATCGATCCTTAAAACCCTGCATCGCCTAACCCCCTTCACCATGAGCAGGGATCAAAGGGGAATCTAGGGGACTAGGCCTACCCACACAAGTGAGGTACTAATTTTATCTGGAGACCTGGGAAAATGCTGGGTAGATGGAATTTTGTGGCTCCCCTCAGATTCCAGAACTTTGCAGCACCGAAATGTGAGGGAAAAAGTATTTTTTGTCAAATTTTAAGGTTTGCTAATGATTCTGGGTAACAGAACCTGGTGAGAGCACCACAAGTTATCGCATCCTGGACTCCCCTAAGTGTCTAGTTTTCAGAAATGTGCAGGTTTGGTAGGTTTTCCTACATGCCGGATGAGCTAAAGGCCAAAATCCACAGCTAGGCACTTTGCAAAAAACAGGTCAGTTTTCTTTGGGGAAATGTGATGTGTCCATGTTCTGTTTTGGGGCATTTTCTGTCATGGGCACTAGACCTACCCACACAAGTGAGGTACCATTTTTATCAGGAGACTTGTGGGAATGCTGGGTGGAAGGAAATCTGTGGCTCCTCTCAAATTCCAGAACTTTCTGTCACCGAAATGTGAGGAAAAAGTGTTTTTTTGTGCCAAGTTTTGAGGTTTGCAAAGGATTCTGGGTAACAGAACCTGGTGAGATCCCCACAAGTCACCCCATTCTGAAATCCTATAGGTGTCCAGTTTTAAAAAATGTATATATTTGCTAGGTTTCCATAGGTGCCGGCTGAGCTAAAGACCAAAATCCACAGCTAGGCACTTTCCCAAAAAAACGTCAGATTTCAAACTAAAAATGTGATGTGTCCATGTTGTGTTTCCTGTCACGGGCATTAGGCCTACCCACGCAAGTGAGGTATCATTTTTATTGGGAGATTTGGGGGAAACACAGGATAGCAGAACAAGTGTTATTGTCCCTTGTCTTTCTCTACATTTTTTCCTTCCAAATGTAAGAGAGTGTGTAAAAAAGACGACTATTTGAGAAATGCCCTGTAAATCACATTCTAGAATGGGGACCAAGGACTTGAGAGATGTGCAAATAACCACTTATTCTCAACACCTTATCTTGTGACCATTTTGGAAATACAAAGGTTTCCTTGACACATTTTTCACCAAATTAATTGCTGTATACCCAGTATACAATGAAAACCCATTGCAAGGTGCAGCTCATTTATTGGCTCTGGGTATCTAAGGGTCTTGAGGAACCTACAAGCCCTATATATCCCTGCAACCAGAAGAGTCCAGCAGACGTAACAGCATATTGCTTTTGAAAATCTGACATTGCAGGAAAAAGTTACAGAGTAAAATGTGGAGAGAAATGGCTGTTTTTTTCACCTCAATTTCGATATTTGTTTTATTTCAGCTGTTATTTTCTGTAGGAAAACTTTGTAGGATTTACACAAATGACCCCTTGCTAAATTCAGAATTATGTCCACTTTTCGGAAATGTTTAGCTGTCCGGGATCCAGCATTGGTTTCACACACATTTCTGTCCCTAACTGGAAGGAGGCTAAAAGCACAAAAAAAAATAGTAAAAATGGGATATGTCCCAGTAAAATGCCAAAATTGTGTTGAAAATGTGGTTTTCTGATTCAAGTCTGCCTGTTCCTGAAAGCTGTGAAGATGGTGACTGTAGCACTGCAAACCCTTTGAGGATGCCATTTTCAGGAAAAAAAATAAAATAAACACAAGCCGCCTTCTACAGCCCTTTTTCCCTTTAAAAAAAATAATAATTGCTGTATATAGGCTACTTTCTTGGTCTCCTCCAGGGGAACCCATAAACGCTGGGTACCTCTAGAATCCCTAGGATGTTGGGGAAAAAGGACGTAAATTTGGGGTGAGTAGCTTATGTGGATAAAAAGTTATGACAGCCTAAGCTCGAACTGCCCCAAATAGCCAAAAAGAGGCCTGGCACCTGAGGAGCAAAAGGACTGGCAGCGAAGGGGTTAAGTTATAGTTATAAATCTAGACACAAACACCAAATTCACTTGTGTACATAAACAAAACTGGAAATGAATTCAAACAATCCCAAATGTATCCTCATGTAAGAGCCATTTGCATTTGAGTATGAATCATCTTCTCTAGCATATCTTCCATGACTATGAAGGAAAGCTCTCTGCATATTTGATTTACATTTTCACAGGGTAGAAACAGCTTTGATTCACATTTAAGTACAATGAGTAAGCTTGAAAAACTGCCAGCGTTATGCACCATCACGTCAACAATTTCCTTTATCTGAACTCTTCTTTCTGTGAATAATTTCTAATATTTGCAAAAACAAAAAAAGAAAATAATAATAATCTTCGTACAGTGATAACATCTTAGCTCAGTTAAAGAGGTGTTCTCCAGTGGCTCTTCCACAATAACAGTTAAGACTATCAAATACAAAGTGTGTCCGTCTCTGTGTGTTCACTGAAGAAAAAAAAACGTTACAGGGACGTTATAGTTAGGTTCTGAATTTACTCGCACAAAACCATAGAAATTCAGCAGTTATAGTGAACTCAAGTAACTATAGCTAGAACCCTAAGGTAACTATAATTCGCGCCACTGCCATGCACAGTTTTCTCATCATTAATTGTATTGCAAATGTTACAGTGACAATATCAATGATGCCAAGGAAGGTGTCATCAATGATGTAATATGTGGAGTAATTAGCTGTGCATGGTGAGGGCGCGAGTTATAGTTACCCTAGGACGCCACTTTAACTATAATTGTTGCATTTCTATGGTTTTGTGCGAGTAAATTGAGAACCTAACTAGATCGTCCCTGCAACCTTTGTTTTTTCAAATGAATTTCTGTTTTTTTAAATCACGCACATTAATATATTCAGCACCGCGCATAGCCTCTGGCTGTTGCAGCAGGGGTTAGCCGCAGGGCCTAGCCTACAACCAGGCCGTGCAGCGAACCCTCCCACGTGCACCCAAACTCAAGCTGCGCACGGCCTTTGACCTTGCACAGCATGTGTGTGGATGCAGCAGGTGGGGTTTTTCCCATTTTTCTCTGGATCCGAGGATCCACTGTGAATTTACACAGAGGGCTGTGCGCTAAGCCCCGCTATGGATCTGCGGAACCAATGAAAAAAAAACATTGGCAATATTTTGCCTAAGGGACCCCTCTATGTGTCCTATGAGTCAATATACATATTTACGGACTTCTTACATGTTTTTGCACTCTTCTTTTCCCACTGCCCGGCTGATGAGACAAACAAAATGGCAGCTAGAACTTTCCTGTCAGGTTGCAGCCAGCCAATCTGCTCCTTGCTTTTCTTTGGATCCATGGATCCTCCATGAATGGATCCGTGAAGGATCCCTGTCCCTAGATAGTCATATTTTTTAACCTTAAATAACCTTGAAACTACTGAAAAGATTTACACCAGATCACAGCAAGCGCTGGCATAGCCAATAGGTCTCGCTTTTGGAATCTTATACGTATTTAGACATGCAGCACATTATCCTTGGTGCTTCAACATTTACTGTTACTTCAAATGCCACTGGTCAGCTGTACACTGCCCACACAAGCTAATGAATGAGAAAGAGTGATAATAAAGCAACCCAGTGGCAAGCAATGGACAATCGCTTAGCCCAATCTCAGCTGACAATAGATGTTTTTTTAGAAAAGGACATATTGAGCTGTCTGGTAGGTGAGATCTAACGAGAAGTCACCGGCTCTGGAGAGAAAAGTAATTGGAGAGGCTCTTAATGATAGATATTGCTTTGAGACCAGAAGGGGAGAAAGTACATTCATCCCCATTCTCTCACTGTTTGGATAACAGGGTCTACAAACACCACAAGGTTGTGCACTGGCATGGAGGCTGAGCCACCACATACAGCGACTGTGCTATTTGGTTAGAAATCAGCAGTAATATGCTGATTCATGTTGCACTTTGAGTTAAAAGGCTTTGGAAGACACAGGGATTACGTAAAGGCCTAAAAGGGGGAAAATGCTTTAGGTAACACAAAAACATGGTGGTAGTCGGAAATGAACTAGAAACACTGGAATAGCTGATCTGTACAGCAGAGTCTAAATTGTGCAACCAGATGCCCATATTCAGTATACAAAAGTTTTCCTGATACACTCGGATGTTAGTTTCAGGCTCGAAAAATCAACAGCCAGAATATAGTCCCTGGAAAATGTTAATGTCCTGCCAGGATGTTACACTGGGCATACATTTTGAATCCAAATCAGTTTTGTAAACGAGCTTTCAAATGAGCACAACAGAGCATAAGCATTCCAGGATAATTGTATTGGATTCACAGCAATCTCAGGACACACGGTTGAAAATGCTAACGCTAATGGAAATCACAATGCAGATATCACACCACGCATCCTACCTACAGAAGTATCATACGACGACTCCACAGCGGGTTAAAGAACACCTAACTAGTGAAACAAAAAGGAGGGAAAACAGCAGAACATAAGCAATGAAATGGAATGAATAATTAATAGGGCTGTAGGAATTATTAAGAAAAGCAGCATACAATGAACAAGAAACGCTATTACTGGCTGAACACCTAAAAATGTTTTGCAACAGCGATGCACTAAGCAAACATTGCCGACTCTAGATAAACTACAAATACGTCGTCGTAATAAAAGATAATTAATTGTCATGCCAAACTGTATATAGTTTAGCCATTAGAGAATGTGGAACTGTCTTTTGACAATAAAAGGAGCAGGCTTTCAAACGCAACCTAGCAGAACAAATTGTCCACTATGCTCGGGGGCTTGTGGCTACTCTTCCAGAACTTTGTCCGATCTACCGGTATGGTAAAATGAAATGTTAAGTCAGCATGTATTTTGCACGCTTTGAGCACATTTCTCCTATTTAACTGGTCAATACAATGTGATAGGCACCCCTGGACACTGCATTTAGGTGATACGAGGAAAGAGCGTAGGCCGAGCTTAAGTTGTGGAGATATGGAACATAGCATCTACGTGAAAAAGGAAGCCAGTAGCGAAGCCAGTGAGTTAAAATGTCCAAAAAGTTAACGCATTCAGCCCAATGAAAGACACTGTGGAGAAAATGTCAGTGGGCCCTTTTAAAAACGGGTCTTGTGTGCGCTGTGATAAATCGCGATTTTTAACTCCTGTTTTGAATGCCAGCTATTACTTCTTTGCAATACCGTACATAAGCAGTGTATTAAACTTAGAAAATTTGTTGATTTGCAGTCGTTTTATCGTGCGGGAACATTTAAAACGTTTGTAATTGGAAGATTTAAAAAAATGCTAATGAGGGAGGGAGCAGCGGGAGGGTGGAAGAAACAGTACCTCAATCAAATCACAGCAGCGGAAGGCCACTAATTAAGTTGAATCAATCAGTGTTTGGTCTCTGCGCCCTAAGGAGGGACAGAAATTATGTTTGCCCTGCAGTGACAAATTACGAGGCTGTAAAGCAAAGTGCCAGGCAAGCCAACAAATGGTGAGCAACAAGCAGGCTTCAAGCCCTTTACTATACACAAGAGTCTCCCAAGTGCGATGCATGCACTAGCGCATGCACGCGCAGGCTCGACCCTAAAAAGCACAATCTGCAGACCAAGATCTAGCTTCCAGGAAAATCTGGTATAATTCTGTTCAGTGCCTCAGGCTGTAACCATGCATAAAGACTACAAAATACCCATAGAGGCAGAATGGGGAAAAAGTGTTTTGGGATCCCTCTTTTTTCTCGCCCCCACCTGACGAATCACCCCAAAGCTTTCCATGCAGAACTGGGCAAAGTAGGACACTTTTTTAGAACATTTCCTGAAGATTTGTGAAACAGTGCCAAAGTTATTAGCAAAACAAAAAACACTTTGTTTATGGGAAAAGTTGGTCCTAACTATAACTACCTACTGGCTATCACCAGAGGGTAAAGCAAAATATAATACATACATATTATATATATATAGATACATATATACACACACACACAGACACGTATAATTATGTCGCATATAACCTTAGCCAGAGTATTCTGGTGCTAGAAGATTACTGGACTAGCCAGAGAAGCAGAGGAGAATAAGGAAATTAGAACAGTAAGCTCAGGTTTTTAGTTTCTTTTTGAACTCCCGGAGAGAGCTGGCAGATCCAGGCATCAGTGCAAGTTGGTTCCAGTGCTTAGCTGCGAAGTAGAAAAAAAACACTGGCAAAGTCAATAGATTGCGCTTTTTCAAAAGCAATTGGCTTTGCCAATGTGTTTCAGCTATGCTGTACACAAACGTAGCTGCTGTTCAGCATGGCTAAAAGTTAGCAGTAAAGAGGAGAGTGGGGTAGTGGTATGGAGTTGAGTTTCGAAGAATGGAGTAGAGTGGCAAAAAAGTGGAGTAAAGTGTGGCAAAGAGTGGAGCAGAGTGTGAAAGAGTGGAGCAGAGTGTGGCAAAGAGTGGAGTAGAGTGTGGCAAGGAGTAGAGTGTGGCAAAGAGCAGAGTAGAGTGTCAAAGAGAAAGGGTGGAGAAGATTGTCGTGGAGTGTCATCGATTGGAGTGCCCTGGAATGCAGTGGAGCAGAGTGGAGGGCATAGAGTGGAGGGACACAGAGCTAGGACCAACAATTACACCTGCAGACCACACTAGAAATCTAGTGATCTTTCTAGACAACAAGCTCAACATGACAGCTCAAGTCAATGCAGTATGCACCTCCTACTCCACATCCTAAGCATACTGCGAAAAATCTTTAAATGGTTGTCCCTTGAATACCAGTCATACCATCACACAAGCACTCATCACCAGCAGGCTGGACTATGGCAACACTCTTAACACCAGAATCTCCAAACAACTCCAACACAGGCTCGAGACCATCCAATACACCGCTGTCAGACTCATACTCCACCTCCCACAGCGCACTGCACCCCAGGAAGTTTCACTGCCTCCCCATTCACAAGTGCACCCAATTCAAACTTCTTGCTCACATACTCCAAGTCCTACAAAACACAGGACTAGAATACCTGACCAACCACACCTATGCTCTCCTCCTCATTCTTGCTCACACATTCCTCTCATCCGCAAAAGCAAAATTGGAGGTCACTTATTTGCCTACATCGCACCAAAGACATGGAATGATCTCCCTCAACACAGAGCCGCCTCCTCACTTTTTAAGTTCCGCAAGAAGCTGAAGACCTGCCTCTTTAAATATGCACCAAGGGGAACACAAACCTACACACCTGCCTAAGCGCCTGCATATCTTCTCAGGTGATTTGTGCGCTATACAAATCAACAAAACATAACAGGGTCGAGGGATGACAGGCTGGAGGGTCACAGAAGGGCACAGAGTAGAGTCACTGAGTGGTGCAGAGTCGCACAGCGTCAGAGTCACAGAGTCGAGTACAGTCAGAGTAAAGTTGTGAAGTAGAGTGGCCTATAGAAGTGACATATAGTGGCATGGAGTAGAACGTCAGAGTAGAGTGTCAGAATGGAGTGTCGTAGAGTGTCACAGCGTGGAGTGTCAGAGTGAAGTGGCATAGAGTGGTGGGGTGTCGTGGAGTAGAGTGTTGTGTCATGGAATAGAGTAGCCTAGCGTAAAGTGGCATAGAGTGTTGTGGAGTATGGTGGAATAGAGAGCCGTAGAATGGGGTAGAGTAGAGCATCGTAGAGTGATTTAGTGTGGAGTGTCGCAGAGTGGAGAGTCAGAGGGTGGAATGGAGTGTTCGAGAGTGATGTGATGTAGAGTGGAGTGGCGTAGTGTGTAGTATGCTTGGTGTGATAGCGCACTGCCGTTACAGACAACACATTTTAAAGTGAAATTACCATTACATTTGCACATGTAGTTTTAATGATAAAACCATACAGCACACAAACAATGTGTGGAAATGGCATCACCTAGTGTAATGATTTGTTTTGGACGTATTAAAATATTTGTTTTCATCACACTTCAGAATTACAAAATATTGTGCTTTTCTAATTCTGATACATTCTGAAATATTTGCACAGTTCATTTTAAGACATTTTGATTTTAGTGTGTAGTAGAAAAAAAAACAAAAAAACTTTTCTTCCCCCAGAACCCGCAACATTGTCACATAAATCATCTCACTTTGAAGTCAGAGAAAGAAAGGTTAACACTAAGCTCCCTTTGAAGACACAGCCTGACATTTGGTCTCTGCCTTTGAACACACAGCAAATGTGACAAAACCGAGGACTCGTAGAAGAATACAAGGAACAATGGTAAAAAAGGCTTTACTCTAGGGGAGGGACGTATATATGCTGGACAGCCTAAAACAAATAGAGCCAGCAAAAATGGAAAGCCAGAATTCATGAGTTACAAACCGCAAAGGCAAGGGTGAGCAATCGGTGCAATGCGTTCCCAAGGAAGCTTTCAGAATACAGACAAGAAGACAGCTCTGCAGTCTGGTAGGCCTTGACATAAAAATGAGCGTCCCACTATTTGCGAATTAACGGATATGATGGGTGTGGGGTAAGTACAGAGAGGAGAAATAAGAGTCTATTGTGACTGAGAAGAGCGACTCAATTGTTAAGCTAGTGAGGACAGATGTTGAGAGGTTTGAATGTATGACACAGAAGCTTCAAGAGATCATTTTTGCATACTGGGTAATGAAGCAGCATGCATGGAGGTTCAGTACCACTCAGATTTTTGTACTAGTGGTAGCCTCTTAACCAGATAATATGCAATGGCTACATAGAAGGTATTACCATAGTTCAATCTACTGGTGATAATGGGTTGTGTGACAGCACTGCAGATAAAAATGGGGAGTCAAGAGAAGGTTTTACAAAGAAGTTTAGAGAAGTTAAACTAAGTGGCTGGAACAGATGTGATTTGATTGGCCATAAAGAATTGACAGTCAGCTACGATTCCAAGATTCTTAGCATGAGTGACCAGGGTGGGAGTAATACACAGTTCTCCAGGCCTCCAGTCTCTGGACCAGTGTGCAGTGTTATTTCTGAAAGAACCACCTTGTACTTTTCTCAGTTCAGTTTTAGGCAGCTTTTGTGCACGCACCTGGCACCCTATAGCATACATGTATCGAAGATGAATGCTGCAGGATGGGACAAGTGAACTTTAAAGAAAGTAGGGATCAGAGAAGATCATGAGAGAATCCACAGGTGAATTTTGAATAGTGAGACTGAAAAGGGGCAAGGCATACTCATTGGGCGCAGCCAGCCAGGAAACACTGAAACCATTTAAGGGCAATGATACAGACGCCAAAGCTGAGAAGGTGTTTGAGTAGCATGGTGCAGGATATCTTGGCAAAAGATGCTAAAAGATCCAATAGGCAGAAGCTCCCTAATCCAGAATGTAGCATATTTTGTCCATTTAAGCAACAAGGGCAAGTTCTGTGTTGAAGGTGGAACTTAACCCGGACTGTGAGGGGTCAAGGAGCTGATTAGTTTTTAGATAGTTAGATTGTTGGGCATTAACAATTTTTTCTAGGACCTTGGCAGGATATGGCAGCAACGCGAGTGGCCTGAACTTATACAAATAGCGGGGTCCGCAGTAGGTTTCTTCAGGAAGAGTAGAGCGGGGAAGCCCGGCCCTGGTTAGCTATGCGCTCTATAAACCTTTGACCTAGATACAGACATAAAGGACTTTGGCATGCTTTCAACATGCGGGTACATGGCCGCAGTAGTGACTGACTGGAGAGAATAGTAAGTGCTAGACCTGCAGCCAAATGACAGAAGGAAGATGTGATGAGGGTAGAGGTTGTCCAGCTGCGTTAAATTTGAAAAAAAGGCATGGTCCAAGATATTTCTTAGGAGACCTCTGCAGCTTGCACCACTCATTGCCACTGCTAGGACTGTTCCAGTGCACCAAAAGCTGTAAAAACGGCCTGGACTTGCTAATATTTTTTTAAATAATATGTTGCAATTCTAAACAGCCTGGTGTGACCAGCTCAGAAACAGATGTGCAGTACCACCATGTGGTGGACTTTCACAACTGCCAGTGTTGGGCATTAAGTGCCAGTGCCAAGCACCGGCAAACACTGAGTCACATTAAGCACTGTCATCTGGCAAATCGGATTTGATGGAGAGCATGGTAGTTATGACATTTTCCAAGCTGACTGGAGTGAAATTGGCCCAACATTTCCAGTAGCAGAGGCAGATTGAAGGCTTGTGAAAGGGAGATGGCTTTGATGAGGTTATGGGTTGAAGCTGTTGTTGTTTAAGTTATTGATTTTATTTGAAAATAATTCAGCAAGACGCAAAGACTGACCGAGAGCCAGCTGGTTTGAAACAGACAGCAGGTTAGGAGAATTACCAGACAGTGGCAAAGATCTCTTTAGAAGAGTTAGAATGTAGGTGGATACAGGTAATAAAAGAACTGCGCCAGCCGAAGCAGATATTTTTGTGGTAGATCTTCAAAGCAGACTTACGAGGGTGTCTGTCATGATTAGGTGAGGGAGCCTCCAAGTGCTCTCAAGTGCTTTGAATGATTTTTGTTGTGTCTTAAGATCCTCTGTGTACCAGTTCGCCGAAGGAGATTTGTGTAAGAAAGAGCACGTTTTTAAGTGGAGAGCTCCATCCAGAGAGCTTACAATACTGTTATTAAAGTTGTCAGCACCAAATGTAGTCTCAGTAGTTCGACTGGGAGAGAATTGGTCGGAGTTGTTCCCAGGCTATCCTTGGTGACTAATCTGAAGGATCTGCTTTTCTTAAATGTGGAGGATGTCGTGGCTGCTGAAGTGAATTGGGGTATTCTGAAATTGCCAACTATAAGGTGGTAATCTGACCAGGTGGGAGGGTATACATCATATTGATGCTACTGAAACTGGAGAAGAGACAGTCTAACAAATGCCCACCACAGAGGTTCTGTCCCATCATTTACTGGTGGATAGTGTTTAGGGCCCAAGAAAACAGTGAGCTTCAGAACCACAGGTGTCCTTTAAGTGCAGATTAAAGTCATCAAGTGCCAATACATTGTTATACTTTAGGGCAAAAGGTAGGATAAGCTTGGTGACTTTGGCGGTGAAATTCTTCCTTAGTCCTGGTGGGCAGTAGATTTGTGTGTCATCTGCGGTGGGCAGATTATTAACATTGAATTTATACAGGTGGTGTGTTTAGAGAGCACATGCTAATGTACATACAGTTGTGGTTACAGATCTTGGGACTAGTATCAAGTCCAGAAATGAACAGTAAGGTGTAACTGCTAAGCAAAGGGAAGGAGTCTTTGGCCAGGGAGGGACCCTCAGAGGTGCACAGGCCACCAAGGAGGTAGAAATGTTGCATGAAAAACAGCTGCATAAAGAGCTAGAAAGTCCAACTGTGGTAAGTGGGTAAGTGGCAGAGAAGGCCAGAAGTAGGCACTGGCAATTCAAATGGTGTAACTACTTGGAGAATACCTGGTACATACCATGTCAGAAGATCCAGGGATCCTGGGGCTGGTCGCAGATGAGCATAGGCAGGTTTGCCTTTGGATCACTAGTAATGCATCCCCTGCGTGTTCGCGTTCATGCTGCAGGCGCCATTTTGAAAAGCCCAGTACAGGTAAACTGGTGCTTCATCTGGGGGCAGCAGGCGCTGGTTACTGGCAGCCACATATACTGGTGTCACTATCACCAGTTTAGTTATAGTTAGGCCTGACTTTACATGGGAAAGACATTTTTATTTCTTGAATAACTGATGCCATTTAACGATTCTGCAAGAAACTACGCAAAAATACATTCTCTGACTTCGGCTGGGAAGTTTCACACTTATCTGTCAATTGGAGGCCAAGAACAAAGGGAAAAGGGGGTCCAAAAACATCAATGTCCGATTTTAATTTTCTTAGGAAACCTTGTCTCCAATACAGAAAAACGAAGTACACCAAATCGGGCAGAATGATAGAACTTTACTCAGAAACCTTGTATCTCGCTTTTCGGTGTAAATCTGTTCTGTAGTTTGAGAAATGCATGTTTAAAGAGGTGCCCAAGGCTGTCATAATGGGTTTAATCTCCTGGGAAATTCGATGATATCTGGACTGTTAAGTTCAGTGGGACTACCAGTGTCTGAGGGAGCAGTTTCTCAGACAATGTGGTACCGCTGTACCCAAGGATCATACCACGGTACCTTGTGATATGACTAGTCATGCGAAACACCTCAAGAAAATGCTGTGATGGCCATTACAATACTTGGTCGGCTGAAAGCGGGGTTGAGCACAGGCTCGGCTGTGCAGCAGGAGATGGCTGCTTGTGAGGTGTTAGGTGCAAGGCCAGGTCCTGTGGCAAACCCCTGCTGCATACAGTCATCAGCCTTGTACAGCAGGGGTGGCTGCATGCAAAGAGTGGACCGCTGGTCCAATTTAGAATATGATAAAAAAACAGAATCCCTGGGATAGGGTGACATTGTACTCAGATTAGGTTCTAAGGCCTTGACTTTTACCTTTTTTTAAATGTATTGATTTTTTTGGAGTTTAACTGATGTTATAGTTAGATGCTGGAATGAGACATGAGCCAACATAAAAGAAAACTGGAAAACCCTGAAATACAGTGTAGGAATTATGCCTTTTCAGTCTGGTTATCCCAGATTTTTGCACCTTTTGTTGCGCACTATATTTTTGCTGGCTCTAGAACTCTGTGCTCATCTCCAAGCTAACCAGTAGTAAAGTGCCTGGGCTGCCTCTTTAAAAGTGGTTGAATTTGCATCCTACTAATTGCATATTTAACTTTCCTACAAGTCCTTGGTACATGGTGCAAGGTGTACCAGGGCCTGGAACTTAACTGTTGCTAGTGGACAGCAGCACCTATCATGCCTTCTACAACAGTGGCAGTGTGAACATAGCTTCAAGTCTACCACTGTGGCCTGACTGTAGCAGTGTAAAAATTGGAAATCAATCTGTTAAAGTAAGCCCCCTTGACAGGTAAAAATACCTTTTTAAATATTAAAAAGTCATTTATGCGTAGTCCTTTTAGCCCAAAGGGCAGGGTGCATAGTATTTAAAAACATACATGTAGCAATCTAATGTTAACATGTTCTTCCAGTGACTAGCATACAAAAGCTATTTTGACACTGGCAGGCCTAGCTGTCCTGCGTAGAAAACCAGAGTACAGATTAAAATACTAATACTGAATCTTGGGAATGGGACCAGCTAGAAAATTAATTAAACTACTATTTATAATATTTATTCAAAATATAATTCAATGGCCAAGTCAGATGATTTTGAATAAATATTAAGAGAAAGCAACTTTTAGTAAGTCACCTTTTTCTTGCCAGAAGTTCCTGGAGGACTCACTGATGCTGCACTTTCTTGGTGTTCTTAATTAGCATTGAATAGGTGTGAAAAAGGGGTGAAATGCCTCCCATAAGTAAACAATAGGCTGACCTGAATGGGCAGAGAGGACTCTTCTGAACCCCACACAATATGCAGTTTGTTGGCATCTTTTTTGACACTGCAGTGTCAAACCCCCTTGAGTGTCAAACCCTGTTTGACAGGTCTACTGGGTTTACATACAACCTTTTGGGGTACACTTGAATGGATGTCAAGACAATTATTGCAGATCCAGTGTATGGCTGCTGAAGGACTCTGCTTTTGTCCTACCAGACTTCTGTCTCTGGGTTTCATGTGGGTACAGTGACTGCCTCAAACTGGATTTTAGTGTTAGACATAGGGGAACATTACGATTACCATATTAAACTCACCCCACAGACCCTCAGAGCCCACGTTTAGTGTGGTTGGGCATTTTCAAGATGGTGAATGCCTTCAAAGTGTGTAGGGTTGGCCCCATGAATGTATACTCTATTGGTTAGTGTGTCCAGGAGTCATTCCTACCCACTAGCTTGTGCCAGGCATAAATGTGGCACCTCAATGCACCCACTTCTGAACACTTCCTGAAACTGCGGAAAATCAGAAGAAGCCTGCACCCGCTGATTCCTTCTGTACCCCATAAAAAGACGAGGACTCCAAGAGTCATAAGGCTGATCTGCTGAGCAAGCTACAGGGATAGAACAAGCTATAAATGGCTTTTTTCCCCTGAAGTACCCGGTTGAACAGTGGCAATTGAACCTGAGCTAGACCCTGCTGTTAGTCACCTTGAAAGTGTTCAAGTGCTTCCCCTGATTGCTTGAGGTTTTTTAAAAGTGTACTCCTGTGGTGGATTGGGACTTAAAGGACTATGTCAGAAATGTAAATCTTTGAATAGGATGAACCTGGTTGGTGTATTTACCTCAGCTTCAATAAAGTCAGCCTCTAATTGCGCCTAGGTCCCTCTCTACCACCACCATTATTAGTGCTTTGTGATTTTTAATGATATTGCTGCTTACAACTTTAAACATTCATATCTCAGTTCGCCTATTGAATCCCTGTCTATTGGTATTACTTTGTTTATTACATTTTTCGTTTTGCATTTTGACTTTACTGCTGTTTTGGTACTGCATAAATACTTAACCCATTACCCTAAGTATAGGATGCTGTTGATTTTAGTGGCTGAGAATGATTGCGATTGTTCCTTGAGGTGGGTAGACAGACAACTCAAATAAAAATACAATTTCTTATCTACCCTGGTTATAATTTAATCAATTTAATTCAAATTCCTTATTGCTTGATTTCATAAAATCATTGCATTACAGCACACAATTCAATAATTAAAATAAATCCCATAAAACCACTCCATGCCTATCCCTATGCACTTCGATACAACTGATGCTAGTTACTTGCAGGATAAATACACTAATAGCAGGCTGTAAACACTGCATTAAATGCCATCAATATATACTCTCCAAATGTTTAAAAATTATTTCCAGGAATTAAAAATATAAAATAATCACATAACCAATAGATTTAAACTAAAACCAATATCACTGGTTATAATAGCTCCAGTGAATATAGCATTTTGTGAAGGATACCAATACTTTTACAAAAGTGATAATGAATGGCTTCAGCTAAACAATACATTTTGGTACAACTTATGCTGCTTTCTACCAAGATGAATATACTGAAAGCAAGACTGTAAAACTGCTATAAATACCATTTCTACATTACCAGCATATATTTAAAATTATAATAGAGATATAAAGTAATTGTATAGCCCAGAGTTAAAACAGGCCTAATGTCACCAATGATGATAGTTACAGTGAGGCTGGCTTTTTATGGGAAGTGTCAATGAGCTACATCAAAACACTGAGCTGTCGTCATAGATCTCAAATATGTTTCCTAATAGGTGAGATGAGTACAAGCCCATGATGAAAAGGAGTATAATACTTCAACAGTAATAGGAACGACAATGTAGCTGACGTGTGATAAAGAAAGCTAAAGACATACAGAATCAGGGACTATTTCAGTTCTGGCCACAAACGGCTCTTACTTTGACAACAAGATTTATGGTGAAACGGCAAAAACGAAGAAGATGGGCCGAATACCTAAGTACTCACATCACAATCACCTTTACAATCACCTTCAAGGCATTGCCTCTACCCGTTTCACAAATCACTGCAAGAATTTCATAAGAGCACAGCTTAATCTGAGGTCTCTAGTATTGAAGCAGGCCAAGATAGCCGTCCTACAGGATCTTATTCCTATTGCTATCCACCTTCTTCGTAGAAGCCAAAACCGATCCTGTAGCGGGGTGGGGCATATGAACAATATATGAATGATGTCCTCCAACCAGAGGTAGCATAGCCGGCAGCTCCCTTGTTCTTCTTGTCTCTTCCAAACTGGGTTTATTACCCATCACATGTTATCAGCCAGCCTGTATTTCCTTAACTGAGACAGCGGGTCATAAGGAGTTTGGCAGACGGAAACATCCGTCCGCCAAACTACGACAAGAAGACTGCTGCAGTGCTGGCAGACATCCCACCAGCCCCACTTTCCTCCTGAGCTGACCGGGGGAAACCAAGGTTTCTGCTGGTCAGTCCAGTGGGAAAGGTGGAGCAGCACTGTACCCAGCTCATAACAGACGCCAGCAATGCTGCCACACGAAGGGTGCACCAGCACCCTTGAAAATGCACACTGTCTGCACAACGGGTATGGGCAGTGCAGGGACTCCCAGATTCCCCCCTGCTCTTGTTCTCCGCCAGCCTTTCATGGTGGTGAAACCGCCATGAAAAGGCTGGCAAAGAACAAGGTTGTAATCAGCAGGGCGATGCCGAGTTCAGTGCCGCCCGGACTGATTACAACCAAAACCTCTGTCAGCCTATCAGCATCTTGGGTCCAGGCGGGGACGGCAGTAGGTTCGTGGGTCTGCCCACCAACCTCGTAATGTGGCGGTCGGACTGCCACAGCCACATCAGTCCGACCGCCACTGCGAGTCTTGCCGGCCTTGTGACCACCAGACTTGTAATCGCCACCTTAGTTTGTTCCTTGAAAGGTTCACTGAGATAGCTTTGGGGTTTCAACTGCTCATACCAGCTATGTTTACGTTGTGCTAAAGTAGCCTCATCCTCAAGCAGAGAAAACTGTCGTTTTGAACTCCTGGTAGCTAATTGGTAAGTCCCAGGCAGACTTTAGGTTCAAAGAGCTCAAGGACAGCAGCAAATAAAATTGTGCTTGGGAGCTATGTTTTGAATTCAGTTTGATTCAAATGTAATGGACCAATGATTCCTCTTATGTGGACCTAAATTTATGACACTGCAGCATGAAAGCCCCCATTCGGACCAGACCTTGCTTGGTGATCCCAAACTTGAGTCTGATCTGGGAGGGTGACACGTGCCAGGGAAGCTAAAAGATCGCTCTACAGATCTTAAGAAGCATTTTACCCAGTAGTTGGCTGTCCCTCCCTTTAAGCACCTCACGCCCATACACCAATGTAGGCACAACCTTTGCCCGAGCCATGTGCAGGATAGGCAACAGGGTAGGGGCTTTTAATCTTGTGGCGAGGGACCTGAGGTCTGCACACAATGTGTTTCATTTCCTTCTAATTTCTTCCAACTGATCGGTGTAATATCCATTCCCATTGAAGTGTACTCCTGAGTATTTAAAATTGTTAATTGACTCAAGCCTCTCTGTTTCTAGGCACCACGTTTGCTTTTTTAAGCGACTGCCACTAAGGGCCAAGATCTTTGTTTTAATTTTGTTAATTAGCAGGCTGTTCTTGGTTGAATAAGCCACTGTTGCGTCAATGAGGCATTTCAGATCAACCTTCGTGCGACTTATTAACACCAAGTCATCTGCATACAGCAAATTTGAGAGCTGAAAGGCCCCCAGCTTGGGTGGGTGGAAGTTTGCTGCGTTTAGAGCCGGGGTTAAGTCCAGTAAGTGCAGGATGAATAGAGTCGGAGCAAGGACACACAAGTGCTTAAGGCCTGCATAGTTTTAATCGGTTCTAGATTTTAGTAAAAAACTAACTTCCACCCCATCATGCACTGCTTAAACCATCCTATATTACATCATGTATGATTGGTTAACATGTATTAAAAAATAAATAAAAAAAATTCAAAAAGAACAAAAATGTGAGCTGGGTGTTTGCGGAGGGAAGGCAACATTGCCTGTTTTTTTTTTAGTGAACTAAAACTTATTTCTTTCACTGTTTTTTTTTTATTTATTTTTTTAAATTAGCTCTGGGCTCGTTCCAACACATAACTATAAATTCACTTTAACATTTTTTTCCATGGTGTATTTTATGAATCAGATAAGTGTGTAAGATAGTTGAATACTACCACTGAGCTTTCCTTGTGACACCATAAATCATTAGGCCGCAAGTCAAGTGGTGTGCCACTCACACAAGAACAATGTGATGAACACATCTTCATAGTGCTACAAACTGACTGCAGCAACCTCGAAAAAAAAAAAATCTAGACTATGGTTCTGAATAATCGGCAACCTGAATTGCATTTTAAATGGCATCTGCATTTTTAGACATGGTTCTTAAGGTCCTTTGCCTTCAAAACATTACTGTCTCTGCTGGTTTCTATTTGCAAAGCACCCAGGCTGAGAGTATTCCAACCACATTTCAGCTACCTGATATTCCCTGTGCTAGACATTAGGAAAAAACATACCATTCTAACCTTGAGGAAATATTTAAAAGCTCACATTTTCTAACTCTTTTCAGGTTAATTCACTTCACTCTTTCCAAAGCTCTCAGTCCAACACCAGAACACAACTGTATTCCTTACTACTTGCCCGTTTCTCATTTTATGCCCATGTAAAGTAACATCTATTAACTGGGTTATCAGTAAAGCACACTAACACTCTATATGTTCAGGAGTGGTCTATAAAACTGTTAACTAACAATAATTTGAGGATCTCTGGGCTTTTGGCACACCCCCTGTCAGCCCTACTTCTCGACCTGAATTATCTGGAGGACATGGTCAACACCTCAGGCTCAACACCCCTAGTTAACACTATAATCTCTGGTTCTGCTACGAGGCTCCTTTGTGTTTTCAGACATGGGTGCTAGACTTTCTTTGGTGCTCTGGTGCCATTGCAATTTGCCAGATGAGGACTGAGGAACACTTAACGTTGGACTGAGTAGGCAAGTTACATTGCCAGGACAGGCTTGGGCCACTGGGTCAATAATATACCACTACGGAGGCAAAGAAAACAAATGAGAAGTTCAAAATACAATTTCAATTCCTCTCGACCTCATTCTATAGAAGAATCAGCGACAGACAACTCTCCAAAGAAACCTTGCGACAGCTGTTGTTCAACTGAGGGCTTGAAATTGTATTATTAGCAAAAGACCTGGTTCAGTTACAGTGGAAGGCTGAAATGGATTCAGGCAAGTAGGATGAAGGAGAGCAACAGACTGTCTTTGGAGGATGGCGTAGAGACATGCTCCTTTGTAATGCAAAAAAATAAAAAATTAACTCTTTGCAGCACATGTATAACAAAATGTAAGATTCAGGAGAGCACTCATGATTTAACCACATCAGAATAATACTAGTCTCTTAATCTGTGATCGTGATCTGGTACGTTACAGAAAAAGGCCACTAATGTAACTAGGACAAAACGCATCAACAGTATTTAGAGGAGTCCATTACAGATTAAAAGAATCAACAAAGTGGCAAAAAACGAGAAGATACAAACTGAGAACATTTTGTTCTGATTTTCCTAATCGACTACCTCTATGGTGGACATTTGCACCAGCCTAATTGTTGAACACCTATTACACAAAATATCAGAGGGAACAAGAGAAAAATGATATATTTGTGAACTGTGTGCATAAAGATTTGTGGTTTTTGTTTACTGTAGAATCATATTGATGCGTTTGTTGTAAATGATAAATTGGACTCGGGGATTACTGAGTCTTGCTGGATATGGTGAGTGATGGCAACATAAAAAAATGTTTGTGCATTAAATGCTTTTGTTTGATTCACGCACATGCAATAAGGATTGAATGTCTTGTTGTAGTCAACTTTTTGATTGTATAATGAATCCCCATCTTTTACCACTTTTTTACTTGATTGTGTATAGACCAGGTGGTTGGGGTTATATGAGCAAACCCCTTATTTGTAGCTTTGTGTTAAAGGAGAACAGCGCGGGTCAGCATCCTCTAGAATTGCAAACAGGAGATCAATATTTGACATGTCATTTTTGCATGCTTAGTGCTCTTATTGTAAAGCAATAACTAGGCCCTAGACAAAATCATAACCACGGCACCAAAAGGTGCCTAATACTCTGGTCTGCCATATCTGCTTCCACAGTAACTAGGCCTGAAATAGATTTTCAATTGGAACTATAAGGTACTATTTAGGTTTGTTGATTAGCCTCATATCACCCCAAATCTCCACTTGGGAGACTTGGGGATTAGGGAGGGTAAAGTTTGCCTGATTAGCTGCCTCGGGTAATGTGAGAAACATTTGCGCATTGGCAAACTTACTACATGGTTTAGATTGTCCTGTTACAGTCTGGAACAACTAGATAATCTTGTTCTAATGAGTGCATCAAAAACATGCATAATTGAAGAAAAAAACGCTGGAACAGCCTTTAGATCAAGTGATCACTGTTAAATTTAAATAAATCTGAATATGTAGTATACTAGCCAATTTTATAAGTGGCTAATGGATTTAGCAAATCCAATTATTTTATCACCCTGCAGCAATAAACATACAAAAAGGTATATTACCATACACAACAGCTAATATTCTTGTCATCAAAGGACACAGGATCGTGTACGAGTAGACAAACTGTAAACTCAAGCAACTACAATCAGAAAACAGAGCCTTGATGACCACAATAAAATTCAACAAATAGGGGGCGTAGCATAACCGCTGACCATGGCGGACGCAATCTGAAACCGCTCCGTGCATTCACAAACCTTCCCCTGGCATCCTACCCCACATCGGAAAGGAGGCACCACCAATCTACCCACTGCGGCCCCATCTAGTGTCTGTGGAGCTGTGGGTGCCCTTGGACGATGCTGATTGCCATTGCACTTGCTGTGTTTGTGGCGATGTCTTTATGGGCTGCAGGGGATGGCCACGCGGCAAGGGCCGCTACTCAAAGTTTTTAGCCCGTGGTGAAACGGACCTGGCTGGCTGGGACTTGGGGGCCCAATCTGCACCAGTGAGAGGCTTGCCCCAGGAGACTAACTCCGATCTCCTCGCCTTCAGGGAGCACTGGGGACATTCTGCTACTGTGATACGGGCCTCCTGCCTCATTGACCATTTCCCAGTGGCCTGGCGCTCTGCCCTTTCCCCCCTCCCCCAGAGGGGCCTACAGCAAGTCAGCCTCACACAACTGGTCCGCAGGACACACAGCTCCATTTTGCCGGTAAGCAGAGAGAGGGCTCCAGGGGACCCCAGTTGATTGCGGACTTAGGAGGCAGGCCTCGGGGACTTCTCTGGCCTCAGATATCTACTTGGCTCCCCCACAGGGAGGTAGTGATGCAGATGACCTGATTGCTTGGTGCTGCTTTCGTTTTTGTATGGTTTGATGACTGTTGTCCGACGGCCTTGTCTTCGGTACAGCCTCTATTGGGCCTTTACCCCTCTAAGGCCCTCCTCTTTTCTCCAGCACCTCCCTGCATTCTATGGTGGTGGGGGCTGTGCTCCCATGGGGACATGCCAATATGGACACTGCCTGTGAGGTTTCCTGGGGGCCCCAGGGGATGCTCGAGGGCTACCCCACTCTCTCAGCCTCCTGATCTTTCTAGACCCTACGGACCTATAGGTGACCACCAGACTCTGATGCAGGGTGCTTGCATTACATATAACACTGTGTAATTTGGTCTGGAGTATCTTGAGACCCTGATCACGAGTTCTCCACATATATTTCTATATTTCTCCCCTCTATGTTTGACAAAGCCACTCTGTCCTGCTAGTGTCTAGGACTTGGTCATGGTGATGCACTTGAACTCTCAGAGTATGGCCTCCTTATGGGGTTGTGGGAGGGTGGGTGCATCTGTAGCGGAGACAGCCAGACTAGGTTTTGGTGCGGTTTGCAGCGCTCTACTCCCCTGTCTCCACTCCTGCATTTGTTAGTTCAGCCCTGGGGCAATGGTAATAAGCCTCAGATTCCTGCATTTCCCAGGGCCCATCAATCATGACTGCTAGTGCCACCCCCTACCAGGGACCACAGTGAGGGTCAGCTCTGGTGCCTGGTGCAGTGCAGTCGAAATGGTTGTGTCTAGCTCCACCCTCATCACCATGGCCAAGAAAAAGGCTCCAAAAGGCACTAAGCAAAGTACTCTCAAAAATATACTCAACCTGGTGGGCCCTCTTCTCTCACTGGGCAGGCTGTCCCAAGGATCCAACTCCTGACAATGCTGGCTTCTTGGCAGTCATCATGCAATCATGAGACTTGCTGGACACCAAAATTGGTACGTTGGGCACTAGGTTATCCTACTCCGCCAGGACCTACGGAACGCGGTTGACTGTATCACTGAGGTTGAAACTAAAGACTCTAGAGTGGGGACTTCAGTTGCGTCCCTACAACAGACCGTGACAAATCATACAGCAGTGACTAGTTATCTGGCAGCCCAAGATGGTTTTCTGCAGTCCAAGGCATCGTCCTGCCACCCGACTAGCACCTTGCAGAGACAATAGCCTTTGCCAAACCTGGCTGGCCAGCCGATGAACATTCTTCATATCGCCTTATTAAACCTCAAGGTGAAGATTCTGGAGAAGGTGCTTGCAGACTGGTACAATTCCAGACTTGGTGTTTCCATACCAAGCAAAGTTAGGCCTCGCTGTGCCACTTGTCACAATATTCAACGCCTGTACAATGCGCTGGGGCTCATCGACAGGTTGGCAGGACCTGCAGCGATTCTCTTGGCTGACACAAACAAAGCCTTTAACTCCATGAGCTGGAAATATTTGTTTGTCTTCCATCAACGCCTTGATTTTGGTCCCAGATTTCTTTTTTATCTTAAATTACTGTATACTGATGTAAAAGCATTGTTGGAGTGGATGGTGCCATTCCAGATACAGCAGGAGATGTGGCAGGGTTGCCCCCTGTCCCCCTGCTGTTTGATCTTGCCACAGAACCCTCAGCAGTCTGGGTGACAATAGAAGCACAGGTGCTGGGCTTTGAATAGGGAGAAGGGCTGCTGGACAGAATAGCACTGTTTTTCCTCACATCGCCTGACGAATCAGAGCTTGAGTCCTCAGATTCTGCATATCTTTGGGGAGATCTTGGGCCTCCATATTAATATTTTAAATCTACAGTGTTCTCGGCTGGTGCTTGCCCCCAAGATTGCGGCTGGGCATTGGGTTTGCAGAATGCACTGTACGGGTTCAAATATCTAGCCATTTTTGTGTCCCCTGATGCGACTCTGGCATGGTTGTGCAATCTGGAGCCGGTTCTGGCTCACCTGTGGGAAGATATCCAGATCTGGTCCACCTTGCCTCTGTCCTCGCTGGTTCCTTTATCAGCTACAAAACTTCCCTTACGTGGTTCTCCAACAGTGGTTCTGTAGATTGAATTCCATCCGTACTGCATTTCTTTGGGAATGGGGGGGGACCCCTCTTATAGTCCTGAGTAAATGTTATCAGTCCACATACTGTGGGGGAATCGTAGTGGTGGATTTAGAATCATACTATCATGTGTTCCATCTTATAATAATTAAAGATTGGTGGTATGACGTCCAGGGTGACTCCACTTATTTGTGAGAGAAATGGGCAATGGGAGACTCCCCTATAGACACCCCTATTCTTGCTAACTTATATGGCAGCGCAACAGAGACTCCCTTCCCCAGGTGACGAGGATAGTTTTTAATCTATGGCGTTCCTTCCTCCGGCAGATGGGGTGGTGGGGCAGGTTAACAGAGTGGACACCGCTGTGGAGAGGTTGCATGCTCTCCCAGGTGACGGCACTAGAGGGTCTATAAGTGGGAACTAACTGGGATCTGTATCCTGGGAGATGTCATGTGCGGAAGGGTGCTGAAGTAGTTTCCGACTCTACAAGCAGAATATCGGCTCCACAGTAGCCAGTTTCATAGGTACCTTTAGCTTTGCCATGCTCGGACCCCCTACATTACTGCCCTGAGCACCCCTCCCCCACCAAATGTAACACGTTAAAGGGCAAGCTCCTTATGGGTGCCCATAAAGTTGCAAATATTTACCAAACTCTAATCTCAAAACGCCCCAACACATTTTCAGCCCTTAGGGCTGCGTGAGGCAGACGTGGGGACTCTCGAGAAAGAGGATTGGACTAAGGCGCTGGCAGCACCTTGTGCGGCTGCTATTGAGGCCTGGCTCAGGCTGATCCAATTTAAATACCTCCACAGAATATATTTTATACGCCATAGACTTTGATGCATGGATGTGATCGCCTCCCCAACCTGTCTCCGGTGTGGCATCAGGGAAGGCATATTTATTAATAGAGTGTGGTGCTGTCCAGAGTTGCATAGATTCTGGCGTGGATGACAACTGGGGGGGGTTCTCTCTTGGTTGAGCCCAATTGACCCTAAACTTAACTTCTACATCTCACCAATGATTTGGGTGATAACATATTGATTATCTCTACTGTATTTGGGCCTGACTTAAGCTAAGCAAGATATAGCGCAGGAGTAGAAGTCTGAGGCCCCCATCCCTGGGAGCATGGAAGAAAGGAATGGACCATTGTATGGGGTTGGAAACAGCAGTTTATAAGGCAAGGGGCTGCCTCCAAAAACACCCGAAGAGATGGTCGAGATGGGCAGATTACCGGGGCATAGAATTATAACTTGCCCATCCCAGGTCTCACTTGGTTCATGATGAAGTTCAGGCTTTCATGGGATAAGAGCAGGCTGGGTGGGTGTGGGATACAGATAGTCCCTATGGAACATTTCTGTGTTTTCCTACTGGATGTGAAGGATTGGGGTAGTATGTGCGTTCAGGTCTTAAATTTTTCTTTTGCATTATTATTAATCATTCTATCATTGTGTGTTGGCCTAAGAGGACTCGTTCCTTGTATAAACCACAAAATAAATAAAATGTGTTAAAAAAATCTTTCCCCCCAAAAAAAAAAAAAACATATATATACATATGGGTAGCTCAAACAGAAGCCTCTTCTTGGAGAACTCTACCTCTTGACATGATACTTAGTGGAGATCCGAGATAGTTCAAGAAAGTATGAAAAAAAGATTTGCAAGAAAATCTTTGGTAACAAATGTTTGTTTTTTCCTTCAGTGCCTAATTCTATCTTGTGCATGCAATCCCTTCATCTTTTCCATTCCCAGCCATCTGTTTCTTTCAATTTTCCCTTTTTTCAGGATTTCAGTTATTCTTACACCACTATAGCCGTAATAAGTCAATATTTATCTTACAGCTGAGTGCTTAAGAGTGGTCATTGATATCAGGTGGTGCTATATCAATGTTTAAGTAAAATAAATAATATGGAGACATTGAGGCAAGACCCCACACTGATGGTTACACCCTGTCATAAGGATGCACTGTTCAACTGTGTAATTATTAAAATTCCGTCCTCAGCTGAATAATGATTTTATTTCCCATTGTGCAGTCTTTGAGAAGTCATACTGTCCACACTTCACAAAGGCAATCCTTCATAATTCAATAAGCAGCATTACTCATCCATGTTGCAAGTACATAAAACAGATAGTGCTAAAGACACATAGCCAATCAGTAATGTTGCCCAACTAACAACAATGAAGATGTCCTGAAGAGTCAGAATGTCACCTCTTCGAATTAAATACTTATCATTATAAAGTGGCACGCAGGAGGAGTCGAGTCTGGATTAAAATATCTTAACTTTACATCCCAACCACTGCATATATCACCTTCTAGCTATTTTTATTCCTCAACAGTATCAACATTTCAGACTGATTTTTGTTACTTAGGGTGTATCAAATTATAATTTAGACACAACATATTATCTTTTAGAAGTATTCCAAATATGAATAAAGAAGTCAGATCTATAAGTTGTGATCCAAATCATATGGTTTCAAATCAATGTGATGGACTGGGAAGACATTAACTGTCAACGATGAGACGGTGACTTCTACGCCTAAGCTCATGCACTGTAAATGGGGTAGCTCCAAACACCTTGTCCTACCTGAGGGGTCCAGCTGGGGTCCAGTGTCCTCACAGTCGAGACATACTCCTTCATGGCCTGCTCAGCACTGGCATCTCCTAGAGCTTTCCAGGCTTCCCTGAGGCAGAGAAGAAGTGGTCAACCACCGCAGAGGCATTTTAAGAGCCACACAAGGAAAAAGAGGGGCTGACAAATATGTAGTTCCCAAAGGAAAGTAAGTGTAGAGAGTCCACTAGTCTGAGAATGGTCCCTCATCTGATCGAAGGGATGGAAGTGTCACAAAAACACATTCAAAGCCCCAGTGAAAACAGACAGACACTACAACAGATAAAAGACGTTGTAACACAAATAGCCCTCCTTCATGGACAAGAGAGACAAGAAACTAGAGAAATGATGGAGTGCTTAAGGGAAAAAAGATGGTGGGCGCACAGTGTGCTCTTCAAGAATGGAAGAAGCGTGCACCATAGGACATGAAATACATTCAACCAATTATTATAAAGTTCTTGAAAACCAAACAATTCCCCTTCACAGCCAGAAATACCATTAAGTTGAACTACCTTTGAAAACATGCTATTCTTTTTCAGTCCTGCAACATTGGTGGCAAGATGAGACTATCACACCATGCATGGAATGATTCCATTGAATCTTGAACACAGTAATTCCACTACAGAGTGCCTTCACTAAGCCACTGGATACATAAATACAAATGTCTTTTGGGAGCCTTACCATTTTTGTTTTCCTTCAAAATCAAAGAATCCAGGTTTTGGAATGTTACACTTGCCCACCTTCACCTGAGTTGGGAGAAAGAGAAGGTGTGGTTTAGAATTCCCTCCAGGAGGCACGTGGTCAGTTTCTTTCATACTAGCAATGCTGGAACTGATCCTTTATGGAACGTAAAGTACAAAGTACACTGTCCCAGAGTTATTATTGCCAGTGTTCTGAGGATTCCTGGGCCCATGCACAAGTACATCATTCAGTCCATTCAAGGCGCTGTACCTTGCATTCTGGGACCTGCAGTCCTGATTTTATGAGTGGAGAAACAGGACTACAAGTCTAGAACGCAATGAAAATAACTTAAACTATAAGACCTGGGAATCTTGATAACTTTGTTATACTAAAATGGTATTATTAACAAATGTCATTTTAGAAACCAAAGAAAGGCTGAGTCTGCGCGGTCAAGGTGGAGATCTCACACCAATCTCAGTAAAGTGCTCAAATGCGCTTACATACTTTACTAGCAGATTGCCTTGGATAGGCACTGTAACATTAAGATGGGAAAGAAAGATAGAAAGACACCAACACTGACAGAGAGAATGAGTGAACCCAACATAAAGTTTAAAAAAAGAAACAACAGAAACTTAAGCTATTTTGCAAAGAAGGAAAATTCAGCAACAAGCGAATGACAGAAAGAAAGACACCAAAACTGAAATAATAATGAGTGAACCTAATGTAAGGTGAAGCAAACAAAAAATGAATAGTATGCTTTTTAGAAAACATACGTAAATGTGAATGATAGGTACGGACATGGAACGAAAGGATGAGTAAATATGATAAAGAAAGACACTAAATAAATTCAGGGACAGGCGTAATTTAAATTTCAGTTTTGAAAGTTTTGCTAAGCTCACAAGCATCACAAAGATAGATAAGTGTGTAAAGTATACACAGGCCTGGCAGGAGAAGATTTTTCTTGCAATAATGTTTTGGTTATATTTCTTCCACAAAAAACAGGTTTATGCTCAGTTTTTTTCCCATGCAGGCTACGTTTATAGAGTGCATTTCCGGTGAGGTATAAAAATGCACCACATACAAAGGATGCACAAGATTTGAAGAATATGTCAAACTCTGATAAGGAAAATCTTCACACACAGCTAGTAAAATGTGAATGAAAAAAGCATTAGATTAGTATAAAAACGTAACAGTCAGACAAATCCAAAATATGCTTGCAGAGTAACAACAGCTCTTTTTTTTAATTTACATTAAAGGTGTCTCACCCGTTTCCACTAAACTATACCAAGCTGGCAACAATCTTGTAAAATTGCATTCCAGTTCAAATGTAAACGATACATGAACAAACATTATGAATAGAAAAAGCGCCCATCAGACTTTCCCAAGCCTCGAAAATTCTACTCCCCCTCTGGCTATGGTTTTATCAGGTCGAGCTGTTTTTAGTACTTTCTCGCATCTTCTGGGGAGCTGACATAGAACAGGTGTTCTGTTCAGTCAGAAAGTGAAGGAGTCCTTTCAATCTCTTATTGTCACATTTTCTCTGAGTTCAGAGATAGAGGTCAAAGGTCAGTTTGTCTTACAATTAATTTTTCTTCTGACTGCAGAGTTCCAGGAAGGATTTTGTCAGTTTTTTTCTAACACACAACATTTAAATAGCCATGTCATCTGTACAAACATTTAAAAATATATTTCAGTAGTTGTGAAAGCCCATTGTTTGTACTTCTGTGTGATTAAAAATATTTTAATAGGATGAAAACAGATCAGAACACTTCAGATTTGGTAATATATAGTTTTATAAGTAAATCTGCAAGTTAGTTGGAAGGATTTTGGAGACTTCTTGGAAATTTTCTATCTGTAAATGACAGTGTGTGCCCACATCATGCTTTAGTAATATATTTATTAAAAGGGTGTGTTTAAGCATAAACCCCCTGCTCTGGTAGCAATGCTATTAGTAAATTAAGAGGCCAGAAATGGATCATATGTCCCCTATATGTGGGCTAGATTCTTATTATACATGGTGCAAACGTTTAGTCTATTTAATGAAACATAAAAGTTGTTGTGTAAAGCAGAAATATTTAAAGGTACGCTCATACTTGAGAATGAAGACAAAGACGACTCTGTAAATTAAAATATTTGCCTAAGATCACACAATTTGAGACCCGTTTACAGGTCAAGTACATTACAGTTATGGTCGTCTTAATTATTCAAGCTACTCGACCTGCAGGTCTAGTATAAAAACTAAAGGATTTTTCCAGGACTGTATTCTGCTTTCATGGTTGCTAAGCTAAATTGCACCAAGAAACCATTTAGTAAAACAATTATAATAGACATCAGTGACATGCTTTGCCATTTAACAAGATGCTATTTTTCCTGATAACACCACCTGTCTTTTCAATATCACTCTCCTATTGATTGGGAGACATCCGAAGACATAGAACAAATTGATCTCTTTAAAATTTGTCTGCTACCAGATTCTCTGGATTGTGCCTTGCGCTACTGATGTGACTTACTGCACTCATTTTCAGTTTTCAAATGAATAACCACTTACATGTGCATTTATTAAGCATTTGAGCTTTCTGAAGTTGCTTTTTAAAAATATAAAATACATGATTGTTGCCGGCATTTTGTACCATAGGCCATTCAATGTCCAAACTATGATGGGAGAATTCTCTACCTTCCCCCTTAAAGAGCAAATAAGGCTCTTTTTACCAAGAGTGGACACACTATTAAACTCCATGAACAGAGAGGATGAAGAATTGGCTTAATTGTAAGGAAGAGCACAAATAAGTAACCTACCCATCTGCATCTGGAGTTAATACTTGCCAAGCGCCAACTGACTGGCAAACTTTATGGGTTTTAATCTGGGAAACAAATTCTTAAATATCAGTTACCTGATTATTCATCATCACTGTAAATAAATTCATAGAAATGTGCCATCATATTTATAAATATTTCTAACTTGAACTAAAAACCCGGAAATGATTGGATCTCTAAGGAAGACAGGCAATGCAACATCCTTGAAGATTCCATATTTAATCAAAGAAAAGTTCCTGTTGCTACAAGACTTGTAAACTCTCTGTGCAGCACAAGACTCACAGCTCTCAATGCCCTTCAGAGAAGTGGTAGACCACTTAAGTGTACCCACCTCTCAAAAACAAGACAGATGAATCGAAAGGGGAGGGTGGCCAACCAAGATGGGCATCGGATCGTAATCCTCAACGACTCTGCTAATTACATGGCAACAATGAGGTTTACTTAGCCAAACTAACGGCAACCTCTGCGAGTGTACGGAGGGAGAACAGTACAGATGCCTAGCAGCCCCCAAGAGTCCTGATGGTCCAATACAACCAGACTGAGCAGAGATGGAGATGCATGAACTTTACCAATATGGCAGGCACCAGATAGCTGTGCACCCGCTAATGCTGGAATTCAGTGGCAGAGCGGCCCATTTCGGCAGGCTAGTGTCTACACAGATCAGGTTCATTGCGGGTGCCTCTGGTGGCTGTGGCGGCTCCCCCCCGACCACTAACTCAACCCGGTGAGTGCACTCCGTGTTCTCGGCCATCCACCGCCTTGCACGGTGGAGGGTGTGTACCGCCAGGGCCATCTGGAGAGCACACGACGGACTCCGGGGAGGCCCCATCTGGAGCAGGACGACAAGGAAATGTCAATGGGAGAGGAAACAAGGCTCCACACTCAGCACCGATAGTCCTTTTCCATTGCCTAACCCTAAAATGGTGCTATAACTCTAAAGGACAAACCGAAGACCGCCTGGCCTGGGACTTCCATCGTGAAATAGTTGTGGGGCTCCCGCAACTCGCAGTCTGTCGGAGGATTGACTGGTCATTCTGGGGGCATGGGATGCACAGAATCACTGGAAGAGGGACTGTAGGGGATTCACCTGATTCCTGCCTGAGGTTACAACCTGGAGAGGGCCAAATCATCAACGCTATTTGACCTAGATGCTCATATAGTCCACGCACGTCTCAACAGCAGTGAGTGCCGTTGAGTAACGCCCTGGGGCGATATAGCGGGCAGATTGGAACCTTCAACATGCTAATGGACCCTGCATACACGGAAGGGTGGAACACAACAACAGGGTTTGTCTGTGTATTATTGACCACTAATGGGGATGGTCGATCCTGGAGCAGTAGGAACATGAGGGAGCCTATATCCTAAAAACACCAGTGGTTCCGTACCTGCTTGTAGAATTCGGACTGCCTGCGAAGTAATTGCCCCTCCACAATCCATAGGTTTGATGGCAGCCACCCCGAAAACAAGGCATCACACTCCCACTAGCTGTCGAAAACCACCCCGGCTCCATCCGACTAGCATATTCTGTCCAAAAAACATCAAATCGAACAGAGTTTTGAGCTATTTCACCTTGGCTGAGGCCAGAGACCACGCGTTGTCACCTACCCCAAAGACAAAATGCACCTGACCTCCTTGCAAGACTATAAAATGGAGCTTTGCACGGAATTCAAAGTGGATTTATCATCCTCTATGGAAACTCTACACTCATATCACTGACAGACTCACTACACTGCAATAAGATATCAACTCGATGGGCACCCGCATCCTAGACCTTGAAAACAAAATCTCAGACTGGGACCAGCGAATTGACTGAATTGAGAAAAAAATACCCTTCTCTACCAACAACTACAGGACACAATCTTAATGTGGAGAAGAGGGTGGAGGGCATGGATCTAGAGACATTCATGACAGGCCTCTTCTCGGAAATATTGGGCAAAACTTCAGCCAATGTGAAGATGAACAGGGCCCACCAAGTGGGGCCCCAGCTAGCCGGGGAAGGAAGATGTCCCAGAGATGTGCTACTCAAACTACATTCATTAAAAAGAAAGACGCCATTCTGCAGCGGCTCGTAAACTGGACGCTGTGACATTTCAGGGCGCGACCTGTTCTCTCTCAGCAACTCTTCTCAGACGCCCACAATTCCGGCCTGCAACAAAAAAACTAAGGAAAGAACAGATCAGGTACCGCTGGATGTATACTTTTGGCCTAGCTTTTGACTTACACAATTAACCACGCAATGTCACTGAGCTAGCCGAGGCTATGACCCTACTGAAGGTTCCATTTCCCCTTTGAGTCAGAGAAAGAAGACCTTCCTGGTGCCACAGGGGTACGGACCCAGGGCCCTACCTCAGGGACTTAATGGCACCAACAACTACGTACTCAACAGAGGAGGAAATGAAGAAAGACCCTCAAAATGGTCTGTGGATTAATCACAAAAAGGGTTCCCAAGTTCTGAGGGCCCCTTCATCCTGAGACAGAACAGAGACTATCACTAGACAAGAGAGGCAGAGAAGTTTCTCCTTCTCCCATACCTTTAATTGAGGGGCTTCAGGAGGAGACTCATTCAAACAATACGTTCCTCCTTCTCCCTCCATTTAGCTCACCTAAGCTACCCTACTAACTTAAAGTTTCCATGTAGAGCCAATAGTAGTCCTAGCCCGAATCGCCTACTATGATCAATGTTCTTACTCGGGAACATCCCATTTGGGTCTTTACTGTTGACAAGGTTATGCATTTGTTGATGTTTGATTTAACGTTTAGGAAATGGACACCAGCACAACAGAGATGCGGGAGGGTCGACAGGGGACCCAGAGGATTAATGGCAGAGCAAGAAAAGCATGGTTGAAGCATTAGGGGGGCGAAAGCTTACAGTGAGGGGAGGGCAGCTTATAGACTCCTTTATAGAGGGGGAAGAGAAATTATGGAAATCCCTCTCTGACAATAGCCACGATATAGTGGTGCTACAAGAGATGCATTTAAAAGGGTTGACGGCCATAGGCTAAGGCATAAAAACAATCTACAGATATATAAAGCCGCCACCTCTTCTAAACATTATGTTTCACTCTTCAATGCAATTTAGACCGGGGGTTATTAAACAGACAAGGATAGCAGAATTGTTACTGGGAAAGGGAACTACAAGGCACAACATGCACTTTCACGTCAGTCTATGCACCCAACTTTAATCAGGCACCATTTCTACAATCTTTCCCGACTATGATGGGAGGGTTGGTGGAGGGTGACGTAGTGGCAATGGGGATTTCAATTTAACGTCGCATTAAGGTTGATAGTATCCATCGCCATAGAACTTCCACAGGGAGCTTTCCTATATTCCTTAAGTAGACATTTCGGGAGATGGGCCTTTTAGATGCATGGAGATCACTCCACCCGACCACAAGAGACTATACATTTTTCCTCTCACACACATCACACTTACTCTCGACTAGCCTATGTCTTCATTGGTCAAACCCTACATCACGAGGTACAGAATACCTTGATTTTGCCCATAACCCGTTCTGACCAGGCTCCAGTCTCTGCAAAATTCACATGGGGTTATATGCCAGCCCGCACAAGGCGATAGTTCTTCCCCAACTCACTGATAACAGACCACCTTTCACATGTTTAGGGAAAGGGACAGAGACTTTTTCCAACACAATAACCTGCAGGACACCAACCCTTTCAACACATGGGATGCCTTTAAACTACCGTTCGGGGAACCTGTATTGCTTTGACTACGGAGCTCAATAAGCAAAGAACATCGGAGAGAGAAAACCTTGAACGGGAGCTACAGTTCCTAGAACAATCCCACAAAACCACCCCGTCCCTTTCACTTCAGTGGAAAGTAACTGCCTTGAGAGGGGAACTAAATGCTAAATATACAAAAGGGCTGAATTCACACTATTGCGACTACACAGTACCTCCTACATGCATGGCAATAAAGTGGGCCCAGACCTAGCGAGAGCTTAGATACAAGAGAGAACAGGAATACATAGGAGACATTTGCTGGGCTACGGGGACGATGGTGACCTAGAACCCTGAAAAGGCACAGACCTTCAGATCCTTCTACAACCTTTACCTGGCAGGCCAGGCAGAGGTTTGGGATCAGAAGGAATACTTAGAGGGGGTGGATCTACATCAAGTGACACAAACTAAAAATGAGATACTGCAAGAACCAATAGTAGAAGAGGAGGATTTTCATCTACAAAAGCCCTAAAACTCCATAAACACCAGGCCCTGACGGATTTGAGGCCCAATTTTATAAAGCATTCAGCTCAGAACTGGACCCCATTTACCTGTACTGTTTAATTACATAGCGCAGTCAGAAGCAGTCATGTACACTTTGAGCAAAGTGTTAATCACAGTACTGCCAAAACAGGGCACAGATCCACAGGAATGCAGCTCATACTGGCCAATCACTCTGATCAACATATATGCAAATATTTTAGTTGATCGATTAGATGACCTGATGCCGGATTTGATCCACCAAGATCAATCTGGCTTTATTAAGGGTCGACAGACTCATGATACCCTGCTGCATGTTATTATAGATAAGGCCACTAAAAATAAATTACCACCAGCAGCCCTACTTACATGCCAGAAAGGCTTTCAACAGAGTGAACTAGGCCTCTCTGTTTCTGACCCTCAAACGATTTGGCTTCTGTGAACCATTGGTTGCTATGGTGTACGCTAACTATGTAGCCCTGAACTATACAGTTACAGTTAATGGGTTTCAATCTCTTCCAGGCCCTCCCGCTCTATTTGCAGAAAGAATTCCTCCCGACTCTATGCTCACTGATTACAAAATTCATGTAGCAGAAGGGCAGAGCACGCCTGCAATTTGAACTCCTACGACTCCCCTCTTCAGTGGGAGACCTGGCACTCACAGACTTCCTTTTATACTACCCGGCTGACAAACTACAGGTGATAACTGAACAGTCCCTAAGACTCTCAGACAAACATTGACTACATATGGACAGGGCCATTGTGGGACGGGTCATCTGAGATGTTCTTTGGAAGCCTAAAACTGAGCGTCCACCCAATGCTTACTTAAGCACGCCAACCAGAACAACTCTATAGGTATGGGGCGCGGTTAACAGGACAGCATAGTGGACCACCTTTCCCTCTCGTCACACTCCCATTCACTTCAATCTGGCTTTGCCTCCAGCGGCGTCACCAGGGACCTTTGATGCATGGAGAGAACAGGGTTGCTTGACACTGGCTGATTTTTTCAATAACTGTGACATTTTGGCCTTTGCAAACTGTAAACATGACTTTCACTTAACAGATGTAGAACACTACCACTATACTCAACTTGAACACTGGGTGACACATCCAAGGAATAGAGAAGCAGCCACTAGGGAAACTTACCCTCACTGAGCAATTTGTCAAAAGGAATGGTGGGTCCAAGAGAACTATATCTTATCTTTATGCCTTATTAATACGCACCCTCTTATCCCCACGGCGTTGTCACATTTCATTCTGGGAAACAACTTTGAAGGGAACCACATCAGATAGCGCATGGGAGACGCTATGGTAGGATATACGATAATATAAACACTCCGTACCCTGGAATGAAGCCCACTATAAAGTGTTGTAAGATTGGTATTTACACCCCACTAAATTGAAGACAATAGTAATAGGGACAACAGAATTGTGCTGGCGGGGTTGTGGATTAATGAGGGACTTCCATCGTATTTAGCGGGACTGTCTAATACTAGCCCACTCTGGAACAAAATCTTGGCAGAAATTAAGAAGATGGTGGGTTACCCGATCACAGACACTCCAGCGTTCGCATTACTTGGCCTTCGGGATGCATCTTTATCGCACCAAACTAGGGAAGACAAAACAATTACGTGGTTATGTCTCCATGCAGCCAAGATGGCAATAGCTGCAGCACTGAAAAAACAGCACGCTCCAAGGCTCACACAATGTCATGCTCGTCTATGGAGGGCATCGACGTTAGAACGCATGACCGATATTTTTTAGTGATAACTTTAAAAACTTTGAGTATCTCTGGGGTCCCTTGGTAACATACTTATCCATGGACCTACCATTGATGGCTTGTCACACGCACCCAAGCTTTGCATCTGTTTCAGTGCACATGACCACTTGTGACACTTTAGGACAAATAGTTCAATACTGCTTTGCCCTGTAGACGATTCCTCCATGGATCCGTCTAACACCGTATAGCAACTGCTTAGTTAACCGTTCCCAAGTGCACTGTTTATCATATTCTTTGTATTTTACATTTTTTTGTCCTTTCCTTCTATTGTTGCTAGGATTTATTGAATGGTACAGCGACACCTAGAATGGAGGCCGTATGGTATACAAAGAGAAGGGGCTGGCCTCAATGTCAGCCAGCACTGTAATTGTCCATGTGTCATGACAACACGAAGTGTGACTACGTCTTCACCTATTAAGCTGCTGGAACATACTGTATCTGATTTGTAGAGACAAGACTCTTAGGATACACACGACGGTGCTCTTAAACTTCAGTGTACTTTCTTTTCAAGGGTTTCTCTGTTTGTTATTAAATGTGAAGAAATTTGAAACAGTTTCACTTGAATCTTGTTGCTTGAGTAGGACACTCGTAGCCTGTACTAGAATTGGGTAAACACCACATTTAACTAGTTTCTGCCGTAACTGCCCAGTGTCAAAGACTGCGTTAAAATCTATAAAACGTGCATACAATTTACCTCATCTTTTTTGTATTAAAATAAAAAAAAAACTTATGTTGCTTCTGGGACCCTCTCAGTACGTTTTTCTGGTAAAAACGTGGCATTATATTTTGAGTCTCTTAAGGACAATCAGACAGTAGTATGATGGGTTTGACTATGGACACTTCTTAGCAACACAAAACAAAAATCCCATCTGCAGATGCTTTGCAGGAGTCACATTAACTCGCTATGCTACTTCGATGCAAAACTGAGAATAGAGAAAATACAGGTCTCTCCAGCAAATGCGTTACCCTCAAAACTTATCTTACCATTATTATTGTTCCCTGGGATTAACGAGACACACAAAGATCTCTGCAGCAGTTGCCTTAACCCCATAAGATATTTTAAAACGAGACTTTGCAACCAATTAAGCAGAATAGATTTACTGCTATGGTTCTCCTTGTTGCGCACTTCTTTATGGCAGTGTTTTTAAAAAATAAATGTATAAATTGAGGACCACGTTGTGTCAGGGTGCATCATGATTTTGGCACAAACCAGACAAAATCTCATAACACACTCAAATGTACTCATGATAGACCTGTGAAACGTGTGAAGAATAAAAACCTGATGCCACTTCCTATAAGGTCATGGGTTGTGATATATCGTCTTGTGATGGTTTGATGTTGCTGTGATGGCACGCACCATGATTTCATTTGCATACTGCCTAACTTGGTTAGTCCCCCCACTTTTTTTTTTTTTTTAAAGAACTTGTGCCCTGGTCCGACTATCGATTAAATTCAATGAGCAACAATACCAACCAAATAGAAGTGCATTTGTAATGGTGTGGGTCAGTCCCAAAAAGAGTACAGTGGACTAGCAGGATTGTGTTTAAGGTCTCAGAAGTAGAAAGTGTGTAGTGTAGGTAAAGTTACCTCGGGCCATAGATACTTAAGCGTGGGGGAGGGCAATCTGCAGAGCAGAATCAAGGTGTACCTCTAGCCAGATTCTGAAGATTGCGGCGGGAGAAGTTACTCCAAAGCAGAAACTAAATATCTAAACAAAGTAGCATAAAAGGAAACACATTACGGAAAAGGGATGTTCCTAAAAATGTTGCTTAGGATGTGCTGTATTGCAGGTGGCCACCCAAATAATATAACTGGTAATGCTGCAAAGAAAGGCTCATTTGCATTCTTATGACTGTGAGGAGACGTATCCACAGGATGCTTTAAGGCAGAACATTTTAAGCATCTAGAGATAGTAACACTACGAAAGGCAAATGCTGAGAATGTGTAGCCATATCGCCGGAAAATTTTACACTGCTGTGCAAGTCAAAAATAGGCGGGGCAAGGCCGCAGAAGTAGCATAACGTTTAGTCTGCACAATGCTTGGTGAAGCTCACGAAACGCAGATGAATAGTAAAGGGCACGGATAGTACTGTCTGATTAAATAGCAACAGTTGACACTAAAAACCAAGAACATGAATCAGTCAATTACTTCTATCATAATAAAAGATGCCATGTGTAACTTAATGGTATTTATTGCATGGTTATCATATGGTTAATGGGTAACTAGATTCTGACAGCCAAAAGTCGCATTTAACGCTTCAGTTACAGCAACGACTAAAAACAATATGTTGCAACGGATTTGGCGCTTTCCATAGCGGCATTACCTGCTTATACCGGGCATACAGGTAAAGGAGCTGTTCTCTACTAGCCACATGCACCATCCCCTGCAAGCGGTCTGCTGCCTGCTGAAAATGGGAGGCCAACAGCTTGTAGTCCTCCTCATCTTCTGGGTTGGGGTCCGTTGAGTCAAAAGAGTCGTCCCCGGAGCTGTGGTCACTCAAAGTCTCACCGCTCACGAACAACGAGGCCATGGCTCAGCAAGTGTCTGGTCCCCTTTTTTCTCCTCTAGTGATGCTTCACACTCGGGGTCTGCCCCTTGGTACTAACAGTGCTGGTACTAGCACCCCACCAGAGTGGTTCTCTTTCTTCGCTAGGCCTACATGCCAATACCCCCGCACCACAAGGGAAGATCCTTCTCCAGACAGATTACAAACACCTGATCGTATGCACTTTCCAGACTCTAAACAACGTAACATGAGAAGTCAAGCGGAGATCATGAGGAAGCGGATTACAAACTGATTGACAGGGCATGGGGCTGCGCAAGGAGAGCCTTTTGCAGCGGTACTTTCCATTAAACCCTGTCATTGGTTAGAAATCATGACCCGCCTCAAAAAGGTTGCCCAGCTCTTCCCAAAGAAACATGGCGCGACGGATAACACCTCCCCCGGTCCTGCAGTGGAACTTCCGTGCTCCGGAAGGTATGTCCCAGCCGCACGTGAGCCGGTACTTTTGCCAGTTCTATGTGGCTGATAGCGAAGAGCGAACGTGCAAGGAAGAAAATAGGAAAATCACTACGGCGTGTGGCTGACAGCCGGGGGCGGGCGGTGTCGGGGGAGTCTCAATTAGGGTGACCACTTGATAAGAAGTGATAATAAAAGTTCAGGACAAAGGGTCGTAATTCAGGACAAAAGGTCTTTTTACGGACACATCGGGGGATGTTGCACGATTATAAAATACACAGTTCACAGAAGTACAAGCCGATATTGTTATATGATTAGTTTGTTTTAAATATTAATTGTAGTGTTGAGCAAACATCAAACATAGCTGGACAGATTAAAGATGAAAAAGCTAGTGTTAAGATGCCGATACAGGTTAGATTTAACCACAGCTTTATTCCAATACCACCAACCCAGGACAAAGCGGCTACACTCGATGCTCACTCTGTCCAACTGCCAAAGAACCTCCTTTGCTCATCACTCGCACAAGGAACCATGATGAAGTGAGGGTTCTAATATGTGCCTTACATTGACAGAATCATAACCAGGTAACTATAACAGCTAGCAACCTTATACACTCCGAGCAGCCAAAATATGGGTAGTTTTCAGAATTCCACCCCAGTGCCACGTGTGATAATGCCAGAGGAGGACTACGTTACTGAACATAGACTTAGAGTTCATATGCATCAGGATTAAAAGAGTGTGTGAAAAAGAGAGAAATGGTGGTGAGAAAGGAGGAAAGGGCTATATACTTACAGGGGGAGAAACAAGTTTTGAAACGTGAGAGAAAAGGAAAGCCGGCAAAGACCTGCAAACTGAGAGAAAGAGTATATGGTGAAAAGCGAAAAGAAGGCAACAGAAGAGGGAGCACAGAAAGGTGCTAAAACATACAGAAAACTACCGAGGATGACAGAGAGAAGAATGAAAAGAGAACAAAAGGTAGAGGGGACATTTAAAATGGAAGGAATAAGGAAATGATACAAAGCTTGTGGGAAAGTGTAAGAGGGAGCGACGAATGGCAAGGTAGGAGAGAGGAGGGAACGGAGAGAGAAAAGATAACTGAGAGATGAGGTTGTATAAGGAATAAACAGGTGATGTGAGAGTTCACTTTGTAACTTGCATATCAGACGTTTTAATCCCATTTCGAATGCACCATATGTTTGAAAATGTGCTACTCTGCTCTTTCATGCAACACAGCACAGCAACTTCACTTGCTGTGTTGCTTGAAATGTTAGTAAATATATCCCTCAAAGATTTGGCACAAATGTCCAGACTTGTTTTGGATTATGTATGTGCTCCGCTGACGTTTGGCTAGGGTCCCACTACAGAAACAACACATGCATACAGACAGAAAAGCATGGTTTGTTATTTTTGAAAGAATGAGGGAGAAATCCATCCAAGGTTCCAGCCTGTAGCGTTTGTTTGGCAGGTTACGGTGTGACACTAGAAGATTGTTGGATTAGAGCACTTTACACATTATTGCACGAAATGGGGGTTAATGAGTTCGGGAAACGACAATGAACAATCATATTAATGTTCTCAGAACAGTACCTGAGATAATTGTAAAAAAAAAAAAGGTACATCAACCACTCGTTGCTATGATTTTTAGCATTCTGCAATGTTGAGAAAGCAAGCTACATAAAATCTGTTTGGTGTCTGTAGCCCTGTGCACATCTGTCTTCAGCAGCAGTGTATGAGTCCTAATCTATAACTCATGACCCATACATGTCTATGTCTCTCTTCCCATCAACAAGCATCTCTGTGTTCTCTGTGTATCGGTATCCGGGTGTCTGCACATAATTTTCAAACCAATATGCAGGGAGCTTAGAAATCAGTGGAAAGGAAGACATTTACTATTTGTTCAGAAATATCTGAACCATTAATTTAAATGGAAATATAAAAGTGCAGCTACTGACTGTTAAGAGTGCCTGTTTGCTCCTGAGAAGTGCCGGTACCCTCCTATTAAATGTATTGCGAGACTGCTGAAAACTGCAGGTATTCTCCCTCTTAAATTAAAGAATTGCAGGTATGAGTACCAGACAGTCCCTGCCATTTAAAGCACTGATCTGAACCACTGATCTGGACTATCCCTGCCTATGAGCTTTGACACTGTCGGTGTCCAGTCAGATTCATGGCATGGCAATGGGGCCAAAGCTGGCCCTTGCTCGATTAGCTCCCTGGGCGGATATAAATCTGGCACACTCATTGCAGCTAGTCATTAAAATAAAAAAAATGAACAGATGATGGACGGAATGCTAAGCAATGACAAACATTCACCCTCAGACTCAGATCTGGGCTTAAATCCATTCTTTCTTTGCTCGCACGTCATTCCAGTTTGGACCCAGCAAGATGCAAATCAGCCTTGACCCTGCCCCCCATGGGAAAAGTCCAGCCCAAACTGCCAGGTAAGGTTCTCCCTGGAGTGGAAACAAGCAGCCAGGGACTGGTATCTGGGTATCACCCCTCATCAGCAAGGCTAGCTTGAATCCAGTGGCACAGTGAGCACGGGACCCACGTCTGGGCATACTCTTCCCACTTCAGGCCATTATAGCAACACAAAGAGATCATACTTGTCAGATCATGATAAATATTTACATTTTTAAATTAATGTTGGGAAGATGCCCTCCCCAGACATTATGGGAAGCACGAAAGGCCATGATCCAAGGTTCTTTGTGTAGTAGCATAGTAGGCCGCAACTGTCTATACCAAGAACTATGTTGCTGCTGGAGACAGGGCTTCTAGTCCTAGACAAATTTCTTTCCTTACATACACCTAAATCCCCTCACAGGCAGCCCACCACAAACGTCTCCTGGCAGACAGACCCATCTACACTAAGACTGTTATTTCTGGTTGGTGACACAGCACCACATCTACCACTGGACCACTGGGAAAACAAAGACAGGCTCCTTTGTGGGCTCGCTAAACGAGTCGACCCAGTCACCTCATTGGGCATATCCTAGACCCAAAAGATGCCCTATCACTAAGTATATGTGGCATCCTCAGGATTTTTCTGATTATTACGGAACCCTGTGTGTGATGAGAGGCCCTCCCCATTTGAGGGCAATGCAAGACTTTATTTCTGACCCTTTCATGCAGCATGCTTCTTCTGCTAAAGTAAATAAACCCTGACCAACCCATCAGCTCTACAGAGCTGGGTGAGGGAACAACAATCTTGAAACCGGGGAAGCAGCAGGACACAATGGCTTCCCAGTAGAGTTTTTTTTTTTTAAAGAGCCTCTTTGGTAAGTTAATCCCACATTTGCTTCCACTGTTCAAGATCTCTGTGGCAGACTGCTGAAATCAGACCTATGAAAGGCAGAGATTACCATGATCCACAAGCCCTGCAGGCTAACTGACTCCTGTGCTTCATACCGACCCACCTGTCTACACTACTAAACAGAGATCAAAAGTATTGTTAATGTCTTACTCTGATAATTAGTCCCCTGATGCACCGGATCCAAATGGGTGTGTGCCAAACCAGTCACCAGGGCATTACATTCGGAGACTCCATAATGTATTGGCACAGACACACTGCTTGGAGGCTCCCATTGCTCTGCTTAAGATAAACTCACAGAAGGCCTTTGACTCTGTAAACTGGGACTTTCTCTTTGTTGTACCTGAAAAGATCAACTTTGGCCCGAGCTTTAACCTCTTAGCTGCTGGGCCTGTGTTGAAAAATGTGGTTTTCTGATTCTAGCTCTGTTACAAAAAGGACCTATGGAATAAGACAGCATCTTACATGTCGCTCAACATGCATTATTTATGTGATTCAGTGCCAGCGTCAAAGCTGTAAAAAACAATATGTAGGTCAAACTGTGAATGACCTCCGTACACTGTTCAGGAACCACAAATCAGCAATAATTAACAAGAAACTGACCAGCCTGTAGCCAACCATTTTAACCTTATGGACCATTTACTATCAGATTTGAAGATTTTCCCTGTGGAACATGTTTTAAAGGAAGAACTACTGGACATCAGAGAAAATGTCTGGATGTACCGTTTAAAATTACTGCATCCAGATGGACTGAACATCACTGACGATACCACTTGATTTATGCATATTTAAAGAGTTCTCAGGACTGCATTGATTCCACATTCCAATTGGAATCTTCACTCATGATGCTTTTTGAAAATCCACCAGTATCAGCTGTGCACCCACTGAGCAAACAATCTTGTACTACCTGAGGAAGGCGGAAGCTGAAACGTTGTAGTAGAAATATATTTTTGTTCTTTAGTGAGATCATCTGTTTGAGTCACTTCTTTCTTGGATATTACATTTTCTTGTGACTCATTGTATCCTTTGGGATCAAGAATTTTGCCCTGGCTGGCTGTTGTTTTCTTGTGATCCTGCATCTTCCAGTATGTGTGTGTGTGTATATGTATATATGTATATGTATATGTATATGTATATATATATATATATATCACTTTTATATGTGGGCCTGGTTTTCCTGGGGGCCGATCGCAGCCCCCAAGGAAACCACACATGTATTAACAAAAGTGATCTATATATATATATATATATAGATCTATCTACATGGATAGATATATAGATATATATATATCTATATATCTATAGATATATCCATGTAGATAGATATATCTACATAGCCATATCTATATATATATATATATATATTTATATATATATATATATAGATCTATATTTTTTTAGTAGTTGTATGGTTTCCTTGGGGGCCAAAATGGCCCCCAGGGAAACCCTACAACAACTAAAAAAAAAATTATTGCCCCCACAGGGGGTTGCTCTGCCCACGGGCAACCCCCTGTCCATTTCTTTTTATTCTTTTTCTTTTTTTCTTTATTTATTTTGAAATAAAATTTAGCCCCTGGGGGGGCGTGATCGTGAGCGATCGCAGCCCCCCAGGGGACACCTACCTTTTTTCTTTTTTTAAATATGCCCCCCGGGGGGGGGGCATTTTCCGAGGGAGCCGACCCCCCATGTGAAATCCCTGGTGTCTAGTGGTGTTTCCTGGCCCCGAAACACTTCCAGGAAGGCCTGGTAAGAAAGGGGAGAGTCTCCCCTTTCTTACAAGGCCTTCCCGAACGTGGGGAAGGCCGTTTGGGGCCGTTTTCCCCATCGGAGCAGGAAGCGGCCTTGTGGCCGCTTCCTGCTCAAGGCGCACTGACGTCACAAAGGGGCGGGGGGAGACACGGAAAAGCTTTCGTGTCTCTCGGGGATAAAAAATAAATAAATAAATCCTCGGGTGCGATGCACCCGAGGATTTATTAACCCCCTCCCTGGTGTCGGCCACTGGTCGTGACCCGCACCAGGGAGGTAGTGTAGCCAGAAACGTTTTCGAGTGTTCTGGAAGCCAATTGTAATGCCTGTTTTCACAAGTGCAAATCAGATGAAAATGACATCACAGGAGCTGTTTTTTTTTTTTTTTTTTAACTTTAAGTTATGTTGTACAGCAGCTGAGCTGTTCTGCAATATATAAAAAAAATGACAAAGTCAATAGACTTCCATACGCGAATCCTATTGGCTTTGCCAACTCTTGTTTTTAATACAAAAGACTTCGCAAGCACTGCGCGAGCACTGTGCAGGTGAAACCTAAAAACAAAGCACTGACTGAAAAATGTATCTGTGCAATCATTCTTACAAAACCTTGAAAATGCCTAAGCCATTAGAGTCACAAACTCTGAAAGTCGTCCTTCCATCAAAATTATTACTGTTTTTCAGAGTTTGGAACAAACAGTGCTTTGAGGCAATGGAAACTGTGGGTGCTGCGTGGCACATCAAAAATGCGCACATAACAGAACTGCTATACACCAGCTCAACTTGGTTCATTTTTCATCCATATAATAAAGATAAAAGGGAAAGTCCAGGACCTGAACCTATGAATGTCAGGTGAAACAAAAATAGCTGCAGCAGACGCTGTAACCCACTAAGTTACGTCACACACCAGGGAAAACAAAGATTCCTTTTCAGTGAAAAAACACAGCTCCAACGAGTGTCTGGCTGGAAAGTAATTGCAACGGAATGTAAACATGCCCTGCCTTAGAAATGTGCCTACTTTGGGTAAAAAAAACTGAGCGTCAAGCTTTTCAAAAACTACAACTGGCAGAAAGCCTCTGGCACAGCCCAGTGAAATGTTATGACAAGACCGGAGGTTCCTATTATGCTTTCTTTTCTTGTTAAATTTTAATAGTAGCAGTCAAGAAAGAAAACTACAAATCCAAGAGGCGAATGGTAATAGCCAATGGGAAAAAACGTGTAGTCCGTAGTAATACACCAATTACACACCAGATGGTCCCATATTACTTATCTTGACAGTGAACAGCCCTCTTTTCTTGCTGCTCGCAGTCAAGATAAGTATATTTTCAGAATACTCTTAACATTTACGATGATTGTTTAATGTTTATTGATTTATGCGCGTTTGCTTTATCGCGCGGTCTCTTTCACTCGCTTTCTCCAGTCAGCTTGTAGCCGCACATTGCTTTGTACTCCTGCCTCGCATGCGCTGTTTTTTCCTAAACCTACAAAGTTCCCCTCAGCTTGCGATCACCATTTTCGACGACGGTTGAGGGACGAACATCGAACTCCTACCTGTCTCCACTGTCAAATACTTCTGCAATTTCAGTTTTGTTCCCTGGATATCCCTGACGCTCACATTGCCATTCTCCTGAAGATGCCTCTGTTTCTCTGCCTTTCCAATTGCCGGTCCCACACTTTTCTCCATCCATAGATGGAGTCAAGCAGTTTTTTCCTCCGGTTGAGGAAACTTTAACCCTTTCACCACCAGCCTTTTTTGTAACAGCTTTACAAAGTTGTTAGAATGGAGATTGATAGTTCTCCTATTTCACATGCTCTGAATGAGGTGGAGGAGGCTATTAAGGATAACTTGAGTGACTTTATACAAGTCTCTGTGGAGCAGGCAGTCTCTGCCTCAATGGATGAATTGTCAAAGACTTTAGAGAATTTAGTTTTTACTTTGGTTTCCAAGATGATTTTGTCCCAGTCTGCGGGGGATAGCAGAAAGTGCACTTTTTCAAAAAAAAAAAAAAAAAGTTCCTAAGATTGCGCTATTTGTTGGTGAGGGATCCTCACAAAAGGCAGAGGATGTGGTTCCTCACAGGCCTCCCTTACGAGAGGCGATAAAAAAAAAAAAAATAGTCTCTCAAATGTACGCCTAAGCACTTGTTCTCTCCTATAATAATTTCAAACATTCTTGGTACCGATGAGGATTTATAAGATGCTGACTCGGATATATGTAAATCCGACAATGATAACTGGGACTTCTTTTCCCCCCCTTCTCCAGAGAAAGCCAAACATTCGGCTCAATGGGCTTCCAAACCTTGTATAATTACTGACACGGGAGGGGTTCCTATCTTTGACCCAAACAATATCCATCACTCACATTCCACTGAATGGTTTCCCTTCGGACCATGTTGGAGAGTACATAGCTTCAAGACTACTCACACCTCTGGACAAACAATCCAGAGCAAAATTAACATCGGAATGTCTCCGCCCTTCCCTACAGTAAAAAATAACTGTAGCTCCTACCATCGACCATTCTCTTATTACCTTCTTTACCAAGCTTGGCAATGATCCACGCAAGGAAGTGGATAAGGCATGGTCCACATGCCAGGACAAGCTGTTAAGACATTGTGGGGCCATTAAGCTGCATTTTTTATCTGGCTGGGGCAACTCGATTGGATAATTCTCCCGTTATTCCATTTCACTTGTTGTTATGAGTTCAGTGTGCTATATGTTTATTGGGTAATGCCAACTCAGCATTCACCCATGAGCTCAGGAAAGGACTCCTGCTCAAACTTGACCCCAAACTGACGAATCTGGCCATCATGGATCCAGGTATCAAGGAGTTTAGAAAATATGTTGCAACGTTCGCTTCTCTGGGCAAAGCTCAGCAATCTCTCAAGAAGATGTTCTCCAGTCAGGTTTTTGCCAGGGCTGGCAGAGGCAGGAACCGCTTTGCGGCCATGCATACAATAATCATGGTTCCGGTGGCGCACACAACACCTCTTACCAGGAATACAGACCACCGTTCTACACACAGAGAAGCCATGGTTTCTGCAACAAAGGCAACAGGAGTTCCAGATATGCCTCTCAACCCGGTAAGTCGCCTTTCTGCCCTTCAACTGTAGGAGGTCGACTTTAACTTTTTCTTCCAAAATGGTAGTCAATTGCTGCGAATCCATGGGTTTTAAGCACTGTTCAAGGATACGCTATTAAGCTTTACTCAAAGCCTTTTCAGTCAGTGCTTCCTCATCCTCCCCAGTTTTAAATGGAAACGACAAATTTAATTTTGTCAGAAATTCAAACTCCTCCAAAAACAGGCAATTGTCCCTTGTCAACTCAATTTTTCAGGTTTCACCAGTTCAGTCTTCCTAGTCCAAAAGAACAAAAAGATGCGCCCAGTTATCAACTTGAAACATTTCGATCAGTTTGTTGTTTATCGCCATTTCAAAATGGAAACCACCTTACATCTCAGAGATTCTCTTCTTGAGGGCGTCAGGAAGCTTCGCTTGAATCTTCATGATGCGTATCTCACCGTCCCCATGCATCCGGACTCCAGGAAGTGCTTACAATTCCAATGGCCAAACCGTCCTTTTAATTTCTCTTCTCTTACTTTTGGCCTCTCTTCCGCTCCATGGTGTTTCACAAAGCTCACAAAGCCAGTAGTAGCTTTTCTCGGAGCTCAAGGAGTCAGGTTGATCATTTACTTGGACGATATTCTTCTTATGAACCAGGATTGGTCTTCTCTTCTAACTCAAGTCCAATTAACTTGTTCTCGTCTGACAGATCTCGGTTTTATCATCAGCAATGAAAAGTTCTCTCTAGTTCCATCCAACAGGTAGAGTTTCTAGGTTTTCTAGTGGATTCTGCCTCAGCTACTTTACTCCTTCATCCATCTGAGGAGGAGGTCATGGGGGCAAAAATGATTGTCACACCGGGCACCACCAACGCTGAGGCCAGCCCTAAGAGCTAGCAACATCAGACTAACCCCTTTCACAAATTAAATTAGTTTTACCACCTAGCAGGATTTCCAGTCCAGTGGATGCCAGCTTGCTTCCCCATTGCTGCTCGAAGGGGAGCCTCTTATAATTTCACATTCCATATTACCCAGGTAAAAGGACCAAGAGACGGAACCAGCTGTTGCACTCACTCACCTGCTGCTGTATAAGAGCCTCATGCCCACAGCAGGCCATAGCCTGCCCAGGCAGCATGGAATTAGGGCCTGTGACTAGAACACTAAAAAAGGTAGCAACATGGACGTCTCTTCGCTCCACCATCAGCATGGTGCACATTTAAGAAAAGGAACAGGTTTACCTCTTTTTCTCAGCTAGGCATTGGCAGTAACTTCTCACTTTGTTTTTTGGAGCCTGACTGAAATCTACATTGCTCAGTTTTCATTTCTGTGTATGACAATATATCAAGAGATAGCCTAAATGTTACGGGGAGTACTGTCTGCCTTCCACTTAGATGTCTACCACAAAGCTATCACTTGAAAGATTTCTAGGAGTTTAGAAAGAAAAAGTTGTACTAGATTAATAAAATAGAATAATACATATATTTCCTATGTTTTTGTGGGATTGGTGCAGCAACTATCCATCCTTTTAAATATTAACAAGTAGGATTATAGTCCTGACAGATTAGAATATGAGCTAGTGGATGCAATAACAAAACCATTTTGTCTCCTACAACTCCTTTTTGTTTCCAACCAAGTTTATTTCCTTTAAAAATATTTCCCAACTATATGTAAACTGTGCAGATCACTCTCATAGCCACATTAATGGTTACCTGCTGAGGTACACCCCCCCTGCTGAATTATTTTTATGATGTTTGGAGCACTTTGCTCTAAACCCATCTTAACTTTTTTTCCACAAAGTGTAGCCAGGCCAAATATCCATCCTTTCCCCCATATTTTGGGGGAGTCTAAAGTTTCCTAGGATTCATGGATCCCCCTGGAGAGAACTGAGAAAAATAGCCAAAATATAACAAACTTTTTTTGAAAAAAGGAAAAAGTGCTGTGCATGAAAGTGCATGTGTTTTTCAAACCGGCATCATCAAAAGCCTTTCTGTGTTGACATCACCATCTTCCCTTCTTTCAGCAACAAGCACAGTTAAGACAAAATGTAACCAAAGTTTTAACCTACTTGCAGCTTGTGGTAGAAACTGGTGTGAAACTCAAGGGTAAACATGGAAAGATGTAGGTTTCTAAATAGTAGAAATAAGTCCAAATTCAGCAAGGAGACATTTGGATAAATTGGTGTAGAATAAGGATCCAGTTCACCACTTAATTCTCCGTGAACACAGCACGTCATAGTGTATTGTTCATTGTGAAAATATATATAGGCACTTAGCATCACACAAAGGACAAGACATGGAAAATAATCATAAGGTGCCTACAGACAAGCTAGATGGATCTTTTCTGATCCACATTCTTTTATTAGTCTGTATATCTGTCCATGCCTCTGTAAAAATACTTAATAGCTACCTCTTTTTCAGGTGAGGTCTTATAGATCTGTAACAGCATCTCTGGATATTTTCCAACTTTTCATAGTTTCCATAATGCACTAAAATCTTCCCCATCTACACAATACTAACCCCACAACTTCTGTGTGTTTGAGTTGGTCTATATTGCCCAGGAACCCCAACTACTATTAAACAATATGACAAGCAAACAAGCAGTACCACTCTAAAGGAAAATGCTACTAACCCAATCAGACAATGTGGATTGGACTTCCTCAAACTTCTCTTCCATCTTCCACTCGTGAAGCTCTGAGGTTTTTCTCCTTCTGTTTCTTGTATCGCTTTGCCTGAGCCCATAACCCTGTCTGAGCTATTCCTAACCTTCTATCTATCTACTTTGGAAGGGTCCTCTTGGGGGTTCTGTTGCTTGTGTTGCTCGTGATATGTGGTTTGTTGTCTTACAGGTCCATATGACATAATTCTTATACACCTACATCCCTGTAATTACATGTTTTCATGTCCAAGGTTTATTTTGATATCTGAAAGGTATCTTATGTAGTGCAACTATCATCCCAAAGTGAAGTTTTTTGGTGCTAACAAAGCTACATGTAAGGACAACTCGATATAGGAAAAAGAAAACTGAAGCTAAATGCTCATATCACAAATCCACTTTACGAAGTTTGTAAATGTAGATAGAGTTTTTCAATTTTTAAAAAATATAGGTGGCCTGTTACATACCTACCTATACATCGGTATTCATAAGTCCAGATACACGTCTCAAACACAAATGTGGTCTATGCCCCCTAATGTTTAAATGCCCACGGCAGAGTTGAGGAAAAAAAATATATATATATATAGATATAGATATAGATATATATATATATATATATATAGATTCACATGTATGTATCTATAGATATGATACTTTAGTTCCAATTCTCTCCTCCATTATCGGAATCCCAGTAAGCTATTTATTCTTTTCTCTAATCAAGATGCTTGTTCCTCTCATTCACAGGTTGGCTCCACTCATCCACAATACTGTTTTAGCACTGCCCCAAGACTTCCCTGCTGACCTCTCTGACACCTATGCCAGCTGTGCAAACAAACTTCTCCAAGGCACGTTTAAGTTCAGCCAGTCAGCAACCCAGCCCCCTTTTCCCTAGGGCCCACCTGTTGTCTGTTCACTTGTTCATGCTCACACTGCATTATGTATATTTTTACTCTGTGGACTTGAAGTTTTGTATATGCAGTATTTCTTTTGTATAGGCGTGCCCATGCTTGGACTATGTCCCCTTTTGGGATTTTGCTGTGACAGCACTTATTAACATATATAACTGCCTGACTTATATGCTTCAGGGCAGAAGATGCCAGGTTGTAAGACGTAACACTGGGATGTGCGTCTGCCTACTGCCTTGGCCTGCCAATAAACAAACATTTCATCTGTTCCGGAGCCTTGCCTGGTGTTTGTGTTTTCTTTGCGTCACTCTGCAGAGGGTTGGAAAAGTAGTTTCCCTAACAGGCATATTGAAAGCACATAGTAATATCCAAGGCAGGGAAGCAAAATATCAAACTAATATATGCCTAATCTTTATGTGCTATCTTGATATTTCATTCTTTTTCTTAATTTTGCACTAAAATGTGTTGTGTACAGTGTGAATTTCAAGTAACATTACTTAAATCTTTAAATATGACCAGGAACTATTGCATACATGTATGTCTGCTATCAAATTTTTTAAAGTATCCAAATGTTGTACATACATACCTCCGAATATGAATATTTAAGTGCTGAAAACCAAATATAGAGATGCATATTTCTGAGTGCTTAAACACCCTTTTGGTTACAAATAACCCTATACTTTTAGGTTAAAATGTCCAAAGTTGTAAAGAAACATTTGTATGTGAAATGTAAGAACACTGAAAATACATTCCCATGTAATTTAAAGTTGTATAGATAAGAAAACAATAAATTTGCAAAACCAGTACAATAAATATACAGAAGCATCTTTCTTCTCTCACATTCCATATTGTATTGTTTATCAATTCATTTATTATTTTAGAAATTCACGAAGTATCAACCACTTGATCTGTAACATCCCACCATTCATGTCAAAATGATCCATGAAAGATTAAGCAGAAACCACAAAAGTATGGTTGCCCACCACCGATCACCTGTATGTGGTTGAGGCCCTGTCCAGTGATGGTCAAGTTTAAATTTTCCAATCGAAGAGAAATTCGAAGGGAAGTATGAACAGCTAGCAGGTCTTAACTAAATAAATAAGATGTGAGAACTGATCTCTGAAATGTTCATGGAGATTCTTGCTCCTGTAATCCTAAATTTCAATGTTTAAATGCCCATATGTTATGTACATATTCCTCTGTAATTTTCTAAGGACTAAAGAAGCCTCACAGAACTTGTGCTCAAATCACTGAATTGGCCTGATTATCGCTCAACAAAGTATGAAAATAAAAACAAATATCCCACGTTCATTCCTGTCAGTGGTGATGGATGTCCTGCCTCAAACCCGAACCTGGTCAATTTTCTTTTAAACTCTGTCATTTCACATAGTTTGGAGAAAAGGTGGTGGGTGAATCCTCCTCCTGATGTTACTGTTGTGTTGAACACATAATGGTAAGCAAAGCTGTGTCCTTGTAAACATGGGTGGTTTCAAAGAGGAACAGGTACAGTCTATCATTTTTTACGATAGGCATGTGCTACAGGTGTCTGATGTGGATGTGTCCTGTGACCTTGGGTGGAGGCACTGCTGGTGATACTGTATGCTGTATGGGATACAACCGTACATATTAAACACAACCTCCGGCACCAGCATGTGCACAACACAGCTTAAATCTATACAGTTGGCTAAGCATTTATAAACCTCAAAATACCACGTCCATATCACATTACATTCTTATTTATCCGTACACCAAAAGAACAAATTGGATGCACTAGCATGCACCATCACATGCACAACATAGCTCCAGGCTATCCTGCTGGTAAGGCATTACCACTTCGACAAAATATCCATATCCCATCTTCAATCTACAAACCCACCACTCAAAAGTTAACTGAGATAAAACACAGTCACAGACTTACAGCTTCGCAATAAAACACATGATGGCTACAGGTATCCCTGAACGAAATAGTCACCCTAAGCCAAGCAATGGACAATCATGCACTCCAGCAGAACATAAAGAAATGCAAAGTTCTTCAAGACCTGCATTCATACACATAATGAACTATACAGATGTAAGTATGTGTGGGATTTCTATAGCCAGACCTTCTGAAAAAGCAGTGAATTGCCATTTAAGGGCAAAGACAAGCATAAAGTCAGTGAGTGGGACAAGAGATATCTGGTTTGTGAGCTGTTAATGCATTGTGATTTAGTGCTATTTAAAGAGGTTCATCTTCAGCTTTTTCCTAAATTGGAGCAGCGTTGGGTTGGTCCTGAAGGATACAGGGATGTTGTTCTAGATAATGGGAGCAGAGATGGACAAGGGCTGTAGTCTTGTTTTTTCATTTTTTAATCTTCTTAGTCTGCAGTATTAGGGTGTTCTGCCTTCGGGTGTGCAGAGAACTACTCAGGATGATGAGCTTGTCTGCAAGATAAATAAAGCTGCTGCTTGTGATGGTTCTGTAAATGATACAGCTGGCTTTGAAAATGGTACAGGCCATGAGGAGAGAGTACATAGAGCTTAATCAGGATGGGGTGATGTGATAAGTATTTCCTTAGGCCCTTGATGAGACATAATGCGGCATCTCAGGTGCCCTTCAGGAGTGCCAGTGCATAGTCTGGGAAGCCATGAAGTATCCAAATATGAGTGTATGAAGCCTTGAAAAGCAGTACAGAATAAGCCCGGCAGAAATTTAAATTATGCCAGCGTTAATTTCAGGAATTAAGCGTTATGCATAATTTTACATTACGTAATCACATACCATATACTGTAATAATTTACTGCGAATGCGCCATTTGTGGTACATACTTAGCACAAATGCATGAGAACATTCAAAGCCCAATGGCTTTGTTCCTGGTGCCTTCATTTTTTGCACAATTTGTTTACCGTGAAATGCAGCCTTGCATCAAAAAATTATGTGCGGAAACTTTTCTCATTGAAATAGATCACTAAATGGCATCATTAAATAACGGATTTGCATTTCATATAATTATGCATCATTTTGTAAAATGTTACGTAATTGGCATGCACCCTACCTGACATCACTTGTCCGGCTTTCCTTTGTTGGCTCTCAGCACTGCAATTCACAGGCTGGAACCGTACATTGACAGGGAAGACTTCCCTCTGGAGGGGTCACGGGCTTCATCACACAACTGGCTTAGTGGGCTTCCACAAATGGGACACAATTGGTGTTACGATCATTGGAGATCTCTGGGCTGGGGAACATATCTTGCCTTTCAAAGAACTACAGGGCAGTTGTGAACTCCACCTGACCCAATTCCATAAATACCTACAGTTACGCCATGCACTTTTGGCTAACATACCTCTAGACATGGAGATACCAAATTTTAGCACCTTGGAGGCCATGATGCTGATGGGCTCATGGTGCGGTCCGACTGCCACCTTCTGAGGGTTGCGGGCAGACCCGCTTACCCTCCCACCGTCCCCGCTAGAATCAGTGATCGAGACGGGCTGATAGCAGTGCAGGCTGCAATCAGGCAGGGCCCCTTTCCCACTAGGCTGAAGGGCGGAAACCTTGTTTTCCGCCAGTCAGCCCAGTGGGAAAGTCGTAATGGAGCCGGCGGGGAGGTCGACAGCATGTTGGTGACCCCCTGCTGGAGAGTGTGGCGGATGGGTGTTTCTGTCCACCAAACTCTTAATCAGCCCATTAGTGTTCATCATCGGACTTTGGCCCAGAATAAGAGTGAAAAAGGCAAAAAAGGTGGAATGAAGGAGAAATATAGGAAAACATGGAGAAGGGTGAATAAAAAAAAATTGCAAGACTTAGATAAAAAGCAGGAAGAACACAGTGTTGGTAGAAAGGGCCATGAAGTGGAATCAAGACTAGACATCCTTGGTACTTCATAACCCTGGTATTCAACAGGGTTAAAAGCAGGTTCTAAGATAAAACTTTAGGGCTCTGCACATATTTATATTAATTTATTTATTTTACAAATTAAGCACTGGTTGGTGTGCAGTTCTTTTCATTTACCAGCCACTTGATCTCTGGCTTGTGCAAGACAATTTGCTTTGTGCTGTTGTGTTTTTACAGGCAAAGAAATTAATACTCTAAACAAACGCAATCTTGGATTCGGTGTAATTTAAGTACCAGAACATCACTTACTCCAAGTTTGGATCTGCGTGTCCTCGTGGATTGTCGGTGACACGCACACTGTGTTATTTATTGACTTTGAACTCCATGCTCCTGGGTTAAATTATAAATTACATGTACAATGACTTGAGGTACTTACTTAAAATGTTTAGTTCCATTATGCACACGGAACTGTATAAAACTGTGGTTTATGTATAGATATAACCAATTATTTAAAATTACTAAAAGAACTAGATTTACGGTTTTCTTGTGTGTCTCACAAGGAAAAAATATTTCTTAGTACCCTACAGGGCCATCTACTGGCTAGTTAAAATTAACACGCATACTAAAGAATATTGCTTTTAATTTGGGCTGTGCAAATAAAATGGTTGGAACTTTGACAGGAAACAGTCTGAAAGGTGAATATTTATGGTCTGGAACATACTGTATTTTCACTGCGTTAGTCCTTAGAAGATCTTTGTACATTTAACGTAACCCACTCAGTGAAGGTATGACAAATGACAAACTGTCCAATGGTTGATATTGTATGATGGGAAAAATGTATTACAACTAACTAAAGCTTGTACTTTCTAGCCAACTACTATTCTTGGAATTTTCATAGCACCATGGCAGCTGCTAGTATGCTCCACCATTCTTAAATGAACTGGGGGAGCCCAACAAACCATGGGACAAATGGGTACACGTCTGTGAATCCTACCTTCCAGCTATAGGGGGTGAGAGATTTAGCCCAGTAAGAAAACAGAATATTTTACTGCACAACCTAGGACCCCATGGCAAAAAAAAATGTGAAACTATTCCGGAACCGGAAATAACGGACAACGACATAGATGAGTACAAAATTACTTTATTAAAACTTCAAAATCAATATGGAGACAAAATCAACATTGTTCTGGAACGCCACAAATTATTCAGCCATGTGCAAGGCACACAGGAAAACAGAACTAGTTATGTTGCAGCACTTCGAGGCTTAAGCAAGTTCTGTGATTTTGGAAATCTCACTGATTGATTAATAAGGGACCAACTAGATAGATGTACAAACATCGTAACAATCCAAGAGAAGTTACTCAAAAACAACCACATTTACAGGAGGCTGTGGAAAGTGCCTAATCTATAGGACACAGCAATATGTTTGAAAGAAATGAAAGTCACTGCAGCAAGTGAATAGATTTCCAAAATATCAGAAGAGGATCTGGAGAGCAATATATGTAAGATTCAACAAAAAAATTATTCAAGTGAGGAACATCGTCAAAAAAACAATTCAATGCAGAATAAAGCTAAGTGTTGTCGATGTGGTAGCAGTAACCATTTGGCCAACTATATTAATTGCCAAGCCAAGGGTGCCATATGCAGGAAATGCAATAAGAAGGGTAATTTAGCCAGAGTATGCAGGGACTTATCAAAGAAATCAGGAGGAAAGGAGAATAGTATACGAGATGAAGATTCCCAAAGTATAAAGAAAATAATTTTACAAATAGGGGAAAACAGCACAATCAGTCAAAATAAGGTATCCAGTGTGCGACATTAGTTTAAATGGCAAACCTGTGAGAATGTTCACGGACTCTTGTTCACCATTCACACTTATCAACATTTCCGACTTCAAGTTGATAACCAATAATAATGATCCTGAGGTGGAATCCCCAGATATTTCACCAAGTGGATACACTAAAGACCTGATTCCCCTGAAAGGCATTATTCATATGCGCATAGCTTTCAAAGATCGATCCACCGTTGGCAAAGTGTATATAGTACAAGAAGGCTCAAATCTCCTTGGTTGGCAACATCAGAAAGAATTAGGAATAAAGTTAGATCCTAATAACCCGGAACAAGTACTACTAGTGGATCAATCCACTGCAAGCGAACATATATGCAATGAATTCCCTGAAGTATTTTCAGAAAAATTAGGACTCCTAAAACAGTACCGACACAAGATTAATTTGAAAATAAACTACAAACCCATCGTACATAAGACAAGACCTGTACCGCACAAGATATGCTTACTAGAAGCAATAAAGGAAGCCCGTGCCCCAGAAACTAAAGAGGAACTCAAATCCTTCTTAGGCTTGGCAGAGTTTATAGCGAAGTATGTCAAGAACTTTACTAGCATAACAGCTAATTTAAGGGAATTGTTGAAAAATCACACTCAGTACAGATGGCTGGATGAGCATCAAGAATCATTTATAGAATTGAAGGATGCTATCCTTTCAGCTCCGTATCTGTGCAGCTTCGACCCCAACAGGAGAACCAACTACAGATGCCAGCAACAAAGGTCTGGGGGCTACCCTCTCCCAAATGATTAATGGCAAGGAAAGAAGGAAACCTTGGCATGTTTCTGGGGGGTCAAACATTTCAAATTCTTTTTGTGGGGGCTACAATTCAAAATCCGTACTAATCACAAACCCCTGGCGTATATGTTCACAACAAAAGGAGCTTCCAATAGCACTCCATGAATAGCCAGATGGGTGTTGGAGGACTTCTGCTTCAAGGCGGAATATGTCCCAGGGAATCTCAACACGGCTGCAGACTTCGTTTCCAGGGCTCCATTGAACAAGGAGGAAGACTATGAAACCTTTGAATATGCCATTTTAGAAATTAATTCCCCATCTATCACTAGCAAAGAATGGGAAGAATGCACCGCCAAGGACGAGGTGTTACAGTACCTGAAAGATTACATTTTGCAAGGCTGGCCTAAAAATAACAAGAATTTATGGGAGAATATCAGACAATTTTGGAAGGTATGTTAGGAACTCAACATGAATAGCAACTTAATAATGAGAAATGACGAAATAATCCCACCAGATTCATTGAAAGAAAAGGTTATGGACCTTGTACATGAAGGCCATTTAGGCAGAAGCCTCACAAAGGCCAGACTAAGGGAGCATTACTGGTTCCCTGGCATGGACTCTGCCATTGATTCAAAAGTAAAGAACTGTACCATCTGTGCTAACAGCGATAAATCCAAAACGATTTGAACAACTCCTTTATCCCCAGTGTCTGTTCCAGATAAACCTTGGGAGAAATTAGCGCTTAACATCATTGGCCCAATCAACCGTAAAGGTCTAGCAAAAAGATTTGCATTTGTATTGGTTGACTATCAATCCCATTGGGTATTTGCACAGTTGATAAATCAAATTACCACAGGCTCTCTCATAAAAATTTTAAAAGATACTTTTACACTAGAAGGTATACCTACTACTATTACTACAGACAATGGTGTACAATTCACTTATCTTGCAATGACAGAATTTTTAACAAAGCTTGGAATCCGACATCTGAAGACGGCATTGTATTGCCCCAGAACCAATGGAATGGCTGAAAGAGTAAACAGGATGATAAAGGAGTGTATCCAGTTAGCTTGTGCAAATACCATTTAAGTGGAGCAGGCAATCCAAGACATGCTCTGGGCATATCACACCACCCCTAATCAAATTACAGGGGTCTCTCCTTTCACAGCACTCAAAGGAAGGAAACCTTGCACTAAACGTTTCCAGGTTGGTTAGGAGGAGGAGCTGAAGTGGTATACAACGCAGAAAGAAGGAGGGACAAACTCATTTGACACCAGAATAATAACAAAGACTATTATGACATAACGCATGGTACTAAAAAGCAAAAATGGGATATAGGAGACTGGGTCTACGTTGAGAAACCGCTAAGAAGAGGTGATGATATCTCCAAATTCTATGACTCCATGCACATCGCAAAAGTAAAACACAATGTAGTCATAATGGACAATGGTCAAATGTGGAACATGGAAAGCTTGGTAAAACAGCAACACAAGTAATGGCACTTCATCAGCGCCCAACCTCAAATGCTGGAAAGGAGAAGTCTGAGTACTCCCTTCTGTCACAAGGACTATGTCATGAATTAGTATTTCATGTGACAGACCGGGGCGGTCATAGTTGACTTTGTTATGCATACATTATCTTGCCAAGTAAGTGCCATGTGTTGAGTACTGTAACGTAACGAGTGCTTCATCACATAGTTCAACAATTTATAGGTTTGGGGATGTGTTAGTATTATTAATCATCTTTCAGTTAAACCTTTTGCTAATAGTATGCAAATGTATAATAATGGTACAGCCCGTCCTACCTCACATTACACGCTAAATGGAATAACCCTTCGGTTGACAGGGAGTCTGCTTTAGAATGTTGATGTGAGGCAGACTGCTGATCGATTGAATGAAGGAAGGAAGCGGTGAGCGGAGACCAATAAAGCAAACTACTATTTACTTCAGTCTTACTGGTATTGCTTACAACACTAGTTTCCTGCAAAGATTCTACAGATTACGTCTGGCACACATGTGAAGGAAGGACATTACTCAATTGTGAAATAATAGCACATTGACTCATAAACACACTGCTCTCTATCTTGTCGCACAACTCAAAATGAGGATTTGAAACCACAGCAGGGTGGAACAAACTGTCAACATGCCTTTGGCATCCAGCAAAACTCCATCTAAAACATGTGGAAGGTACCAAGAAAAAGTTCAGAAGTACTGAAGATCAGTGCTTCACAATCTTTTCAGAACTGCCACCTACTTTTTAGAAGGATAAACTTTGGCAACCCATCTAGGTTTAATGGACATGAGATGGACGTTCTTTTAACGTACCGAAAATATTGTGTGGCAGCTCACTGTAATTTACAGACAGCGCATCTTCCATTGAAATGGTCATTAAATCATTAAATATGAACAAACATATAGTTTTACTGATAAAACCATATTGCACACAAATGATAATGTGTGGAAATCACGTTCCAGTGAATATTTATCATTTGTGTATCACTAAATAAAGTGTCTTGATTTGTTTTGATCCTATTAAAATCTTTGCTTTCATCACACTTCAGAATTACAAGAAAATTGCTTCAGTTTTGCTTTCCTAACTGCTGAATGTGTACAGTTCATTTACAGATATTTACATTGTGTTGTATGTTGCAAAAAATGACATTCTACAGCCTTTCCTTTCACACTCTTTGTGCCCCAGCAAGATTGTCACTTAATACACATTACTTTTCTTTCTCTAACTGCAAAGTGAGAGGAGTTTGTAAGTGCCCATCCCCATGTTAAAAAAGCAGCAATTTGTGAGAAGACTTAGACTGACATTTGAAGTGCAGCAAATGTGACAAGATAAAAACAGAGGTTAAAGGCATATTTAGTTATTGTTTGGACTTTCATAGCCCACCAAAAATTGGTTTGTGACCCACAGTGTGGGAAACACAGCTGTTAACACCAATGAAGGACCTGTCTGCTCTGTGGAGAGCCCCATGTCTACGCCTAATTAGAAATTGGGCTTTGAGCTCTGGAGCTAAGGAAACCTGGCCTATGTGGAGAACATCCACTGGGACCTCTTGTGCGCCACAGACTCAGGGACATAACTATCAAAGGTACAGCAGGTGTGGCTCAGTGTTTTGAGGGGCCCAAGTCACCCAAATTGATGGCTGTTTTTTTTTTACTATAGAACCTCAGGGACTGTGGGCCCCAGTTTCCTTATCTGGATTGGGCCTTTGGCACCCTTGTTAAACCACTGCACAAACTTATAGGCGTGATACACCATGTTGTAATCCGTCCACTGTACCTACTTTCTACTCAATGAAGACACCTCCAGCTCCACTGTTCACCCTGCTGGTAGCAGATCTGCATTTCTTCGGTGGCTCTAGAGAGAAAAAGTGAAAGTTCAAGCTGAGAAGCCCAGTGTTTTTTTCTTTTATACCAACAAGTACTTTTCTTTTATAAAGTAAGGCGCTGGCTGGTGTAAAGTTAGTTATTGATATTACTGAGTTAAGTGTGTTCTGCACATTCTGTCCTATGTCACCCCCTTCCTCAAATCTAGGATTGTTCAACACTGCGTCTTCAGGTACAACTTTAAAGGTGAGTACTTGTGCACTCAGTCAGTGTTGAAGAGTACTGTAGCCCCAGGGCACAAGTTGTAAGCAGCATACATTGCCAGCTTTTGTCCAGGGGAGTAGCTATTAATGGTGCAGCAGGTGCAGGGGCACTGGAGTCCAAAGCTTAATGAACCACCTGGTCCCTATGTCAGGCACCACTTATGCCGTACAAACCCAGATGGCCAGGCACAACTGAAGGGATAAATAAAAGTGAGTGTGGCCACTCTGGGCTCAGCCCCAGACACAGTCCTTTGTATCCAGAGTGTCTCTTTAACGCTCTAATGGTCACAAGGCAGAGAGACTCTGCAGGTGATGACAAGGGTTCTGACCCCAGTCTGCATCCCACCTATATGGCACCACATGACAGATGATTACCAAGGGGCACCCTAGCGCTCAGAAGACCACCCATCATCCTTCTGCTCTGCAGAACCAAGTGAAGGTGGCACTGCTGCACGTGCAGCCTGCTAGACCCAAGGAGCACCACTGCCTCACCGGGGGCTGTGGGGACCACTCACTTCCCTGTGTGGAAGTGGCATGTTACCAAGCATTGTCTCTCCAAGCAGGGGAGCAGCTTGTAACTTCCATATGAAGAGGAGGCATGACTACATGTAGCAGTGATCCATCACTTCGCTCCAGTTCCCCAGCATGCAGATCAGAGCCACTTCCTGTCCCCCGAGTTGCACCCTACTTACAGCAGGATACCCTCACATGACACACCACTAGTACTGTGCTCTCCCCACCGCCAAGAAGGCCTCAGCGACAGAGGGAGCAAGCATAATAGAGGGGCCAAAAGAAAAAACAAAGAAAGAGCAGCAGCATGGCTGATGATCAGCAGGTGCTGCCTGTCCAGCAACTAGCCCTGCCCTGCCACCTGTCAGTGTCCCACAAGGAGGGACTTCGAAATCATACATGCCAACATTTTAAAAGAGGGAAGTGGAGGGTTTTAAAAAATAATTGGAAGAATGTATTTCTCCCATTGACTTCTAGTGAAGGAGAGGCCATTTAAAGCAGGAGACAGACAACTTAAAGCTTTTTTTGCCTCAAAAATCAGGATTCTCCCACCTGAATCAGGTCTATGTTGGGATGCATGATTAAACAAAGTTCCATGGCAGCACTACCCCCATGTAGTAAGTTGGTGAACCTATTCAGGATCGCTCCATGCAAGAAGACATGGGTTGGCCACTTGAATAACTACTTTTGTGACACAAGGGAGACTGATGGTATAGTGAAGTGTTTCCTCTTGCTATATTTTGCAGGAGAGAGGGCATTATTTGAAAACCTCCCAGAAGGCAGGACTGACCATGACTATGACACTGCGATACCAGCACTGAATGCTCATTTTGATCTGCAGCTTAACCCCGACTATGAGCAGTTCAAGCTGTGGAAAGCTCAACAAAAAGAAGGGAAAACAATTGATGGTTTCTGTGCCTGGCTAGGAAAGCTAGCTAGCACTTGTACCAGTGATAACCAACAGAAGGAGGTCAGAGCCCAACTTATCCAGTGGTTACGGTAGTCAGTGTTAAGACACTGAATATTTTGCGCCAAGGAGGGATAAGACTCAAAGACGTGCTGATCTTGGTAAGATCACTTGAACTCATTCAGTGGGTTGGAGGAGATGGATGTGGCCCTAACAAGAGATCCAATACACCCAGGTAACATGAAAGCAGTGTGCATCAAGGAAGAGGTGGTAGACGCAAGCTGCAAAACGAGTGACTCTGCCTGAGTATGCTGACGTGGAGAACAAGGATGGAGAGCCCTGGGGTGGCAATGCATCATCGCCTATGCCACTGAAGTCACTGTGGGCAGTGGAGTTGTAGAGGCCCAAGCTTAGTCCCACATCATCACTGAAGAGGAAAGGACACTCTGGGTTTCTACACTGCAGAAGATTTAGGTTTTGTGTTTTTTTTTTGCCTGAAAGAAACGTGATTGTGAAGAGATGTCATCCTGAAAGACTTCCTGCACCTTTTCCAAAGGCTAGGATACCTTAATGATGCCACTGTCAAACTACACATTGTCAAGACCATAAAACCCACAGCTCTCCGAAACCAGTGAGTGCCATTTCACCTACACCCTCTGGTAGAATTGGAGTCGGAGCATCTAGAACACATAGAGGTTATTGAAAAATGATCTAGCCACAACCCTTGGGTATGCCCCATGGTTATCACCACAAGCCTGAAGTAGCCAGGAGCTGTCCGGCTATGCGTTGATATGTGGATGCCCATCAAGGCATAGAGCAGAAGAAACACACAATACCCACCGTAGACAATACTGTTATCTTAATTGGGTGCAGTGGCTTTCATAGCTAGTCTGCAATGCTGGTTATCACCAGTTGTGGCTTTTCCCAGCCAGCAGGTACATCTTGACTTTTTCAACTCTCCTAGGGCTATGGAGATACAAACGCCTCAATTTTGGGATCTCCTCTGTGGCTGAGGTCATTCAGAACACTATTTGGGAAACCTTGCCAGAGTTGAAGGATATGTTTAACATCAGCAATCCTTATATACTCCACAAATCTGGAAGAACATCACCATAGTCTACATGTAACACTGCAAATACTGACAATCTAGGGTTTGACCCTACACAGGGGCACATGTTTATTTACTGAAAACCATATATAATTTTGGGGCTATTTCTTCTCAAACTAGGATCTGAAGATTGATCCACTCAAGGCGGAGGCCACAAAGAATACCTCTGGCCACATGGAGTGTAGGAAAGTTAGTTGCTTTCCACGCATTGCCACTTACTGTTGCCAGTTTGTCCCCAAGTTAACCATCATTTCAGAACCACTAAGAACATTGACAATGGCAAATGCCCACTGGTACTGAAGCACCTCAACAGAGAAAGCCTTTAACATCATCAAAAGTGCACTTTTCCATAACACCATGACGCCCTACTTCGATTGTGGGAGGGGCACAGTACTCATTGTAGATATGATCCATGTAGGCTTGGGTGCTGCTATCATCCAAAAACATGAATGGGGGACCTGGTGACTGACTGTATATGTAAGTAGGGCACTAATGGACACAGAGACATGATATGCCCAAATTGAGAGGAAAGCCCTAGCCATGAAGTGAGGATATTATAATTTCCATCTGGGCAAGGCAGGAATACTGAGTAGTAACTGACCACAAGCCATTGTTTCATCTGTTTGCTGGCATGTTTTAGTACTCCCTGCCAAGGATGGGGAGGTGGGTTGTCAAGTTCCAGCAATACAACTTAGCATGGCGGAATTCTGGACCCTGCTGTGGTCTGACCTCCACCGGTTTATGTCCACAAAGACTTTCCTTCTTTGTGTCAGAAGAGGTTCCAGACTGTCCTTATTTTCAAATCATAAAATATTTCACTTAACGGCTCAAGTGGGTATTATGGCAGGTTGTCATTTATACTTGCATGACATGAAGCTGTTAAAAAATTGGATACAAATTGGGTGAAAACCACCGCCACAGTGGAAATTAATAAGTCTTCTATTGACTACCAGAAAGGAGTTAAACTCACAGTCTGGTAGTGTGTGGTCTTTAAGCCAGTGCTTAATTTGAGACTGTGATTTCAAGTGCTTGACACCGGCACTTGTGACAGTCCATCGGATGATGGCATTGTCTATCTAATTATGCGATGAGTACAACAACAGTGTTTAATAATACAGTATAGATTTAAAATTATTATTAATTATACCTCCGCCAGTATCCTTCTCGCTTTGGGTGGCCGGGAATAGTCTGAGTTGTCAGACCTGCAGGAGGGAGAAGGCGAGTAGTTCTGTTGCTACTGTCATTGGCATCGCGGGCGTGGCAATGGGTGGTGCGAGCGGCAGTGGCCTTCTTAGAAGGACCGTGGTGCTTACGTTTTTACAAATTAAGCACTGCCCTAGGCACATCCTCTTAGTGTTTGGTGTCATACGCTGATGTTCTGGTAAGGAGTCCTTGCTCTCGCAGGATCTATGGCTGCAAGTATCTGAATTCAGGGATGCAACTGATTTCTACACCTTTTAGTTATGACAAATGGTTAAAAGATTATAAGATTGTCCAGCAGGTGGCGCTGACGCTCCACTCTACTCTTCCTTGTCCTGCTCTTCCAACTGTGTAAACCGGACAAAACGGCCATTTCGAAGCAATGGCAACTTGTAAATGTAAAAGTCGCAAGGTTTAGTTCAAGAAGAGCCAAGGTCTGCTTTTAATAAGAGCGTCATTAAATAGTTGTGTTAGCAGTTCAGTAGAGTTTATGTTTAGTTCTACAAAAGGGACATCATTTAGAATGTTAGTGGATGTAGGTGTCTGCTAAAAAACAAAAGGCAGAAAAAATGCCAGATGAACCTTCTGCCAACTTTGTGGGTCCTCTTCTCCACTCAGTGGTGGGGGAACCACAGGGTTTCTGACGACATGCGGCTCATCCGCCACTTAGGAATGGCGTGTCACAGTTGCCTCGCCCTCTACAGGGCTGGTCGACTGCCATTTATTTTATCTGCCCATCTTCGCCTTGCAGGTCGTGAGCTCCCAAGCAGTGAGAACAAACAATAGCTCCGACAATCGTGGAGAAAACTCCATGTGCGTCTGGACCAATGTTTTTTGTTTTTTGTTTTATAGAGGCATTCATTCACCTCTGATCCTACCCCTGCCTTCAGAACACCCACTGCCAGGCAGGCAGGGATCTCTAAGCATGGCCGACAGCCCTACGCCAGAGGAGCAGTGGCCTGGGTCTCCTCTGATCCTGCAGGTTGGCGAGCCATCCGCCAATGTCGAGATGAGGCACATGGTAGCAATGGGACACACCATAAGCCGCAGTGGTTAATTTGTAAATATGAAGGTGCCGGAGCCCAAAACTCTCCTCTGAATCAGGCGGCTGCTGCAATTAAATGTATGAGCATGGACTACTAAAGCGGCGTAATCCTATAGCAATGTACGGCCTTCTTTAATCCATTTACAGCCACTCCCTGCCCCTTCAGCTCACTCTTGCGTCTTTCTGCTTTTCCCTTTTGTGACGCTTTTCCGTCTTTCTCTTCCTCCGTCTTTCCCATATGTGTCTTTGCTTGCAGTATATGCCAGATGCAGAAAAATATGGGTCGGCCCCCAAAACTAAGTGCAGGTGGCCCCACCGGGAACCACCGGCTTAAATTAAGCACTGATAAACCTATAACAGACACGGAAACCGAAACATAATAACAATAACGCACAGGTACCCTTCAAAAATATGTTGTAAATTGCATGGCGCAAGCCCCAGATAGCATGGTTGATGCTTGGTATCTGGCAAATCCAACAGAGTTAGTGCGTTGAGCCTTTCACCCTTGTCTTGAATCGCAGTGTTAGTCACAGCAGCGATTTCCTGCCTCTTGCAAGGCCAGCGGCGTAATGAAACTTGAGGCCCCCCTTGAAAAGTACCAGGAGGTGCCCCCCTCCCCTGGAACCAGTCAGGGGCCTGCCGCGCGTGCACAGTGCACTGTGCTTAAGAGGCCACCTGGAGTTCGGCCCCACGCATCGGGGTGGCTGCGAAGGCCTTTGTTACGCCACTGTGCAAGGCCTAAACTGCTGATCTTCACAGCCCATCGACAGCACGAACAAGAACCGACTGGGTGCCTGGGCCAGGCCCAGCCCTCCTTGGAAAGTGTCCAGAAGGTGGGTAACACCCATGAAGTCTTGGCTTTGCGAGTGAATTACCCGAGACACTGGAGGTTCAAAATCGTTCTAAACAGAGATATTATAAACTTTAAGTCATGTTTGACAACGGTCTGGGTGGGTGACTAGTGAACGGTCACAAGAGGAGATGTGTGAAGGCCCTTAGGAAGTCTGGATCCCTCACTGAGGTGGGCACAATCACGGGTGAACATTGCTTACCCAGAAAATACTGACGGTGCAGAGTTTTGTATTTACCTGGTGTGCAATTTCCACATAATTCCAAGTTTCTGATCTTGGAACTGGAAGATAATGTGCTAATTTTGTTTCTTTCTTTTTTCTTCCGCGGTGTGCAAAACAGAAAGTTTTCTACTTGTTTGCATGATTTGTGCCAGGTTTGAACGGAGTTTGCTTCGGAATCGAGATCTGAACCTGATTTGCAAAAAAGATCTGGAAGGCCAAGCCCTCTGGGTTGGGATGAGGACTACACAGCAACTGTCATGCCGCAGGTGGAACATACAGAAGAGGGTGAAAGGTCAGAATAATGTTAACAGCAGCCATGTGCTGTCTGGACTCAGGTGAAGTTGCACTTAAACATCACTGTTGTGCATCAGTTCAAGGCCACCAGAGAATAAACTGGCAAAGCTATTGCAGAATACACTCAACACAGGGACTACATACATTTGGCTTTGAAAGATCATCAACAACTGTTACAACATTAAAAGCTTGTTTAGCCGGGTTGTGTACCAAGGAGGTATTTGAAAAAGAATAGCCCTGGTTTTCTGAATTTCAGTTTACCCGATGGCAGAGGAATGTTTGTTGAGCTCCCCTGGTGCTTGAACAATACGCAAGATGCCTTCATTGTTCCAAAGCCGTTGATTTTGTTTTCAGGAGTCCAGCAGCGACTGTGAAAGATTCAAGCTACAAGAAGGACATTTGAGTGGCGCTATTTAGTCAACTGGCATATGAAATAAACACTTTAACATTCAAATTGCAGTGCTTGAGGATTAGCTGATTGAGAGCAATCTGGCAGAGACCAGGCGCCTGGATTTCGCCAGACAGGAGGCAAAACACAGAAGTTGCGCCTACTCTGTTTGTGCTCTCAGGATTCTGGAACAGCATCCCTATCGACAACAGATCAGCACCATTTCTCCTACAATTCAGAAAAAAGTTGCACACAGACCCCTTCAAGGAGCATTACCACTGGCCCGACTCTCTACGTTGGACCTTCCCTCAATGATGGTAATTTTCCTGGGGGACATGTCCCCCCCGTGCAGCACTCCCTCGGTCTCAAGCTAAGCTTGCTTTCTACTCAAGGCCGGCTTTAGGGCAGTGCGACTGGTGCAGCCGCACTGGGTGCTAAAATGGGGAGGTGGTTGCGGACCTCAGGGGAAACACTGTGTTTAGCAACAACTTATGATTTGAATGCACTTGCTGCAGAGTCCCTTGTGTGTCCAGCTTTCAGGCAGCAATAAAAATGTTAATATAACTCTTGTAATTAATGTTCATGCTAGAGAGAGAGAGACTGGAGTTTTGTCTAGTGTCAGTTTTGACTTGCCATAAAGTATCGCAGTGGGTTAATACGCCTGCTGCAAAAAACGCCTGTCTTTATACAGATCTGTATTTTATGGGAATATCTGAGTGTATAACTGCTTTTGTCACATAAATTCTTTTGTCACCACAGTTCATAAGATACAACCTTACTATAGAACATTGACTGTTACAAACTGTCTTTAAAGAGCTGCGTGAAAGCTGCATAAAATACGTTAGGACGTTGTGTTTTTTCAACAGTCTTGCAATATTCATTCCTAATGTTACTAAAGTAGGTTTGTTTGGGTAGATATAAATTTTTATGAGTAAAGCCAGCCTTCACCAGCACTTTAAAAGAAATGAAATATATGTGAAAGAGCGGCTATGGAGAGATGAGGGGCACTTGTGTCCGGTGGTAATGAGGGAATCCAAGGAGGAGGTGATGGGATGGGGGGGGGAGGGGTTGGCAAAAACATGATTGTCGCATCGGGCGCCAACAGCGCTAAGGCCGGCCCTCGTTCCACTAATACCAACACATACATGCAGTACTAACTACAAGAGCGGATACATAATTAACAGCGTTAGCTTCAACATCCAAGAAGGCATGGGGCTGGAAGGATGATGGCTTAGAATACATAAGGTGTAGTGAACCACTACATGATGTCACTGTGGAAATTTACTAGGAAGGACAGGGAGAAGTGAAGGTATCAGAAGAGAAAGACAAGTAAAAAAATGCAGCTTATTAGGTGTGTACGGCTCCCAATAACCCATCTGGCTTTTCCCCATCCCTACTTTACGCCCTGTACCTCGCAGACAAGCACTTTAAAGAAGTATCTTGCAGCGGAGGACAAGCAGTCGCCCACAAACGCAGGACGCTGGCGCAACAGATCTTCTGCATCACTAGCCAACCCAAACCCGCTGCATACTCCTGACCAGTTTCACCACTGAAGTCTAGAACATCAGTAGTCCTGCAGACCCCGCAAGCCCTGAGATTAACTCCTCACCAGATTGTACCAGAGCAACTGCCAAATGTAATGACATACCCCAGTTCAGAACCTGTCGCTGCCATAATGTCTTTTACTTCAACATCACTACAGACAAACTGGGAATTCTATGGTTATTTGGAATTTCAACCCCATGTCATGGCACACTAGGATGGGTCCTTCGGCTTTGCAAGCTCTTCACAGACAGAACCACAACAGATCCCAGACAGTTCCACCTCCTCTACTTTTAATCAGACTGCGGTCCTATTGCCCACCATCATGGACGACTGCGGCTACATGGATGTGGCACAAATCCTTGCTGACAATTTGTAGCCAATACTGAACACCGAATATGAACAAAGCAAGTTCCAGAGGGTACTGTACGCATCAGGCTGGCCCATGGACATGTGCCTGAGACATCTTGTAATGTTTTCTCCTTTGACGACCCACACAGGAAATGCGTTTCCTAATCTTGCTATGTTTTCTGTTTCTGAACACATTTGCTCCACCAAATACTACAGCATTCTTCTATGTCCCAGTACAGAATTCTGCACACAGCCCGATTAGAGGACATACAAGCCCTTGATTTTCAGGATGAAATTACAACTCCTAGTAGACAATATTCGAGGCAGTGCAGGCACACGTGTTTATGAGGCCACAGGAAAGGTGAGAATTAGCTTTTTTCTCTTTCAATTAGGTATTTTTATAACAGGCGATTGCTGGCACCCAGGCCGGATACCTACTGTTGCCTGACCACACTGTTGCGCCTCTTCTGACTTCACTGACCCACAAGTGTCTCTCTGTTCCGTGCCATTGTCATCCAAAAGCAGAGACCTTGTCTGATACAACACCTCATTTGACACAGACACAAACATGTACACACTGCAGCCACTCCTGACACTGCAATGCTTTCTTGTTTGCAAAATACTGTCCTTCCAAAACATGCAGGGCACCACTTGTGCCCTCTGCACTTGCGCCAAGACTTGGAGGACACTTTGTAATATTATGTAATTGCCCATGACCCCCTGTGTGTCATTGGTAATACATAATAAATCCCATAAAGGGCCCAGCAGAGCTGCTCGAAGCTGCCAGTTTACTGAAAACCATAAACTGCGCTTATGTTTCTCACACTTCTTCATCCATCATTCTGCTAAACACTGCATCCCATAACACGACGACCACACCTCGGTGGTTATCACGCAAACCGTGAAAACACTTTCCACATAGAGTGAAAAAACAAGGACAACACCCTTCCAGTCACGCACCCTACACCGCGTAGCTTGCTGTACATGTAGGCAAGCACTTAATGCCCCACATAGGGGTAGGAAGCGTTACTTACAAGCTGCAATACAACACCACTCAGTTCCACTCCTGCATTACCATTAGGAGGCACTCACAGCAAGTTATCATAGAGAAGGGTGTATCTGTCCATGTTACAGGTACATGTCAGACTATGGTTTTCTTATATATATATGTGTAAACAAGTCCTTCAGTGTTGTATTGCGAAAGAAATACCACACACAACCTGTCAGCATCTAATAGTGATTTATTCAGCTACAAGTTTCAACCCGCAAGGGGTCTTCATCACGGCCTCGTATGAAAATTGTGCTCAAATCACCATAAAAATATATAACAAAATCAAACAGACACAGAAAAATACTTTTTATTTTTTCAAAATCAATAATTCACCTAAATCCTAAATTGCAAATCATGGATTGTATCATTTTAATTAATTGCAAAAGACGTAAATTCATTTAATTTCTAAAAGATAAGAATAACATTTAACAGTAATCACAAAAATGAAAACTTCAAGTATATGAACACTAAAAATTTAACCCTTGCTTTTTTTGCAAAGTTATGAGTAAATAATTGTATATTAGGAACAATGGTTTATAAATCACCTCCAAATAAAGGCCCAGTGGCCAAACAGTCAAAATACACAAAATATACCAAACATGAAGCACAAACCACATTGTGAATTGTGAAAATCATAATGATCATATCACAAAGGATCAAGTGGCCCTTTTAGAAAAACCTGTCCCAAATTAGAAGGAATCCTCTTCTATATCTAAAACCATTTTTCTTAGAATAGTGATGTATCCTATACTTCCATGGGTTTATTTGACACCTATTTTAAGAACTATATCTACCTTTAACACCCTGAGTATATCACCCATTGAAAAAGAAAAAAGAAACTTAAAACCTAGAAAAAAAGTGTATAAACAAAACCTGCACAATTTCTTCTTCAAAAAATGTAGATTCAGATGAAGCAACACAAGTTTTTTTGTTTGTCTAAATTTCAGATTATTGAATGGGAAGAGGAGAACCAAAGAAAGGGGAAATGGAAGAAAAAAGGATGAAAAAAGGTTCCCAACACTGGGAAGACTACAACCAGTTTGATAGTATCACATCAGCTGATGTTTACATCAAGTTCTTCATCCTTGTTTAATTCTCCCAGAGATTTGCAACAAAGCAAAATTATATATTCCCTCACACTGCCTTCAGCCTCAACTCCAGAGCGCTCAATCATGGCCCATTCTAAATACACAGAGGCAACATTTCAAAGCAAGCACTGTCGAAGAGTACAAGGCTACGTGTGAAAAAGATACAGAAACACAATATGGCATCTTGAAAATTGCTAACACTCTCAGAGAAAGCAAGAGTTAGTAAAACACATGAAGTAGGGACAGGAATAAATCACCGAAGTGTATTGCCTTAAATGTTTTTTTACATTCATTGTTCAGAAATCAATCAGTGTTTTTGCCATTAAAGTTAAGGACACGAACACAGGGCCCATAGGGAGCTGTTTCAAGGTCTGTTTTGAACTACTACTGGGTCTGAGACTTGCCCACTTAAAGCCCTGATCCCAGGGGCATAGCTCCAGGGGGGTATTTGGGGTGTTACATCCCCCTAAAAAATGTATTCTGTAATAAAAAGTTGGGTACAAGTAGTTTCAGTCTGGTAATGAAAACTATCTGTCGGATTTCACCTGGTATGTTCACTGTTACAAAAACACATGCACTCTCTCTCTATATATATATGCTTTGGAGCAGTGGTTCCAAACCTTGTGACTTCTGTGGACCCCAATTTTATCATTACTGGAACCCGGAGACCCCCAGTGAATCATGATAGGAATCCAGGGACCCTCAATTGAGCCAATACAGGAAGCCGGGGACCCCGTACTGAACAGCCTCAATGATTTAAACCTCAAAACAATACACAACTGATATAGAAACAAGCATTTCATCAAACACATACACAAACTATAACACATTTTATTTAATTTGCAAACAAATAAAAATAAAACAAATAACAAAATGTAATTTTAATAGGAAGGTTGGATCTTTTCTATACTCAATTGAAGCCACACACTGTCCATAGTATATTCTGTTTGATGCACCTTTACCGCTCCCGCAAATCAATCTGAGGATACTAAGTTAATTGTTAGCCTCAAATTTCAAATTCCTTGACAGTTACAGTACGTTTTAACATTTTTAAGGCTGGGAACCACTGCTTTGGAGATCTTAAAAATGTTGATTAGTTTTACAAATATTGTTTTAGGTGCCCTAATAATCTTGGTCTCCTCTCTCTTTCTACTACCCCGTAAGCCCACCTTATGCCCTGCTTCTCATAGAATTGTTTTAACAAGATGGCCCTGCGTGATTGTTGGACCATCTGAAACGCACAACCAGTCATACTGACCAAGCCACGCCCCTGCCAGACCCCCGCATCACAGATGTTTTCTGGTGAATTACCACTTAGCTGCACCTGAGTCTTTCCATTTGTGTACCTCTGAATCTCCTGCAGCGCCCCCTTTCCTCAGCTGCTTTACTGCTGCTTTAATATAAAGCCTTTGATTCTATTTATTTTCATTGCATTTTATCAATAGGAGTCCTGGTCTGATGCACAGGTTATTGCTTTCTCTACTTCCCGGACCTTTATCAGATTTACAGTATTGTAAATTACATTATTATTAACTGGAAGGGATCTCTGCTGACAGTGATGGAAAGTGAGAAAGAGACTGTGCTTCTTCCCGGGCATCCTTTCACCTAATCGGCAACGTCAGGGTGGAGATGGAGAGAGAGGAAGAGAAAGAGAGTGTGTGAGAAAGAGAAGTAGATAAATTGCACTCAGAATGGAAATTCAGCGTAATCGACAGAGACGGTTAGAGAGTGTTATATTATTTTACATGTAATTGTATATATTATTTTACAAGTAATTCTATAAAACACATTCCCCACTGCTTCTGTGCTGCGTGTGTGTGTGTGGGGGGGGGGGGGGAGTGGCACTTGTCCTTTCCCGTCTTAACAGGTCCTCACTGTATGTACGTGAGTGGTCTGAGTGCCTGTCATACCCCAAACTATGGCAGCTGAGGTTGTTTGCCACCGGTGTCTTGTGGTCCATCCTAATCAGGCTCTGCAAATTGAGCCACATACAACCTTTTCCGCACTTGACTCTCACAGCAGTAAGCAGTTACAGGCTTCTCAGGGAGTTAGTGTGGAGCGGCATGAGCCCAGAACTCAACATTCGACTAACAGATACCATAGTGTATTGTCCAGCCCAGTGCTATTCTTTTATATAAAAGAAAGTACTTTAATCCCACAGCAGGCTCAACACTACACAAGCTGAAAGGGTTGTGGTCTAATCCACATTTAGCAGTGAGGCACTACACCACCCTCTTCTGGTGACCCTCCTCTCCACTAGGGTTGGTATCCCATGACCACAGTCCTCAACACTCTTAGTCAATGATTAGGGACAGGGGCAGATAACTCCAAAATACTGTCAGTGATCAAACATCCAATTAGGCACAGGGGCAGATAACTCCAAAATGCTGTGACTAATCAAATGTGCAACTCACTTCAATGTATTTTACCTCTTTAGCAAAAGTCTCAAGCATATGCGCCAGATTCATCTTCTAGCATTAATCTCTTGTTGCAGTCTGAGTCCAAGTCCTGCATTTACCTACAAGTTATCGCTGCAGTTGTAGCAGAGCAGTGGGTGCGATCTGAGCTCCTGTCCTCACAGCTAAGGCTCCTTTCCTGTGGGGGCCACAGTGGCAGTCTCGCTTTGGGACAGTTTTCATGGGATGAAATCCGTGCGGCTGTTTGTGCTACAAACACTGGCCATGCACTGCTCTGATGAAGGACATGCGAACCCTGACAAGCAGCGGTAGCACTAGTCTTTCAAGTCCAGGGTGGTCTGCCAGGTGTTATAATGGCACTTGATCTTTGAAAGCCTTAATGCAGCTCATACACGAACCGTGCAGAGAGACTAGACGGATCCATTCAAGTGCAGACTTCAGGTAAAGTCCCCTCACCTCTGGGAGACTGGCTGTCAGGCAGACACCAACCCTGGTTGCACAGCACTTCTTCAAGTACTCTGCGGAGTGCTCCCTTTTTTTGTCAAGAAGAAGTTTGAACTCAAAAAATGTGGGGTGGTTTGGATCCCACATTTATACACATTTTCCAAACAGGGAATGTGAATCCACTAAATAAAGCTTCAGAACTAATTGAGATCAGTTCTCTCTCAAATGTTACTTTCTGCACTGAGACATAGTTCTCACATAATCAGGGCAAGGCATAGGTCTCTCTCTTCTAGATTAGTGTGATGCCAATGCCACAATAAAAGTGAGTATATGAGTTTCACGCAGCAGGGCACTCAAGGCAGGGGTACCCACCCGTTTACCACGCAGGAGACATTGCAGTCCCAACAGAGCCTCTGGTGAAGGTTCAATTACCAGTTCCATTGGGATAGTGTTGTTCCTTGGTGTATGCATGTTATGAATATGCATCATGTGCTGTACATAGGTAGACACACATGTATAGTTAGATCTCATGCAGTTCATGGTCCCATAAATAGAAATCCGACTGCAGAAAGAGATGCAGTATATAGCTTTGGTGCTGTGAATATCACGTTTGCAAGTGGATGGATTTTGTACACGCGTAAGTATTTAGTCAACTGGATTGGTTTCAGACAAGGCTGGGCACACTCTCAATGTCTGATATCAGACAGGTGGTCCATAGAAAGAGAAAGTAGATGAGGGTGTTCCCAGCCCCAATGACTGTCCACCCTGGCAGATGAGCTGCTGGCTATAGACTTGAGAAAGGTGATGCACAACTGGGAGTCGCACAGGAGATTTAATCTATGAGATGTCAATTTATGCTGATGATACACTACTATATCTGGGGCATCTACAGGTCTTGGTCCATACACTGCTTCATAGGTTACCGTGTTTTAGGGGCACCAATGCGAAGAGAAAGTTAAGACAGTTCTGTTCTCATTGGTGGGTCTGGTGGGCGAAGAACCAGGGTGAGATTTCAGTTTACAATGGGAGATGGACATGTTCTGGTACTTAGGGATCCAGAATGTACATATAACGGAAAAAACAATACTCCTATAATATGAAGATAGTGTGCAGGACCTTAGGTTTTCAGTACAGTTCTGGAATGTGCATCTGGTGTTCATCATGGGCACAATAGCATTTGTGCTTCTCCCCTGCTGCCTACATATTTTATAAAATATTATGTGCCCAACCACAAGGACAATCTTCAAGGAGCTGAAGAGCCTCCTGATCTCATTGGTATGGGAAAGTAAAAAAGCATGGTCCAGATGGAGACAAGGGGATGGGCAGGGAGGAGGGAGGCCTTGGATTGCTGGACCTTGAATTATACTACATACCTGCACAGTTTAAGTGTGCTGCAAGATGGTGCAGTGAGAAGGATAACTTGGAGAAGAGACTGCTACAGGACTCCTGGGAGAAGAACTCTTGATGTGTTTGATGAAGGTAGTCACCTACCTACACCAGGTTCAAATTAACACATGCTAATTTCCTGCACTGCACTTATCTTACCCTCTTGAGGTTAAATACCCTGAAAGACCACTCACCTGTCTGAGATGTGGGGGTTGAGAGGCCATCTTTTTACATACGAGCTGGACTTGTAGATTCATGATGGGGTATTGGGAAGAGGTAGTGACAAGGCTACCATCAGTGACAAGCAAAAACATAGCAGTCTCGATTAGACATTGCCCCGTAGGTATACTTCTCAAACCCAAGAAGAGGAAAGTTTGGTATAGATTTGCAGGGCGGGGACTGTAGTGCTTTCCTCTTATCTAGTTTCTAAGCACTAACATAACACAACAGAAATGCACTTCTGAGGTCAAAGAAGACTTTTATTGTTGTTAATTCTTCCCCAACCACAATATTTATGAATGACGAATTAGTAGCTTTCAAGTCCGCGTTAATCAAACAAAATATATCAGTTTGCAATATACACAGCAGGTTATATTTATAAGATATTGAATGCAAAGCAAAACAAATACTTCACCGTGTGGGAACTATCTACAGCTTGATCTTTCTAAGGTCTGCAAGCTGATGACCCCTGTCAGCCGCGAGAAAGAGATTCATCTACCCACACGGGATTGCTGGCAGCTGGCGCCAAGCTCCAGCACGAGGTCCGGCAGATTCGAATCTGACCCTCTGCAGCCTGTTACATTCGTTACAAAGGTGTGCCCCCTCCTCTCAGACCTGGGAAACTGAGCAAGCCTTTTGGAGACTGGCCAGGTCTCCAAGACTACTCCTGTTCCCAAGCTCAAGCAGAGAGAACAACACCATGTACCCTCTCTTATCATGTCTAGTCTACTGTGAGAAAAACATCTTGGTTCTCTGGTGCAAAAACACAGCTTGGAAAAATACAGCTTGGATTCTCAACTGCAATGTCTAACTCCACGTTAAAGGCAATAGGCAGCTAACCTAGATATCAAATGCAATGTCATGTTAAAGGCAATAGGCAGCTAACCTAAATATCAAATGCAATGTCTAGTGTCATGTCAAAGCCAATAGGCAGCTGAGCTGAATACAAAATGCAATGTATAATATCATGTCAAAGCCCATAGGCAGCTGAGCTGAATATAAAATGCAATGTATAATATCATGTCAAAGCCAATAGGCAGCGGAGCTGAATACAAAATGTAATATATGATATCATGTCAAAGCCAATAGGCAGCGGAGCTGAATACAAAATGTAATATATGATATCATGTCAAAGCCAATAGGCAGAATATCTAATAGCATGTCAAAGTCAATAGGCAGCTAAACTGAATACATCATGTCAAAGTCAATAGGCATGCAATGTCAAAGCCAATAGGCGGCTAGACTGAATACAGCATGTCAAAGCCAATAGGCAGAACACAGAATGTAATGACTAATGCAATGTCAAAGCCCATAGGCGGCTAAACTGAACAAAACATACAATGTGAACATTGAGCAACTAATATGCGCAGTGGTGAAACACAAAGTCATTGGTCAAAACAAACTTTATCAAATGGCAGTACATTCCGCCCTTTGACCAATGAATTTTTGTTTCACATATCTCTTGTTTCAAACAAAAACAAAAAAAAACATCAGCACAAAAAAAACATTATCAGCAAGTCACATTTGAATGATCAAAACAATCCCTGTAAAGCAATAGAAGTGGATTAACACATTGATTTCATAACCTTTCACATCAGATACATCTATACAGAAAAGACTGGGCAATTTGTACTCTGAATGAGTCTCTAATTCAACAGTGTTAGCAATTTGATGTGGCATGAGTTCTACTCATGTAAAGATGCACGGTCCACCTGAAAGGTTTGCTGGAAGGTAAGCAAAAGTCAGAGTTCCATACGAGAAGGGAAAAAAAAACAAAAACACAGCTTAGTTCCAGTGGAAGAATGCAATCAAACAAGTTGAACTTGAACTGAACGCGCAGTTTGCGCAAAATGGATCCATGGTGCTGGCACTTTACTCAGCCAGGTTCAGGTTGGGGGTTCGGTCCCTTCCCCGACCCCACACGCACACACCGGAAGGGGGACCACACAGCACACTCAGGGACAGTGGCGAAACGTGGTAGGATCTGCAAAAGAAACAAGTATGACTTTTCTTGCAAATAACATTTTTCATCTAAACTGCACCCTTCCTCTTTCTTTCCCTGTTTTATAATCAGCAGGACGTTTTTGAGGCCCTTTGTTATATTCACTGCAGGTTCTGGAGGATCACTTGGGGCTTCAGCCCACACATCAGCACTGACGTTTTTATCTGCTGCGCCACAGCTTCCTTTTTCTTGCACTGTCAGAAGGGCTGGGGCAGACTCCTTCTTTACCAAACCTCCATTCACTGCATTTTTGCCAAGTTGGGCCATTCTGTCTCCAATTTGTATGAATGAATCAGATTCTTTTCTAGGTATCAGCATAATTTCGATTTTTCCTTGGTAATTTGCAGCAATCACTCTCCCTAAAACCTGATCAATTTGCCATTTCTGTCCTGGTAACTTTCCTCTCCCCAACTGCTCTGTGACTGCTTGCATGACAGACTGCTTTTGTGCGTGCTGCACAGTTTTTATCAAATCTAGGGGAATGTGCATCTCTCTCATCTCTGCCCACCTGTAAGTGGCTTTTTCTCTCAGCTGTTCACATTTCTGGGGCACCCACTTAGCCATCCCCACTAAGGCAGAATTCTGGGTGTACACTTCTCTCTCTGAATTTTTCTCATTAACATCTGCAAGGTAATTGAACCAGTTAGGTGCTAAAACATTAGCAATGAACCAAAAATCAGCGTAAAAATGACACATCTCACGTAGCTCTTGCTTTAAAATCTGACACACATTATACAACGCTGTTCCTTCTACGGTGCCAGAAAACAACATTTCAGTCAATGAATCATTAGTAAAACAAACATGCTTTTTATCTTCAGTGGACACGAATTCAAATGGTGCATTCAACTTCATTGGTAACTCTTTTATCTGTGGTACTCTAGCCCTGTCTTGCAAATACCAGATCCATTGTATGATTCTAGCTAGGGGCACTATTTTCTTTCCTTGTTCTTGAGTTACATGTACATAAGTATTTCCTTCTTGCACTGCGCAGAAACCTAAAGTCTGCATTATTTCATTTGCCAAATCACAAGCGCGCAGCTGCATATAATTTTTCACAGTGACCATATACAAAAGTGTTAGGATTTCACTCAAATGAGGGCTATTCTTTTTCCAAAAATCAAACAAGCTAATGAAAGTCGGCTCTTGCTCTAAAATCTTTCGTTTTACTTGTGCATTTTGCAACGGTAACTCGTAAATCACATTCTGGTCTCTCTCGTCCGTGTTATCAGTTAAGGAATGCATTTTGGCTGCCAAAAACCCTGGCTCACACGAAAACTCAGTGCAGCTCGGAGCTGTCTTAACCCCCTCATTACTGGAATGGGACAAGAAAGATTCTTCCAAAACAGCCCTTTTATAACTTTCAGTCGGGCTAATTTGCTCACGTAAATTCCTATTTTCATGTTCCAACTTCCTACATTTCTCCTGCATTTCTCTGTAAGCAGATAAAGGTATCCAGACCTTTCTGTCATCATTACTTCCAAAAGACACTTTTTCTACATATGTACAATGGAAATTATTTCTCAAAACACTATCAGGCATTTTAGCTACACATGCATTTTCAAAAATGGTCTGCTGTGCTTCTGTAACTCTCCAAACAGAAAACAATTCACAGTTTTTCTTAGCACCATCAGGCAGTTATCAACACATGTATTCTCAGACATGGTCTGCCGTGCTACTGTGATTCTCCAAACAGAAAACAATTTCTGTAATTCTCCAAACAACAAAAAACAATTACACTTTTAAAGTGTGCACTTAGAAATCTACCAACTCGTCAACACCCTCTTAATTACCTCTTAATGACCGACCCCACGACTCCTGGTACCAATTGTAGTGCTTTCCTCTTATCTAGTTTCTAAGCACTAACATAACACAACAGAAATGCACTTCTGAGGTCAAAGAAGACTTTTATTGTTGTTAATTCTTCCCCAACCACAATATTTATGAATGACGAATTAGTAGCTTTTAAGTCTGCGTTAATCAAACAAAATATATCAGTTTGCAATATACACAGCAGGTTATATTTATAAGATATTGAATGCAAAGCAAAACAAATACTTCACCGTGTGGGAACTATCTACAGCTTCATCTTTCTAAGGTCTGCAAGCTGATGACCCCTGTCAGCCGCGAGAAAGAGATTCATCTACCCACACGGGATTGCTGCCAGCTGGCACCAAGCTCCAGCACGAGGTCCGGCAGATTCGAATCTGACCCTCTGCAGCCTGTTACATTCGTTACAAAGGTGTGCCCCCTCCTCTCAGACCTGGGAAACTGAGCAAGCCTTTTGGAGACTGGCCAGGTCTCCAAGACTACTCCTGTTCCCAAGCTCAAGCAGAGAGAACAACACCATGTACCCTCTCTTATCATGTCTAGTCTACTGTGAGAAAAACATCTTGGTTCTCTGGTGCAAAAACACAGCTTGGAAAAATACAGCTTGGATTCTCAACTGCAATGTCTAACTCCACGTTAAAGGCAATAGGCAGCTAACCTAGATATCAAATGCAATGTCATGTTAAAGGCAATAGGCAGCTAACCTAAATATCAAATGCAATGTCTAGTGTCATGTCAAAGCCAATAGGCAGCTGAGCTGAATACAAAATGCAATGTATAATATCATGTCAAAGCCCATAGGCAGCTGAGCTGAATATAAAATGCAATGTATAATATCATGTCAAAGCCAATAGGCAGCGGAGCTGAATACAAAATGTAATATATGATATCATGTCAAAGCCAATAGGCAGCGGAGCTGAATACAAAATGTAATATATGATATCATGTCAAAGCCAATAGGCAGAATATCTAATAGCATGTCAAAGTCAATAGGCAGCTAAACTGAATACATCATGTCAAAGTCAATAGGCATGCAATGTCAAAGCCAATAGGCGGCTAGACTGAATACAGCATGTCAAAGCCAATAGGCAGAACACAGAATGTAATGACTAATGCAATGTCAAAGCCCATAGGCGGCTAAACTGAACAAAACATACAATGTGAACATTGAGCAACTAATATGCGCAGTGGTGAAACACAAAGTCATTGGTCAAAACAAACTTTATCAAATGGCAGTACAGGGACTACTGTTAGCAAAAAGAAAGATAGCGGTACTTCGGCTTTCTCCCAAAGGCCATAATGCAATGAGGGAGAGTTCTCCTAACTATATGCTTGAGCGGACACCTCTTTGTGGGTCAGAACCAGTTCCTAAGCCTCACACAGTACTTGGGAGATGCATGGAGGAAGAGAAAGTGTAGTCAAGGATGCACACCAAGGAAACAAAGTCTATACAGTTATAAACCTTAGCAGCGATGGAATGTATAGTTTGTGATGTGCTGATTTAAACTCTAAACAGTAAGTGGCATAGTCATGAGAATCATGTAATCAAGTCATTATTTTAATGTTTGCTACTCTTCTGGCATTGAAAACCAAGTTTAACTTTTATCTAGAAAACAAAATATAAATATGTTAAAAAAGGCTTTTGAATGCTTGGATGTATTCTGCCGCCACTCCAGAGCGCGCACTGAACTGCGTAAGGGACTACTTTAGCCCTCTCTGTCCAATCCTGCTGACTTCTTATCAGGTGTCTTACTCTAATGTGCTAACACTACATGAGTTAGCACATCAAACCCAGATCAATTGGGTTTGCCAATGCTATTATAAATAGTCCGTATTGCTGTTTATGATGAACATTCTCCAATCAATGGGGTGTACTCCAGCAACACCTAAGTTAGCAATTCATACAAACAGATCAACAAAACCTATTTCTGATGTTTAGTTCTTGTGGTTTCGAGATGTGACCATTCTTCCAATTCTTTTTCCATGTCTGCTACTCATAACCTCTTGACTCCCAGGTACATTAGTAGTTAGAACTTGAGCATAATTCAGATATACCAAAATAAAAGCTCTGACAGAACCCCTTCAATCAATGTTCAAAACAATGAATTAACACTTAAGTATTTGCCGTGGAGAATCATCTCATTACATTTGTTCCGCAATGCCAGCATTCACTTGCTCTATGGTCGTCTACCCTTTATTTCTGTAACTAATTCAGTAAGGTTTTGATTTTCTAAGGGCCCCAGAAAACAGATTGTTTGTCAATATGCAATACTTTTAGTTTGGCCATGACCACTATCCCTGCCTTTAGTTGTAGGTTCAGACATGTCTTCTTCACTGGCTCCGGGTCTTTCTTCGTTTCCTCTGTAGAGCTGCTCAAGTCGGGGAAGATTGAGATCTGAGAATTTTCACTCACCCTTTCGATTTGGTCCTACTTACCACCTGGTAAGGAGATGCTTCATCTTTTATCAGAGCCAGGCTGGGGAACCAAAGCTGGCCCAATAAAAATGCTCAAACCAGACCTGCTCCCTTCCTCTCATCGCTCTATTTCTCTCTTTCCATCCATTCATTCTGTCTTTCTCCTTCTCTCCTCTGCCTCTCTGATTGCATTCTCTCTACCCTCCACCTCCTCCCCCCCCTGTCTCTCTCTCGAAGCTCCCATGTCCTTACTGCAATTAACCTCGGGGAGTTGGGAAAAGTGACAGAGGCACTAGGAGTGGCCATAGGCTTTCAAAACTGGCCACTGAGGGCTCCAGCCCACTAGGTAATTGCAGGTGATAAAAGGCCTGCATTGCCCTGTCGTTTATTTAGGCAAGGATCTCAGCTCCCCCACTCCCCACATCCATCCTGCTGACACTTTTTCAAATATGATACAGTTGCATTTTAACTTTTCTGATCATGAACCGTCTTATACACGTCTTACTATGTTTGCAGCCAATCTTCTTTAAACCTGACTGGAAGCCAATGATTCACTGGGAAGCAGCACTCATTTGGTTCACCAGCCAGTGATTTGTTCTGCATCGTAAGATCACTGTTCAACCTTTGGACTTCTCTAGCTCCAAGGCCATTTTCAGAGATTTGATCTCCCTGCTTATTTAGGAAAGCCATGGTGTATACATTATTAGCATGCAGCTGCCTTTGTTGCAAGGTCAGGACATATTTTGCTACACCATTCAACATATATTGTAACTTAAAATCTAACAATTTAAAAAAAGTTTTAACACTACCTGGACAATCAATTTAATGTGCCCCATTCAACTGTGAATTGCACCGTCACCCGTAGTAAAAAGAAGGCTTTGATTGTGAGTAGCTACCTTTTGACGATCAAGACCTAAAAATAAGGTCATTCAATCAGCCTGAAGTGGTGTCTGTTCTTTAGGATTCAGAAACTATATATAATGACAGGTACCAGGATTGTTGAGTTGCTTTGAGCTCACAGGTCACCGAGAACTGACCTAAGAAAAAAATACATCTTGATGTTCTGATCTGCCTTCATTCGGTCACTTTTGACTTTGCAAGAAATGTGTTCACATCATAAAGTAATGAGCTTGCAGTACATGCAGTTCTGTCATTCATTCATCAATGAAGGGCAATACATTTCCTTTTCATTTTTGTACAGATTCATACATGCACTGTTCACCCATAATTCCAGTGTTTTTTGAGCAATCAAGGCAGAGGAAAAAAAAAAACAGACCTGGTCCATAGCACCTATGAAGCACTTTACCTGTTACTATAGCCAACCTATCAAACACATGAGCCCAAAATGTGACTGCCCTTTCATTAATGTAAATAATGTTATCCAAAGAGTCTTCAACCAGTTCACAGGCCCAACAAAGTGAAGAAGAAATTATTCCATATTTAGCCACTTTCACTGGCGATCAATGTACTAAAAAAGTATGTTTCTTGAAAACATTTAACCAGTTTCAGTAGCGAATAATATATTCCAAAAGTATGTTCCTGATAAATATATCATACCTTCAAGTCGGGTTTTGCTGTCATGTTGGACTTATGTGCTTGTGTCCATTCAAAGTCAGAAAAGGGAAAGATACATCTATTGACCATTTATTCCTCATATTTTGCATACACGTCTGATTTAAATTTTAATATTAGTCTGGCAAACGCTACTCAATGCAGAGGAAGGAAGGTAATTGTCTTTTGTAAAAGGGCATAGATCCGGCATGAGTAAAGAAGGTATATTTCTCAAACTGATATATCTTTGGAATTCATTTATTTGCAGCTTAAATTTAAATCTTATAATTTCAAATCAAACTATGGAGCCTTGAATCTATATATGTTTTATTTTTAAGATGCGTGCGGTGTTGGAAATGGTCCCTCTGCAGGGTCACCCCCAAACCTTTTGCCTTCCTCCTCTTCTGGAGTGCATGAGTTCTCTCCCTAAAAACATGGTAACATTGGCTCATACTCAATTGGCATATTTAATTTACTTGTAAGTCCCCAGTAAAGTGTACTGCATGTGCCTAGGGCCTGTAAGTTAAATGCTACTAGTGGGCCTGCAGCACTGGTTGTGCCACCCACATAAGTATCCCCTTAACTGTGTCTCAGGCCTGCCATTGCAAGGCCTGTGTGTACAGTTCACTGCCACTTTGACATGGCATTTAAAAGTACTTGCCAAGCCTTAAACTCCCCTTTTTCTACACCTCAGTCACTCCTAAGGTAGGCCCAGGTAACCTATAGGGCAGGTGCTATGTCGGTAAAAGGCAGGACATGGACATGTGTGTTTTATATGTCCTGGTAGTGGAAAACTCCTAAATTCATTTCCCACAATTGTGAGGCCTACTCCTTTCATATACTGTTTGAGTGGTAGATTCTGATCAGAAAGGGGTAACCAGGTCATATTTAGTATGGCCTGAATCTGAATGGTAATAGAAAATCCTGCTTATTGGTGAGGTTGGATCTTATATTACTATTTTAGAAATGCCACTTTTAGAAAGTGAGCATTTCTCTGCTCTTAAAATCCATCTGTGCCTTACAGCCTGCCTCCAATCCACGTCTGGCTGGGCTGGTTCACAGCTCCCTTGTGCATTTCACCCAGACAACCACAAACACAGGATACTCAGTCACACCTACACTCATCTGCATACTGAGTGGGTCTTCCTGGGCTGGGAGGGTGAAGGGCCTGACACTTACATTTCAAAGGCTAGTGGCCTGCCCTCACACGATGGACTGTCTAACCCCATACTGGGACCCTGGCAGACAGACCTGTACTAAAAGGGGACCTTGTGCACTTCAAAACCACTCTTTGACATCTCCCCCACTTCAAAGGCATTTTGGGGTATATAAACTGGGTCCCTGACCCACCAAATCAGACACTTCTGGACCTGAACCTGCAGCCTGTCCAGAGGAACTGCCTGGCTGCCCAAATGACTCATCTGGACTGCTGTGCTGAAAAGGACTGCTGCCCTGCTCTTGCCCTGCTGTCTTTCTGCCCTCTGACTTTGCTGAGAAGTGCTCTCCAAGAGCTTGGATTGAGCTTGCCTCCTGTTATCTGAAGTCTAAGGGCCAAAAAGACTTCACCTCTTCAAGGACTCCTTGTGTGCCGAAAATCGCCACAAGTCCTGCCAGAAACGCCGCACAGCCTGCCTTGCAATGAGAAAATCACCGCACAGCTGAACCGGAACGACGCAGCTCGATATCCTGAGTGAAGAATCAACATAGTGCCTGCCTTGCTCCTGGAAATTCAACGCACAGCCAACCGGATCGATGCACAGTCAAACCGGAACAATGCAGCCCGCCTTCCCGAGTGAAGAATCAACACAGTGCCTGCCGTGAGACGGAAACTTCAATGCAACGCCTGTGACTTTGTCCCACATGCCCAGGATTTCCAAGCATCGTCCCTGGGTGTCAAAAAGATCCCCGCATTACAGTGAGGAACCAAGACTGCGCACCGGAAATCGATGCAAAGCCCCTTGAAGCGTGGATGGAAACGACACAATCTCTGTGCCGTGCCGGAAATTCCAATGCACACCCTATTTTTCCACGCATGTCCTCCTCTGTGGTCTTTGTGCACGTTAGTTTTGACGCAAACCAGGTACTTTTTGAAACCAAGAGACAACTGTTGATTTAGAAGTTTTAAGACTCTTTTTAATCTTGCAAAAGTGATATCTCAACTTGTGCTTACTGAATCTTTATCGTTTGACCTTAATTTAACCAGATAAATATCTTATATTTTTTTAAACCCGTGTGGTGTATTTTTGTGGTGTTTTCACTGTGTTACTGTATGATTTATTGCACAAATACTTTACAAGTTGCCTTCTAAGTTAGGCCTGACTGCTCAGTGCCAGGCTACCAGAGGGTGGGCACAGGATAATTTTGATTGCGTGTGACTTACCCTGACTATGATTGAATGGATGAATTTAAGAGGCCCCAGATTGCTTCAGGATCAAGTTGCCTCTCTATTCCGTACTCGCACATTTAATTGCCACAACCCTGTTGTTCAGAGGGGCCCTTGGGGACAGGCACGTTTTTTTATTTACAAATTAAGCACTGCTTAGAAGTATACAAAGTCCAGTGGGATGGTCAAGCAATAGGATGTGCTTGACTGTGCTCGAACTTTAAGCAATCGCTGTGAACGCTGTACGTAAACAGACTGTTTTACCACATTCACAGGCTTGCCAGTCAGTGTGCTGTTGCATATCAAGGATTCTAGGGTGACTCGCAAGATCCCTCTCAGAATACAGCAGACATGGCAGAGACCCAGCAGGGTTCTGTGTATGCTCCCCCTCCTAAGTTTCAAAGACACATGGTGCATCGCATGTGTATTTATGATACACTAACTTCCTAGCAAATGAGTAACAATTAAAGTAGTGGTTATTAGAGCATTAGTAAAGGAGAGCAAAATATAACTTCCCTTCATTATGGAAAACAGTCCAATACATCTTATGCTGTATTTTGCCACAGGGAAGAATGTGCGCCAAATAACCCTGGGGCTTTCTCCTCGGCCATCTGCTTGCGGGCTGAGCATGAACCCTCAGCAGTCCAAGGGCAATGCTCATTTTATGTCCAGCAGAAAGCCCCAGAAGCAGATGATCTGCTCTCTCGGGGTTTAGCCTGTCTGGTAACAGCTAAATATAGGGTTTTCGTATTAGTAGCAGTAGGAAAGCGTGAGAAAAGGCAATCCCTGCTTCCCAAGATGTACTCTGGAATTATGTGTGAGCTAAACATGAAAACAAAATTTTGATGATGAGAATCCTTTACGCAACCGTCCTAAGTATGACAGTAGTACATAATCATGAAAAATGAACAGACGTAAAATCAAAACAAATCTACATCGCTCTATTACTATGCTGGAGTAAAAAGGCCAACGGGCAAAGGTCTTAGATCATGACCACCCAATGTATAGATAAACACTACAATGCAACCACATCCCTCTGATACAAGGTTCCGAGTGTTGCCAGCCACTGTTGCCTGCCATACACCAGGCACCGTAAAACACTCCCCTGATCTATGGTCAGTCAGATCGTAGTGAGGGAGTTGCTACTGAATACTTGATAAAATGTTCTGTGGTCATCATCCATAATGTGCCAGGAAGCGCGGCTGAAAGTGCTTCTTACAAGAAGAAGCAGTTCCTTTAGTTCAACTGTGCATGGTACCTTTCTCTGAAGAAAAGGCTTGCAGTCATTACAGAGTGTGGGTAATGACTGGGTTCAAGCGTTGCACCCTTTGGGAAAGTGATGCGGAGTAGCGCAGCAACAATGAACTACATTTACCAGTGGGCCACTGGCACTTGCACATCTAGAGAGACACTGCCATTTTGGATCTTCCGGTATAAATCCTGTGGAGATACTTGGCATCCATGCTTATGTATTGGTAAGTGTAGGATATAGGATGTTAACGATGTTACCTTTTTTCTAATACTTTAGAAGCTAAGCAGAAAGTATGCACACCTTCCACAAAAGAGCATATAGTGACACAATGTGAGGTAGTTATTCTGAATATATAGAGAGATGTGTAAATGTATATGTATTTAGCAAGAAATTATGGGGGTCATTCTAACCCTGGCGGTCCAAGACCGCCAGGGCTAAAATGAAGGGGGCACCGCCAACAGGCTGGCGGTGCCCCGCTGGGCATTCTGACCGCGGCGGTTCGGCCGCGGTCAGAAGTGGAAAACCGGCGGTTTTCCGCTGCCCAAATGAATCCTCCATGGCGGCGCAGCAAGCTGTGCCGCCATGGAGGATTCTGACACCCCATACCGCCATCCTGTTCCTGGCGGTTCTCCCGCCAGGAACAGGATGGCGGTATGGGGTGTCGCGGGGCCCCGGGGGGCCCCTGCAGTGCCCATGCCAATGGCATGGGCACTGCAGGGGCCCCCGTAAGAGGGCCCCAAAAAGAATTTCAGTGTCTGCTTTGCAGACACTGAAATTCGCGACGGGTGCAACTGCACCCGTCGCACCTTCCCACTCCGCCGGGTCAATTCTGAGCCGGCGTCCTCGTGGGAAGGGTGTTTTGCACTGGGCTGGCGGGCGGCCTTTTGGCGGTCACCCGCCAGCCCAGTGCAAAACCCAAAATACCCTCAGCGGTCTTTCGAGCGGTATTTTGGAGGGGGAAGTCTGGCGGATCACCCCCTATGTTTCTTTATGTCCACCTTTTGGGAATTTCCAGTTACCTGTCAAAGCATAGAGCGCTGGTTACACAGAGATATTACTAAGTTATATAATTTCACAGATAGTGCGCTTCAGCGTTCCAATTACAAGTTACTTAAGGAATCTCTTTGTCTTATATAGATCCACTGAAACCCGCAGAGCTCTTAGACCCCCGAAGTGACCAGGTACAGTGTGCAGTCCTCTGTGACTGTTTTCTCTCCACTTCCCTTTCCCTGCTTCAAACAGTGGCCATCATTTTCTATTATATGTGATCATTAGTGGCATCAGTGAGAGACGGAAAAGAACATTGCTTACTTTGGATCTTGCGCACAAGGTTAGTGCAAACCTGCCACAATCCATCCGAGATTATTTTCTCTCCAGTCGTTGCACTTCCACCATAAATCCAGAATTCCCGAGGCTTCCTGCATGGGAAAGGATGGTAGGTTACTCCTTTCCACTTGAAAACTAAGCTAAAGGTGTGATATCTAAAGCCCTTTCTATCCTATTATTTGATTGAATTGTCAGGAGGGCTGGATCCATGTCTGATTTTCCAGCTATCCATGTACTATGTAAACAAATTCCATTTATAGTCATCATATATCAATATATCTTATGTGATTATCATGAATGTCATGGATCGGTCCTCCTGGGCAAATAGTACAGACCAAAAAGAGACCTGTCTTTTATAGAGTGCCCTCTTCAACCCATACCATGGATCTGAGGACAGCTTTAGTTCTAAGCCATTATTTTATATAGCTGTTAACCCAGATGCTCTTAATACGCTCACTATTTATGTATTGACTGAGGAGGTAAGTGCAGCCCAGGAGACAGATTATGTTTTGGCTTTTCAGTGGCAGGATGCACAGTTACATCCTTAGCACAGTAACAGACAATACTTACTGTCCACACCAAGCTGTTCAATGGTGTCTCCCACTTCCCAGATGAGGCCACACAGCTTACTGCTTGATCATCTTGCAGGTAATGGGGAAACTCAGAATCCTTCACTCTGATTATGGGATTTACTGGGAATCAAAGCCTAGGGATCACCTTCAGGATAAGCAAGAGCCTTACGCTACCTGAAAAAGAGAGCCTTCAGCCCTCTCATGAATCTAGAAAAGACTTTGTCAACTCTGAGGTACAGTGTAAGTGGGGTGTAAGGGGAGATTCCTTAAATGTGAAGGTATCTTTCCCCAAATCTCTTTTATCCTACTGTCCCATGCTCCAGAAATACAAGACTTCAGAAGACCATTCATTGTTGAAGTTTTGGATTTTTGGATTCTCTCTGTTTCAGTAATCATTATTCTACTGCTGTGATCATTTTAAGAATTACACGTGTTGTTGCATTTGAAATAAAAACTCATGTTATTCTTTCTGTGCATGAAACTTGGGAAGTGCTTTAATAAATTCATTACTCAGAATAAGAGTGCTGCATTCTTTGCATTCCATTCACTATGTTTTCCACTCAGTCTGAAGTAGAGCAGAATAGTCTTGAACCTAGTTTCTCAGTTCCAAAGTCGGCAGTTCTGTCATTGGCTCGGCACAAGCAGATGCAGTGAGGGCCTGCAGAGAGCCTGCTGCAACATGGTTTTCTCCAGCAGGTCTTATCTTTGGGGGGACTGGGCCTTGCACTGATGGTAGTGAAATGCAAACTTAGAATGCAAGTCTCTCTCATTTAAAAAGACGGTGTTGTTAGTCTTGCTTCCAAGGATTTTTTGCAACATTTTCAAGATTGTTTTGAAGGATGACAGTTACTCCTTTGTTTGCTCTTATAATCATAGTGGAATGATTTAAACAGCTTCCAAATACTTTTCATTTATTTCTTTGTTTTTGCTGTTTTATGTTAGTTTCATAAGGCAAAAATATCCGATCCCAATATTTTTACTGGCTTGGACTATAAAACACAGGCCTGGCTGGCAAAAAGCCAAATGCCATTTGGCATCCCTTTCTGACGCCCAATGGTCATTCCTGTCAACACGGGCCTCAACTCAACCTTCACTACATCTCAACTTCTTTGAATTTAACTCCAAAGTAGTGGCCATTTTGGAAAGGTCATCTGGATCTATTTTTAAACCTTCTATCTCTGCATTTTTCAATTTGAACTAAAAATCTCAATCTCCACTATCTTTACACAGTTAATTTAATATTTGCACTATTTTTTAACCCTCTTCCCTAATTTCAGTATTTCTTTGACTTTCTTTAATCTTAAGGTTTGTGAATCGTTCTTACAAATTTTGTGTCCTGCATATGAAACTCTGTCAAGGATCACTTCATCAAGATGCTGACACTACACTTAAAATAGGAACTTCTTCCCACTCACTGTGTCCCTAGTAGCTCAAAAGAAGTATCTGTTAGCACCTCATGCATTACTGTACTCCTAGAAGTAAAATATAACTTAATTCAAACTGACTGTGAGCGTTGAGGTGCTCACTTCGCCATTAAGTACCTATGATAAATAGTGCAGTGGTCTGGAATTCAAATAACCAAGAACAGTCCACTAATAGCATTCAGAGAGCAACTTACCCATCTCTCTCTTAACTCTGAAATATCCTCTTCTTGACTTTAAGAGTTTCCCAGCTAAAAAGTACTTTACTTTCAGACGTCCTATCCTGAGACAGAACCACCTACCTTATATAAATAACCACTCAGTTGACCGTTCAGTTATACATAATGTGCCTACTCACTAAGCCAATGGCAATCCCATCACACAAAATCCTATACACAAGAATAACCCAATGTCAAACCTACCCAACTGACAAACTCCCCCATCCTAAAGCACCTCCAATCCTGAATGCTCATAAACACCAGATCTGCCAGTGCTCATTGTTATGAAATAGCCAACGTCTTTGCTGACCACAAATTTGACACAATCTGTATCATTGAATCCTTCCTCAATAAACACTCTCATACATAGTGGATTAACATTTAGAACAGAAACTACAAAATATTGCGATCTGACAGACAACACAAAGCTGGTGGTGCCACTGCAGTCATTCTCAGTTACAATTTAACCTGTCCATCCCTATTATCTATCAACTGGTCTCACAATTTTATTGTTCCCTTCCGGAGCCATCTCTGGACAAAATTCAACTCTTTACCCTCCTCCCCCAAAATAATAGCTCAATTCTTAAAAAAGATAACACTAATTTATTTTCAAAACATCAGTCAACCCAAAATAATCCTCAACACCATTGAAAATATTGAAACGACGACCACAGAATACCAATACACGATCAATCAAATACTTAGTAACAATTGCATTGCTGCACCTCAAAATAAATTAAACCATTGCCTAAACAACCCTAGTTTACTAAAGCGATAACAAAAGCAAGAAGTGTAGGAGGCTGGCTCAGTTTATGGTGTACAGCTATACTGAGTCCAGGCAACCCTTAGTGATAACGTTTAGGTGTCGAGATAGCAAAAGCTCTCTAGGAGTAGCTGAGGCGAGCAGCTGAAGATTATCCAGGAGGAATGTAAAGCACCTGCAATTCCACAGTAGTCAGTTAGTAACCCCCACACAAGAAAGAACCACACAAGTGTTGCAAAAATAAAGTATTCTTTATTGCTGCACTAACTACTAGTCAAGCATTGGTATAGCTCCCTTTGGAGATATCTACACACAATACATACTCCAAAGAACAAGAACAAATAGCCTAAACTATACAGGGCCCTATGGTGGGGGGGGGAGAGCAAATCATATACTAAGTAAGTGGAATGCGAAATAGTGAACCCAATAAAGGTATGTGTGGTAGTTAGCTAGGGGTAGAAGAAGAATGAAAACATCAGAGGTAACTTCAGCAAGTGTCCCCAGCAACCGGGCGCAGAGTGGTTACCTATCCAGTTGTCCTACAGACTAACACAGGTAAGTCTTGGTTGGAATTTGTGAGTTTCAGGAACCTTCCCAGTGTACCCTGAGGAAACCCAAAGACAGGAGGAAGGTTGGAGAGTGTCCCTACCCAAGGATACCCAGAACACAGGAGTACCTACACCAAGGGATCCGGATGCATAGGTGTGAAAGGGCGTCGGAAACCCTCTCTGAAGTCAATGGAGGCCTCGGTTGTCCAGCTGCTGTGATGATCTGTGGACCAGGCCAGTGGTACCCAAGGACAGATTCTGGATGTGAAAGACTTGAAAAGGAAGTCCAGCACCCTCGGAGGTGCACAGGTGGTGCAGGCGGCAATGCCCACCCCCCTACAGGTGATGTTCCTGCAGGTTGGTGAAAGAAGAAGTCCAGCTGTGGGGTCCAGGAGCTGCAGAAGATCCTAGGAGTCACCTACGAGCTGTCCCACGTTGGTCACCGGATTGCAGGAGGGTCAGTGACCAACGAGGCCACCAACAAGCCTTGCAAATGCAAGCAGGAGCTGAAAAGGGTTTTGCTAAGTTATGGGGACAAGCAAGGTCCAGGAGAATGTATCCGTGAGGGGGAGTCAGGGCTGGCCCTCAGCACACAGGGAGGCCAGCAGAAGTCATCGGAACCCTCACGAGTGACCCACATGCAATGGACACAGGGAGTCACAAGGAGGCTTCAGCAGCACAACAAAACAGAAGTCCCACGTGGCAGCAGTTGCAGAACGGAGGTTGATCTTCGACATGCAGAGTGCTGGAGACTGGGGCTTCTCGGTGCTCGAAGATCTCTTGGATAAAGAGCCAACAAGCCTTAGCAAGAGTAACAGTCGTGGTGCACAGAGGTGCTGTTCCAGTGGCTGGAGTAGAGGCCCACAGTCTCCCAGGTGGATCAAAAGACAGAAGGGACCCAAAGAGGATCACAGAAGCACCACCTGCGAGCAGAGCCTTCACGTTGTCCATGGGACAGCAGGATCCACCAGCTGGTCGTTGTTGCCTTGAGATGCCTGCAGATGCAGGGGAGTGATTCCTTCACTCCAAGATAGGTTACTTTGTGCTTCTAGTTGCAGAGTTCATGTGACCCCGGAGGATGCACAGCCTTGGATGTTGCAGAATTCTTGCAGGATCTGGAGAAACAATGTTGCAATGGGAGCCTCCCACTAGAAGCAGACTTGTTTCAGTTCCAAAGCAGACCAGCAGCGGTTTCAGAGGCCAGGAGCAGAAGATGTCTTGCAGAGAGTTCCTTGTAGAGTCTTGCTTGACGAATCTGAGGACCCACCCATGTGGGAGCCCTTAAGTAACTCTAAAAGGGGGATGGTCACTCTCCTTAGTGGCCCACCTATCAAAGGGGGTCAGGGACTGTTCTACCTGGCCTAACCAGTCAGATGCTCCAAGGGGGCCTCTGCACATCTTGTTTCCAAGATGGTAGAATCAACTGGCCCCCTGGCAGAGCTCTGTGCATCTCTCTAGGGGAGGAGCTGGACAGGGGGGGTGGACACTCCCCTGTCCTTTGTATGGTTTCGGTCAGAGCAGGGACCAAGGGTCCGTGCACTGGTGCAAACTGGTTTATGCAAGGAGGGCACCAAATGTGCTCTTCAAAGCAGTCTAGTGGCACGAAGAGGCCACCTCATCCCAGCCCAGAGACACCTAGTTCTAAAGGAGATGATGTCACACCTCCCTCCTACAGGTAATCCTTTGTTCTGCCTTCCCCCTGCTCAAGCAGGATGAGCAGCAGGGGGGCAGAACAGTGTCTGGGGGTCTGCAGCAGTGTGGGCTACCAAGCAGACCCTGTAAGGCTGTACAGGCAGATCTGGGGGATTCTCTAGGGAATCCTCAGAGTACATGGTATCATGCAACTAACACTGGCATTGGTGTTGTTGCATGATTCCGATATGTTTGATACCAAACTTGCTTAGGTTCAGAGAAACCATTATGTATCTGGACTACTACTACTGACCAGTGTCTACCACATGCCTTAAAATGGCTTCCTCGCACTTACAAAGCCCAAAGAATTGACTTTGGGGTTTGTAGAGGTACTCTGCTCATGCAGGAGCATCCTCACACTTAGGGACATGCACCATGCCTTTGGGCTGAAGTGCCTACCAGAGGGGTGACTTTTAGTGCTTGAGCACAGTGACTCTGATGTAAGGCAAGCCTTACATCGGGGGCGAAAGGGTGTGTGCACCATTTCACACAGGCTGCAATGGCAGGCCTGTAGACACAGTTTGCATGGGCTCGTATGGGTGGCACAATACATGCTGCAGCCAATGGGAGACCCCTGGTGTACCAATGCCTTGGGTATTTAAGTACCATATACTAGGGAATCACATGAGTGCACCAGAGTGCCAATTGTGTGGCAAGAAAGTTACCAAGCTACCAAATTTAAAGGAGAGAGTACAGCCACTGAGGTCCTGGTTAACAGGATCCCAGTGAACTACAGTCTAAACATACTGACATCAGGCATTAAGTGGAGTAACTATGCTAGAAAGATGGCACTTTCCTACAAGAAGCTATGTCAAAAAACTCAAGGATGAATGGAGAAAGTAAAAATACCAGATCAGTCTATCTAAACTTTAAAAAATGGAAAAAAATACAAAAACGTAAAGTCCACAGGAAAATACACATAGATCTAGGAACAAGTAACTTCCTTTTAAAACACTGCCCGAGCAGTAATTCGACACATCAGTAATGTAACCTTGGTGTAAAATGACATCCAATTGGTACTAACAAAGGAACTGTACAACAATTCCCCAAAATATTTAGCTAACAAAATGTAGGTAATGACAGACAAACTCAAAAAGACTACCCATCCCACATACCTACTCTCCCAAAATACACAACTGCATGGGACTCAGTTCATATCTCCAAATGAGCTAACAAAATGCATCCAAGCTCTTAAACACAGTTACTACTTCACAAACACCACCATAGCAAAATGATTATGAAAACATCCAAATCTCTCAAGACACCTTATGCCCGCCAATATCAAGGCATTTTCTCACTGAAAAACAGTCAGATCACATTCGTCCTCAAAAATCTCATTGTGGATTAGAACAGTTCTCCTTTCTTCTACAAACGCAGAATTACTTCAGGCTGACGTGGCCTGACCATGGGGCTGCTGGTCTGTGCAATCCACAATTGAGGAGACCACACTATTTGGAAAAATACAGAACATTTGGGGTGCTGTCTGGCACTAATGTAAAAACACTGCTTATGAAATCCTTGATGACGTTCTTCATCAGAACGAAGAGCGTACCCTGGGCTGGCACAATATTTGTAAGAAGAAAGAATTAGAAATAAACAAGAAAGGCAATTTTGTACGATTGAACTTGGAATTTCTTTGATTATCCCTGCAGCAAGATGTTGAATATTTTCTCCATAATTTAATGGGCTATGGAATTAATTACGAGAGACTGTTTAAGAATATGTATTAAATGCTTGAATAATTTATGAGTGTTTCTCTATAGGTTGTTCTAAAATAAATACATAAAGTAGTGTGACAAGACTAAGCATGAATGGTTGAAAAACCCAGAAGCACGAAATGTTGCCAAGCAAAACATTGAGGAGGCAAGTAAGCACTTTGTTGATCCTGTTTCCCAGATCTCAAAAACTTCTGCAACTTAAATTGGGAACCTGATGTTAGATTGGAATGAGATCGGAGGCTTGCAGCAGCCATCATGAGACACACCACAGAATCCCAGAGTCTGATGTGCTTGTGCCCAATTTCTACAGACATCCCAGCTTGCAAATCCTCCAAACCTTAGGGCTCCAACCCAGCAGTCGATAAAAACAACTGTGGTAGGGCGCCCAGAATGCCCAGATTAGGAGGTCAATGTCAAACCCAAGTCAGTCCTGACATATTTGAAGGGTTGCTATTTCTGTGAACGGAAGTAAATTAGCAGCTTTAGTGTGCCACCTGTAGTATCACCATATTACCGTAAAAGGTCAAAAAACTGCCTTTTTGCAGCATAAGAGAAATGCTCCAAGAATCAAACTTTAATTTTACATTGTACTGTTCCTGATCACCGGTTGTATGGTAAACAGCTTCTTCTGGACCAACCATAGATGCCTAATGAACTGGTATGTATGGAAGACCTAGGAAGGCCTGGGAGACCTAAGGCAGGTGGGCCAGAGTTGACTTTCATCAATCTGAAGGTAAAGTGGATTATTGTTCTTCACATATGTCCTTGCTGGGCTTGTAATGCTCCACAAATGTTTCCCTTTTGCTTTTACAACTACTGCACAAACCTCACCTCTGAATGGATTTGTTACTGCTCTGCTGCACTTTGCCACGGACACAGGTTACTTTCATGAAAACTAAGAAGCACAGAAGATATATCATTCTTTTCTACCCTCATGGCTGTGTTGTCTCTTCCAGAAGAATATTGATGGACACCACTCTCTCTTAGTTGGATCGCTGGTCTACACTCCCTGTTTCCAAGCAGTGGCTTCCATTTGCCCATACACAAGTCTCCTCCTCCGATGTACCATTAGGTACCAGGAAGTTACCTAATGCTGATTGACACATATACTTATTGCCTCTGGCTTATTTATTATGGTTGATGAAAATTGCTCTTGAACTCATGAGGCTTCCTGAGAATGTTTTGCCCAAAACATTACCACACATGTTTCCTGACTTACTGAAGGTCAAACATTAAGAGAGAGAATGTGAAGGTCAAAGGAAAGTCTGGGCCAGTTGGAGGGTTCAGGGAGACTGTCACTGAGGTAGCGGCAGGATATCAACCACTCTGGCCACTTTGTGGAAAAGGTACTTCTTGAGAGATCAGGGATCACTTTGTGGAAACATGCAACCTTGGCACTCACTGTGCCAGACCCACTCCCATAGGAGCGAGCAAGAAGACCCCAGGTCTTAAATCGGCAGAATGCGTGGATGGATGGGGAGGGTTGATCACAATTGCACAGATAACTGGAGAGTTGGGGTCTTTAAAGATGTGTGTAAATAGTAAACATTTGAGTAAACACAATTTAATTTGTTTCTTCTTCTGCACAACATATAGGATTTTCCATCCACTTTAAAAAAGAGCGATTGAGATGTTCTAAAGACCACTAACCTTCCATAAATCATCATAAGGTTTGAGTCATATATATATTTATTTATTTATATATATGTCTGTCCCTGACCAAGAGAACGTAGAGCAAGGGCCAGCTAGTGGAAGCCTCGAACAGCTGAGTCGCCCAGTAGCTCTTTGCATCCGAGGCGACCACAGTCAGGGTTTCACCTGAGCATTGGTTTACTCACATAAAATATATTTTGTATGTCAAGGCCAGAATAAAATTGATACAATCAAAAAACGCTATTTCTTCCCCTTTGAAATATAAATTCATCACAACAAATAAATTAATCCCAATATATTTTAGAGCTGCCCAGCCTAGTTTACACTCAAATGATTAACAAAGCAAAGAGGGGCAGAATTGCCATGCCAATAAAGAATAGGTAATTGTGCAGACTTTCTTATTCAGGTACCGGCTTGTGGTCCTTTTGCAACTTGAAAATACGAAGAAAGTGACAGTATTCTCCTTAGCTAGGAGTGACACCCCTACCCAGAACGAGACCAGAAAGTTGAAGATCTGCAGAAGGCCCTCAGGGGTTGTAAAGTAGTGAGCCGTACTGTCTTCGACCTCATTATACAAACAGCACATTGGGAGCACAAGGTCAAGGGCGATGAATCAACGTGAGGGCATCTGGGTCAAGAAAGAGAGTCAGAGTTCATAGCATGCTGTTCAAGAGATGCAAAACCAGGTATGGCACAGTCATACATCTTGGGAAGTGGAGAAATATCCTCCTCCTCTCCACTATGCCCACTGGGAAACATCTCATGAAGGGTTTCCCTAAGGGAAGCATTTACTTTTGTGACCACAGCTGAAGTGGGGCTTTTTGAGAGACCAGTGTCCTTTCACATAGACAATCCAATGGACAAAACCTCCTGTATGAGCCAATGTGTTGTCGCACAACTCCCAGAATGGATCAGCGGCCTGTCACAGGACTAGCTGTAAAAATGAGTTCACTGACATTACCAACATTAACAGCCTATGTACAATGCTGAGATTGGCTGAGCGGCTCAAAAAGCATAAATGACGGCATCAACTACTGTTGTGTACCTATGTTATGGGATCAGTAATAGTCATGAAGCACTAGAGACAGAAGGTGTTTTTATTTTTCGGTGTAGGAAGAGATTAGATGCACAGAAACTAACAGCCCAACTGAACACATGCTATCAGTCATTTACAACTGTTATTTGCTCTTCACATCATTAGGTGTCCTAGCCATAGCTTTGACCTAGAACTGGAGAATTTAATTAACAGTGTTTAATGCACTCTGAAGGGGGTATTAACCACTATAACACTGTAAGCAGAGGGCAATAATGCGTAAATATTAAATAGTCTAGCTGTGTCAATATCTGTAGTCTTTTAAAAGCAGTACCAACCAGTGTCCTCTTAAAATCCAGCAGTATGGAACAGTGAAATGTCAAAGCCAGCTAAATGGACTAAAGTGTCATCACAGTAGCATAGCTACCAGGAGGCCACATGCCAAGCGTGAAATATTTAGCCAGTCTTGGCTTTGAAACCCATTGCACTTTGCAAAATAAGACATATACACCTACACATTGAATAAGAAATGTGAAATTGCAAGTCCTGGCAGCTGGAGTGATGTAGCCAGAAGTGGACAATTGTATCACCTATAAAAAAGACCCACTTGTTTTGTATCATATTAGAGTTACATTTATATAGCACCTCTTGCCCCTTACTAAGTCCCAAGTGCAGTTGCAGAAGAGTAGCACGCTTCTTGATGGGTGTGCCTTGGTGAAAAAGTGCCCTATGTGACTAGTGTTTTTATATCATGTGTGAGAACCAGAATTGTGCTCCTATTGTGTTTTTGTTGCTGCAACCTGCCATGTAGTGGAGAGAAAGGAATGACAGATTGGACATGCAGGTTTATAAATTGGTAGCATGTAGATTGAGCTAAGTAAGTAAACGGAGTCTGGCCAAGGTGGAACATGTTCTGGTGTCATAAGTATTTAGCAGACTTCTCAAATGGTGTTGCTGTGAATGTCTAGCTGTGCATATGCATGCAGTTGGCAAAGGAGATTGAGAGACAACTATGATTGTGCCTACTCTTCTTTGGGTGACCTACTCCAGTTTTAAGTATCATCCTGAAATATCTAACATCCTTCCCTTCTTAGTGATTGCATGTTCTTATGTCTGCTTGTTCTGGGGTAATCTTGGAAAGTGCCATGTCATCAGTGCCTTTCTAAATTCCAGATGGTCTTGGATGTTTCTTATCTTTGCATGGAAAGAGTGCCAAGCTCTTGCACTTTGTACAGAAGAGAAGGGTCTACCAATGTCCTTCTTGTTCTAAAGAGGGAGTCAGCTGGGGTGGCAGTCCAGAGAAGAAGCATCTCTTCTGTGACTATCATTGCAGTTTTACTTGGCTAGAGGATGGATCTTTGCCACCATGGGAGATGCTTTGGGTTTTGAAAGCTGAACATCTAGCAGTAGGAAGGAAAAAGAATGGTTCAAAGTCTGCTGGGGCTGAGACTTTGTTATATGGATGGACATTTAGGAGTTGTCTTATGTATCCGTTCTAGAATCTTTAAATTCTTAGGAGCAGAAAGAGTTGGACCCCCCCGGTAGAGTCAGTTTGCATAACCTAAATGTAACAGAATGAGAAAGATGGTAGTATGGTAGCCAGGAGCTACTGTGGGAAAGTCCAAAAGTAGAAGTACAGCTATTCAATTATAGTCCACAGAGGGTTTCAGATCTTTGCAATGTTGGTGCCGTTTCCAGGGGTGAAACCCAGCTTTTGATGTTAGAGTATATTTTCTTCCACAGGGTTAAAAATCTTTCGAGCAGTTATCTAGAAATGGGACATTTGAGATTTTTCAACCTACGTGTTGTATTTGCTGGGTCTTGAATAATCTCCTTGATCATATGTTCAATATCTTGATGTCTGAGGAGAAGATGCCTTATGATCTGTAGTTGTTGATGATGGTCATAACTAGGGTTGTGACAACCATTCAAAGTAGGCTGTTCTTGAAGGTTGTGGTGGACAGAAGTTTTAGGAGTGCCCAAAGGTCACCTCGCCATAGTCAGTTCATCGAATTCAGAGGTCAAATTTGCTAGAATCAGACTCAGGTCTGACGTCTGTTGATTGGCACAGTAGTCTTAATTTTGGCTGTGTTCAGCAACTTGATTGCAAGGTGTTTTTACAGCATCTTTTCTGGCTGCAATGAGGTCCTCAATGCACCTACAGAAAGCTTGGGAATGTGGAATCTTGGCAGTGGTGCACTCAGGTTGTTGAATTCAGAGAGGATCCTACGTAGTTCACTGGTGGGAATTTGGCATTAGGGATCCAGTTTGAATAATGTGGTGATTTTGCCTTCTTGTTGAAGGAATTGTAGATTTAATTGTGTCTACTGATATGGGTTTTTTCACATAGGTGCTGAATTTTGTCTAGATGCAGTGATTTATGTCTTCATATACTTTATCACTTAATTGAGAGATTGACAATTTGAGTGGATTAATGTCTTGAAAGAACTTAGGCCCTGATTTATAATTTTTGACGCTAAACTGTGTTAACACAGTTTAGCGTTAAAAAATATACAGCCTGCTAGCACCATTTCCAGAAACCTGCTGGGCATCTTATTTATGGAATGGCGCAATCCAGTGCAAAGGGTGGGCTAATGTCATGGAGAATGACATTAGCTGGGTGAGGGTGGCGGTATTAGAGTAGTGGGTTTCGCGTTAAAAAATTACGTTAGGCTGGTTAGAGTAAAAAAAGATGACTCTAACCAGCCTAGTGTCATTTACTGACGCTAAACCCACCATACCACATGACTCCTGTCTTATGAAAGACAGGAGTCATGCCCACCACCCTAATGGCCAGCACAGGGAACAAGGGTCCCCTGGGCATGGCCATTGCACCCAGTACCATGTATGGGGGCCCATTTCTGGGCCCACTATGGCACTTTAAGGAAAAAAAGTAAATACTTACCTTTACTTACCTGTACTTACCTTGGATAGGGTTCCCCATTTTTCACTGTCCCTTTGATGTGGGTGTTTCTGGGGCATGGGGAGGGCACCTGCGGGCTTATTCCATGGTGTTCCACCATGGAAATGGGCCCACGGGTCCCATAACGCATGCCCTGACCCAGGTGTTAAATAATGGCGATAAGCAAGCTTAGCGCCATTATTTAGGGCCGCCTACCTCCCATGCACCATTTTTGCACTGGAGGATAAATAAGGTGCTAAGGTCTTTGAGCCATTTTTTGCCCAGGAACGCCTCCCTTGCATCTCATTGACGCAAATAGATTTCCGCAAGCAAAAAATTACTTTAACTCCGATATTTTGGTGCTAGACATGTCTAGCGCCAAAATATAAATATGGAGTTACGTTTGCGCCAGTTTGCGTTAAAAAAAAAATACGTAAATCCGGTGCAAACAGAGTATAAATATGCCCCTAAGCTTGTGTCTTATCCAGGTGACTGATTGACACCTGATCTGTTAGATATAAGTCAATAAGGACGCTCAATGAAGGACCACATGCCAATTATGAATACAATTTAGCTTTACTAGAATTTCAGGGAAATGTATGCATTTAGCACATCAACGTGGTAGAATAAAAATAGCAATAAAGAGCATCTATTTATATATGAGTACACTACAAAGAGCATCTATGTATATATGAGCAAAGAGTTCATTGACAGATATAAGCTTTGATTAACTGTATACCAAAATGTGTCACACTACGATGTTCAGGAAGCAAAATATAAACAAGCTGAATACTTCAGATAAGCTTTGATTAACTGCATACCAAAATGCATGTTTCAATTACTGTAGCAACCTCACACTATGATGTTCAGGAAGCAGAATATAAACGAGCTGAATACTTCAGATTATAAACACAGTGCAAGCATAATAATCAATCATAATAATAGAGCAGAGAAACAAAGGCCTTACATCCCAGGGTGGAACTTAACTTAGTCCACGAAATGCTGGGAAGCCCTCTACCGCCCGCTTGGACCTCTCTCCCCCTCAAGCGTCACGGTCTCTGAACAGCAAACAGGGAGGCAGTGCTGTGGGCCTGGCGATGGCAGCTTTCACAACCCCATCTGCGAGCTTCAATTCCCTCACCCGCACTTCAGTGCTTAAATAACTTGAAGCTTGGATGCTATCCCTTTCTGGCATTTTCTAGCTATGTTATCAGCACTTGTCTCTTGGCTGCTCTGCCATTCCATAGCCATTGTTTTCATTCCATCTCCTCCCTGTACCCTCGTTCTCAAGGTTGAGACGGAGTCTCCTACACAACCTGTTTCTTACACATGCAGCTGCGAATATATTTATCTATGGAATGTTGGGAAACAAGTTTGAAACCAACATCGTGAACTTTTCCACGTTGTTCGGGTTTCAGCAGGCATCACGCTCATCTACACTGCTAAAGCTAATTAAACCCTTCGCGTCACAATGTCTTCCGCACCTTTCCCTATACTGATCACCTTGTGTTAGAAATGGGGTCCTTGGTTGACAGTCAGGTTACCCCCTGTTCAAGCAAAGACCCTCACTCTATTCAGGGTAAAAGAGAATCACCCTCAGCTAACCCCTGCTTACCCCCTTGGTAGCTTGGCAGAGCAGTAGGCTTAACCTCAGAGTGCTAGGCGTAAAGTATTTGTACCAACACACACAGTAACTTAATGAAAACACTACAAAATGACACAACACCAGTTTAGAAAAATAGGAAATATTTATCTAAACAAAACAAGACCAAAACGACAAAAATCCACCATACACAAGTCAAGTTATTAATTAAAAATCAAAAAGAGTCTTTAAGTAGTTTTAAAAACACACTAGCGCTGCTAGAGTGAAAATGTACCTGGTGTGCGTCAAAAATAACCCCGCACGGGCGGGTGTGCGTCGAAAATAACTTCGCACAGCGGTACTCGAGTCAAAAATCCAGCCGCACGATGAGTTGAAGATCCCGCCGCGCAGGTTGCGATCTCCCAGCCTCCGTCAGCGATGCTGCGCATCGTTTCTCCTGCTCTGTGCGTCGATTCTTCGGTCGCGTTTCCTGCGAGCGTCGTTTCTCAGCTGCGGAGCTGGTGGCGCGTTGTTTTTCAGCCGCAGATCGGATTCGCGTCGACCTTTTCCCCGCACGGCGCTCTGTGCGTGGATTTTCTTGTCTTTAGGCTGCCAGCTTCTCCTTTCAGGGTCCCAGGAACTGGATGGGCACCGCAGGGCAGAGTAGGAGTCTCTCCAGAGACTCCAGGTGCTGGCAGAGAGAAGTCTTTGCTGTCCCTGAGACTTCAAACAACAGGAGGCAAGCTCTAGATCAAGCCCTTGGAGATTTCTTCTCAAGATGGAAGGCACACAAACTCCAGTCTTTGCCCTCTTACTCTGGCAGAAGCAGCACTGCAGGAAAGCTCCACAAAGCACAGTCACAGGCAGGGCAGCACTTCTTCCTCAGCTATTCAGCTCTTCCCCAGGCAGAGGTTCCTCTTGGTTCCAGAAGTATTTCTCCAGTCTGTAGATTTGGGTGCCCTTCTTATACCCATTTTAGTCTTTGAAGTCACCTTTCTTCAAAGGGGACTCACACCTACTTGTGAAATCCTGCCTTGCCCAGGCAAGGCCTCAGACACACACCAGGGGGTTGGAGCCGGCATTGTTAGAGGCAGGCACAGTCCTTTCAGATGAGAGTGACCACTCCACCCCTCCCTCCTAGCAGAGATGGCTAATCAGGAAATGCAGGTTACACCCCAGCTCCCTTTGTGTCACTGTCTGGGGTGAGGTGAAAAACAACCCAACTGTCAAACTGACCCAGACAGGGAATCCACAAACAAGGCAGAGTCACAGAATGGTTTAAGCAAGAAAATGCTCACTTTCTAAAAGTGGCATTTTCAAACGCACAATCTTAAAATCAACTTTACTAAAAGATGTATTTTTAAATTGTGAGTTCAGGGACCCCAAACTCCACATGTCCATCTACTCTCTAGGGGAATCTACGCTTTAATCATATTTAAAGGTAGCCCCCATATTATCCTATGAGAGAGACAGTCCTTGCAACAGTGAAAAACGAATTTAGCAGTATTTCACTGTCAGGACATATAAACCACATTACTATATGTCCTACCTTATCCATACACTGCACCCTGCCCTTGGGGCTACCTAGGGCCTACCTTAGGGGTGCCTTACATGTAAGAAAAGGGAAGGTTTAGGCCTGGCAAGTGGGTACACTTGCCAAGTCGAATTTACAGTGTAAAAATACACACACAGACACTGCAGTGGCAGGTCTGAGACATGATTACAGAGCTACTTATGTGGGTGGCACAACCAGTGCTGCAGGCCCACTAGTAGCATTTGATTTACAGGCCCTGGGCACCTCTAGTGCACTTTACTAGGGACTTAACAGTAAAACAAATATGCCAATCATGGAGAACCAATTACGTACACATTTTAAACAGGAGCACTTGCACTTTAGCACTGGTTAGCAGTGGTAAAGTGCCCAGAGTAACAAACACAATAAAATCAGAGTCCAGCACACATAAACAACCTGGGGAACAGAGGCAAAAAGTTAAGGGAGACCACGCCAAGGATGAAAAGTCTAACACCTTGTCAAAGGCTTTTGAGAGTCAATTATTCAGCTCAAAGCTTTCTGTTACTTGGTTACAAAGTGAGATTTCTGAGAGATAAAAGTCTAGTCCTGGAAGGATCAGTCTGTTCCACCGAATGTAGGCAGCTGATGCCAAGGTAGAAGTACTACTTGTTCTTAGCGGCAGCTCGACATTGAATGAAATGAGGTGGTAGTTATTCCAGATGATAGGCTGGTTCCCTAATACCACACTGAGTCTCAGAAGTGGGGAGGTTAATCACATCCAGGATGTGACCAGCTGTGTGTGTATCAGTTGAATAATGTTAAGAGCTTCAAGGATTGTCATGATGGTTCTTTTATTTAGGAAAGTAGGTTCATCAAAGCGAGTGTTCCAGGGGTTCCATTGGTGCAGCATGTACAGTGGCACTAGGACCTGGTGAACTCTGATAATTGCTGTATTTTACTACCGCAACAGTAAAACAGTACTCAAAGGGGCCATTGTTCTTGCTTGCACAAGAGCCTGTGACATCCTTTCTGCCCTACTGAGGTGTTCAGCTAATGTAGACTGCAGAAGCTGGAATGGTTTTTATTAGATATCTGAGGTGGCATCAAGTAAGGCATATGTGTAAGGCATTTATGAAAGCACCACTGTTAAGTGGTAGCCTGTGAATCAGGCCCACCCAAACATGACATTTGGCCCTCTCAGTGAAGGCATCAAAGTAAATAAACAATGCATTTACATACTAAATAAAACATTCCTCCACATGGGCAGCCCAACATTATTTTTCTACCTCCTATTACGCTGCATCACTGAAGGAAAGAAGTTAATCCTAAAAGAGTGACTTCTTTCCTGATCTTTCATGGACCCTGCAGCTGCTGCTTTATAAGATCGCGCTGCAAGGCAGATATCCACATTAAAGTTCCAAGCAGGTAAGAGAATGTTGCAGAAGTATGTGGCTGTTTGTTCAAGTTTTAAGAATCTTCAAAGCCCAACCATGATACATACTTTGTGCAAAATAGTTGGTTTCATTAGTAACATGGCCTTTCTGTTTACCTTTTTTTAATTATCAAGTGGGTCATCAGGGAACTGTAGAACACATTCTAAAGTACGTCCCCCCTATATTTATGTATTAAGTATAAGTAAAAACTACATGACGTTAGGTGAGTTTGTACTGGGAAATTTAAATTCTTTCTTTAGCCTAATATTAAACCTTGTTATTATTACAAAGGGATAATGAAAATGGAGGTAGATGGTGGCTGATAAGTAGCTGGGGCACAAGGTCATTTGTGGGATTAGGCACATGGGAGAGCAATGTTAGGAAAGTGAATATGTAGGTTTGAAAGAGGGTGCGTTGCAGAGTCCGTGGTCAGCGGGAGATAGTAATGGAGAGCATCCCTCTCGAAGACCAACACAGAGGGAGCCAGAGCAGTGTTACTCGCCTGGTACTCCCTACTCAGAAATCTTCTCGACATTAAAAGGGGAAAATCACTTTTTAGGTTAAGAATTACGAAGAGACTTGGAAAACAGTGCATCTTATAATGCCTTGTAAAGCTCAGGAGAGACAAGGAGGGCCCAGAGGCAGACCAAATGAAAGCATGGCTTGTTTTGGGCTTCAAGGTCCAAGAGGAGCTTGAGCTGAGCTAGACATGTCCGGCTAAAGCCTTCAGTGGCCTACCCACCTGCACCGAGCTCCTGCTGGAGGCAGCCCTTGCCCTTCAGAAGCAAGCGTCTAGTAGTCCCAGACCCACCTCTTCATGGGGAATTGCCCAAAGAGATAAATGGCCAATCCACTGCTACCAAATACAGAAGTTGAAAGCCAGCCTTTATCTCATCTAGTCAGAAATTCCTGAGTTTCAAAGCAGTCCAGCAAAAGGGCTGGCATTAGTGTGTATCTACTCTCTCTAGGCATCCATGTGGGTGCTGGCACGGTTCATGTCCGAAGCAGTCAACCACAAGTATTGCTTTAGGTGGATAGGATAGGGAAAACTTAGACAAAAAGTATAAGTGTGTTGACATCTGTCCCTTCATATCTGCCCCTCTCCTTGGCTGGACTGTACTGTCTCAACTAGTGATCTTTGCCTGGCATCAGTGCTCTAATACTGATTCCATTTTTACTCCTTGTCCTCTTTCAAAATATGTGTGAAGGGCAAAGTAATTAGTTTTGTCCCAACAAGACGGATTGGCATGACACACAGAGGAGGTGCATTTATGCCTAGAAGTAAGGGAGTAGCCAGGCAATTAAACTGCCCTTTAACTTTACATGCAATGTATACACACAGAATGTATCCTTTGTATCATGGTGCAAACATGTTTTGAAGTAGATATGATATAATCTAGGGCTTGTAGGCTACCTCCAGAAGCCACAAATTAAGCCTTCAGCGGCCCACCCAAATGCACTCTTGGCCCATCCAAATATAATTTCCTGGAGACGGGCCTGCTGTGAATCAGCGGAAATTCACACAAGAAGGTAGATTAGGGTGAGCAGCGAACTAGTAGAGATTCACAATTTACCACGGCGATCTCTTGAATGCCGGTGGGTTCTAATTATTTTATGAAAATTATGGTTTGTCTCCTGCAAGTTTTCCTCTGATGGTTTCATGTCAAGATTCAAGGTCTGGGAGAATTACCTCAAGCAATACTGGTGAAGAATGACCTCCTAGACAGGTTATGGTGCTGAAGAGGGCATTTGGTTTCGAGTCTAAGATTCGAATTATTTGGTTCTTGTTCACTGAGTGACCCTTGGTAAAAGGCAGTTCAGCAGTGAGGAGAGTGACAGGGAAAGAAAGAGGTGTAACGGGGAGAAAAGGCGTAAGGGTGGAGAAGAGGAGGAGTTTATAGAGGAAAGGGAGAGAAGTGGTGGTCATATAAGCAGAGGAGGGAGAGCCTCTTAAAGGTAGAATAGGTTGCAGAGGACCGCAAGGCAGGTGTGTGGGTCTGGTTGGTGTGTGAGTGGCTGAGGATGTTAGCAGGGATAGGGGTCGTAGGGGGCTGAAGGCGAAGTGCAGGAAGGATTAGGGAGCAGAAAGGAGGCGTGGAAGAGAATGGTTGAGAGACAACAGGAAGAGGCAGGGTGGGACTGCGGGCTCCACTTTCTCTGCTGGGTGCGGTGGGTAGGGGTGTGTGTAAGGAGGGAAGGGGGCGTTTCGGATAGAACTGAAGAGCTCAGAAGGGGCGGCTATATGCCAGAGGAGGCCTCTGGGAAGTTAGTCTGAGGCTGGGATAAATGGGGATGGCAAGGCGCAGCAGTAGGTATGTTGGTAAAGTGGGACAGGCGTCCGTATCGAGAAGGATGTCACGTGGGCGGCTACTGACCAGAAGCTGCGCCTTCTATTGGCCAGAAGTGGAATAACTTCTCATGATACCTACATTTCCCAAAGGGACTGAGGCAACCGCTGTAAACAGAGGCCTGCCCGTCAATAGTGAACTGCAATTACCAGGGCGTGGCACGGCGCCAGGAACTCCGGCATAGCCGGTACGACCTGACCAAGGGCGGCAAGTGAAGTCACGCTTTATGCCAGGCCTGCCGCTCCCTGCGCAGGCCCTGCCAACCCAGCTCCTGCCTCCTGCCCACGCGTTCGCACCTTCCCGCTTCGCTCCCAGGGCCCTGCTGCCACGAGCCTGGCGTGATCCCGCGCGTGAGCAGGAAGCGTGGCGCAGTATGGCACGACACATGTCTCTTCCATACCCCACCGAACGCTGCTCGCCACCCGCCCCTCAATCCACAAATCGTCAAGATGGAAGTGACATTTACACATGGCATTTATCGCTCGGCAGCAGGCTCCCGAATGAATCCGTTATTGTCTGACTACAGATATAGCTCCCTCGGTGGTATTGTTAATTGGTATTTGTGTTAAAGTAGCAGTGCGTTTCTCCAGACAAATCTTAAAAATGAAAACAAGCAGGTGCCGCTGCAAAGGGCAGCCATGGCCTTCCCGATAGTCTTGCTTGTGTTGTGATTTAAATATTTGTAATGAACTGGAATTAGGCAGTCTGAAATCAATGGGCATTTGTCAATATAGTTTAGGTAAAATTCTCCCGAAATAATATAATACAAATGTAATAATACATATAGGATAAGTTTAAAGGAACTGTCTCTGCGTTAGGACACGGGTGCCATCTTTTAAAAAGTTGCAATTTATTTGGAAGAGGCACTATTTTATGTATTCATCTGGGGCCCTATCGTAGAAAGTGCCCCTGGGGCACAATGGGCCATGTGCACCCGCTTTGGTATTACAGAAGGGGCAGCACACGCTTGTGCACCCCCTTTTGTAATACACCTAGCGCTGGCACACATGTAGTGGCACCTCTTTCTCAAGAGGGTGTTTCCTCATTTGCATGAGGGTGTGGCCCCATGCAAACAGGGGAATCTCTTTACCTCTGTGTCCACATCGTATTATGCACGCAGGTGCAAAGGCAAAGAAGCTGTCAAGAGGCACACTAGAAGTGCCCCACAAAAAGGTGGCGCACTGTCAGTGTATCCACAGATGGGAGCCCTCTGGAGGGGGCAAGGAAGTCTGATGGGCCCCCAGACATTCCCCTTGCAGGCGGGTGCAGTCATTCACTGCACCTGCCTGCAATGAGATCTCTCACCCCCCTTGAAAGTGCAGGCGGATTGCAGCCTGCAAAGTGAAACACGGAGTGGCTTTGAAGTAGCAGCTCTGTATTTTACTTGAATGCGCTGCACGAGTTTGCGACAGCCCTGAAGGCAGCGCAATCTTCATAATAATGCAGCTTTAACTGTCTTAAGGGAATCTATGGCTTGCAAAATCTCCTGCTTGGTCAACAACTCATATAATTCTGCCTGGTCATGCTCCTCCAGTAGCGCTAGCGAATCAAGGCAGGCCACCACACCCCACACCGGAGCATCAGTGGGCGATGTGTACACTCATCTAAGGTCACCCATCAACGTTTCATTAGTGGCCTGTTGCATACGTACCCCTCGCCCCCTCAAATCCCAGATCGATAGTATGGGTGCCGTTTGATGTTCCTGTTTAATCATCTTGGCCAATAACCTGCCTGCCCTATCCCCCTCTATAAGCAGGCAGCACATATAAGAGAGTGGTTCATATTCATCTAGGTAATCCCAGGAGAAAATAACCTGTTGCTTAGCATCCACCTATGCCAGACACTCCGTGGGATCATGCAGTAACGCCCTCTCTAGGGCAGCCAGCTTGTCTTTCTGCATTTTCAGATTGTTCTCCAACATTTGTCAAATACCCGTAGTGGTTGCCATGCTTACACCACAGATCCTCACCTTCATGGCATCCTATTCCGTCACCTTATTTCGGGTACTCTCCCAGTTGCAGATAAAATAGTCAGTCGGGGCATCGGCTTTCAGACCCCTGTAAGCTGGGTCCGTGAGAGAATCCGCCAGCATGCACCACAATGGAACCCTCGGTACCCGTTTGACAAGAGGGTAAGTCAGAAGAAAGGGCGAGTGGTCCAAGATGTATCTGGCCAAGTACGTTGTGTCTGTCACTCCCTGTATGTTTTCTACTTGTGTGAGGAAATAGTCCAATCAACTGTCTGTGTTCGCTGCAGGGGTTTAGCAGGATTATGTTTGTCCATGGGAGCTGGGATCTCCAGATAGCCACCAACCCTACACACCTCATTTGTTGTCTTTTGGATTCTGTCATATTGGGCTTAGTGCCCCGTCATGCAGGGAACCGGTCCATGTCACCATCTAACACACAATTGCACTCAGGCAGGAACCCCTGTACTGGCACCAACATGTCCCCCCAAAAGTCCCAACTTCTACATTGGGAGCATAAACACTGATCAGGCTGAGGTCATGTGCATCTACTGTACTATGGAGGATGACATACCTCCCGTTCGAGTCAGCACACCTCCCCATTTTTTGAAAAGAGACACCAGGGTCTACTCATATAGAGGTCCCCCGGGCAAAGCCAGCATAAGACCACACACGCGGCCCATAAGTGAGTTTTCTGTGAAACAAGCGATCGATATCTGATAGCGTTTAAGGTAGGTTACAATTTTGTGGCATTTATCGGTTCTATTCAGAAGTAACGTGTAGTCATGTCCCATACCCGGCATGTCTCTCACTCCGAGTCCATGAGGCCCTCTCACTGGGACGCGTCAGTACCAGAGGCAAAGCTAAAGGTTAGTGAGTGTCAAGATCTCTGTCCCACAAATAAGCATCTACAAAAAACTCAACAAATAACAAGTCCCTATCCAATCCCCCTGGCCCCCTCCCCCAGGCACAATATGCAGAACTCCTTCCAGCTCAACCTGTGCCCAAGAGGGCTGTGGTCACCGCCTTACAAACTGCCTCCCGGCCCACCCGGTTGTCAATTAAAACAGGTACTGAGTATATTACAGGCCGAGATTCCGGGTCACCCACGATCTGCGAGCCCTAAACAGGCACTCAGAAGACCACAAGATGATGAGCCCCCATCACCTCCCGCCACAGAGCAAACAAGTACGGCGCCCTACATGCTATTTCTTCATATTCAGGGAAGTGTGTCTCCCCCAGTTGTCTTGCTTTCCCTCAGGGAGCATCCCTCAAACTAACTTTGAGCCACAAATTATCAGCATAAACAGGCATACAGAATGTGAATTATACAGGCTGTATATGTATTGACAGCTTCCCTGGACGCGTCCACGGACTGCTCAGCCTGTCAGGCGTAGATATCAGATCGCCCAAAATGCATTCCAGGGGGCCTCCAGCCCGCTGCCTAGCCCCAGACAAAAAAACACCCCTACCCCAGCAGCACCATATCAGGTGACACGGAAGCTCGTAGGACCTATTCAGCGTCCGCTCTGTCACTTAAGTTATGAGGCACCAATCTATTCTTTGAAAAGGCGTTCCGCTCAGATGATCCTGGCACCTCCAACTTCACGGTGCCGTCCAAGCAGACTAGAACTCGTAAACAGCAGAGGCATCCTGGCCCACCGCAGTCACAGCTGAGACATCCTGACCCACCGCAGTCACAGCTGAGGCATCCTGGCCCACCGCAGTCTCAGTTGTTGTCCTGCTGTTGCGAGTCGAGTGCCCCACCACGCTCTTTCCAGAGTCACGTTTCCTAGAAGCACCAGTAATATCTCTCTGCCCCAAAGTTTCAAACCAGTCCAACACCTCCCACGGGGACTCATAGAAGTGCACACGGCCATCATATTGTACTCTCAGTTCGGTGGGCAACAGCAGGCTGTATTTGATGTTACTGTCTCTCAATTGCTGTTTGACAGATAAGAAATTATAAGAAATTATTTTGCAGCACTTGGACCCAACGGGTGTAGTCAGGGTAAATGAACGTTTGTTTGTCTGGTACGTGGGGGGGTGGTGCACATGCTGGACAATGGCATCTCAGCCACAATAATTAAAAAGTCAAGCAATCATGTTCCAACGGGGGTTACTTGCACAGCGTCAGCGCCATTGCCCAGTGAGCCCTCTCCACCGTGAAGAAGTACGAGACTTGCGGAGGCCTAAGAGTGTTTGTGATCCAGTTCTTGAAGCAGGGGATAAGCTGAAGGACCCTCGGCTCTCGAGAAATCCCACGAGATATAGAGTATTAGCCATGACCATCCCTCTGCATCTACCATGTGGCCTTCTGTGTGTGTGTGGTTCTGCATTTTAAACCTTCCACCGTGGCCTTGAGGAACTTGACCTCTTTCTTGAGGGCATCAACATCATCCTCCACTGCCATGGTCTGATCCACCACCTTTCGGAGATCCAGGGGCAGATGACTAATCTCCATGGCCCGTTGAATCCATTTTCCCTTCTAGTGCCACCAGGGAGCCTTTTATCGCTGCTGTAAGTTCTGCAGTGGTAGGTCCCTGCACCAATGATCAAGGAGTCGGCCACCGACCAGTTGTGCTTGCTGCTTCTCAGTTAACCTGACAGTGTAATGGTCAATTTTGTTGACCTTCACTGGTTTCACCCCTTCATCCTTCCCCATAGCTTGTGTTCCTTGTGATTTCAATGCAACACCCAGTACCAGACGTCTTTCGCCAGGCCAAGAGTTAACATATTCCTGCTGAAATGCCCCCACTCAAGGTCCCACAACCCAGGAGTGGTTCCCCACAAGGTGCCGCTGCACCTCACATACAGAGCAGTATCAATTCAGTCTTATCCAATGTAGGCGCAATGGTCCAACCCTTTCAGGTCCTATCAACCCAAAAGCGCCATCCCCGGTTACAATCAGGTTATGCATGCTGCATGTTCCTCATCCCGTGTTCTAGCCCGATCTATTTTCCTCACCTCCACTTCGGGCCCATTCGGAGAGATACAGGCCCATATTTATACTTTTTGACGCTAAACTGCGCTAACGCAGTTTAGCGTCAAAAATTTTAGCGCCGTCTAACGCCATTCCGAAGCGCCATGCGGGCGCCGTATTTATGGAATGGCGTTAGCCGGCGCAAGCAGACCGGCGCTGCCTGGTGTGCGTGGCAAAAAACCACGTAGACCAGGCAGCGCCGGCGTAGGGGGAAAATGGCGCTAGGGCGTCTTAAAATGGTGCAAGTCGGGTTGACGCTAAAAAATCGTCTAAACCCGATTTGCGCCATATTTTTTCGACGCCCATCCCCCATCAACATGACTCCTATCATTGTAAAGATAGGAGTCATGCCCCCTTGCCCAATGGCCATGCCCAGGGGACTTCTGTCCCCTGGGCATGGTCATTGGGCATAGTGGCATGTAGGGGGGCACAAATCAGGCCCCCCTATGCCACAAAAAAAAAAAAAAAAAAATACTTACCTGAACTTACCTTAATGTCCATGGGATGGGTCCCTCCGTCCTTGGGTGTCCTCCTGGGGTGGGCAAGGGTGGCAGGGGGGGTCCCTGGGGGCAGGGGAGGGCACTCTGGGCTCATTTTGAGCCCACTTGTCCCTTAACGCCATCCCTGACCCAGGCGTTAAAAAGCGGTGCAAATGCGCCGTTTTTGGCCACGCCCACTCCCGGGCGTCTCTTTTGCCCGGGAGTATAAATACCACGTAAAGGCCTGGGAGTCATTTTTTAAGACGGGAACGCCTCCCTTGCATATCATTAACGCAAGGAAGGGGTTCACGCTAAAAAATGACGCACACTCCGGGCACTTTGGCGCCCGAAGCGTCTAACGCCATAGTATAAATATGGCGTTAGTTGGCGTTGGTTTTGCGTCGAATTTGCGTCTAAAAAAACGACGCAAATTCGGCGCAAACGGAGTATAAATATGCCCCACAGTCGCCAAATATCGCCATCCCCGGCCAAGGGCTATTGCTCCCATTGCCAGGGTCCAAATCCGGTCAACATCATCTCTAGCACCGATTGTACAGTCCATCTGTTCAATGGGTGTCCAGTATCACGCATAGGCCCATAGGATCCCCGCAGCCCGCTGCTGCGTACAACCTGGTGAGGCCCCACTCTGCACCCGCGGGCTACACTTTTGAGTTCTTGCCCCACAGGCCACAATGCTCAACTCCTGGGGGTAGCAGCAAATCTGTCAAGTCTTAAGCTGATTCAGGTGTGCACACAGTGCAGCATCCGGCCCGCCACACTAGTAGGCCTTTCCACTGGGACCAAGTTGTAGGCTCTTTGGCACTGTCCAGGCCCAAATCTCGCCTCCCAGCCACCGCATCCATGCAGTCCCTTTCCATGCAGGCTGCCATGGAGATGTCCAACTTATGGGATGCTCGTGGAGATCGGCATTTATTGCGGCCCCCAATCTGCACTGCTAGTATGCCACAGGTGCAGGGCAGCCCCTAAGCATATCCTCTCTTGCCCGCATTTGCTGGCTCACCTCACCTGATCGCCGGAGGCCATTCCGCAGCCCAAGGGTCTCTCAGGATGAGTGCCCCCGCCATACATGTTTCTTCTGAAGCCTAGAGGTATTGCACTGGGCCTGTTCTTCGGTTCTTGATCTCCCAATGAGCAAGCTTCCTCACCGCTGATGCAGCCGCAGCTGGCTCGGGCTCCCAGCACAGCAATTAGGAGTGCAGCTCAACGAGGCCCTCCATCACATAGCACTTAGCGGCTTCAAAGGAGACATTCACAGGAATCCCAAAAGCATGGGGTGCCATCAGTACAAGTTCAGTGCCTCGTCAGAATGCAGAGGTGCAGGATTATAAAGGTTATAAAGCTCCGTGGCGGGAGCAGACGTAAAATGCGTCTAGTCGGCCATCTTGGCAGGCCATGCCCCCCTGTCATAGGGTTACGCCCCCACCCGAAAGTGGTGCCCCACCCCCAGGTAGGGAGTAGGAGAGTTTGCCTGCCTCTAACCTGCCTCTAGGTGTGCACAAAGCCTACTGGAGGCCACAATATGTTTTAAAGAAATAAGGGGGTGAAGGCTGTCCCACTCTGACACTGGCATTTTACACTTTACTGACCTAGCCTAGCTAGGTCTTGTTATCAGGCAACCAATTACAGCCCAGAGGATCCACTTACAGGATGTTTTTTTTTATGATTTAATAACTTTGTAATTTAGAGATGCTGGCCTCAAATAATGCACTTCAACACAAGCACTTTAGATCGCCAGGGCTTCAAACAAGTTGTCAACACTTTGCAATTTAGTGATGTAGATCTATTATGGCGCATTAATATACTATTTAAGTCACCGAATATGTATAATAGCAAAGTTCCCCCCGGTAAATGTTGTGCTCTCTTTCTCATTTTAACTTTACGGCCAAGATTGTTTGTACAAGTTGTGTTTTATTGTTTTTTTTAATGATTTCTATTACCCTAATAAGGTTTTACCTTATCTTACCTTACACAACTTGACATTGGTCTCTCCCCCTCCCCTAGAGCCCCAATGCCAGTCCTTGTCCTCTGGAACTAAAGCAACCCCATGGTAAATGAGAGGACATTTTGATCTTTCTGTGCATAGTTTATGCCAATGGGCCGGCAAAGTGGGGGGAAATCCTAATTTCGTTTCAATTGCTATTCTAAATGGTTCTACTGTTTGGCCTTGGGATCAGCTAGCAACTATAGAAACCTACTAAAACCAGACATTTCTGAAAACTAGACACCCAGGGGAGTCAAGGGCAATGTGACTTGTATGGATCCCATGAAGTGTTCCTATCCACAATGCTGTGCAAACCTCTAACCTTAGGCTAAAAATACATTTTCTTCACATTTCTGAGACAGAATTTTCCAGAAGCTGAAAAGATCAAAATGCTTACCATCCAGCGTTTCCACAAATCTCCCAATAAAAACGATACCCCACTTACATGGCTGGGCCTAGTGCTCATGACATGAACAGAACAAACAAACTAAGAACCATGCAAAGATCATATGGACTTTGCAAAGTCCTTGTTTTGATATTTATTTCTGCCTTACTTTCTTCCAATCTAGCGTACACATATGAGCATTTGATCTGGGAATTTATTCCTTTAAGGAAAACGGGCTGCATTACAAAAAAAAACTGTTTTATTGAGAAGCAGTCACAGACATGGTGGTCTGCTGTCTCCAGCAGGCCACCATCCCTGTGAGGGCCGCCATTCCCAATATTCATGAGGTGGGCATTTGTGACCCCCTTGCGAATCGCAAATGGTGTCAAGGACAGCATCCTACATTCGGATTTGTGAGTCGCAAATTACGAGTCGCTCTGACTGGCAATTTGCGAGTCGCAATTCTGAACCTACGTACATTTGGCCCTAGATCTTTAAATTAGCACTACTTTTCCCTCTAGAAGCTTGTGGGTGGATATGACAGGGTGAGGTCAGAACCTTGAGGCAGAAACCCCCCAGGCCTGCTATTCTGAGTGCCAACTTAAGAATTTTTGCCACCACAGGCATGACCTATTTTAGGGGCCACTGTTTAGAACAGCTGTGATTTTTTTTTACTCAATTTCAGCTAACATAACCCCCTTGATGTAAAAAAACACTAAACTATAAGTTCATCTTTCAGAAATGGGAGCCTGCAATTATACTCGAAAGATGAAGCAGCCCAGTATGTGCCAGTAACAAGCATTGATAAAACCATTTCTTTTTGTGCTTGGATCTAAATATTTTGCCATACAAAATATTTCCTATAAAAATCAATGTCTAATAAGCTGGTGCTTATCATTTTAGCAAAGACACAGTAAGGGTGACTTGGCGGATGCTTAAGGTATCAATGCATAATATGAAAATGTATGCACCTAGTGCTTGAGATTGTAGCCTTTATTGCTGAATATTTGTGATCACAAATAAATCCCTTATCACCATTGGCAGTCTTGCTGCAAAAGCTAAATATAAAGCACTTCTCTGAGGATTTTCACTATTATATCAAGTGAAATCAAATCATTTTCTGCTTATTTCTGTTCCGGTGCCTTTTTTCTCTGACTAGGTAGATAGGAAAAGAGGGATAGAGTGATATATAAGATTTTGGAGTGAAGTGGATATGCCCAGAGAAGTAGGGATTCTGAAATGTAAACAGAGGGGATGTGTAGAGGGATAAGGTAAGGAGAAAGGTAATGTAGGAAGATGGTTTAGTTGGAGAGAGGGCTGTAGAGGTAAACAGGCAAAAAGATGAGGTAGAAGTACAGAGAAATGCAAGCTAGAGATAGTGGTGAGAAAGAAAGATGGGGTAGAATAATAAGTAGGGCACCGAGAGATAGGTTAGGTGCAGTGGGCAGTGAAGTAGAGGGAAAGGTTAATTGAAAGAGATGAATATTAGGAAAATAGTTTATTTGCACAGAAAAGAGGTGAAGCAGAGAGACAGGTGAGGTAGAGAAGAGCAGGGAGATTCAGGCAGAGGAAGAGTGAAAGTGTGAGGGAAAGCGTGAGAGGTCAAGGAGAGCTATATAAAAAGAAATAGTTAGAGAAGGTACGTTGAAACCTGGTCCAGATAAAGATTTAAAAAAGAGAGAAAAAAAGTTCAATGATAGTTTAAAAAAGGTCTAAAGGTAGAGAAAGAGGGCTAGTAATAAAGGAGTAAGGTTAGGAGAAAGATGATGGAGAGGGGAGAGAGGTAGAAAGAAGTGAACAGGTGAGACAGTGATCAAATGAGGGGAATTGAGAGGTTGGGTAATGAGAGAAAGAGAAATGTAGGGGATCGAAAGATGGAGTAGTGTGTAAGGTATAAAGTAGAGAGAAAGGCGATGATGGGAGTGGTGCAGTAGAGAGTAGGAGTGAAAAAGGCTGAGAGAAGTGAGGCATAGGGATGGAGCGGTAAGATAAAGAAATAGATGAGTATGAGAGATTGGTATAGTAGATGGAGGAGATGGAGAGGGCAGTGAGGTGGAAAGTACTGTGAGTTAGAGGTGGAGTAGGGAGGAAGAGATGTGGAGGCAGACACAGATGGTAGGAGAGAGAGAGGTGGTATCAGGTAGGATAAAAAGAGCTGAGGTAGATAGAAATGTGGCAGAAAGGACTGCAATAAAAAATTGAGTGGTAGGCACATGGAGGTGTAGAGTTCAAAGAACAGAGAGGGAAAGAAAGGGGCGAGGGAGAAGAGCTAGAGTCAAGTAAGGGGAGAGAACTGAGAAAGAAAGATAAGTAAAGCCTAGAAAGAGAAGTAGAGAGTAATAAAAGAGGTAACATAAAGGTAGTGCGAGAGAGGGGGAAGATAGATCTGGGGTTTAGTGAGTAGTGAGGTAGAGAGAAATGAGGTACAAAAAGATAGGTAGAAAGAGAAAGGAAATAATGAACGGCGAAGTGCAAAGGTATAGTGGTGCAAAGTAAACAGAGGGAGGTAAGGTGAAGAGTAAGTTAGAGGGTGGGAGACAAACGGTACAGAGATCATTGAAGAAGGGTAGGGCAGACAGTCAGGGAGGCTAGAACAAGTGATGGGTGAGGAGAGAAAGCGACGGAGACAGAAACGTAGAAAGTGGCGAGACATGAACAGAAAGAGCGGGACAGTCAGAAGCAATAAAGAGAGGCACAGAGAGATTGTTATAAAGAGTTAGAGGTGAGAAAAAAGAGAGTGAGAGGTCATTTTTTTAGGAGGATCTTGGAAGGTGGTGGGGGACTTTACAAGTGTCCAGGCTGCCCGTTCCTTAAGACTTCTCTGACCGTTTTCCTGCTCTGGCAGGCTGGAGAGTGAGGAAGGTGGCCCAGCCATAAGAAGGTGAAGTAGAAAGCTTGAATGTCCCTTACTGCTGGTCAGGGGAAAAGCATAACCCAACATTAATAACTTTATTAGAAATTCAGATAGTGTCTCAAATTATTCCGGTGTGTTTAAAAGAGCCCTTGCTGTCCTATTTAAAGCCCCTTTAAACTGTCAGCTGCTTAGAAGTGACAGCACTCATTGAATGTGTTATAAACAACCTGGTGTGTTCCAATGGTTGGGGAAGGGGTATGCTTAGCTTTGTACACTGCTGAGTTCTAGGATATAAGCAGCAGCGAGTGAGGAGGCCTTGTAAATAGCCCCATGAAGGTTCCACGGATATGTTGGCTCTTACTAGTAATGTGATCCAGCAAGAGGGCTCAATGAGTCTTCCTCTTCAGACTCTTTTTTACTCTTTCTCTGCACCCTTATTTGTTAACTTCTCTCCTCATCCTCCCTCCTTGCCTCCTCCTCAGGTTGCCCCAAGGTCTGCGGGATTTGAGAGGCACTGAAACCTGAACTAAAAATGGGCACCACTTGATGGGAAAAAAAATAGGTCCACTACTGGACCCTAGGCACTGGCCCATCGTCTGATGCCCGAATGCTCGGTTTACCAATCCAACGCTGCCACCTAGTAGTGGTTTTCACATTCACATACCCACTGGCGCCTAGGAGTGATTTTCACATTCACATACCCACTGGCACCCAGGAGTGGTTTCTACACTCACTGGCGCCTAGGAGGCATTTCCACATTCACGTACCCACTGGCGCTTATGAGTGGATTCCACATTCAGATATCTACTGGTGACTAGAAGTGACGTCCACATTCACATAGCCGCTGACACCTAGGAGGCGTTTTCACATTCACATAGTCGCTGACACCCAGGAGGGGTTTTCACATTCACATACCTACTGGTGCTTCACAGTGGTTTCCACATTGACATATCCACTGGCACCTGGGAGTAGTTTCCACATTCACATACCCAGTGGCGCCTGGGAGTGGTTTCCACATTCACATACCATTGGCGCCAGGGAGTGGTTTCCACATTCACATACCCATTGGCACCTGGGAGTGGTTTCCACATGCACATACGCACTGGCAACTAGGAGTGGTTTCCACATTCACGTCCCCACTGGCGCCTCAGAGTGGTTTCCACATTCACATCCCCACTGGCGCCTCTGAGTGGTTTCCACATTCACATACTCACTGGCGCCTAGGAGTGGTTTCCACCTTCACATACCCACTAGCACCTAGGAGTAGTTTCCACAGTCACATATCTACTGGTGACTAGTAGTGGCTATCACATTCATATAGCTGCTGACACCTAGGAGTGGTTTCCACATTCACATACCCACTAGTACCTAGGAGTGGTTTCCACATTCACATATCTACTGGTGACTAGGAGTGGCTTCCACATTCACATAGCCGCTGACACCTAGGAGGGGTTTTCACATTCACGTACCCATTGGCGCTTATGAGTGGATTCCACATTCACATATCTACTGGTGACTAGGAGGGCATCCACAGTCACATAGCCGCTGACATCTAGGAGGGGTTTTCACATCACATAGCCGCTGACACCTAGGAGGGGTTTTCACATTCACATACCTACTGGCGCTTAAGAGTGGTTTCCACATTGACATATCCACTGGCACCTCGGAGTAGTTTCCACATTCACATACCCACTGGCGCCTGGGAGTGGTTTCCACATTCACATACCCATTGGCGCCTGGGAGTGGTTTCCACATTCACATACCTACTGACGACTAGGAGTTGTTTCTATATGCACATACGCACTGGCGACTAGGAGTGGTTTCCACATTCACATATCCATTGGCGCCTGGGAGTGGTTTCCACATTCACATACCTACTGGCGACTAGGAGTGGTTTCCACACGCACATACCTACTGGCGACTAGGAGTGGTTTCCACAAACACATACCTACTGGCGACTAGGAGAGGTTTCCACATGCACATATGCACTGGCAACTAGGAGTGGTGTCCACATTCACGTCCCCACTGGCGCCTCAGAGTGGTTTCCACATTCACATCCCCACTGGTGCCTCTGAGTGGTTTCCACATTCACATACTCACTGGCGCCTAGGAGTGGTTTCCACATTCACATACCCACTAGCACCTAGGAGTGGTTTCCACATTCACATATCTACTGGTGACTAGTAGTGGCTTCTACATTCACATAGCCGCTGACACCTAGGAGTGTTTTCCACATTCACATACCCACTAGTACCTAGGAGTGGTTTCCACATTCACAGATCTACTGGTGACTAGGAGTGGCTTCTACATTCACATAGCCGCTGACACCTAGGAGGGGTTTTCACATTCACGTACCCATTGGCGCTTATGAGTAGATTTCACATTCACATATCTACTGGTGACTAGGAGTGGCATCCACAGTCACATAGCCGCTGACACCTAGGAGGGATTTTCACATTCACATAGCCGCTGACACCTAGGAGGGGTTTTCACATTCACATACCTACTGGTGCTTAAGAGTGGTTTCCACATTGACATATCCACTGGCACCTGGGAGTGGTTTCCACATTCACATACCCATTGGCGCTTGGGAGTGGTTTCCACATTCACATGCCTACTGGCGACTAGGAGTTGTTTCCACATGCACATACGCACTGGCGACTAGGAGTGGTTTCCACATTCACATCCCCACTGGCGCCTCAGAGTGGTTTCCACATTCACATCCCTCCTGGCGCCTCTGAGTGGTTTCCACATTCACATACTCACTGGCGCCTAGGAGTGGTTTCCACATTCACATAACCACTAGCACCTAGGAGTGGTTTCCATATTCACATATCTACTGGTGACTAGGAGTGGCTTCCATATTCACATAACCGCTGACACCTAGGAGTGGTTTCCACATTCACAAACCCACTAGTACCTAGGAGTGGTTTCCACATTCACATATCTACTGGTGACTAGGAGTGGCTTCCACATTCACATAGCCGCTGACACCTAGGAGGGGTTTTCACATTCATGTACCCACTGGCGCTTATGAGTGGATTCCACATTTACATATCTACTGGTGACTAGGAGTGGCATCCACATTCACATAGCCACTGACACCTAGGAGGGGTTTTCACATTCACATACCTACTGGCGCTTAAGAGTGGTTTCCACATTGACATATCCACAGGCACCTGGGAGTAGTTTCCACATTCACATATCCACTGGTGCCTGGGAGTGGTTTCCACATTCACATACGCATTGGTGTCTGGGAGTGGTTTCCACATTAACATACCTACTGGCGACTAGGAGTGGTATCCATATGCACATACACACTGGCGACTAGGAGTGGTTTCCACATTCACATCCCCACTGGCACCTCAGAGTGGTTTCCACATTCACATCCCCACTGGCGCCTCTGAGTGGTTTCCACATTCACATACTCACTGGTGCCTAGGAGTGGTTTCCACATTCACATACTCACTAGCACCTAGGAGTGGTTTCCACATTCACATATCTATTGGTGACTAGGAGTGCCTTCCAGATTCACATAGCCGCTAACACCTAGGAGTAGTTTCCACATTCACATACCCACTAGTACCTAGGAGTGGTTTCCACATTCACATATCTACTGGTGACTAGGAGTGGCTTCCACATTCACATAGCCGCTGACACCTAGGAGGGGTTTTCACATTCACATAGCCGCTGACACCTAGGAGGGGTTTTCACATTCACATACCTACTAACGTTTAAGAGTGGTTTCCACATTGACATATCTACTGGCACCTGGGAGTAGTTTCCACATTCACATACCCACTGGCGCCTGGGAGTGGTTTCCACATTCACATACCCATTGGCACCTGGGAGTGGTTTCCACATTCACATACCTACTGGCGCTTAAGAGTGGTTTCCACGTTCACATACCCACTGGCACCTCGGAGTGGTTTCCACATTCACATACCCACTGGCACCTCGGCGTGGTTTCCACATTCACATACCCACTGGCGCCTAGGAGTGGTTTCCACATTCACATACCCATTGGCACCTCGGAGTGGTTTCCACATTCACATACCCACTGGCACCTCGAAGTGGTTTCCACATTCACATACCCACTGGCACCTCGGAGTGGTTTCCACATTCACATACCCACTGGCACCTAGGAGTGGTTTCCACATTCACGTACCCATTGGCACCTCAGAGTGGTTTCCACATTCACATACCCACTGGCACTTCGGAGTGGTTTCCACATTCACATACCTACTGGCGACTTGGAGTGGTTTCCACATTCACATACCCATTGGCATCTCGGAGTGGTTTCCGCATTCACATACCCACTGGCGCCTAGGAGTGGTTTCCACATTCACATACCCATTTGCACCTCAGAGTGGTTTCCACGTTCACAAACCCATTACCACCTCGGAGTGGTTTCCACGTTCACATACCTACTGGCGCCTAGGAGTGGTTTCTACATTCACATACCCATTGGCGCCTCAGAGTGGTTTCCACATTCACATACCCACATGCACCTCGGAATGGTTTCCACATTCACATACCCACTGGCACCTCGGAGTGGTTTCCACATTCACATACCCACTGGCCCCTAGGAGTGGTTTCCACATTCACATACCCATTGGCACCTCAGAGTGGTTTCCACATTCACATACCCACTGGCACCTCAGAGTGGTTTCCACATTCACATACCCACTGGCACCTCGGCGTGGTTTCCAAATTCACATACCTACTGACGACTAGGAGTGGTTTCCACATTCACATATCCATTGGCACCTCGGAGTGGTTTCCACATTCAGATACCCACTGGCGCCTAGAACTGGTTTCCACATTCACATACCCACTGGCACCTCGGAGTGGTTTCCACGTTCACATACCCACTGGCACCTCGGAGTGGTTACCACGTTCACATACTCATTGGCATCTCGGAGTGGTTTCCACATTCACATACCCACTGGCACCTCGGAGTGGTTTCCACATTCACATACCTAAAGGCGACTAGGAGTGGTTTCCACATTCACATACCCATTGGCACCTCGGAGTGGTTTCCACATTCACATACCCACTGGCGCCTAGGAGTGGTTTCCACATTCACATACCCACTGGCACCTCGGAGTGGTTACCACGTTCACATGCCTACTGGCGACTATGAGTTGTTACCACATGCACATATGCACTGGCGACTAGGAGTGGTTTCCACATTCACATGCCCACTGGTGCCTCATAGTGGTTTCCACATTCACATCCCTCCTGGCGCCTCTGAGTGGTTTCCACATTCACATACCCACTAGTACCTAGGAGTGGTTTCCACATTCACATATCTACTGGTGACTAGGAGTGGCTTCCACATTCACATAGCCGCTGACACCTAGGAGGGGTTTTCGCATTCATGTACCCACTGGCGCTTATGAGTGGTTTCCACATTCACATACCCATTAGCACCTCGGAGTGGTTTCCACATTCACATACCCACTGGCACCTCGGAGTGGTTTCCACATTCACATACCTAAAGGCGACTAGGAGTGGTTTCCACATTCATATACCCATTGGCACCTCGGAGTGGTTTCCACATTCACATACCCACTGGCGCCTAGGAGTGGTTTCCACATTCACATACCCACTGGCACCTCGGAGTGGTTACCACGTTCACATGCCTACTGGCGACTAGGAGTTGTTTCCACATGCACATATGCACTGGCGACTAGGAGTGGTTTCCACATTCACATGCCCACTGGTGCCTCATAGTGGTTTCCACATTCACATCCCTCCTGGCGCCTCTGAGTGGTTTCCACATTCACATACTCACTGGCGCCTAGGAGTGGTTTCCACATTCACATACCCACTAGTACCTAGGAGTGGTTTCCACATTCACATATCTACTGGTGACTAGGAGTGGCTTCCACATTCACATAGCCGCTGACACCTAGGAGGGGTTTTCGCATTCATGTACCCACTGGCGCTTATGAGTGGATTCCACATTTACATATCTACTGGTGACTAGGAGTGGCGTCCACATTCACATAGCCGCTGACACCTAGGAGGGGTTTTCACATTCACATACCTACTGGCGCTTAAAAGTGGTTTCCACATTGACATATCCACTGGCACCTGGGAGTAGTTTCCACATTCACATATCCACTGGTGCCTGGGAGTGGTTTCCACATTCACATACGCATTGGCGCCTGGGAGTGGTTTCCACATTAACATACCTACTGGCGACTAGGAGTGGTTTCCACATGCACATACACACTGGCGACTAGGAGTGGTTTCCACATTCACATCCCCACTGGCACCTCAGAGTGGTTTCCACATTCACATCCCCACTGGCGCCTCTGAGTGGTTTCCACATTCACATACTCACTGGTGCCTAGGAGTGGTTTCCACATTCACATACCCACTAGCACCTAGGAGTGGTTTCCACATTCACATATCTATTGGTGACTAGGAGTGCCTTCCACATTCACATAGCCGCTGACACCTAGAAGTGGTTTCCACATTCACATACCCACTAGTACCTAGGAGTGGTTTCCACATTCACATATTTACTGGTGACTAGGAGTGGCTTCCACATTCACATAGCCGCTGACACCTAGGAGGGGTTTTCACATTCACGTACCCATAGGCGCATATGAGTGGATTTCACTTTCACATATCTACTGGTGACTAGGTGTGGCGTCCACATTCACATAGCCGCTGACACCTAGGAGGGGTTTTCACATTCACATAGCCGCTGACACCTAGGAGGGGTTTTCACATTCACATACCTACTGGTGTTTAAGAGTGGTTTCCACATTGACATATCTACTGGCACCTGGGAGTAGTTTCGACATTCACATACCCACTGGTGCCTGGGAGTGGTTTCCACATTCACATACCCATTGGCACCTGGGAGTGGTTTCCACATTCACATACCTACTGGTGACTAGGATTGGTTTCCACATGCACATACGCACTGGCGACTAGGAGTGGTTTCCTCATTCACATCCCCACTGGCACCTCTGAGTAGTTTCCACATTCACATACTCACTGGCACCTAGGATCGGTTTTCGCATTCACATACCCACTAGCACCTAGGAGTGGTTTACACATTCACATATCTACTGGTGAATAGGAGTGGCTTCCACATTCACATAGCCGCTGACACCTAGGATTGGTTCAACATTCACATACCCACTAGCACCTAGGAGTGGTTTCCACATTCACATATCTACTGGTGACTATGAGTGGCTTCCACAATCACATAGCTGCTGACACCTAGGAGGGGTTTTCACATTCACATACCTACTGGCGCTTATGAGTGGATTCCACATTCACATATCTACTGGTGACTATGAGTGGCTTCCACATTCACATAGCCGCTGACACCTAGGAGGGGTTTTCACATTCACGTAGCCGCTGACACCTAGGAGGGGTTTCACATCCACATACCCACTGGCGCCTCGGAGTGGTTTCCACATTCACATATCTACTGGTGACTAGGAGTGGCTTCCACATTCACATAGCCGCTGACACCTAGGAGGGGTTTCACATCCACATACCCACTGGCGCCTAGGAGTGGTTTCCACATCCACATACCCATTGGCACCTCGGAGTGGTTTCCACATTCACATACCCACTGGCACCTCGGAGTGGTTTCCACATTCACATACCCACTGGCACCTCGGAGTGGTTTCCACATTCACATACCCACTGGCGCCTAGGAGTGGTTTCCACATTCACATACCCATTGGCACCTCGGAGTGGCTTCCACATTCACATACCCACTGGCACCTCGGAGTGGTTTCCACATTCACATACCCACTGGCACCTCGGAGTGGTTTCCACGTTCACATTCACATACCCACTGGCACCTCGGAGTGGTTTCCATGTTCACATTCACATACCCACTGGCGCCTAGGAGTGGTTTCCACATTCACATACCCACTGGCGCCTAGGAGTGGTTTCCACATTCACATACCCATTGGCACCTCGGAGTGGTTTCCACATTCACATACCCACTTGCGACTAGGAGTGGTTTCCACGTTCACATACCCACTGGCACCTCGGAGTGGTTTCCACATTCACATACCCACTGGCGCCTAGGAGTGGTTTCCACGTTCACATACCCACTGGCACCTAGGAGTGGTTTCCACGTTCACATACCCACTGGCACCTCGGAGTGGTTACCACGTTCACATGCCTACTGGCGACTAGGAGTTGTTTCCACATGCACATATGCACTGGCGACTAGGAGTGGTTTCCACATTCACATGCCCACTGGTGCCTCATAGTGGTTTCCACATTCACATCCCTCCTGGCGCCTCTGAGTGGTTTCCACATTCACATACTCACTGGCGCCTAGGAGTGGTTTCCACATTCACATACCCACTAGTACCTAGGAGTGGTTTCCACATTCACATATCTACTGGTGACTAGGAGTGGCTTCCACATTCACATAGCCGCTGACACCTAGGAGGGGTTTTCGCATTCATGTACCCACTGGCGCTTATGAGTGGATTCCACATTTACATATCTACTGGTGACTAGGAGTGGCGTCCACATTCACATAGCCGCTGACACCTAGGAGGGGTTTTCACATTCACATACCTACTGGCGCTTAAAAGTGGTTTCCACATTGACATATCCACTGGCACCTGGGAGTAGTTTCCACATTCACATATCCACTGGTGCCTGGGAGTGGTTTCCACATTCACATACGCATTGGCGCCTGGGAGTGGTTTCCACATTAACATACCTACTGGCGACTAGGAGTGGTTTCCACATGCACATACACACTGGCGACTAGGAGTGGTTTCCACATTCACATCCCCACTGGCACCTCAGAGTGGTTTCCACATTCACATCCCTACTGGCGCCTCTGAGTGGTTTCCACATTCACATACTCACTGGTGCCTAGGAGTGGTTTCCACATTCACATACCCACTAGCACCTAGGAGTGGTTTCCACATTCACATATCTATTGGTGACTAGGAGTGCCTTCCACATTCACATAGCCGCTGACACCTAGAAGTGGTTTCCACATTCACATACCCACTAGTAACTAGGAGTGGTTTCCACATTCACATATTTACTGGTGACTAGGAGTGGCTTCCACATTCACATAGCCGCTGACACCTAGGAGGGGTTTTCACATTCACGTACCCATAGGCGCATATGAGTGGATTTCACTTTCACATATCTACTGGTGACTAGGTGTGGCGTCCACATTCACATAGCCGCTGACACCTAGGAGGGGTTTTCACATTCACATAGCCGCTGACACCTAGGAAGGGTTTTCACATTCACATACCTACTGGTGTTTAAGAGTGGTTTCCACATTGACATATCTACTGGCGCCTCTGAGTGGTTTCCACATTCACATACTCACTGGTGCCTAGGAGTGGTTTCCACATTCACATACCCACTAGCACCTAGGAGTGGTTTCCACATTCACATATCTATTGGTGACTAGGAGTGCCTTCCACATTCACATAGCCGCTGACACCTAGAAGTGGTTTCCACATTCACATACCCACTAGTACCTAGGAGTGGTTTCCACATTCACATATTTACTGGTGACTAGGAGTGGCTTCCACATTCACATAGCCGCTGACACCTAGGAGGGGTTTTCACATTCACGTACCCATAGGCGCATATGAGTGGATTTCACTTTCACATATCTACTGGTGACTAGGTGTGGCGTCCACATTCACATAGCCGCTGACACCTAGGAGGGGTTTTCACATTCACATAGCCGCTGACACCTAGGAGGGGTTTTCACATTCACATACCTACTGGTGTTTAAGAGTGGTTTCCACATTGACATATCTACTGGCACCTGGGAGTAGTTTCGACATTCACATACCCACTGGTGCCTGGGAGTGGTTTCCACATTCACATACCCATTGGCACCTGGGAGTGGTTTCCACATTCACATACCTACTGGTGACTAGGATTGGTTTCCACATGCACATACGCACTGGCGACTAGGAGTGGTTTCCTCATTCACATCCCCACTGGCACCTCTGAGTAGTTTCCACATTCACATACTCACTGGCACCTAGGATCGGTTTTCGCATTCACATACCCACTAGCACCTAGGAGTGGTTTACACATTCACATATCTACTGGTGAATAGGAGTGGCTTCCACATTCACATAGCCGCTGACACCTAGGATTGGTTCAACATTCACATACCCACTAGCACCTAGGAGTGGTTTCCACATTCACATATCTACTGGTGACTATGAGTGGCTTCCACAATCACATAGCTGCTGACACCTAGGAGGGGTTTTCACATTCACATACCTACTGGCGCTTATGAGTGGATTCCACATTCACATATCTACTGGTGACTATGAGTGGCTTCCACATTCACATAGCCGCTGACACCTAGGAGGGGTTTTCACATTCACGTAGCCGCTGACACCTAGGAGGGGTTTCACATCCACATACCCACTGGCGCCTCGGAGTGGTTTCCACATTCACATATCTACTGGTGACTAGGAGTGGCTTCCACATTCACATAGCCGCTGACACCTAGGAGGGGTTTCACATCCACATACCCACTGGCGCCTAGGAGTGGTTTCCACATCCACATACCCATTGGCACCTCGGAGTGGTTTCCACATTCACATACCCACTGGCACCTCGGAGTGGTTTCCACATTCACATACCCACTGGCACCTCGGAGTGGTTTCCACATTCACATACCCACTGGCGCCTAGGAGTGGTTTCCACATTCACATACCCATTGGCACCTCGGAGTGGCTTCCACATTCACATACCCACTGGCACCTCGGAGTGGTTTCCACATTCACATACCCACTGGCACCTCGGAGTGGTTTCCACGTTCACATTCACATACCCACTGGCACCTCGGAGTGGTTTCCATGTTCACATTCACATACCCACTGGCGCCTAGGAGTGGTTTCCACATTCACATACCCACTGGCGCCTAGGAGTGGTTTCCACATTCACATACCCATTGGCACCTCGGAGTGGTTTCCACATTCACATACCCACTTGCGACTAGGAGTGGTTTCCACGTTCACATACCCACTGGCACCTCGGAGTGGTTTCCACATTCACATACCCACTGGCGCCTAGGAGTGGTTTCCACGTTCACATACCCACTGGCACCTAGGAGTGGTTTCCACGTTCACATACCCACTGGCACCTCGGAGTGGTTACCACGTTCACATGCCTACTGGCGACTAGGAGTTGTTTCCACATGCACATATGCACTGGCGACTAGGAGTGGTTTCCACATTCACATGCCCACTGGTGCCTCATAGTGGTTTCCACATTCACATCCCTCCTGGCGCCTCTGAGTGGTTTCCACATTCACATACTCACTGGCGCCTAGGAGTGGTTTCCACATTCACATACCCACTAGTACCTAGGAGTGGTTTCCACATTCACATATCTACTGGTGACTAGGAGTGGCTTCCACATTCACATAGCCGCTGACACCTAGGAGGGGTTTTCGCATTCATGTACCCACTGGCGCTTATGAGTGGATTCCACATTTACATATCTACTGGTGACTAGGAGTGGCGTCCACATTCACATAGCCGCTGACACCTAGGAGGGGTTTTCACATTCACATACCTACTGGCGCTTAAAAGTGGTTTCCACATTGACATATCCACTGGCACCTGGGAGTAGTTTCCACATTCACATATCCACTGGTGCCTGGGAGTGGTTTCCACATTCACATACTCATTGGCGCCTGGGAGTGGTTTCCACATTAACATACCTACTGGCGACTAGGAGTGGTTTCCACATGCACATACACACTGGCGACTAGGAGTGGTTTCCACATTCACATCCCCACTGGCACCTCAGAGTGGTTTCCACATTCACATCCCTACTGGCGCCTCTGAGTGGTTTCCACATTCACATACTCACTGGTGCCTAGGAGTGGTTTCCACATTCACATACCCACTAGCACCTAGGAGTGGTTTCCACATTCACATATCTATTGGTGACTAGGAGTGCCTTCCACATTCACATAGCCGCTGACACCTAGAAGTGGTTTCCACATTCACATACCCACTAGTAACTAGGAGTGGTTTCCACATTCACATATTTACTGGTGACTAGGAGTGGCTTCCACATTCACATAGCCGCTGACACCTAGGAGGGGTTTTCACATTCACGTACCCATAGGCGCATATGAGTGGATTTCACTTTCACATATCTACTGGTGACTAGGTGTGGCGTCCACATTCACATAGCCGCTGACACCTAGGAGGGGTTTTCACATTCACATAGCCGCTGACACCTAGGAAGGGTTTTCACATTCACATACCTACTGGTGTTTAAGAGTGGTTTCCACATTGACATATCTACTGGCACCTGGGAGTAGTTTCGACATTCACATACCCACTGGTGCCTGGGAGTGGTTTCCACATTCACATACCCATTGGCACCTGGGAGTGGTTTCCACATTCACATACCTACTGGTGACTAGGATTGGTTTCCACATGCACATACGCACTGGCGACTAGGAGTGGTTTCCTCATTCACATCCCCACTGGCACCTCTGAGTAGTTTCCACATTCACATACTCACTGGCACCTAGGATCGGTTTTCGCATTCACATACCCACTAGCACCTAGGAGTGGTTTACACATTCACATATCTACTGGTGAATTGGAGTGGCTTCCACATTCACATAGCCGCTGACACCTAGGATTGGTTCAACATTCACATACCCACTAGCACCTAGGAGTGGTTTCCACATTCACATATCTACTGGTGACTATGAGTGGCTTCCACAATCACATAGCTGCTGACACCTAGGAGGGGTTTTCACATTCACATACCTACTGGCGCTTATGAGTGGATTCTACATTCACATATCTACTGGTGACTATGAGTGGCTTCCACATTCACATAGCCGCTGACACCTAGGAGGGGTTTTCACATTCACGTAGCCGCTGACACCTAGGAGGGGTTTCACATCCACATACCCACTGGCGCCTAGGAGTGGTTTCCACATTCACATATCTACTGGTGACTAGGAGTGGCTTCCACATTCACATAGCCGCTGACACCTAGGAGGGGTTTCACATCCACATACCCACTGGCGCCTAGGAGTGGTTTCCACATCCACATACCCATTGGCACCTCGGAGTGGTTTCCACATTCACATACCCACTGGCACCTCGGAGTGGTTTCCACATTCACATACCCACTGGCACCTCGGAGTGGTTTCCACATTCACATACCCACTGGCGCCTAGGAGTGGTTTCCACATTCACATACCCATTGGCACCTCGGAGTGGCTTCCACATTTACATACCCACTGGCACCTCGGAGTGGTTTCCACATTCACATACCCACTGGCACCTCGGAGTGGTTTCCACGTTCACATTCACATACCCACTGGCACCTCGGAGTGGTTTCCATGTTCACATTCACATACCCACTGGCGCCTAGGAGTGGTTTCCACATTCACATACCCACTGGCGCCTAGGAGTGGTTTCCACATTCACATACCCATTGGCACCTCGGAGTGGTTTCCACATTCACATACCCACTTGCGACTAGGAGTGGTTTCCACGTTCACATACCCACTGGCACCTCGGAGTGGTTTCCACATTCACATACCCACTGGCGCCTAGGAGTGGTTTCCACGTTCACATACCCACTGGCACCTAGGAGTGGCTTCCACGTTCACATACCCACTGGCGCCTAAGAGTGGTTTCCACATGCACATACTCACTGGCACCTCGGAGTAGTTTCCACATGCACATACTCACTAGCACCATGGAGTGGTTTCCACATTCTTATACCTGATGGCGCCTAGGAGTGTTTGGCTCCTGCTAACCTGACAACGCTGTAACAACGAGCACTCCTAATCATGTTTGTGCATGCGCCAATATTTATCCTTCACTGATAACGATAGGCGCTTAGTTTTCCTTTGTGGGCCACTGGCGCGGCTGTTTACCGAAGCATGGTGTTCACCTGTTCTTTCTTTAACCAGCCTGTACCACTATCGCAGGCTTGTGTGGCCTGGACTGAGTTACCATCTGACACTATTCCCACGCCCTCATGTGGTCTGTGGCAAATCAAAGTACAGCATCCACGTAAATCACAACCTTTTAAACTTTTCATCACACACTGCAAACTAATATTCGGTATTGTCGTATTACACTACGCAGCGCTAGTCGAAGCACCGTTCAGTCAGCCTACTCATGAACACAAACGCCTCTGTAGCTTTTCATTTTAGCCAGTGCTCCTCGCTCATTTGGTCTCTCAGTTATCTGTTTTAAAAGTATTTTAACCATGATCAGGTGGGTACTCTCTCATAGCAATATGTGCATAAACCATGCCACAATCTATTCTCTGACCACCTTAGACTTGTATCCGTGACCGGGTTCTGAAATAAAGGACATGTGCACCAACGCGTCTATGATGATATATCATTGCAGACTTTTAATTTTCAGTAATTCACAAAAGTTTCCATGAGATTACCTCGAAACCTGTGACAGTTGACTGTGCACATATCTACTCATGCAAAAACTCATTTTTTTATTTTTGTTTTCCTTGTGGAGGAAATCCTTCCCCTAAACTACTTCCCACCAATTTCTTCTCCTGCCTCACCCAAATTAACTTCTGACCTTGTCAGGTGTGCATCCCTAACCTTTTCCAGGGTGTTCAGCGATCACAGAGGAGTCTGCGAATATCCAGAAATATATACTTTTAAGTGTGTGTGTGTACTCACAGGATCGTGTAGATAAGGGAACCCCCATTCATCACCTGGTGAGTAGATTTATTCATACAGCAACCTTTGTGTATGGGTGTAAAACCAACTTTTGAGGCTTCCAAAAGTGGTTTTCCTCTCATAAAGAAGGCTATTTGGTTTAAGGTAAACATACACATACAAATAACCTTGTGAGTTGGGTTTCTTCTATATTGAGATTCGTGGACATCCATCTGTAGCCCATCTATTCTGCCTCCGTAACAGCTCCCATGGCTTGTTCATAAATATCACCTTTTCTGAGATACTTTGACTATAACAGTTGTAAAACTCCTCCACTAAGATGATCTAACAATAGCGCACCTACAATAGTCCTTTTTACAACATCGGTCCTATTGTATAGAAACACACCGTTCAATTACAACTCTCAATTTGGTATGCCTGGAATATAATTCGTGCTTAATTGTACCAGCGGTTGCAGGCGGTGGGCACTGACACTCATTTTTTGGGACTAGGACTTTTTTTTCCCAATCAGACTTTGACTCAGAACATGAAAATGAAAGGCAGAAAATGGATAAAGAAGAAAGCTGAGAAAGATAGGGGAAAGAGACAAAGAGAGAAAGCAGCGATAAAAAGAGTCTGCAAGAGTGAGATAAGGAGACAAGAAGTGAAGGGTGGTGGATGAAAGAGGCGTGAGGTGGATTCAAGACAAGGCCACCTGGCATTCGGCAGCCCTGGAGCACGTGCATAAGAAAAACGTTCATTTAGGTTTTTTTTTTTTGTTTTGTTTATTTTATAAATTAAGGACTGAATGTAATCCTACTATATATGTCACATAAAAACGGAGGTAGCAAAGTAGGGGACTGTTTGCCAAACTTGCACTCAAAATATGGTTAAACCATGTTCATCAGCGGTTGGGCATGTACAAACGACAGGTAGATATGTTTTGTCCATTCACATACAATCAAGGATGTGAATCAATCAGGAAATGGGAAAGTTAAAGTTTTATCATGTAGATGAAGATCTAAATGAGGACATCTGAGTCCTATAGAGGAAAGGGTTGATGTGCTGTCACCAGAGAGGGCATCTTGTCACGGGTTTTCCAAAGGAGCACAGGTCAAGCACTAACCACGTGAAAAAGAGCAATAATCGTAAAAAATACAATTTCCAAACATTTAAGATGGATTTCGGTTTTTACGTTAGTAGGTTAGAACCATTCTTCCATTCTTCCAGTACTTAATTTATGGTCATCGTGACTTACTTTTCACCTTCAGACTTTAACCCACAGCCAGAAAGGTATATAAGCGAGAAAGAAGAAGGAAGAATAAAATAGAAAAACAGTGATGAAGGGATAAAGCAGGAATGAGAAAGAACCTGCAGGCAGGAGATAAAGACACAAGAAGTGTTCTGTTGTGGAAAAAAGATGCATGAGGTGGAGTCAAGAATAGCTGTTCTTTGTATTTGGCAACCAGGGCCTGGAACACATTCACCTGGAAGAAGAATGCAACGCAAACAAACTACATCCCTTATAGATCACACTGCAAATACAACTTGCTTCTAACTATGCACCCCTCCGTGGAATAGCCCGCTACCCAACCAACAATGCACTTTGGCGCCTCGCAAGGGGTATGAAACCTTAGAGGAATACAATTGAAATTACAAGTATACCAAAGCATAGCATTGTGACCCTGCATGTAAAACAGAAAAGAAGCAATCTAGTGATTCAGAAGCACAAAAATCGCACAAGAAAGCTATGCGCCGGCAGCCAGCGATAAACCAGGAACAAAGGATAATGCATGCTGCAATTTGCTTTAAGAGGCAGCTCTCACAAGCCAGGCTTCTATTCTTGCTCACTGTCGGAAGGTATGAAATGACAGAAACGTTGAAAGCACTCTTGGCTGCAGAAGACGCTGCACACAGGCGTAGAAAATAAACCACATGCAAAAAATGGCGGTAGACAAAGGATCACACTTCTTGCTCAATACGGAACGTCCATAAAATATTGCAGAAATGGCTGAGTTATGTTTAAAATCGTTACTGGAAGCCATTTTTGCACAGATTTGTCCTATACCTCGTTATAGGCCCGAGCTGCAACTCTGGTTCATGCCCTTTACCAACCGGTATTGTCCTTGGCAGCGGGCTACAAGGCTCTATTACTGGGACAAATATTGTTTACAGGCCACTTGTAAGGAGTGCCTTGGTATTTAAAATGATCCATTTTCCTGAATTGGAGCAATACCCTGGCTAAATCCTCTTTGGACTTTTAAAGACCAAGGGGCATATTTATACTCCGTCTGCGCCGATTGTGCGTCAAAAAGTTTGACGAACAATCAGCGCAAACGTTGCCCCGTATTTAAACTTTGACGCCCCAGCCCGTGGGCGACAAATTTCCGCCGTGTGCGTCATTTTTTGGATGCGGCAACCCGCCTTGCGTTAATTATATGCAAGGTAGGCGTTCCCGTCCAAAAAATGGCTTAAAGGGCTGTGCGTCGTATTTATGCTTTCGGGCAAAAATGACGCACGGCCGGGAGGCGGAGCCATAAAATGATGCACAGCCCGATTTGCGTCAAAAATTTACGCCTGGGTCAGGGCAGGCGTTAAAATGGGGCAAACACACCTGTATTTAATCAGAACACACAGAACAAACAGCAGAGCAGCAGAGCAGCAACAGGGAGCCATGGAGGTCATTCTAATCCAGCATGCACGCAGACGCAGAGCCCAGCAACAACAACAGCATCTACAACAACACCAGCAGGGACCCCAATGCAGCGCAGTAGGCAGGAGAGGATATTCCGCCCAAGAACAACCCTTCAGGGCCTCAGGGAACACGACATCATACAGAGGTACCATTTGAACTGGGAGGCCATTCAGCAGCTGCTGCACAACATTGAACTGCAGTTTGCCCCCACTTTGGTGACACCCCAAACCATCCCAACAGAAACAAAGCTGCTTGCCGTACTTCATATGCTGGCAAGTGGCTCTTTTCAAACAACTGGTGCCCTGGTAGGCGGAATATCACAACCATCATTCTCCTCCTTTTTGCCCAAAGTACTGGATGCCATCATTCGACTGACACCCGCCACATCTTCCCTAACACACTGCAGAAGCAGCAGGAAACTAAACAGGGGTTCTACGCAATCAGTGGCTTCCCACACGTCCTTGGTGCAATCGACTGCACACATGTACGCCTTGTGCCACCTGCTGCAACTGAACACCTCTACCGCAACAGGAAGCACACACATTCGATCAACGTGCAGGCCATTGTCGATCACCAGGGATTGATCACTAACATCGTGGCTAAATATCCTGGGAGTGTCCATGACTCATTCATCTTCCGTCACTGCACCATCAATCAACACTTCCAGGATGGACGGTATGGCAATGGACTACTTGTTGGTAAGTACAAAAACCTACTTATATATACACTGCACAGCAACCCACTAGGACACACAACACATACACCACAACAGCAACATGTCAACAGGAACACACTGAGGTCGTGACATCACTAGCCATGTTTCTGAAGTCACCATTGAACCTGTCACACATCGGAAATTACTGTACAGCCTAATGTGAAGACGTCAATGAGTGTGGTTGCCTAAATGTCACCTTGCAAATTGTAAGTGTCCCAATGACCTCTACATTAATACATTGCCTAAGTCTAAAGGTATGGGATGTCCAGGGTACTTTCATATGAATGTGCTAACAACACTTTCAATTTTAACTCTGCATGGAACTATCATCTCACCCCCAGTGAAGACACACGGACACCTGTATCACAAGTCACAATGCTAGGGAGGAGAAGCATACTTTTGGAAGGCAGTGTATTTACAATATCACTCCCAAATGTGCAACCTCAAACATATTATTAGTTTAATTGGTAGAGGGGAAATTGTTTTACCTTGAAACTCTATCTCAGGTTGTGTGTGGTTCTCCTGTGCATCTCTCTAAACTAAAGTCTCATAAATCATTTACTTCCAAAATGTTAAGCACCTAATTATTTAGACATCCTTCAGAATACAAATCACTTCCAAACTTTTAAGACAAGGATTTGTAACACTTAGGGCCTCATTATGAGTTTGGCAGTCCAAGGACCGCCATGTTGGCAGTGACGGTCCAACCGCCAACATGCTAGCGGAGAAGACTGCCAAATTATGACATTGGCGGTGATGCATACAGAATCCAGCGAAAGCACCGCCAGTGTGGTAAGACCGCGGCGGCCGATTGGAGCCACCACCAGTCTGGCAGAGACCATATTTCCGCCAGACTCATTACGAGGTTGCACACTGCCAACATTTCCGCCACAGTCGGACCACCACGGAACACTAGGCGGAAACGAACAGTATAAAAGAAGACGCTCACCTCCAGGAAGCTATACTCGTCCGGAGCCGCCATGGAACCACAACTAGATGGCATTCCGCTTCTCCTGCTCGCAGAAAGACAACAGAATCATTGACAGCGAGGATGACAACAACTGTAAGTACACACACTCAGCTGTAACATTTGTAAAATGTATAAATTTCAACAGTAACAGAACATACCACAGGGATGGGGAGTACGAGGGCTATACTCACATGTAACAGTACAGTGAGACACACACTCAAATACAACTACAAATACACCCACACATACACAGCACGCACACTGCAGCCAGCACACACACACACCACACATCAATTACACACAGTTACGCACAGCAACACAGCACAGGCCCAGCCTCACAAATACAGATGCAACATACAAACCCGTAACAACAACCCCACAACCGCACAAATAGAAACATGTTAAACACTCACAACCGACACTGGCCAAGTACTTCACTCACATAAAACACAATATACAACCATCTGTGATGTAACACACACAATTACACCATCATACAACCTAGCAATCGACACATATATCATCACACACACACATACACACACACACAGTATACCGAACCTATCATGCCATGCACAGTATATGCAGACTCAAACAGTCTAAACATACAAAGCCACACAGCTCTACAACAAACACATTTCATCACTAAAACAACACACCACCATGACAACAACATTTCAGCTACATTCACATACCCATCACACAAAACACACCCTATCCTTGGGGGATAAAAGCACTGCACACAATCTCACAGACTGCTCAGACAATACCTTAGGCTTGGGAGGGGGAGTTTAGGCTTAAGTTTGGGAGGGGATTGGACCTTTTTGGGAGGTGAGGACTACTTTGTGGCAGGGGGAGGGGCATGGATGCTGGCAGGGAGGTAGGGGAGGCCTTGGAGGTGACAGGGATGGTCTTTTGGAGGGTCATAGAACATTTAGGGGTGTCTCGGGGGAAAAGTAGGGAAAAGGTCAAGTTCACAAAGGAAAAGGTTCTTCGCAATAAGGGGACAGTCATCAGAAGGGAGTTTGGGTGTGGAGGGAGAGGGAGTGGTTGTTTGACGTGTAGGTGTGGATGTCTTGGGTGCATGTTTGTGGGAAGTATGCTTGTGGGTGGTGGGTGTCTGTTGGGTGGGTGAGTGAGAGTGTTTATGTGTCTTGGGCTGAGGAGGAGTAGAGATGCTGGGTGATTCTGTGGTGAGTGGGTGGCTGTCTGTTTGGGTGGTGGCTGCAGGTATGGTGGATGTGCCACATGTAGGTGTGTCAACACCATGGCTGCGCGCGCGCTCTAGGGCCCACCTGAATCTGTGCATTACTGTTTCCAACACACAGTCTTAGTCCAGAAACTGCCATTTGCAGAATCTAGTAGCTGCTGCAGCGCGCTATACGCGTATTATCTTTATTTCATGGCATTGGTTCCAAGTATCTTTATAACAGCAATCTTGGGCGGGGCACTTTGGGTGTGGCACATTGGGCGGGGCACTTTGGGTGTGGCACATGGGGCGGGACACAAGTCTATTTAAGTGACCCCGCCCAGTTCTCACTATTCTGAGGATCTCGTGAGGACCGGAGCTTTTCTGTTTGAAGTCAGGTGTTTCCATGTTCCTGCTTGTTCACCTGGGATTTCCCCGTGTTGAGGCATTTGAAGCAGCGAGTAGCAGACACTCAGGGCGGTAAGACGGATGGTGGTTTCTAGCTTCCATCATCCGTTTTCTTATTTGATAAAACTGTTTAAAGATTGATATTCTTTTTTTTGGGGAGAAAGTAGTAATCTTTGGCAATCAGCTGTAAGTATATAAATTGATAACAAACTAAGCGAATGTTTTGCTGTTACAGCGTTACCGCTTTCTCGCGGTCACTTTTCAACTTCAGCTGCTTACTTGTGGAGTCGCTCGGTAGCGACAGAGATACATTGTATAAGCGCGGTTATTCAGAAGAGGTTTAAATGGTTATGAATAAATGCTAAGGCAATAATTTGAACTCAAGGGAATATTTGATTATGGTTAATGTAAAATACGGACACAAACTGAAATTGTGTATCTTGGAAAGTTTTTTGAAATGTGAAGTAACATTTCTTTGAGTGAATACTGTGTTAACCTTTCATTTCTTGAAACTTATGAAAGGCCCTATGATTTACTGTTGTTCCAAGTGACGGCTGGATTTATAGTTGACACATTCCGAAGAGTTCTGTGATTGATATTTCTCTGTAGTATCTGTGATTCTTGTTTCTGCAGGTCTCCTTCCCCGCTGTACCCTTCCTTAACTCCCCACCCCCCACTTGGCCACTCTAAGACTCTGCGCTGTTAAGGCTTGTAGAGTTGGAGCTGCCAGGAGGTGGGTCTATTGGCAACAACGGGTGTACCCTGAGGATCTGGTCTTGCTGACAAGGTGTGTCAGTGGTTGTGGTGTCTGCGGGTGTGGTGACGGGTGGATGTCTGAGGGTCTGCTGGGGTGCTGTCTGTGGGTAGGATAGGTGTGATGGTTGGAGCTGCGAATGTTGGTGTGGTGTCTGCAGGTGTGTCAGGTGTTGTGTCTGTGATGCTGAGGGTGGTCGGTGGTCGGGATGTCAGGGCAGGTTGGGACTGTTGCTGTGTCTGCAGGTGGATGTTGTATGTGGTGCTTATGTTTGTCTGCGCTACCCTTGGATGTTGAGGTGGATGCATGCCTGCCTGTTTGTGTTCATTGGCTGGGTCAGGGAAGGGGGTATTCGGACTGGGACGAGGAAGGTAGAGGGGGGACGGTAGACAAGGGGTGACGGGCTACCGTCAGTGTGGAGGCCAGAGCCTGAAAAAATCTCTGTAGGCCAGCCAGTGCACTGTGAATGCCCTACAGGAATGCATTGTTCTGTTGGATTTGAGTTGCCAGTCCCTGGATGGCAATCACGATGGTCGACTGACCCACAGTGATCGAAATCAGGAGGTCAATAGCCTCCTCACTGAGGGCAGCAGGGCTAACAGGGGCTTGGGCGAGGTTCCTGTGGCAAAGGAGACACCCACCCTCTTGGATGGGCGGGCACAGGCAACTGGGTGGGGAGCTACAGGAAGGCCGGTGATAGAATGGGGAGTGGCAGAGCGAGATGGTACAGGGGTGGTCCCTGATGGGTCCACCACCACTAGGGAGTGGCCAATGGAAGAGGATGCCGAAGAAGATGAAGTGGATCCAGTCTCCCCCGTGGCACTCCCCTTGCCCTCCGGGCCCTCCGGGCCACTGGGTTCCTCAGTGTCGATGATCTTGTGACTGGAGGTCCTGTGGCCAGAAGCTTCCCCACTCGGCTGTGCTCCATCTGCTTCGTCTGCCGGTGCTGATGCTGAAAAACAGAACGTCAGGTATGGTCATTCCATTCACAAGATAACACTTCCATCATACAATAAACATAAGTCTCATTACATCCTGTTCACCAATACCCCCAGGTAGCGGCAGTCAAGTGCCAACATCATGTCACAACATTATATGATGTGTGGCCCTCAATATAAAAATTGTTATGCACCAATTAACCTACCTAACTGACATCTACAAGACCATGAATCAAGTTGACTAATCACACTGACCATACCATTACAAGGTAACTTTGCCACATGATACAGGTTCCCTATCCACAACAATATAGTCAAGCACCAATCAAGCAATATTTTAGGAATGTAAAATTGCTTACCACTAATCAAAAACACATACTCAACACATACAAATATTTTACTCTGATGTCTTGTACCAGGCTGTGACACATGTTGTAAAGTAAAGGCAAGGAAGCCTAGTGTAACAAGCTATACCTTCCTCATTTCACATAGTTTCAACCATACACTATGGACATATGTAAACCAGTAACAACTCAAATTGTCATACATTTAAATTTTAGGTGAAGGAGTCGGAACACATGTTACACACACACACACATGCACCATTAGTGACGTATCAAGGACTGAAATACAATGTAGACCAAGTCATCTAGGTCATTGGTCTTCTGAAAACAAACTTTATCAGTCAAGTAAGGGCCAAGTAAGCTCAGACCTATGTCCCCCAGACAACCACAAGATGTCAAAAAGACTGTACCTTACATATGGACTAATATACTGCGCAGAAAGATGACAGTCAGACCTGCCTAATCACTCAATTAGTCCATCAATAGGCCACTGACTGAGTGGCAACATCACTACACACACATCAGACATGGCATGCCTTACATCTGTCTGTGTAGGATTCTCTGAGCCAAAGTACATGTGTTGCTAACAGGACAGGTTCACCTACCATTATGCGAGCCCCAAGCCTAGATACACTTAAAGTACGAACCATATGTATACGTGAACTATCACACCTGCACCACATAAGTGTCATCGCCAACATTAGGTTCCCAAACAGCCAGGACTCAATTGCCACATCTTTCATGGCTACAGCAAGTAGACATAACTATTTCCAATGCTGATTCATTACCGAACCTTTCAATTGATACATGATGTTGATACACATCAATCAAGAATGCAACTGGGAATAGTCTACCATTACCTATGAATCATGCCTAGTACAGTATGCCCAAGGACAAAGCTGTGTGGCCACTTTCCACTAATATAAAATTAGCAAGGTAGTAACATTCCTAGCCTCTAATAGCAATATATGTGTGCCCATAGAAATGTTGCAACACCTCAATGGTATCCAACATGCATGTTGTCTACTCTGATGAGACTTCACAAATGTCTATGTACATCCCTCACTTGCCAAGGGGGATTACCTTGTAACAGTTGTCACATATAAAAAAGCATTAGAAAACTAGAGATGATTTGAATATATCTGACTCTATGTTGCACATAGACAGGAATCTTGAGGCATTGTAGAGGACAGAAATCAAGGATCTACACACCTTACCACCATGACATTGTGAGGATTGACCTGTTGGTGGGTATGTACAATCACCACTGTAAAAAATGCTGTATAATGGTACACGTATGACACACCATAATATGCTATTATACTGAGGGTAGTACAACATAGTTGAGCAATATGTCTTCAAATACATTGGTATGTGCACACCTGAGTGCCATAGATGGCTAGGGTACATCAATGTGTACACAGGAGATCTGTGACACTTTGCACTTACCACGTTGTCAGAGCTAACATTCTGTTCCCTCACTCAATCACCTGATAAAGGGACAAACATGAGTTCAAACGCCCATCCAACTCAGGGTAGGCTACTGCCAAAATGCAGGCCGTTAGAGGGGTCATGGTTAGACAGGCACCCCGTACTCGTTGGGAAGACGTCCCCTGCTGGGCCTATGCAGCCTTCCCGGCCCAGCGTCTCAGGTCCTCCCACCTCTTCTGCCAGTGGGCCCTGCACTGGCTGTGGACCCCTTGGGTCTGCACTTTCTTGGCAATGGCACGCCAAATCCCCTTCTTCTGATGGGTGTTGACCTGCACTGATGACTTAGAAAAAAAAAGAATGTCATGTCCACATGTACCATACTAAAACAGGTAGGGTAACTAACTAGTTAGTACAGCAAGCCAAACACAGACTGTTTTAAACATCCCCTATACTGATAGATGAACATATGCAGTCAGGTCATGTGTGAAGTGGACACAGGCAGACAACATGCATCGCCAACACCAGCTTTCATGTTGTCACATATGACCAGACAGCAACACATCTGCAAATATGGAATTTCAGGGGGAGTCTGTTATACTAACTCCACTAACCCTGTGCAAGTCACAAGGTGGGTCAGGGAACATACATCAAACACTCTCCACAATGTCTCTGCACTCTAAATATGTCACCAAACATAAGTACATGACCAGGAACGCATCCCATTCTATCACAATTTTGGCACCCTACAGACTTTGAGGATATAATCAGAAACATTGCCCGTCAGTCTTTGCTTAGTGTAACAAAGTATAGTTGTGCTAATGACATATTTGTGCACATGGTGCACTTACCTGTTCTTCTGGTGCACCACAGAGCGGTTCCTATAGGGGTAGGACCTCCTCTACCAGCTTCTCTATCTTCTCGGGTGAGAAGAGGGGGCCCAATCACCTGTAGGATGTGGCATGATTGCTCCCAGAGACAGTACACAGCAGCTCAAGTTGTGGAGTTCTTGCTGGCAGCAGTGTCAGGAGTCAAATGAGAGATGAAGTATGAAATGGCAGTCACATCTGCCACGTAAGAGATTGTCACTGCCGGCGGACATTGTCAATGGCCCAAGACCTCCAAAGGCAGCAATGTGTTCCAATGGCAATGTCCACTGCGGTAGTATCCGCCTACCGCCATGACGACTTCTACCGGCGGACGTAGGTCATATCCTTATGTCCAGTACAGTAGGTCAGACAGCTGCCATTTTATTGTCCGTAGATGGTTGGGAAAGTTTATTTAAAGATGCGTCATGAGGTCAGAAACATATAATCGCCAAAGTCTTCAGTGCTGGCTTTGAGCACCATGTATAAAAATCCAAATTCATAGACATGCTGTAATATTGATGATATGTGAGTAATGTATCACTAGTGGCATAGTCTGCACCGCCATGTCAATTGGATAGATGGTATTTGTGCCTATTATATGTGAAACATGGTAAGTATGTCATTATCACAGAGACCTTCAGTGACGTGTATCCATTTCCAAGTCATTACTGACACTGTTTTTTTTTCACTTTCTTACTTATATAATAGGTGTTTTTTTACGATCATCTCTCTCACTACTTCCCTTTCTTATTGGCATATGGGCAACTTACCATCTTGTCTCCTCAGTTGATGCATGATTCACCATTTGTACTCTCACACTCCATTTTAACTTGCTATCATCCTCCAACGTTCTTTGATAGGGTATTTATTACCATAACTGTTTGTATATACCTTGCAGCCTTTAAAAAGTCAGTTGTTTTGATGAAACACGTGTTGGCTTGCTTATGCAAAGATGTTCATCCAACTGAGTACGATGGCTGTGGTTAAGGAACGTTGATCACTCGATGGACCCATGCTGATGCCTTCTAATAAAGAATCGTTTCACAACTGTTTCAACTGAAAGACTGATTTACATATGGACTTTCTGAGTGTGGCGGTGTCTGTTATTAAAATTGCACAAGGAGTTGTGACTATTGTGATGATCTCCTTTGCTCATGTTTGTTACACTGCAGAATCAGTGTTACTATTGTATTTAGGATATGTCTTTAGAGGTCTTCATTAACATTACCTGCCTACACCTTTTGTATTACATTTTTACTTTGCAGATTTCTTCACAAGGTCATCCATATGTGGTCAATTCTGAATTGTGTCACAGGCAGGTGGAATCTGCAGGTCTGACGTGAAGTGAACATGGATAGATCCAGGTACTATATGGCATCATATTGGTGGTGTCTAAGTTCCATGCCAAGACTGTCGGAACAGTGGGATGGTAGTGTTCTGTTCCACACAATAGACCTGTGCGCCATGTTATTAGGATCCAATGGTGTCATGTGTGTGATCTTTTGTCTCTAAAACGTCATCCTGTGCAATCATTAATCTCAACCTTCTCATTGGTTTGATAATGACACTATTTAACTGGTATGTAGCTGTCATTGTAGGCCAATGTGCATGTGTGCCAAGACTTACATAGGTGAGTAGCATGCATACATATACCTGACCATGGTAAGGGGAAGGTTCTATGACCTCTGTGTGTACTATGAGGTATGGTCGCTTGAGAGGTGTGGTATGGGTAAGTGATAGGGCTTTAGCTGATGACACATTGAACCAATCTGTTTCCCTGCTTGGATAGACAATGCCTGACATGTCCCTAACTTAATTAGTCTGTGGGTTGCTTGTTATTCACACTTAAGCCAAAGCATTAATTTGTGAAGCTGTACTGCACTGTGTGATCTTTGGCATGTTGTCAACCTATACACAGGAAGGTGGGAATAGGAGTGTGTCCATTTGTATAATTGTACATAAATCTAACCCAAATTCTACAGTACATGTGAGATAGGACTTAACAGAATTGGTACATATGTGAATATCATGTGTAAGCAACACATTTCAGAGATAATTGTTCAATATAGCTGAAAACTGATTCCAAACATGATATGTCGATTAGTAGTGTTTATTTACAAGTGCAGAGGAAAATCATAGGATTGGATCAAATCATATAGTGCAAACAATGAAGGGTTCAGCCATTGTGGATGTAATCATCAGGGTAACTGCTACAATATTTGGAGTCTCAAGTTCAGTGTTCTTGTACCATTGGAAAATGGAGTGTGGTTGTAAAACAGTTAACATGGTGTATCTGTGACACACCAGAGGATCCCTTCCTGGCAGTGGTTGAAGTCTTGGCATCTGCTGCCCCTGGATATTTTAGTGGACATCCACGTTTGCTGGAGGGTTCTTCAGCTACAGAGGCTGGGGTATCTGAGCATGTCCTTCCCCTTGCAGAGCCTCCATTCCACAAGCTGCCACAGATGTAGAAGGGGCTGATGTTAAATGGCCAATGGAAGGAGTCTGCTGTTTTGGACATAACCTACTCAGGGTGATATTCATCTCTGTCAACACCCCTGTTTGGGAGGCCATGTTGGCATTGTGAGCCTCCCATTTTTGCATGACTTCCTGGTGCCAGTATCTCTGCAGCTGCTTTATCTCCCCCCATCATGGCAAGTAACTGGCCCATCACACCTTGGGACTTGTGGTAGGCCCCCAAGACTTGGGAGATGGTGTCATGGTCAGTTGTATCCCTAGGAGCCTCAGTCCGCTGGCCCACAGCATCCCTCCCATGCACCCTACCCCCACGTGCCTGTGCCCTTGGCACAGTTTTCCCACTCCCACTGGTGCCAGGTCCTTCATTGTCAGGGTTTTCTAGTGGTGACTCCAGTACCTGTACTGGGGGGCACATGATGGTTGTAACTGTCCTTGGAACACAGGTTTGGGGGCAAATGGTTGCTTGGGATATAAATGCAACAGGGCTGGGAGGAGTCAATGAAGGCAGGGTGAGGCTGACAGTTGTAGACTGACCAGGTGTCCCAGATGGGCCTGAGTTGTCCTCAATGTCTCCATATCTAGGGGTGTTCTCATCACTGAGGGCTTCATCCAGGGGGGATGTGGCTGTCTCAGGTGTCTTCTTCATGGTCACAATGGGTAGGTGACCTGTTGAAGAAGTGGAACAGACAGTTACAGATTGTAAAGCAACATATGGTATCAAACTTTGACATATAGATATGCTTTGAGCCATGTACAGAGAACCCCCGATATGACAGTGATACCTGCTTTCAAATCTGTGATACAGCTATATGGGATACAGAGATTTCCTATATCATACACCTTGCTACAATATGTCAGATTAGCTTGGCAGTTGGATGTCTGTTGATAGACTTATACCTTGTCTGCTGTGTCACTTTATATTGCTCGTGTTACCTCCCAGTTAGCAGTAGTTCAGTATTGAGTCACCAGACAGCTGCAGAATGTAAAGTGGAAAATGACCTGTCCATCAGCTTACGGGTGACCATTTTACCTGGCCATATATATCAGGTTACACCTAGTACAGCACAATGCAGATATGTGTATTCCCCCCCGATGAGTATATTTCAATGAGTGATGGGAGGTAAAAGGCCCATTTTAGCAGAGGACACAGCTGTAGCTGTGTGTTGGTGGCAAATGCCCATAGCATTGATGTCAATGCCCTTGACTGTACACTTGTGGAACATTCAGGTAGGTATAGTCAATTGTGTAGTTGACATGCATCCATATTTTCATTATGGTACACTGTTCTGGTTTTCTTAATGGTAGAACAGTGCCTGCTGGGAGTTGTAGTACCCTCTGGGAGTTGTAGTGTTGTCAGTGCCTGTACTACCCACGCCATTCACAGACACCGTGCCCCCAGGTGAGTTTAGTTGAAAAGCAGAATGCCAGAGAGGGGTATTTGTACAGTTGGACACAGGGGTGGTGAGTGTGTTGGCTGTTAAGATGTCAAAAGATGATCCGGGAGCATGCAAGACAGACATGTAGGGTGACATTTTCAGGGTTGTGACTTACCTGACTCCACTCCCCAGGTATTCCTTGTCAAGCCCTCAGGATACAGGATGTCCAATACCTTCTCCTCCCATGATGTGAAAGTTGGGTGAGGAGGTGGGGGCCCACCGGCAGTCTTGAGGACCACCATCTGGTGCCTGGCAGCCATGGAACGTACCTTCCCCCTGAGGTTGTTCCACCTCTTTCTGGTGTCTTCCTTTGTGCATGGATAGCTGGCTACAGAATTCACACTGTTGACTATTCTTTGCCACATCTTCATTTTCCTGGCAATAGAGGTTTTTGGACTTGGGCTCCGAATAAGTGTACCTCAACTCTGATGATTTCATCCACCATAACCCTCAACTCATCATCTGTGAAGTGGTGATGTTTTTGTGGGGACATGGTAGTTGTGGATAACACGAAAAGGTAATAAATAGGGTGATGAGGTGTGGGTGCTGTGTTGTGAGTGGGTGACTGATGTGTGAGAACAGATTGTGTGATGTGTATGATGTGCAGGTGTGGGATGAGTGTTTTTTTAATGTGAATGGGTGCCTATTCTATGTGTTGGACCTGGCCCTTTTTGCAGGGTCATCCCCAAACTTTTTGGCTCCTTCCTCCTATTTTTTCTGACCAGTTTTTGTTGGTTTTGTTACTCTGGGCACTTACCACTGCTAACCAGTGCTAAAGTGCATGTGCTCTCTGTGTAAATTGTATGTTTAATTGGCTTTTCCATGATTGGCAAATCTGATTTACTAGTAAGTCCCTAGTAAAGTGCACTAGAGGTGCCCAAGGCCTGTAAATCAAATGCTACTAGTGGGTCTGCAGCACTGGTTGTGCCAACCCACATGAGTAGCCCTTAAACCATGTCTCAGACCTGCCACTGCAGCGTCTGCAGTCTTGCACTGCCAATTCGATCTGGCAAGTGTACCCACTTGCCATGTCCAAACCTTCCCTTTTTATACATGTAAGTCATCCCTAAGGTAGGCCCTAGGTACCCCCATGGGCAGAGTGCAGTGTATGTTAAAGGTGGGACATGTACTGATGTGTTTTACATGTCCTAACAGTGAAATACTGCAAAATTTGTTTTTCACTGTTACAAGGCATTTCTCTCTCATAGGTTGATATGGGGGGCTGCCTTTAAATATCCTTAAAGTGATGTTTCCATTTGAGAGCAGATAGAAATGTGGAGTTTGGGGTCTCTGAACTCGCAATTTAAAAATACATCTGTTAGTGAAGCTGTTTTTTAGATTGTTAGTTTGAAAATGCCACCTTTAGGAAGTAGGCATTTTCTTGGGTAACCCATTCTGTGACTCTGCCTGTTTATGGATTCCTTGTCTGGGTCAGATTGACAGTTGGTCTGTTTATGCATCTTCACTAGACAGTGACACAAAGGGTGCTGGGGTATCATGATAGGCCATCTGGGCTAGGCTGGAGGGAGGCGTGGTCACCTACACCTGAAAGGGCTGTGCCCGCCCTCACACAAAGCAGTCTCCAACCCCCTGGTGTGTGTCAGGAGCCAGGCCTGGGCAAGGCAAGGCAGGATCCTTTTAACAGCAGAGACTTTTCTTTGAGGTTGGGCAACTTCAAAGGCAGAAAGGGTATAAGTATTGGACCCCAAACCCCAGACTTTAGATTACTTCAAGCGGAACCTCTGCCAGGAGAAGAGCTGAAGAGCTGAGGAGAAGTGCTGCCCCTGCCTGTGATTGTGCTTTGTTGGGCTATCCTGCAGCTGCTGCTTCTGTCTGTGAATGGAGACAAATACTGGACTTTGTTGTGTATTCCTGCTTGAGAGATGAATCCAAGGGCTTGGACTGAGCTTGCCTCCTGTTTTTGAAGCCTCAAGGACAGCAAAGGCTTCGCCAACCAGTCTCTGAGTCTGCATGCTGTGGACTCTAGCTTGCCAGAGGATGCCATTCCAGTTCCTGGTTCCCTGAAAATGAATTTCTGGTAAAAAACCTGTGAAACAATGCCAGATGACTCAGTGCAACTTTGCTAAGGAAGCAGCTGCACAAAGCCTGCGATGCCGTCTACAACTGGATCCGTGGACCTCGCCAAGGCGCAATGACCCCACCGTCAACATAGGCCCGACATTGTTGAAGCCGCTGGCATCTGCATGAACTTGTGAGTTGGAGTGTCATACACCCGACGTTCATAACACCTGACTCTGTTGCAGGCCTGTGATGTGATCGCGACCCCTTGCAGTCACTGCGCAGCATCGTGACTTCGCCGGACTTCGACTTTGCCAGAGGTGCCAAAGAACCGACTCCTCGCAACTGACGCCGCCTCATTGCCACCTCTCCACAATAGGGGCCCGACACCTCTTTGTGATGCCTCGGCTCCTTCGCTACGCAGCACCGGAACTGACACCACATCGGATCCAGTGACGCTTCGCTCCCCGACTCTGTGCACCGCTTGTTTTCCACACATTTTGCTAAGGTACTGTACCTCGGGGTTTGTGTGACTCCGTAAACGGTGCCAGTGGCATCGCATTGTGGGAAACGACGCTGTCACAATGCTGCTTTAACATCAGATTGTAACATTTGTGCCTCTAGGCACTATTTTTGTGTTTTTAATTGCTAAAGTCGTATTTTTTATTGTGTATGGTGGATGTTTTATCGTATTTGGTCTTGTTTCATTTAGATAAATATTTACTATTTTTTCTAAACCTGTGTGGTGTCCATTTTGTAGTGTTTCACTGTACTACTGTGTGTGTTGGTACAAATACCTTACACATTGCCTCTGGGTTAAGCCTTTCTGCTCATGCCAAGCTACCAAGGGGGTAAATGGGGCTTAACTGGGTGTGTTTCTCCTTTGCCCTGACTAGATTGAGGGTCCTTGCTTGAACAGGGGGCAACCTGACTACCAACCAAAGACCCCATTTCTAATGCTATGGTTCTGTATTTTGAAATGGCGCTCTGTCTACTGTGTGTGGCATTATGGTTGCAAACGATTGTGGTATGTGAAGGGTTGTGATTTATAGTGCAGTTTGTTGATGTGTCTGGTGTATGTCAAGTGTGTGAAATTCAAACTATCCAATGTGCTGTAGTGTATTACTGTGCTGACCGTCGCAGGTGCACTTGCATTGGTTTTCCAACTCTGAAGAACTGCTATTGTGATTTGAGGGTCGTAATAGGTTTGAAGGATATTTGGCGGGCTTGCAGAGCTGGTGGTGGAACCACCTCTTTCCTGCCCTCCTGAATCCTGGCGGTGTTGGACTTTGGATGGGTTTTGTCGGTCCTGACTGTGTGACTTATAATACGGCAGTCTGTATGACCGCCAACATGGAGGTCTTTTGGGGGCCACCACCACAGCGGTCTTGCCAAAAGACCACCAAACTAGTAATGAGGCCCTAACTTTACCAAGAACTCTGGCAAGGATCACAGAAGAATGGTATTCTGAAATAATATTCTGGAAAAAATATTGTGGTTCCTTAACAGGGCGTAAGTCGGGGTTACACGTGGGAAGACGATGCCGGACCACTATTTTCACAGGGTGAAGACCATCCACGCTGCCAAGAAGTTGGTCACCACTGAAGTATGCTAAACTCGTCCTGGTGTAATTATCAGACACCAGGACACATTTGGCAGTGCATGCCCATTGTCTATTTTCCTTTCTGAACAGCAACTTGCAGGCGGCTTTGTTAATTTTATTTTGAGCTGAGCCTAAACCAAAGTCTGAAGCTAATGGGCCATCAGCTGAAAGCTATCTGGAGCCTCATACCTAGATGCACATGCAATGGAGAGGGAAAAAAGGGACACAGCTTATTATTTCACAGGTACTTTTGACTGTGTTCAGTACCTGTATATAAGAGATATGTATGCTATATAAAAATGTCAGATGGATTGTTCTGTCCTTGTATTTACTCAAATAACAATTTAAATACCACTATTTTGTTTCATTTCTTTTAAAGTGTCACAGCACCATACATCACATGTACACATTATACATGTAAATAAATGTACAGGATATATTACAGAAAGCAGTGAGGGTGAAAAGGTCCTTCATAGCTCACTGTGCTGTATTAGAAGGATTTCAATTTATGAACTTCAAGTAACAAAAGGATCTCTAAGATAAAAGCAATAACTAACTTACCTAGCTACTTAAAATAAAAATCTGTCATCGGCACATTAGATGATGAGCTATGCAGGAGACATATTAGTCCTCTATGCTACTTTGATTCAAAGCTGGGACTCGAAAAAACAAAGATCTCTCTAGCAAATGTGTAAACCTCCATAGTCATCCTACTATACTTTTTATTCCATGAGATTTACTGGGTACATAAAAGATCTCTGTAGAGGGCACATTAACCCTGCAAGATATTTTAAAATGCAGACTTTGCAACTAATTAATCAGAACAGATTTACTGCCATGTTTCTCCTTCTTGCCAATGTCTTTGTGACAGAGTTTAAAAAAAATATATATATAAATTGAGACCCAGATTTTGAGTTGGGTTGTGTCACTTTTTTGGCACAACCCCAATGCAAAATCTTATTTGTTTTGTTTTCAGCATAGACCTGCTAAACATCTGTGAAGTTATGGACTGTGATTTCACTTCTTGTGAAGTCACTTCCTGTGATGCCGTGCAGTGATGGCACGCGGTGTGATGTTGTGTGCCATTATGTCACTTGCATACTGCTTAACTTGGTTAGTCCCTCCACTTTTTTGGGACTTGTGTCCTGTTCATAAATATTGTGCCAAAAATATTATGTTGAAATACAAATTGTCAGAATATAAAAGGTAAGACCACATTCCCCTTAGTTATTTGATATATTTGTTTAACATATTTGTATATAATATTGTTTTATTTAAAACAGTTGGATAAAATATTGTTTTACTAGTTGTATAAAATATTGTTTTTAATTAGCCTGATAAATATTAGCCATTTTAGTATTATGTTCATATAATAATATTTGTGTTTAATTTGATTTGGTATAGTTTGTAAGTTTTTATATAAATGTTTTATATTTGATTAGAAATTGTTTATTTAGTAGTGGATTTTGGGGTTTGAAGAGAATTACAGTGAGAAGTTTTTTTAAACGTAAATTATTGTTTTTAATGAACAATTCATTTTTAGTGTAATTTATTTTACGAATTAATAACTAATTATGTAAATTGATTAATTGTTGAGTATGTGTTGATTTTTTAATTGTTACTTTGTTGAGTAGTGTACTTAATTATTATATTGTTCTAATTCATTTTGTATGTATTGTTTTAATTTTTGTTTCATTTACAATTAAATGATTATTAAAATGTTCATATTTATATTTTATATTTTTTATTGTTTGTTTTCGGATATTGGTGAGGAAGTGTTAATTTAAAATATTGTAAATATTTTTTAGATGCTACTTTATTTAAAACCTGTATTTTCTCATTTGATATTATTTGTTTTATATTTAATGAATAAATGTATTCTTTTAAATATGTTTTAATTTTGTTTGGTCTATATTTATATGTTTTATTTTTAAAAATTAGGATTGGGAATAGTAAATCTGATCCTTCCAAAGCCCAACACTCAACCGACTTTCAGCAGATAGAAAATGATCTCTGAAAAATGTTGGTTGTACTGGATGCCTTTCTAATTGTGCAGTGTGGTATTCTCAATAATTTCCTTAATCACCTACTATCCCAGTGCCAGAAGGGCAAGACTGTGGTGTCATCCAGGGACCTATTCTGATTTCTAATTGGATCGTAACAGCAACATCCACTACCAAACCAGGTAAGCCAGAGTCTTGCTTTTCCTACTGCTATGTCCCAACACACAGTACCCCATACTCATCTGTGCTTTTCCTCTTCATTACAGCAACATCCGATACTCCTACCAGCAAATCATTTGGTATTGCTCTTGACTTACAGAGAGTCCAGCCGAAAGTAAACTCCAATCCAGTGTTTTTCTCGCTCTGTCTCTCTCGCCGTCTTTCTTCCCCTCTCCTTCTCTCTCTCTCTCTTTCCTGTCCTTCCCCAGATCGCTCCCCCGTAGATAGTAGTCTCCATTATTGATTGTGGCATACCTACATTAATTCAACAAGAAAAAGGTTCTAATTTAATAAGATCAGATGCACATAGGCGAGCTACTGGCAGGTAGCTGGAGAGCCGCTGTTACCTCACCAGCAGCTCTTTCAAGAAGCCTGGTATAAAAGATGCAACAATACTAGAAATAGAACAGAAGCACAGGGCCCTACTCCAGGGTAGCAGGAGATTCATCAGACTTTGACAGAAATTTCCTACAAGGGAGTTTGTATGATGTTTCCATGGGCTAGCTCTCATGGTACAGCCAGGATCATCCCAGCATCCCTGAGGCAGCAGTCATAAGAATGTGCTTACACTTAGAGGTGGGCGAGCCACTAAAACGTTGTGCCAGATTCCTGGATTTGCCTCCGTTTGAGATTCTCTTAGACACCCGAGCCCAGGGTCGGCTTCAGGGCGGTGTGACCAGTGCAGCTGCATCTGGGACTGAGCTGGGGGGACGCTGTGTTTAGAAATAATGTATGGGTTTAAAAGCGCTGTGCTGCAGAGTTCCTTGTGTGTCCAACAGTTTTCAAGCAACAATAAAAAATATCAACATAAGTCTGATGATTAATAAATATAATGCCTACCAGTATGGATGACGAGACTCCTACACCTATAGCCTCTTTGACTTATTGTCTCTGTATAATGTGTCTGTAATATAAAAGTGTTCCGACACCCCACATTAGCATGAGTAGCGCTCAGTCGTGGCTCGCTTCGCTTATAAGGAGTGGGGCGGGTGCAGCGCATGGTGGGGTATCGTACTTTGGGAGCGGGTCTAAAAATTAATTAAAAAAAAAATAATAAAATAAAAACGTATCTTGCTCTTCGCTGCGCCGCTCCTCTTCTCCGTCTCACAGCAGGCTCCCAGCCTGCCCTGCGGCCAGTCCTGACACTGCTCAAAGCAGCATCAGGATTGGCTGAGACCACCCAGCCAGGGCGCTCCCAGGCAGACTGGGAGCCTGTGCAGGCTCTCTCCAGCCCGGCAACACAGTGCCAGGCTGGAGAGAGTCTATTGCGCATGAGTGTTTGGCCAGCCTGAGATAGCCGGCCAAACGTACATGCACACTGAGGGGAGTGCACAGTGCACTCCCCTCGCTGTCCTTCAGCCCCATGGCCCCACCCCTTTCATACATTGTGAAAGGTTTTGCAGCTTCTGCTGCTGGTGGGGGGGGGGGGGGCGACGCTCCTCCACCCTAACGGAGGAGCCGCCCCTGGCAGCGCTATGAAACAAATGAAATACCGTTAAGAGAGGGGCTATGGGGAGATAAGGACCACTTTTGGAGGGTGGTAGCGAGGGAATCCATGGATAAGGAGGTCACTTGGGGGGTGAGGGGCACAAAACATTGTTGCGCCACCAGCGCTAAAGTTTTTTTTTTAGCTGAAACGGATCAAAGATACTGAAAAAAAAGTGTCACACATGGAACCGCTGTCACTGCAAAGATAACGGGTTAGCTTTCAGTTAATAATTGCTAATGGTACTAAAGAGGTGAGGCCTGTCACCAGACTACCGCACTCACCATTCACCTATATCATTCATGCTAGTCAATATAGTGGGGCGGGGGGGGTGGCTTAGCCATTGCATTGCCCAATCGTCTCCGTGCTAGCAATAAAGCGAAAATGAACGAATTTCCACTTTATTTTGATTTTTCTTTTGCTTGCTCTTATACCTAGCAAACACACCAGCGGGTTATTTGGCATATTTGGCATCTCTGGTTGGAACTTCACACAATAACAACCAACTATTTGTGTCCAATAGCCATGTATTGACGAACATTCCCCTAACAGGTGGAAATATGCGGCTGCACCACATGGATACACACATACAGCTGTCTGCAGAGAGAGAGCGATGCAAGTGTGCTCGTGAATAAACATACATGCACGCCCAGGGCAGGGTACATGTGTACGCACACCCACAGATCCAAGCATCCACCTTCCCTTCCCCCTCCCCGGGCTCCTGTCAGGGGCCCTCTTGCTCAATCTATACTCCTGTCCAGGGACTGTCTCCGGCAGTGTTTTATATGGAGACGGGTCCTCTTTGTGCTCTGAGTGATGCGCGCGCGTACACAAAGGCCGGAAGCAGCTCTGACTCGCGCAGGCCCGCCCTGGCATGTTAATGTCCTGTAGACTCTGGCATCTGCTGGACTTAGTGGCTCGGTTTTACACATGACCTATAGAGCTGCCAGAGACAGAAGGCATGTGTCTTGCAAACAAATTATTAACGGATATCTTTCCATTAAAAGGCGTGCCGTGGTTTATTGAGTTTTGAATGAATCAAGGAGCACGCTTTCTCTTCCTGAAACCCGTGTGTAAACACGAGCCTCCTCGCGGCAGCTTCCATGCCACAATAGTGCTGCTACTGCAGTCTTGTCGCAAAATAATCGCCTTCACGCCGATAACCCTTCGCACGTGAAAATTCTTGGGGCAGGCCTCAGACTGCCACATGCCTGTAGTCTTTAAGAACACTGCGAAAGCCCGGGGCACCCTTCGGCAGGGCTCGGGTGCTCAATAGTTATTTCTGCCCAAGGGGCTTTATGCAAGTCCAGATGCATTTTTGTGGCAGGCCCCTGTAACACAATAGTGCCCTCTGCCTTTAAGAGCCCTGTGTAGGTCCAGGTCCATCCACATGGCTGGCCCGAGAGCCCAATGAACATCCCTATGGCATTCCTCTGCCACTCAAAAGTAGTCGCTGCCAATGAGATCTCTCTATAGGCCTATTAGCCTCTGAGCATCTGTGTGTCATTTCTCTGTTACCCAATAGTGCCAAGCTTCAGACAAATAGATTACTTACCTTCAATAAATCTATTTCTGATAGATAAACTATCTTAACTGCATGAATCTTCCTAGGTACCAAATTGTTCCAGAAACTCCCGCAGGTCATCTGGTGGCACCATCAGCCTCCTTCGCAGCTCCTTCAAACTTATGGACATGACTACATCGAGCTGCACTTTGGCACCAACCCCGCTAGCTGACATCAGTTTCCTACTTTTTTCAATGCCCTCTGATGTGGAGTGTCTCGCACAAGCCTAAATTTATACCGGCAGGAAGAAAAAACTAACCTGGGACCTATAACTCCTAAAAGTCTATTACACGGAATGGGGGGGGGGGGTAATGGGTGGTGAGGAATATGCAGATAAAGTATCCACAAAAAATTGGGATGCCAGAGGTAAGTAACTTATTCTTCTATTGGATACTTCCCGAGGAAGTGGGTCTGAAAAATGGACTTACACCAGGAAGTCCTGCAGGACCGAGCAGGCAAAATGACACTATTTTCGGATGTGAGAATCAAAACAGTAATGCCTTGTGAAAGTACGGATAGATACCTGTATGGTTTCCCGGCAGATGTCCATGACAGGAACATGACAGGGCTGCAGGAGTGACTTTAGTCCTCATGGAATAAGCCATAAGACCCTCATTGTGATCCATTCTGGCCTAACAATTTCAAAATGAGGACAATCCATGTTAAACTTAACAAACAGCTCCTCATCCACATAGTGCTCTTTAGCCTTATGAATTTGGAAAATCCCAATCTGTGTAGTCTTTCCTCCTTTTTAGATGGATGTGACAATGAAAAGAACATAGGGAGCATGATGGACAGCCCCACTTAGAAAGGTGACAGTTCTTCCGGAAAAAGTATGCAAGGGTCCACTTTACCAGCATGTCAGGGAAAACTGTGTTATATAGAGGCTGAACTGATAAAGCCTGCAGCTCACTGATGCAACACGCAGAAGTGATTACAAAGAGAAACATGCTTTTCAAGGTCAAGAGTTTCAGGCTACATCTGTGGAGACGTTTGGAGGGAGCCTACGTCAAAAGGTTAAGCCCAAATGAAGGTCCCTCTGCGACATAAAGAGGGTAGGAAGTCGCATATGCGAAAGCCCTATTAAAAATTTATCACAACCAGTGATTTGAAAAATGAGGCTCTTCAGGTCTTAACTGTGCCCACAGCACGGAATTCCCAGTCCAAGGACAATACAAATAACAGAACATCAGGCAGTTTCATCTTTAGGGAGGGGACTTGTTTCTCTTTACACCAAGCAACTTGAATATACAGACTTGGTATGGATTAAATGAGCAGCCAGAATGACATTCACAGCTTCAATACCTCCTGAGTGAGGGCCTGTGACTTTACGCAGCTTGGCTTCTTGCTGTACCATGTGTCTGCCGGCACATGGATTGATGTGCTCCTGACGAAAGGACTTGAAAGTCAGTCAGACGGCACACAGCTTTAGCTGTGGTGTGGTGTGATGTGATGGAGCTGCTTTATTTGAGACCAGAGGCCTTTGATCTTTACAATGTCCAGATGATGTCCCCAGCCACGAAAATGCATCTGTTACTACTTTGACTTCCGGAGTGGATAAGGAAAATGTTTTGCCACAAGTCAGAGTGCCAGCTGTCATTCACCACTGGAGGTCCTAAGCAGCCTTGTCAGAGATATGGATCCTGTCCCTGCATCTTCCCCTGTGTCGGACCTACTGCAGATGTAGTGTCGGCTCACGGGCCAGCATGCGCCACATAATGTGAGGTAACACCAGGATGCAAGATACTAATAGATCCAGGAGTTTCTGAATCGGGAAGGCTGGAACAGCAGGTCTTATTGGAAACAATTTGGATAATAGTCTGAATATCTTGAACTCGCAGCTGGAGTGAGCCTGCCTTCAACAGGCAGCTGCAGAGGTATAGGAATATGTGTATACCCAAACTGCGAAGATGAACCATAATCATAGATAGAAGGGTGTGGAACCCTAGAGTCTGACACCCAGGGCATACTGTTTGGGTGCAAGGACAACTCATTTTAATGTTTATTTTGTCCATTGTACAAGTAGGCCCAACCCCCACAGCAAAAGCCCTTTTCCCAGTTTGCAGCACTACAGTACAGATCTATGAAAAGGGACTGTCTGCAACTAATGCAGATGTACATACATATGTAGAATTTGTTTAAACCCATTTATGTATTGCAATCAATCAATCAATCAGTAATTTGTTAAGTGCGCTACTCACCCGGAAGGGTCTCAAGGCGCTGGGGGGGGGCAGGGTAAGGGGGGCGCTACTGCTGCTTGCACTATTGCAACGATTTTACAGTTCTTGGGAGAGCCATAATGACAGTTGTTTCAGTACAAAAATATGTACAGGTGCAAAATTTAACAATTTGAGGCTACTTAACAGGATCCCAAACTTCTCACAGATTATATCCAAATACACACACCAGCCTGAGAGCAAGATTGCTGATTGTTTGCTTTCATAATAAGATGTAGACAAAACCATATTTGCAACTTGAAAAACATGTTTTACTAAACTATCGTGCAGCCTTAGATACTATTTTCCTTGAAGCATCATTTAGAGAAACATGTTTGATGAATGTTCGTTTTTAAATAAATGATTAATAACGAGAAACAGTGTAAAACTATTATGGGCAATGTAAATTAGGAGCCCAATCTTTAATAAAGTTCATAAGGTGCACCCACTGGTATATGTCCTTGCATTTGTGTAGGTAGATTTATGACTTCCAGGAAGTCACAAGAGTTGAACAAAGTTCATCTGGAAACAGTGATCCTAGCAAACGTTTGTGGCGTACATTTTCACATCATTGAATTAACTCATGTGCATACTTGCTTATGTGCAAATTTACTAAGCAATTGCAAATTAGCTTTGTCTGCAGCCATTTTGTCTCACATTGGAAACCACTTCACTCCTGCTGCTGTCAGGAGTAAATATACAACTTTTTCCACTGTGGGAAGAGTTTGAACAGGGGATTTGCACTGCCTCACAGGAAATTCGGAAATCTCAACTATAAAACTACTTCTTCCTGACTACTTCTAGCTCTTGTAAGTGTATTTGTGCAAAGATGGCAAAACAGAGCCTTGCTAGATCCCACAGCCTGGTAAACCAGAAAGGCTATTACCAAAGCTCTCATGTAATATGAACGCTGCTTTACACTGTGACCACAAAGGCACCAAAAGGGACAGGTTATTTTTTTACAGGACAAAAGACAATTTCTAAAGCATCCCGTTTTAGATATTTGATAAATTTCAATTCCATGCAGATATGAACCAGTAAAGATCCAAGGGGCTGATGTTAGGCCAAAATTCAGGACAGTGAAGTGGAGGTGGTCTGATCCCACCACAAAACCAAGATATCTCCTTTGGGATCTCATGACTGGTACATAAAAGTAGAAGTCCTGCATATCCAGGGACACAGACCAACCTTTCTTGTCCCAGTCTAGTAGAAAGTCTGCAAGGATCATTATCTTGAACTACTTCTTGAGGAACAAGTTCAGTAATCTGTGGACTAAAATAATCTCAATTCTTGACCTTCTTGGAGACCAGGAAGTGATGCTCAACCCCTCTTCCGCCTCAGGTACAAACCTGATAGCCCCATCAGCAAGCAACATCAACACTTCCTTTGGCAAACACAGTGGCCTAGTTTGCAGACATCTGGGTGTAAACTGGGAGTATGTGAGGAGGGGTTTCAAGATAGGGGATGGCGTAACTAACTTGGGCAATCTGAAAGCCCTATAGGTCTGAGGTGATCGAGTTCCGGTGGGAAGGCAGTGTTGTATTTAGCCCCTATTGTCCCAGGTTTCTGGTTGAAGGGAAACCAAGGGGGGTTGGAAGTATTGTCTGGAAAGAAAGCAGATTAATGCTGCTGCTTTCTGTGACATTTGATGCTGCATCTAATGCCACAAATGGTCTGCATTTGTTGCTGTCTGTGCTGCTGTTGATGGAAGAGTAACAGCAGTACTACAAAAACTTCTGAACTCCCTGTACAGCTGATGGAACTGGCAATCCAAGGAGTGAGTTGTAACACCCTTTCTCCAAAAAAACTATCACCATCAATGGGTTTATCTATCAATGATCCCATAACATCTCTGCAAAATTCGATAGAGCTCACCCGATGTATTGTTTGATAATGAAAGTAGTGCCCATTGCTTGAGCAATAAAAATGGTGGCATCAAGGCCAGAATGTAGAATCTACTTAGCTGTGTCTTGCCCATCTTAGAGATTTTATGCGAAGGCAATACACAGGTCTTCAATCATTTCAGGCAAATCCTCATGTCCCAGAAAGTGTGATTATTGTGGTCTAGAGAGGGCATATGGCATTCAATGAGTGCAGAGCTAGGTTGGCTGACTAAAATCTTTCCTGCCTATCCCTTCAATTACTTTTGATTCCCTCTCCGGAAGTGATACAGGAAAGTAGTGAGGCGGCACCCTGCAAATGGATACCAACACCTCAAGGCTCTCTGGAGTGGTGTGCTTTGCTAGGAACTAAGGGTAACCAGGCAATGGTCTAGGGCACCTTGCAATGCATCAATTAACCTCTAGAACACAAAATGGTTTCCACCAAGCTGCCATAATAGGGGGTAACCACAGCCTCGTTGAATGGCAGAAGAGACAATAAAGTTGAAGATCAACATTACAAACTTTATTGTAGGAAATCTGGCTTAATCTCTTCAGTGTGGAGAGGCAGTTCCAAAACTTATTTTTCCTTCCTAATTACAACTGTGAAACAGGCACTTTTTTGGGGCATGGACTATAAAAGTAGAATCCAGAATATATTCAGCAGAAATCTCTAGGCCACTGGCATTTTATAAGTTGAGATATAAACCAACATCAGTATAATGAGGCGCAGCAAGTTGTTTACCTTCTCCTCATCATCATTATGTTGGGAAGGCTGAAGGCCTTCGGTGGCATCAGATTCTGATGTAAAGAGACCCTTCATCCTCCTGAGGTATTGCTGGGAGGGCAGAGGAAGGGTAGCCAGAGCCAAAACCAGATGGGGAACTGGCACCGCCTCACATGGAAGCAACGCTGATGGATGTTTGAGCTTTTTTTTAGTCTTCCTATGCTTCTTTTTAGGCATTGCTTACAGACAGCTTTTATCTAACTTGTCCAACACCTATTGTGTATAATACTGATAGATACAGTGGGCTTTGGTTAAGCTCTTTGCTTATCAGTGATTTACTTTCTTGTCAATCTCATGTGCATGCTTCTAATTTGATGGATTTACATCCACTTCTTGTGTTTGTCCCTCCCCTGTAGCATAGCTTCTAGGCAATTTTTTTGATTGGATGATGTTTATCTTCCACAGCTCACATCAGGGAACTACTTTTGTCTTTTTCTTTTAAGTAGTGTGTGCTTTTTAGTCCTACCCCATTTGTTCTTTCATCCCTCCAAGTTAATCCATACAAACACAGCACCAGGTATATTTTTAGGGGTGTAACTAGGGAACAGACTGTGTAGTTGGTTGTGTTTTAGTTTTTGCATTCAACATGTTGCATCCCTGGATTCCATATTCTGCATGAAAGCACAGGCCTTGGCCCACTAAAGCCAAATTTTTGGCACTCTGGAGGCGTGGGCTGCTTTACTCACTCAGCTGCCATTTGAAGCAGAAGGTGCATTTAGCAGGTCTGAAAGGAGATATTTCTTCTCCTGGAAACGAGTAATTCTGCTTACAGGGCTGCTGCAGAGCATCAAAGGACAAGAGCATTTATTTTTATTCCAAAGTGCTTGATAAGTATGTTCCTTTGAAAGCTGACACTTATTCAAGGCCTAAGAAAGCTGTTATGTTATTACAAGTGCCTCCAACTAGTCCTTTGTTTCATTTTCAATCTAGATCATGTTCAAAAGGCCTTTAAAATTTTGTTCAAAGTGTCCTGTGTGAAAAGTATTTGAAAAATCCCATTTATAAATATCGAAAATATTGAATTATATGTGCATTTTGGAGATACCTTAAAATATGCATTTGCATTCAGTCTAATATATAGATTTTTTTCTTTTCATAATACTTTACAAACAAGCATTGGCACAGCCAATTGCTTCGGACTCGCTTTATAAAGGCGAGATCTATTGACTTTGTCAAAGTTTGTTTGACTTGTGTCTCAACATTGCCTTGGACTTACCTGAAGAGGGTAATCTAGATCAGAAGCACTAATGTCATGATCCTGCTTCTTGATGGTTTTGGAATGCACCACGCACTGTCACAAGACTTGGGGGTCATATTGGATGCAAAGACTCCACAGGTGTTATGTAGGGGACATCTGTTTCTGGCAAGGTCTAAATCCTGTCATCTTTAGGGTAACATTTCTGCACAATGTCTCAGGAATGTGGACTGATAGGGTTTAGTAACAACTGAAAATGGTGGGAGCAGAGCCCTGGATCCACATCGAGTGGCGGGGAAAAATAGAGACTGACGTTAATGTGCAGGGATAGTGCCTATGTGCATCTCTGTTGCGTCATATCCACAGGCAGGATGGAACTGTGACAGAGGCACTCAGGACCTAATGCAAGGGTTTCTGCATCCAGTCTGGAGCCTGAGGAGATTCACAAGGCGAGAAATCTGCTGTTAGAAGTATCCATCAGAAAGTTTTGTACAGGCCAACGGCACCCCTAGCAGGCCTCTCTCATGCAACAATGTCCTCTGCTACAGGCAACTCTGTGCAGTGCTACAGGCCAGGAGCCCTTTGCGTCACGTCTGTCACACTGTAGTGCCCTCTGCCTCTGGCGGCGTAGTACAAGGCAAGACCCGTCAGTAGACCTTTGTTATTCAGTACTGCCCTCTGCCTCGAACAGCCTTGTACAGAGCAGAAAAAAGCCACACGGTAGGGCAATGTCACACAACAGTAGCCCTTTGCCTTTGGCAGGCCTGTGTCACACAACAGTACCCTCGGTCTTGGATAGCCGTGTGCAGGCCAGGAGCTCCTAAAGTGACTCTGGTGCACAAGAGTGCCCCCTGCTGACTGCCTTGTACAGGCCAGAAACCTCCCACAGTAAACCAAGGTTACACAATAGTACCCTCTACCTCGGGCAGCCAGATACAGCCCTGGACCCTGCAACCATAGGCCATTATCACACAGCAGTAGCCCTCCACCACGGCCAGCTTTGTACAGGTCACGACCCTGACTCAGTAGGCCTCCGATGTAGACAGTCCTTTGACATTTCGGCGGCTCCCTCAGAGGAGAGTCAGTTACACAATAGGCCTCTACTTCTGAGAGTCCTGGTCAAACTCAGACAAACATGGAACCGCCTTCTATCACTCCAGAGTGCTCTCTGTCTCCGAGAGCCGAGTGCAGAACCAGGGGCAGTAAAGGAGCCGGCCTCCGTCCCTCCTCCACTGCCCTCTGCCACGGGGAGCCTTTAGTCGCCCGGGTGCACATTTCACGTGGTTCCTAGCTAAGCCATTGTGCCCACGGCCATAGACAGCCTTAGGCGGGTTCAATGACATCTCTGAAACAGGCCTTGGTCACATAAGGTGGAGACCTCCTCAATGCCACGCCAACGGCAGAATGTGCGCTATACAAACGCAAGAACAACATAAGAACACTGCTCACTGTCCACGAAAGGAGTGCTCAGGCACCGACATCAGTCATAGAGTGGTGCTGTCTGAACGCACGCACCTGTGCAGGCCTAGGAAAGTCTCTCCAACGGGACTCTGTTTCACAATAGTGCCTGCTGTCACAGTAAATACTTCATACATGGAGGACAATACTTGTTCTATTGTTAAACTAGGTTTTACTTTTTTAATTTGGGAGTATGGAATAAAATATCCCAGCTGCACAGTAGGAAGTTGGTTGAAGCCTCCCTGGAGGCGCTGCTTGAACCAACACAAAAAACAATAGAACACAAAAATGAAGAACGCCTGATGTATGGGAAACACACCCATTATCAAGTAAAACGATAATAACGTACCTCTAATAGTGCACTATATCAAGAATAAGTGCCAAATTAGTTGTCACTATTTCTCCACTTTAGGAACACAATGTATAGACTTCAGAAGAATGAGATATGAGTTGGCTCTGCCAGCATTCGAGCCTCCGTCCTTTAGATTTCATACAGATCCCGTCCTGAAACGCATCATCTCTTTCAGATACCTCACCAACAGAAGACAGTCTTACTAAATAACACGGTACATCAATTTCTCTGTGTGTGATTTTCTTGCTTTCAGTCTCTTCCATTTCAAAGGTTATAAAACTCAAGCACCTACAGGCAATTCCATGGATGGAACTCCACTATAGAGACAGCACACTCCGTTTCCTTTTCTTTTATGCACACTATCATGCTACAAAAGCGCTGGGACGTCGCTGGTTGGCATAACTTTATGCTAATAATAAAAACAACAAATCAACAACTTACCCGGAAAGGTTTCTATTGTGCTCTCGGGGCTTTTGTTTGCATGCTGCGCATTTCGTGGCGCTGTGGCACGATAGTCCCGAGGTGTTTTGGCTGTGGCCTGTCCCCTCTGCAAGGGGTTCGGGAGTGTGGCTGTGGCAGGTGTCCCATACCGTATGCCCAGGCTGAGCCCGGATTACCAGCTCTCAGCGCATTAATGCTGCGGTGCACGTGGCCCTTGTGAGGAGACCCTTGGAGACGGGAAAGGAGCTCGAAGCGCGCGCGCGTTAAGATGTGCTGTTGAGATAGTGTGTGCCCGGCTCTTTGAAGGGCCAATCCTGCAAGTGCTGATTCGGCATTTCATCCTTCCACGACTGACAAAACGAATAACGAAGTCAGTGGGGAGGGCCAAGCAGTCGGCATTTTTAAAAATCAGCAGCCCACAACAAAACTCACAGGGCCTGATTTATAAATTTTTAGCGCCGCATTTGCATCATATTGTTTGACGCAAAAGCGGAGCAAACACAAAATATAATTGTAATTTGTAAGTTTGCGCCGCTTTTGCGTCAAAAAATGATACAAATGCGGCGCCAAACAAAGTAAATCAGGCCCAAGATATCATAAAATAGAATGTTACCATCCCACAATATACTATGACAACAAACACTACACAAACTAAAAATAACATAATATACCATAATAATACTGGGCTTCGCCAAAAAAGGATTAAAAATCGCATAACATAAACCCTATGGCGTCAGCGTCATTTTAACGTTTTTAGGTCCCGAGCAAGACATACTTATGCACCTCTCTTCGGAATAACTTTTAATTTTATTGCTCATTTTCTGCTATGTCAAGCCGCATGACGCCGAACAACGTAAAATTATCCCTTAGACTTTAAACAAGCATTAGCTAAGCCACTGGGTAGCGCCTTTGGGGCCTGTTCGCGATGCTGCACAGCATCCCCGAGCAGGAAGAGGATGAGGGGACCCAACACTGGCTGAGGTGCAGCCGCAACACGGGGGCAAAGCGGATGTGGGCAAGCAGAGGGTGCAAAAGCAACACGGGGCCAGTAGGGGTTGAAGCAACACAAAGGGTGCGGATGGGGGTTAAGCAACATGAAGGTCATGGAAGGGAGCAAATGAGATAAGACGGAGCAACATGGAGCAAGGACAAAAAGCAAACGGTTGAGAGAGAGAGCAACATGGAGTTCGGAGGGGAGTATACAAAGGCAAGTGTCTCACAAAGAGAGCAGGGAAGGGGCAGGCAGGGATCATGAGACAACAGCGAGGAGAGAGTAAGAGAAGCACACTACGGACTCAGGACCTGAGTTACATTTCGGCGGAGGGCTCACTTCGTCACAACGGTGACAAATATCCCCTCCACCAAAATCTAAATCAGATCCTTAGATGGAAAACACATGCACTCTTGTGGAGTGCTTAAAAACAAGAAAAATGTAGCACCAGAAGATGCGAGCCATGTAAGGATGCAGTTTAATGTGTTCATGCTTGAGGGGAGGTACAAGCACAAGAAGGATAAGGAAAGCCCATACACGCTAATGAAGCAAGCGAATAAGAGTGATGATAAAGCCAACCAATAGGGGGGCTCTAAACCCACTGTTAACTAACAATATGTCTCACAGCAGACAGCAAATGCGCTGTTTAGTAGGCAAGACTTTAAAAAAAGGGTCATACCAAAAAAAAGTAAGCAAAAATCCTCAAAATTAAACTGAGTAAAAAAAAACCAGACAGGCTGAAGTAGAGGTAGTCAGAGAAAGGCTGAGATATACAAATAGACAAAGGTGAAATAGATAAGGTTCACTTTCCAGGGGGTCCCTATGGAAGATTCAGGGCCCTGGGAAAATTGAGAGCTTTACCCACGTGTTAGAATTTGGGTCTCTAGTTGGCCACGGTATTCACCCTGTCCAAGGAGGGACCACAATCCCAGTCAGGATAAATCAAATACATGACCTAAATTAACCTGTGCTCACCCTCTGGTAGCTTGGCACAGAGCAGGCAGGCTTAACTTAGAAGGCAATATGTAAAGTATTTGTGCAACCACCCTATAGTAATCACAATGAGAACATCACAAAAAGACTCCACACAGTATTAGGAAAATAGATACAATTTATCTATTTATGGGAGAGGACGAAAATGACAACAATCCAATTAAGATATCTCACTCTTCAAACTTAACAAAAACAGTGCCTGTAGCAGGTTGCATAGTAAAAAAATTACGCAAGGCACTCTGCGATGCAAGTGCACTTTAAGTACAGTACAGTAATATTTCGGTTGATCCCTCTTTACTGAGAGCGGCTGAGCATTGTGTTCGTGAGAAAACCTCTCCCTAGCGCAGTGGCAAGGAAGATGTCAAGACCGTGGTGGAGCTATTGAGGGAGGGAGCAGCGGCACCAGGAAAATCACCACCATTGCCACGGGTTGAGAGTTAAGTAGGAAGTGCAGTGGTCAGTCAAATTGAACCCACTTGCAGTCCTTAGCAAATCGGGCGGCAGACCTAGGGAAGCCAGTCTGAAATCCTTGATAAGAGAGGGTGTCAAGCTGCAGGGAAGCTACTCTGAGATCCTTGACAAAGCAGGGGGCGGGATGCAGGGAAGTCGCTCAGGGGACATTGATGTCCCGGAGAGCCTTAGTAGAACCGGAGGCAGTTCAACAAGCTTTTGGAGTCACTCTGGAGTAGCTGTTGATTCTTGGGCTGCAGGGCAGAGATCTGCAGGCAGCATAGCAGCACAACGAGGCAGAGCAGCAGTTCCTGAGAACAGTCAATCCTGGTGTGGTGGTGATCCCAGCACACAGCAATCTTTACTCTAGCAGGTTTCTAAAATCCAGAAGTATACTGATTTTAGGGGGGTCGGCGATCTGCCAGTACTCTTATATAACAACCTGTAAGATTTGTGCTTGACAAAGAGGTTGTCCCCTGTGTCCACATCATTGGTACACGGATGGGTAATCCCAAGAGTAAGGGAAAAGAAAGAAGAGAACTGTTCCAATACGTGGTGACAGCTCCTCTGTTGCTCAGGAGTCAGCGTGGAGGTAAGGATCACTCCTTCCACAGACCCATCTTTCTCCTTGGAGTCTAAGAGGTCAGGCAGAGGTTCACTCTCCTTCTCATCAGTTCCATTAGTCACCAGCAGCACAGTGACCTCAGAACTCCCAAAGTGTGGTTTGATACGATTGATATGAAGCACCAGGTGCGGTTGCCTGAGGGTCTTAAGGTCCACCGCATAGGTGTCTTTACCCTTCTTTTCTTTTTTTTTAACATCTTTTTATTAAATCATAGCTCAGTACAGTACAGTATTAGCGAATATAGTCAACACATATACCATGGTCAAGGATATTAGTTTTCACTGGAGCAATCATGTCTACATAGGATACAACAATAGTCCTCAAACCTTCTATTCTTATCTTGCCCTACTCCCCTTTATGAAGCAAGTACCCTGGTGATACAGTCTCCTCCCTCCATTTCTCCCTTTAGGTGTCCTAGGCCCCTCCTTATAATCTTCTATATCCACCTCATTGTGACCATATTTTGTCAAATTTCCTGGGGCAACTCCTGCCTTGGCAGATTACCCGTTCTGCATGATGGCACCAGTCCGTGTTTCTCTCCCAGCTTTGGTCGTCTGACGGTTCCGATACCCTCCAGGATCGGGCAATATCTTGTTTGGCCACCCCCGCCGCTAGCATCAACCAAATCTTTTGGTGTCTCGGCCAGGTCTCCTCTCCTGGGATCTGGAATATCAGCCATCTGAGCTCTCGAGGAACCTTGAGCCCCGTAACCTGGGCCAGGATGCGTGCCATTTCCCCCCAAAACTGTTGTATTACTGGACAGTCCCATAAAATATGAAATAATGTACCCACCTCACCACACCCTCTTCAGCAAAGGTCTGAATCCCCATGCCCCATACGGTGCAGGAGAGTTCTAGAGTAATATGATCCGTGAAGGATTCGCAATTGCACGATGCAGAATCTCGCCTGGATTGCCACCTTTCTTACCCTTCTTTTTAATCACCTCATAGGGCCCTATCCAGCAATCTAGGAATGCCCCAGGTTCCACAAGTTCCATCACCCACATATTCTGTCCAGTCTGGAATTCCTCAGTGGTAGAACTTTGGTCATACCACTCCTTCATTACAGCCTGGCTGACGTCTAAGTTTGCAGAAACTTGGTTCCACAACAAGCCATTTGGTTACAGAAGGCCTGCACATAGCTTACTACATCGTCGAGGACTTTCTTGGGAGCTTGCTCCCAACCCTCCTTCACCAAACCCAGAGGTCCTCTGAAAATGTCAGAACAGAAGTTCAATGGGGCTGAAGCCCACTCCCTTCTACTGTACCCCGTAGGCAAACAACAGACAGGGCAAGAGTATATCCCACTTTTATCTCAGGCCCTCAGGCAGACTTTTGATCATGCCTTTCAGGGTCTTGTTGAACCTTTCAACAAGCCTATTCGTTTGGAGGTGGTAAGGGGTGGAGAACTTATTAGTCACCCCACACATCTTCCACATGGAATGCATGTATGCAGACATGAAGGTGGTGCCCCTGTCAGACATCACTTCCTTGGGGAACCCCACCTGGGTAAAAATCCCCACTAGGGCTTTTATCACTACAGGTGCAGTGGTGGTCCTCAGAGTGAATGCCTCTGGGTGCCCTGTAGCATGATCCCCCCAGAACCAGGATAACCCTGTAACCTGAAGTGGTTGGGGGATCCATAGGCCCAAAAATGTTGATGCCCACACTCTTAAAGGGGGTGCTAACGACTGGCAGTGGTTCCAGGGGAGCTTTCAGCTTCTTCCCCATCTTCCAACTGGCCTGGCAGGTCACACAGGCCCTGCAAAATGTACCTGAGGAAGTCCTGAGCTTGGACCAATAAAAGTGGGGGACAAGCATTACAAAGGTCTTGTCTCGACTCAAGCCTCCTGCCAGGGATATCTCATGAGCCAGCTCCAGTAGGAAAGCCCTGTAGAATTGGAGGACCACCAGGGCCCTTGTTGTCCCATGCACAGGTGCCTTAGGCTCACTGTAAAGGAGGGTGTTCTCCCAGTAAATGTGATAGCTCCCAGAGACCTCACCTGCTGCTGGGGCTTTGGCCTTTCACCTCTTTGCCCTACAGAACTCCTCCTTGGTGATTCTTCCTTTCACTTGCCAGTTGGCAGGTGTAGGCAGATCACTGAGGTAAGCAGTGCCCTCCTCAGTAGACTCTGGGGTGGCCACCGCAGGTGCCCTGTCGCCCTAGGGGTACACTCTAGGGATGGCTTACCACACCCTCTGCCTTTCCCCTTTTTAGCAGCTGGGCGGGTTATTGTTTAAGGTTCTATCCCTTTTTGACTTCTGTCCCGAGCAGCCATGGACCTTGTGGTAACACAGATCCAGTCAGGTAACCCCAACATCTCCACATGAGCCTTGAGTTCCACCTCCTTTTAGGTAGAGGTCACTAGATCATTACCTAACAAACGTTCTGCAGGCATGGCAGGGCTTACAGCAACCTTCAGAAGACCTGAACCCCCTTCCACTCAAATAAAACAAGGACCACTGGATAGTGACCCTCCCTGTTGTCAGCCACCACAACTTGGTGGAACACATTGAAAATCACCTGCTATGGGGACAATAGCTGACTCCTTACCACAATCATACTGGCACCTGTGTCCCTCAGAGCCTCAACACCTTGCCCATTGATGGTGTCCCATGGCCTATACTTAGTATTATTTGAGGGCACATAGATCTTAGGAACCATCTCACTTTCACCTAGAGACTCTAGGGTAACCCCACTAAACTCCCCCACATTAATTGGGACAAACTCTTCCACCGGCACTATGTTAGCCACCCATGGGTTCTTACCTTCAGTGGGAGGATGTGCTCTTTTTGGACACTTGCAGTACCTCTATTAGTGTCCATACTCGCTGCACTCATAGCACTTGTGTGTTTTGGGCTGCTGATGTTTGTCAGGATAGTTTGGTTTCTGGTGGCCAGATTGGGAATGAGGACCAGACCTTTCCCCCTGTGAGCTGTTTTGGGGGACTTTGGAGAACTTCTTTTCATCTCCACCCTCTTTCCTCTGTTTCTTCCGCTGGGAACCATGACCACCCTTTTGGGAGTCCCCCCAGATACCTCTGTGGACACTCTGGTGCTGACCCAGATGTCCGCCTCCTTAGCAAGCTTCCTGGAATCATCAGGTGTTGGTGCAGCTCTGTAAAACAACTATCAAGTATGTGCTACTTTAAAAACAAGTTGTACAGTCCATCAAAATCATTAACATTGCTATTCTTCACCTACCACTTCAGTGCCTTACCAGCATCATCTAGAAAATCTACCCATGTGTCAGCAAACCACAGAATGTTGGGAGAGTAATACTTCAACCTTATACATTCCTCTACTCCCTTACAGGACAACAATTAAACCTTTAAGCAAAGTTTCTCTTCCAGCAAGGAGGAGGGTCCCAAAGGACTGCTTCTGGGTGCTACCCCCGGGGTCAGTGAGAGAAGTGGAGCTGGCATTGTAGGTGGCAGCGTTGCTGTGGCAGCGGGAGGTGGAGCCGACAGACAGCCATGTGGAGAGTCCCGACGACTAAGAGACACCGAAGAAACCTTCAAGGGAGATGGAAGAAGAAGAATGTGGTGTGTACCAAAGCCTCCACAGGGAACGAGGAGTGGAATTGACAGAGGGAAAGCAGCACAAGACAGCCAGAGAAAAGACCCGAGAGGCCATCCGCCATGGAGCTACAACTCCCAGCCACGTTTCAGAATGGAGCTTGGCTTAGTCAGGTGGGTGGCCATGTGCACGGTTTGGGCCAAATGCTTGCTGCTCAACTGCATGCACACTAGATTAAGAGAAAAGGAAACGAGGAGGGTGCATCTTTGGTTACACAAATTGGGGTGATACAAACTCCGCTCCACTCTTGAGTATACTTAATCAAGCGTGGGATAATTTTTGAAAAGCAAAACATTATTCCTTACTTTTTCTCTTTCTTTTCTTCTTTCCTGCCATATCCTCTCTTTTCTACCCTATAAGCACACAATTCAGTGCACACCTTAGGTGATTACGGTGGTGGTACGGAAACATTATATAATGAAATCGTGGATACTTACCGGCATTTACTGTGTTCTCTCGAGGGAAAGGCAGATGGACCTTTTTCCTAGAACCTAGAAAAGAGAAGAAAGAACATGAATTATTTCTCATATGATGTTCATGTTGGAATTCATCAATATATATAAACATAGAAGCTTTACAACATAAATCTAAAACGACTGATTGATGAGTAATGCTGCCATAGATCAAACCATGTTTGTGTGTTGAGTTTGTGACAGGCCCTGAAATTTTGCTTGTATTTTTCGGGTGTCCGGCCAACCTTCTCGACTAAGATGGCCTTCATAGCAGGGTAGTTGGTCTGGTCCTCCACCTCTAGGGTCAGGAGGGTGTCCCTCCTTACTGGGGGCATGCATCACAAAACAATATCTCTCGAGAACTCCTTTGGCACCCTGTACATTCTTAAAGCCACTTTGTAGGCTGCCAACCACTTATCCACATTGGAACTGGGCGATGTGGATTTTATACTTACCTGAAGACACTGCAGGTATGCTGACACTATTTCCATTGCTAGACTCTACTTCCAGGGCTCTTATGTTCAGCTCCCTCAAACTGAGCTCATGAACCAAGTTCTTCTCCTCAAGAGTCAGTTTCTCCCTCTCTGATGACAGGTTCCTGGAAGAGGCACTGCTTTCTGGTCTGGAAACCACTCCTGCTCCTGGCAAGCTGTTGGCCCTTTCCACAGGTGGTTCCCCTTCCTCTTGGGAATCTAAGATCAGGTCACCCTCCTCCTCAGGAATTTCCTGCTCCTACTCTGGCATGTCTTCCCATGCAACCTGGGCCTCCTCCCAGGCCCGCAATGCCTTTTGCAGCTGCACCCTCCTGGTGAAACTCCTTGTAGACACTTCAAAGTCCTAGCAGAAAAACTTCAGCTGTTGAACAGTTTAAGACTCCAATCTGCCCAAAGCATTTCCCCATTTATCCTAGTGTCTTGAAATAAAACCCCTGAGTGTCTCTCTCATTCCTCTCTATGGATGTGGTTTTATATGTTCATGTGCCTTATGGATCAGCTAGGGCTGGCCCTGGGCAAAATATTTTTTAGGATTCGGTAAGCACAAAGGAACCTTGGAGACATTCTTCTATTTTTGGATTATGTGTTTTTTTCCAACAGCAGGGAAAATAAACACAGATTACAAGTAATAATTGCGCAGTAGCCCAGGACTGCTGTGAGATAATAATCCTGTGCCTGTGTTATACGCAGGTTGCAAAGGTAACAAACTGGTTATTCTGATGGCTGCCAGCAGCCATTCAGAATGGGCATAACACAGTTATCTTTTCTCATGGTTAAAAGAGTAGCCATTTACATAACATAAAGAACAGCAATCTGAATGACCATCCATTCAGTCAATCAGAATAGATTAATTTGTTGTTAGGTCCTTTCGGATTGGCTGTTAGCCAAAATTAAACGTTTGATTGTTTTATATTTGATTGTGGATTAAATAAAATATTCAATCATTTGAGTTTTTGTTTGATTAATGCTTCTCTCTGCAAATGTGCGTATTGTTTTGCGGTTCCAATCAACGAAATTGCTTAGGCTGGCGTCCCAGAATTCCAATAATGACTAATTGGGGGTCCCGGGTTCAGAAAGTGATTCAGTGGAGTTCCCGGTTTCCAGCAATAATTAAGTGGGGTCCGCAGAAGTCAAAAGGTTAAGAACCACTGCTCTAGAATACTGTCAGACTCCATTTTGCACGCCACAGGATAGGCAGGCTTTACTAGGCACCAACGATGGTGGTTGAGGTCGTTTGCTATTGATATCCAGAGGTCCATCCCGTAGTGTGCCGCTCAGCACATGCTGATGACACAGTATGCACTCCGCTGGCTGGGCGCATCTGACAGAGGAAAAAAATAGGACTAGATGGCACACAGACCATCAGTTCTGAGCACGAATCCATGGTGTGCATGTGAGCTACTGATGCACATCATCAGGCTTACCACCCCGCAACCATAACAGGCCATTCTATATTGAAAGTGAGGGCCAGGAGCATGGTGTGCCTTTCCAGCAACTTCCTGAAGGAAGTGTCATAGGTGCAAGAACGACACTCAATGGCACTCCAAGGAATGTCAATCCACATTCACCCCACATTAGGAGAAAAAAATAAAGTACCACTACCAGCCACGACACCAGTAACAGAGAGACACAACATATATCAGTGCCCTACAAACAGCACCAAATGAACCACGATATCTAAGACCGCGGACGAAGCAACTGCAAAACACCCGTTGGTACGCAGATCAAGAGCAATGCCCCACCACAAATAGCAGGCCAAAAAGGGAAAGAGTGATGACTGCAGCTAGAACCGAGTTGAGACCTAAAGGCAAAGGCCACCCATCGCGCCTCCTGTCACTATATGAAAGACATAATACCCAAACATAAAAATTAATGTGCGTGAACACACTTAAGAGGAAGAAGAGCGCAACCCCTCCAGTCACCTTCCTTAGCAGTGAAGAGATGGTGAAAAGGGCACCTCGCCTAAGTCCACTCCCCACAACCCTATTACACCAGGTGGGAGGGGCTGCATGCAACCTACCATTCAGTGAATTTATTGACCCAATCACCACAGCATCCAGATGGAATCGTGGCTAGCCAGACTTATTAATTATTAAGTAGTGTCAAGAAGTCCCTGCTGCTCCACTATGCAGAAGAAGAACATTTAAAGCTGTTTGGAAATCTAATATGTGTATATAGGGAGAGAATGATCACAATATGGCAGTAACCAACCGGGAAGCCCATTTTAAACCTTATGTGAACCCCGACTTTGAACACACAAGCCAAACAACATGAGAACAAGACCTTAGAGATGGTTTTACGCAAGACTAAGTGAACAAGTCACACATTCATGGAAGACAAGCCAGTGCAGCCAATCAATTCTGAGAATAAGATACTTTGAAAACCATGCATGTCATTAGAAGATATATTAAAGCGAGGATGATTCCATGTGCTATTCAACATAAGAGCAGATTGTATTGAGTGGGCTGACAAAAAGGTATTCATGTAAGATGAATCAGAAATCACACCAACGATCAAGACCGAATCTGACAATGCCTTGTGGGGTGGATGCATGGCAAGAAGCAACATCAACCATCTCAGAATGTCAAGTGCAGAAATACCATCGACACTGTGGCTATTTTGGTGCTGATCCTCCCTGAGCAACACAGTGCCCCAACCAACATAAAATAAGTGATAACTATGGGAAATTGAACCATTTTGCAAGGGTTTGTGTACAGGCAAGAGGCCACACCCCTAGGATGATAAACACTGAACGAGGTTGCTCTACACTTCATGGCCGAAGTAGAAGGAACACAAAGCCAGCTCTATATCACAGCTAAGTCAACCTCAAATGTTGGAGAAAAAGAAGAGGATACAGAAATCTTCATGATATTGTTCACCAAACAAATCCAGAGGAACAAATCGCCAAGACCATATTGCACAAGACAACCCCTTAGATGCACAGTGCATACGTTCATGGACACCAGAGCCTCAGTAAATGGAATGTGTGCTCCAAGATGCCAATTCTGCCACTCAACTCATGTCCAACACTGAAAGCAACAAAAACATGCCTATTTGCATATGGCAACACTGAACCAATCCCATTGCTGGGCATCTTCAGCACCAAAGTGTCCCATAGACCCTAAAACAAAGAAGCAAATGAGACATTAGCATGCTTCTGACCTACCACACTGCAGAGACCCTATGCCTCATTGCATTTACAATGACAAGTCTAGACCACAGGGATAGAAAATATATTAAAGGCCTTCTAACACAACTTCAGTCGTCTATGTTGTCTAAGAACAGAACCAGTCAATCGACACCTCAATCCACCTTACAGCAGTTAATAACAGATGAATCACTTTCCACCTCAGATTCACATTGGAACAGGAACTGAGGAAACTGGAAGAACTTGTTGTAATAGAGTGTTATGGCTCACACCATCTGTTTCCCCAATAGTGGTCATCAGAAAATTGGAGCAACTAGTGGAAATGCATGTATGTGTCTACATGTGACTATCCAAAAAGGTAATCTGAAGAGAATGTCATATAACATCAACAATTGACGACCTCCTGCATGACCAGAATGGATTACATTGGTTCTATGAATTGGAGCAGAATGCTGGATATTATCATATCTCATTTACCAAATCCACTTGCTAAGTTACAACCTTCTCCACGCACATCAGATTACACTTGTATAAAAGGCTAAGCTTTGTGATTTTCCCTGTGGTATAAGTCTTCTAAAACATGATCAGGGAGACATTGTCAGGTCTAATAGGAGTGGTGAATATCAGCAACAATATCCTGAGACATGCAACGTTGGAGTAAGAACACGACATGAGACTCAGAGCAGCTTTTCAGAGACTATCAGAATGTAGCTTGACTCTACATAAGCAAAAATGTCTCTTTTTAATTGATAAGTTAGAATTCTCTGCATATATATATATATACTGAAAAAATGGCATCTGCATGGACCTCAAAAGCTTGGGACATCCAAGATGCCAAAGTCCACTAAACACCACTGAAGTAATGAATTTCTTTGGGTTGGCCACATATTGAGGGAGATTTAAAACTAAGCTTGTCATACTCAGGTAAGCCCTAAGAAGCTTGATGAAAATGTATGACCCATGGCAATGGGCAGAGGACCACCAAGATACATTCACAGACATAAATAGGCCCTAATGAGAGCAGTTGTGATGAGATATTTAAACCCTGAATTAAAGACCAAACTGGTTTGAGGCCAGCCTGTTGGGCATACAGGTGGAACTACTGCAATGGCAAGAAGCCAAGTCCTAGGTGCCAACGGCATTCTCCAGACAGGTGATGTTGAACATTGAGATACGATGCTCTCGTGCTGAAAAGGAGACACTCGTCATTTGCTGGTGATGTGCACACTTTCATCTTTGCGCCAATGGACAAGACTTTGAGGCTGTTACCGAAAAGAAACTCCTTATTTGCTTATTCTCAGGAACTACACATTTTGTACTGCCATGCCTACAGACGTGGATCCACAAGCTTTCCCCAAGTACCAGAATATTGAGTACTAATATCCTACTAACTCACGTGCAACATATCTGCTCACTTTTTGTCTCAATGCACAGGAAACTGAAAGCTTGCGCTACACAAAAATGTGCAAAGGCATATCAACGTGATAGCTGACACAAGCTGCCCAAAATTCAATGTCACAAGAAGAACTGGTGGACCCTCCAGCAAAAGACACATGCCCATAGATGGTCATAAAAGTGAGCAATGAAAAAACGTGGAAGACCTTTTTGTCACTCATAAAGGGCAGGGATATAGACAGACGACAAAGCTAGCACGGTGGAGAGCTTGAAGTGAAATCAGCTGAAGTCAGATGGACTTTTGCTAAAAGAGTCCAAGATAGTCGTCCCACGACACGCCAAGAAAGAAAGGGCAAGTGGCACACGTGGGATACCAAGTTATTGTAAAAACCAAAGCACGTCTGTGGTACCTGAAAATAGACCAACATGCGAAGAGGACAATAGCTCGCGGCCTACTATTCCATGCCACCAGAGATCCCGATCCACCAGCCCCAGTGATCATTGAACCATGGGCAACAATAAGTCTGGACTTCTGTGCTATACGTGAGGGAAAACAGCTGTGGAGATGTAACTCCACAGTGTCTGAACAAGTACAGTCAAAACAGTAAAAGGTATTTACCCTCTATAGAAGTCCTGAACAGATCAAGACATAAAATGAGCAAGCATTTCAAGGGACTGACCTTTACGCATACCTCAGGGAACTAGGTTTCAGGCACGGGAAAATCACCCTGAGATGGCCACAAGCCAACGGACAAGTAGTATGCTTCATATGTACTCTCAAAAGGACCATCTGAACAGGAGCTGAACAGCAGAGAAATGTATAAAAGGCCACCCACCGATTCCTATGAGTGTACCGATTCCACTGTACAACCAAGTGCGCTTCATCATTCCTTATGTTTGTAAGGCCGGTAGGTGATGCCATACTACATGACATCAGTCTGACTCCGACAATCCAAGACCATTAACAAGAAAATTGCATGTAGTACAAGAAGGCCTAGGGTGGAATTGGGTGGAAGAGACTATACCACAACCCAGTCCCCGCAAGTTGAGCCAGAACACTCACCCAACAACCAGGGGGATTACCCAGACATCTACAGCCAGAGGCACTCCAGACAGGATTTGCCCCCATCCAAATTGTAACCAGGAAGCACTCGATGAAGAGTGAGGAAAAGGATATTATAACTTGCGAAGTAACCCTCAACTGTCAGTGAAGCTCAAAGACTACTTATACTGAGCCGAATCGAGCTCTCCAACAAATTCTAAATAGTTACGGCTAATAGGTACATTTTCATTAAAGATGATATAAGGGATATAGTTTGCTGAATAGCACATGCTGATGCCACAGCATGCACGCCACCATCTGTGCGCGGCAGATGGAAGAAATATAAACGACTGGATGTCGCATAGACTATCAGTCCCAAGCAGTGATCCACGGGTTGTGCCAGGCTCGCTGCCAGCCTGGCCTTCACAGGCTATTCTGCATGTCCTACTATGGCTCTGAAAACTGGGGCAAGTACACCCTTTTTGCACTTGATTCTCAGGGTAGCTGAGGCCAGCAGTCACAGGTTTCTCAGAAAGGCAATGTAGGAGGGATGACCTCAGAACTTAACTCTCAACCAACAGACACAACAAATCAATGTCCAACCCAGTGCTTGTCTTTTGGGTAAAAACAAAGTTATTTTAATCACACAGCAATACTAAATATTGCACAATCCAATCAAAACATACAAGTTAATAACGATGGTTAAAATGCCCCTATGTGCACTACACCCTCCCCTTTCCCTCTGTGCTCTGTCCCACTCTTGTATCTATATAGGAGAGAGTAAATATATATATATATATATATATATATATATATATATATATATATATATATAGAGAGAGAGAGAGAGAGAGAGAGAGAGAGAGAGAGAGAGAGAGAGAGAGAGAGAGAGAGAGAGAGAGAGATCCCCAGTAAATTGGGGCAGGAGCATGAATGAGGCACAGATATAAATTGTGTTCCCCACAAGTTAAAATGTACAACCAGTATAGTCTTCCCCGTGGTGTTGTATCAGGTGTGAGAACAGTCTCAAGTCCTTGTGCTCACATCAGCATGTTGAAGTGGCTGGTTGTCGACCACAGGTGTAGGTCTGCAGTCTTACCATGGTGTTTTATCAGTGGTTGTAGCAGAGGACTAGGGTGTAGCCAATCTGTGTGTGTGGCCATGCGGTTGAACTGCTGGAGACTGCTCAGCACTCTCAGAATCCTCAACCATCGCAACCTGCTTCTGGATTGATGCTGACAGAAACAGCGCTAAGTAGTGCAGCCTGCCATGGGCCAAAGCAGGAATCACACAGTAGGGCAGATGCAGCCCAGCGAGGATCATTGGGAAGTCATGTAGTTCAGCAGTTGCAGTACAGCACAGGCTGGTGCAAGGTTCATACATCTCAACAAGGTCTGGTGCAGGTTTCACATAGTATGTAGATGCAACTCAACCTGGGCTAGTTCCAGACCTATGGCAGTTGCAGCCCTACACGGGCCGGTGAAGAATCACTCAACATGGCAGTTGCAGTCCTACAAAGGGTAGGAACCACTGAGCGAGACTGGGAGGGCCACTGCAGCACAGGTTGCTCCTGGCTTCACTGTCTCAAGCCATGCACTTTCTCTGGGTAATCCAGAAACATCATGTGCTTCTCCTCCTGGACAGTCTGTCCTCCTGTAGGGCCAGTCAACCTCCTCCCTCTCTCAACAGGCAAGCGGGCAGATATCTAGGAACTAGGCATAGTCTCAGCTGTTCCAGCTGAAAGAGTAGATGTCAGGTGATGTCACCTCACCTCTTCACCTCTGGGGAGGGGGAGGCTTGCTGGTAGGCAAAGACCAACCCTGTTAACACAGCAGTCCATTGCGTACTCTGCAGAGCATTCCCTTTCTTTGTCATGAAGAACTTGGGACTGGAACAAAGTGGTGTGGTTTAGGTGCCACGGGAGGATGATAATCTTTGAAAGTGGTGGGACGAGCAAAGTATTCTACTGCTTCCCAAAAACCAAAATAAAACAACCCCTCCCTCCAAAAGCCCAAAATAAAATAAGCATCATAAAAACAAATTAAATCACTATGCTGACATGCATTACACTAACATTTGAAATGAATAAGATAAAATTTACGGGCTGCGCGTTCTCCTCTGTGTTCTTCTGTAGTCTGTGACACGAGTCGAAGAGCTCCCCTAATCAATCCAGATGCTGCTCACATGCTATTAACCAGCATGAGAGAAGAACCAGGATTGGATGTACGCTTCTTCAGGCCCAGGAGTCCTGTGCTTCCTCTCCACCCAGCTGTCTAAGATAGCTTGGGTTGGAAAGATTAAAGTACAAGTCAGGCTGGCCGTTGCAAGACAGCCAGCCAAACTGACATATACAATGTAGGGTGTCTGGCCACCCACTGCTCCAGTCTTCCATGCTGCCAATCAGCAGCAGAGGACATCCTCCGCCTTGTGGCGTGCATCGGTAAAAAATAAAAGGGCAATGAAATAATTTAATTGCCATTTTATTTTTCACATTTGCTATGCGTTTCTCACAGCGGGCGGGGAGGCCACAATGTTCCTCCGCCCTCATGAAGAAACCACCCATGTTCGGTAGGACTTTTATACACATTTTCTTGATGCGTATTGTGGCTCCACTATCTCAAACTTCAGCACTTGTTTGGAGTGGTTCTCTATCAACTGTCTTTCCCAGGCTGCTCTCCAGACAGAGCCTTTGCGCAAAGTGATGTTTCCTACATCAGAAAGAACTGGTGAAGTCTCCAAACTGGAGCACCCACAACATGAGTACAATGACGTGTTTGGTTTCTGCACCTGGGTGCCATATGCCTTCTTGACCAGTGATCAGGAACATACAAAGGGGGCACGTCTGACCTTCCACACCTTGCACAACAGCAACTGAAACCCCACCCCTCACCTCTACCATAAACTAAATGGCACTGCTCAGGAAGAATTCACCAGGAGCCCTAGGCTAACAAAGTCTTTATGCATCCTCCTTACTTCAGTGTTGTAAGACTCACCCTCCATCCCAAAAAATGCAGGAAATACACTTCCACTGCCTGAGGAAGCTGTTCCCCTTATCCTCCATCCTGCTGCATGCCAAAACAGAGGGCATCCAAAATGGATCCCAGTGGCTTGAGGTCTAACCACAGTATTAATAACAAACCACAATATGCTCCCACCGCCGTTTTGTTTGCTGGAACTAGGACATGAGGTGAAACCTGATGCCACTTCTTCCGAGCAGCACACATGGGTAATCATCAGGGCTAGTGATTTAATAAAAGCCTGAGAGAAGGTAAAGGGGCGTATCAAGCGATCTGCATTCAATTGAGGAGGCAGTCCGATAAGGAATTGGTCACAGTCACCAAGATTATTGAAGCAGGAGCACCTGTAATTCACTGTCCAGACTGGTGCTAAAGTTAGCGGTAACAAATAACTAGGTTCACTGGGATGAAGTGGGGAAGTTAGGGTTTGGGGGAGATAGGCCAGAGTGCTAGGAGATATACCTGAGTCTTAGTGGGACACCTAGCAAGAGGGCCTCTCCATTGAGATAAGAAGCAAAGAAACCATGACGGAAGCGTCCAGGGTACAGTGCAAACATATGACTTCTAACTTATGAACGGAAATCTCATATTCTAAACAGTTTTGCAATCAAGAACCATTTGATATAAAAGAAATACCGTACTTCTTATTCATTCATGATACACCTGAATTTTAGTACGTAGTGTTCCACATTTTTAGCACCAGGCACATTTTTCTCAAATACTCTCTTTTCACTCTCCATACATTAAAGGTCTGCTCTTTTGTTTCAGTACCCGCCAATGTGTTCCTTGACATTTTATGTCTGCTCATATGTACCCTGGAGGGGGGGGGGAGGGGGGGGGAAATGTGCGGTCGCATTAATTGCATTTCCGACATTGCTTCTCTCTAGAAATAACAGATTTTAACCAAGTCCAGTGCCTATTGTTTTCTGTGCGTTTTGATCACCCCAGATTTCCGGCAGAGCACCTGGGTGTACCCTTGAGTTCCAGTAGACCCAAGACAGGGAGAGTAGTCCTCTGTCCAGTACGTGGGTACTTTTAGAGCACCCCTGCAGGTCACGGGAAAAGGCTGCCTAGGCCTTGGCATTCACACTCGATTAGCATGACGCCAGACCCGAAAATAAAAGTACATACCAGATACACATGCAGTCCAGTGCTCACAGCAGGGGAACACACTGGTAAACCTTGCAGGGAACAATCTAGTCCCAACATGTATACTTATAGTATAGACTTTGTGTTTTTAAGCCCATTATCAGTTTTGCTATGCCACAATTTGCCCACCCCAGATAAAGACATTTGCACAAAGCACTTATGACTTGACAGAAATGAAGACCCCGTACCACAGCTGGGGCACCGGACAGAAACTTGCCCAAGACAGACAGACAGGGTGAAGGTTCGTGCCCTGCGTGCCCAATTTGCACTAACCTACCTCCCCTCCCTACAACTCTCTAAAACTGTGCTAGGCACAAAAATATATTGCTTGATGACAAAGAGCGGGAAGGCATGCATGTATCAGCAAACTTCCGGGACACAGTTCTTGGATCACACCAGTGCTGGCATATGGAATAAACTGTTACCAATTAAGAGACTGCCAGAATAGAGCCAACTTTGGCTTAGCTATGCTTTTTTACCCATCACTGGGCCCACTGGAATTATGCGATTATGCCTCATAATTTGCTTTTTACTGCAGCAGAATTTAGTCCTCACGTGCTGCAAAATTCGAGTGGCCCTGACTGTCACTCTGCACAAATTACAACCTTCACTTGTTGCACACAGCACAGTTACTCCTCACTTGACACTGTCTGTAGAGAAATATTTACTTGTTACAGTCAACAGAGCTATCCCTTCCTCAGCTGTATTGCTTGGGGCAGACAGCAGAGCTTTTTCTCGATTTCCACTGGAAATAAGACTACGCCTGGTTCACCTCACCCATTCTTCATTTGGTCCATTCCAGTTTGGCTCTATCTTTTTACTTCTCTGTCGACTTACTCTTTCCATCTACTTGTATACATCAGTAGAGGAACCCCAGGTTAAAGAGCTTCATGGTCTCTTCGAAAGGGGGGCAGAGAACTAGTGGGCAGAGAGCCTTAGGGAAAGAGAACCTTAGATAAATTGACCCCAGTGGGACAGAGAAATCAAAGCACAGTGGCATTGCTTTAAATGGGATGAAAAAAGTGAGGGGGTCTCTCAGAGGGTCGTGGAGTATGTAATTAAGGGCGTGGCTTGAACATCCAAACTAAATTTCTGTGATTCCCATAGTGTGCCACCTGGCGGGTATTTGTGGTGCCTCTCCGAGCTTCCCATTATTGCACTCAGGTATATAACACAACAAATGAGATACATCTAAAACCAGCCAGGGTACTGTCTTTGTCAGTGGCTGGTGCTGTTTAAGATAAATGAATAACAACAATGATTGTTTTTTAAATAATGAATATTGAAAATGTTTCAATTCTGAAATTGTGAGACTGTGAATTAAACATTACTGAGAGCCATGGAAGAGGTAGTGCTCTTCAGAGTCTCAATAAGTCTTGTTATCTTCACTCAGTGTGAGATATGTACACCTTTTTTCTCCACATATGTTCCCTCTTCATATCCTACAGTTCATCTCTTTCCTCTTCAGCAATCTCAAATCACTGTCTCCTAAAGACACTTCTCCAGTACTCCCTCACTTCACCACTCCCAACTACACATGCAGTAGGAACTGCATTTTATTTTACTTTCACCTTGTCAATATTTAGACAGATGTGCCCCTTCTTTTCAATACATTTGCACAGAATCACAACTTAATCTGCAGCACGTGACCACTGCTCTGTGTGCTCTACAGAGAGGCCGAGGATTGGATAACCAGGTAAACACCTTTTTGACCCACTGATCTCCATTGTGAGAAATTCAGACTGCCATCATCCACCACACCAGAGGGCTCAATCATAGTCCATTATAACCACCTGGGGGTGACTCGCCTCAAATTATGCCGTACACAACAGTAATATGCTGCTCAAAAAAACAAAAAAAAACACAGGATACTGGAAATTAAATAACACTGTCAAGGAGTACAAAATTAAGAAAAAAGTGAATATAAACAGGAACTAAATCGCTGACATGGATTGCCTTAACATTTTTACATTCACTATTTGGAAATCGAGAAGTGTTTTTATCAGTAGAGTCAAAGACACGACTATAGAGCGCGATAGGGTAGTGTTTCAATGTCAAAAGAAGTTACATATTTACAGCATATTTAGTAGCTGTCCAGAGACCATATTACTAACTTGTTTTAAATATGGCTTAAGATTGTGACATCTATAACCAAACCAGAGGTTTCTGGTTTCAGGCTGTCATTTCTTAGGGTGATTGCCCTGATATGGGTGGGAGTTATGCTCTGTATGGACCAAGGGCACAGACATGCCCCCTCCAGATGAATATTGTTTAATTTGTTATTACTCTTTCAGGGAGTTATAAGAAGGAGGGGCTGCATCATTCTGCCCTCAGAGATAGAGGAAAAGTGTCTTCCCCATTACTTTGTCGAATTTGGAGATGGTGCAAACAGTTGACGTTTTAGGCCAGAAGTATGACTGTGCTTGCCTCATATGGGGAATACAAAGAAAATAACAGATTTCGTCAAGGACAAAGCATTTTTTGGAAAATAAACCTTAATTTTTCTTCCATGCGTAGACAAGCACATACACAAGAAGGAAGCCATATAGTGTCAGCTCTGAGGAGCATACTCTGGCTGAAATAGCTTTGACTGCCCACAATTCACAGTTGCACTGAGAACATACAGTGAGGCACTCTCCTCAGGACTAGTAGTAGTACTTTATTGCAGTATTAATTAAAATCTTCACAATAAAAAGAAGACATTTCAATCTAATAGTTTTTCAAAAAAAGATACCTTGAAATTGTAGTATAGTTAAAAGGAAAAATAAATTTGAAAAGTAAAGTGCATGGTTTAATCTAAACTACTATTCGTTAATTAATTCCAAATCGCTTAATACAAGAGAGACAGATAAAAGCAAGGTTTGATTTAGAATACAGAAGTAACAACAATAAATCAGGATCATGCAAAAATGCAGTGTACCTTACTATAAGTCATTATAAACAATGTTCTTGGGCAGTCGTTAACAATCAATTACCTCCTTTTGTGGGTTCTGGCAAAGAGCATAGGGACTAGAAAGAGCATATCTAGATAGATATTTTCAGGCATCACTGGACCAGACGTACTATGATTCTCAGGTTTCGAAGCAGCACACTTCTTTAGCCATTCTCAGAGGAAAACATGTACAGATACTCTCAAGCCTTAGAGAAACATATCTGTATAGAAACCCTAGAAGCCATGTTTCATTTTTTTACGCTAAGGTGACCCTAAAGTGGCTTTTTCCATGGGCCATATTTACTAAGTAGCGTAGGGCGTGCATTGTGCCACTTTGTTAACCCTTGCACCAGGGCCAGGCATAATGTAAGCAAGGGGGGCGTTCTGGCGATAGGAGGCCCACTAGAATGGCGCAGTTAAATTTAACAGATTTCACTGCACCATTTTTGGCGTCATTTTTAACGCCTACTCAGAGCAGGCATTAAAATGACGCTCCCAGAGAAACCTATAGGCCTTCTTGAACTTTTCTACACTAGCCTCAACATTTTTGACGCTAGTGTAAGCAAAGGGGCACAAGACCGCCATTGTGAGCTGTATTATAAATACGACAAAATCATGGTGTCATTAGGCGGCGGTTTGTGGGAGGGGTGCAGAAAAAGTGGCACATCAACTCTGATGCACCATTTTTTCTGAAATATGGACCTAAGTGCCTTGAGGAAAATATCTGTATGGGTACAAATTAGCCTCAAGGATTTAATAGATCTATAAACAATTTCATGCCTGGGAGTGCTTCAGCCAGCCCTGCAACTTCACTAAAATAATGCAAGGTACTAAACTGAAAACACAATTGCCAAGTCTAACATGTTTTGAATTTTAAAGGGGTACATTAATATACAACGGCTCGGCTCGTGATTTAGCCATTAGGGCCAGCCGCACAGCTCCCGCAGCCCGCTGTCACTTGTAGTCCCTGGTTCCTGCGGCAGACACAGAGCACCGTTATCTCTAGCAGTCAACGGGTAAACTTGTCCAAGGTAGACAATGCTTGTGGCCACTGGAAGGGCGTAGCACTCTAAGAGCACCGCCTCTTGTTTTCTACTCTGTTCAAAATAACAGAGGGTGTGACTTAAAAAGCTGTCAGTGTGGCAACCTATCAGAATCTGCCTTTTTTTTAATGCACGCCCTCTAAAGGCGGGCATTTTTGTGAGGCGGGTGTCTTATGTATGACCCTCTCATTTAACTCCTCCTCTGCACCTTCTGATTGGCTGATTGGTTTTCGAGCTCCTCCTCTGGGTGTTAGGTTGCATCTGATCGCTGGGAAGGAGGAGGTGGTTACCATGACGATGACGTCACGCCGGGGTAAAGGCGCAGGCGTAGTGAGCGCTCTGAAGATGGCGGCGGGTCCGCAGACAGAGGGGAGAGGGAGGTGAGGGAGGGAAAATAAGGAGAGGGGCTGGGAAGCGGAGAGGGGAGTAAAGAGGGCGGTGAGGGAGAGGGAGGGAAGGGAAAGGAGCGTTACAGTGAAAGGGATCACCAGAGAAGGACAGAGGAAACGTGAAAGGGGCAAACACGGGAGCGGGTCCCAGGTCCGTGTAAACCTCTATGACCCGCTGAACGCAGCGGCTCCGGGGGCAGCATGAAGTTCGCAGAACATCTATCGGCCCACATCACCCCCGAATGGAGGAAACAATACATCCAATATGAGGTGAGACATGCCTATGCTAACCCGTGTAGAGCACCCCTTTCACGTTTCACAACACCCTTCCTGCATTTCTCAACTGCTTCTCTTACAGTGCTACCTACCCATTTCATCATAGGACCCTACATCTACCGGTCTCAGGACAGTCCATCCATTCCTCTACCTCGCCGCTCACCCATCCTTCCATTCACCCATCCTTCCTTCCACCGCACAATGAATCAATTTTTCAGTAGTCCATCCTCCCACAGCACCACCCATCCACTCTTTCACAGCACCACCACCCAACCTTCCACAGCAACATATATCCATTATTTTACAACCTCAGTCCCTCTTTGTACAGCACCATTCCTCCATCGTTCTACAGGACCAACAGCTCCATCCGTCCCAGCAACACCCATCAAACCTTTTATCCCACCCCTCATCAATCCTTTTAAAGCACCGCCATCAGTCGTTTTAGAGCACCACCCATCCTCTACACCATCACCCATCCATTGTTCCACACCACACGCCTTCCGTCCTTCTACAGGACAACCCACCCATGCACCGAGAGCACAACCCAACCTTTCTACAGCACAGTCCACCTTACCACAGCACCCCCATCCTTCCACACTAACAACCATTCTTCTGCACCCACTCCTACACAGCCCACCGTCCTATCTACAGTATACCTTTCATTCACACAACACCCCCCTTCCACCTGCAGTGGCACTTTTATTTTTACAGTTTATGACCTGCCATACTCGTAACGTGTGACCTATCCCTCTGCAGCACCACTCAGTCTCTCCAGCACACCTCACCCTTCCCACTGGAGCACCCTCACCTCCTCTTTAATCACCACTCAGTCAGCTGTAGCACAATCCCGTATTCCTCTGAAACATTACTCGCCCATTGCTTCTCAGCACCCTTAATCTATCCTTAAATATAACCTGTATTTTATTCCTCCAAAGCACTGGCATTCTCACACCCTTCGCGTTAGTGACTCATCTTTCTGCCATACCTCTCCCTCTGTAACACCATCACTCATCCCATCACAGTACCTTTAATCCACTCTTGTGTATCACTAGTAATCTGTCTCTCCAACGCACCAGTATTTTACACGCCCAGCGAACCCCTATTCCACCCATCCAAAGTGCGCTTGTTCAATCCCACAAGAACATGTTTATTAAATACCTTCTTAACAGGCTTATTCAATCTCTCCAGAACAAATACGTTCCCCCCCAGCACCCCTATTTTTGTATTTCTCTAGAGAAATTAAATTCCTTTCTTCCACAGTGCCCATGTTCAGTTACTCCATTGCACCCCAGTTCAGTTCTTCAGTAGCATCCCTTCCCTATCACTCCTCACCCACGTTTCAACTGCATCTTGCTCCCCCGCTCCTCGCCCACTCCTCTGCCTCATCCCAGACCCAACATTCATGTAATCTCTTAATGCACAACATCCTTTCATCCAGCACATCAAACCACCAATCCACCTATCTTTCAGTGGCCCCCCCATTAAAACCTTGCTCTGCAGCAATCCTCCTACCTTCACAGCGCTGACAATTGGATATTACTTTTGCTCATATTTCCCTCCACAGTGCATATCAGTTCATCACAGCACCGATCTCCATTCCAGGAGTTAAATGCAATTCCATTACATTTATCATCTGGCGTCTGTGGCCTCTTGTGGGTCACCAAAGTGATCCAGGGGGCATTGGGGATAAAACATCAACACCGAGTACATATCGCTTGCTGATTACAGTGACTTTGGAGAAGGCTTTGTTTAGACATTTCTGTATGCTTAGTGTCTCGGCGTGCTCTTAAGTGGCATGAGGTACCTACATAAATAAATTACGCAAACAGACCTCTGATCTACACCACGACAAACCTCATACACCACTCCACTGCCTCCTCTGTTCATCTCAGCTCCATCATCCATTCACCCTCCCTGTTCACCAGTCTTCTTCCATCCTTCAGCTGCATCCGCGGATACGCCCAAAGCACCCATCAACCCTCCTGCAACTCTCCATATCCTTGCCTTGTATTGTCCTCGGCACTCCTCATCTCTCCTGCGCCCTTGTAAAGGCACCCCTCATCGCTCCTTCTCTGGAACACCATATCTCTCCTTTTTTGCCCCCCCCACCCATCGCTTCCTGAATGCCATTGTGGAACCTCACAGTACCTCCCTGCGTGTCTCTCTTTCTTTCCCCAATAATGCACTCACCCACCCCATCCTCTGTTTCACCCTCAGTCATTCCATCTTCTGTGGTACCCTCACCCATTTATCTCTCCGTATGACCCTGTTCTACCTTCCCGCTGCTCCCTCATTCATCCCTCCCTTTGTGGCTCTCTCACCCATACCTTCCACACTTCCCTCTTCTGTGTCATCCCTCACCCCTTCCTTTGATGCTCATTACAAATCCCTCTCTCTCCGGGTCCTCACACTTTCCTCTGTGATGTCCTTATTTTTCCCTCCTGCTACTGTGCTCTTTCCAATGCTGCCTGCTGCAGCTCCCTCATAATTTTTCCCTTTGTAGCTCCTTCACACTTAAACTCTTCTATGGCATCCTCACACTTTCTTCTGCGTTATCATTCATCTAGCCCTGCTTCCAAAAAACCTTATGTTCATCCCACATGCTGAAGCACCCTCACATGTCTCTCCTTAGCACGTATCTATCCACAACACCGTTAATGGGGTCGCTCCCTCCACTGTCCCGCACAACCACCCATCCACAATATCTTTAACTCATCTTCCTACAACACGCCTTATACCTATATTACTCCTGCCCGCCAGAGATGGGTGAAGCAACAAATTAACAGGAAGAGCAAAGCCAATGATTTGGCTTGGCTATGGGAACCCATGCCCAACGGAACCATGAAAATATTTAGTATGTAAATCAGTCAACAAACGTGTAAAATATGATAGTCTAATCAGTGTTCAAAAAAATATATTTCTTTAACATGCAGGAGCCTTTTATCTTCTAACAGCAGATTGACTGCCTTTTAAAAGTAATAGTTTTTAACAGGATCTTAGAATCGTTCATTCCTCTGGCTGCCATGACGACAAAGCCATTAGTAAAGTAAGTGGCAAGTCAGTTATTATTATGTGCATCAAAAATGTGGCCTAGATTATTATTATACTTGGTGCAACATTATAGTCAGACCACTGGAATTACGCAGCAGTGGAAGGGCAAATTGTGTGGCAGTGTTGACTTAACTATGTAGCAAGAAAGTGCAAATTATGCAGCTTAATTCAGCACATTGTGATTTAGTATTACTTCATTACGTTGTCATTTTTGTACTTTTTAGCTTTGTCTGCAGCAAATCCATAATTATGCAAAAAATGCATCAGCCGTCCTGATTGTGGTGGGGCTGGAACAATTTTCAAAGTGTTAGATCACTAAAATCACAATGATTGTGAAAACCTAAGCGTCACACAAAGAACAAGTGTAGAAAATCTGCCATTCCTTTTCAGCTGGAGAATGGGCAGGGGGCACGCACCAAGGCATAGTGCGCCCCCAGGACAGGTGCAGGCTGGATTGGACCGGTTCCGGGCAGCAGCCCAACAGTGGCCGCTGCGCAAGTTTGAAAATCACGCTCACCCCGAGGGGTGACCCGATTGGTTAAAGGGGTTGTGGTGGGGGCTCCTGGGGCGACTGCAGGGGCAGCCAGAACAAGCTTAAAAGGGGACAAGTCTCTCGACGGTCAGGTTGTTTACTTGACCCTGGCTGCCCTTGACGTGTGCACACCTCCAGAGGACTGGATGAATATATGACTTGAGATGCATATTGTAAATAAATATTGAAATTTAAGGTTGGAAGAAAATACAGTAAATGTGATGATGTTTTTTTATGGCATGTTTTTGTGGTTGTGAATAAATACGGCCTGAGAATTGTTATATTCTCTATCGCAGGAAGGTTTCAGTCTGCTTTGTTTACTGCAAAAAATAAGTACGCTCCTCCAAGGAGAGGACCAAAGATGGGAACCATTGTGAACTATTTGGCTATTTGGTTGGAGGTATCGATATGGTCCCCCACCTGTGGCAAGTGTGTAGTATGGTGATGCATTTTGGAGCACACTGTGACAAAGATGTTATTAAAGCATGGTGTGGTAGCACCCTGTCGTTTACAGGCAGCGCATTTTCTGTTGATGTGGCCACTAAATTTGCACAGACATACAGTTTTGCTTCAGTTAAATCTATATAGAGTGCAAACAATAGTTTGTGAAATTAGGTTTTTGCAAATATTTATCATTTTCACATCACATGAGTTAGTGTCTTGATTTGCTTTGATCCTATTAAAATCTTTGGTTCCATCACATTTCAGAGTTACATTTATTGTGTGTCAGAAACATAGTAATCTTCTAGCCCTTACTTTCACACTTTGTACCCAAGCAGATTTGTCATATAATTCACCTTATAAAATACACTTTCCATGTAGTCAGAGAAATGAAAGTAATCACCATTTTCCATTTTAAAAGATTAAGCAGTATTTTAGCGGCATTGCCTGACATTTGACCTTTGTATTTTAACATAAGATAAAAACAAAATTTGAAGGCGTATTTATAGCTAACCTTCTAAACTCAGCTTTGGGGGATTCTTCAGCCCCTCCTGCGCTGCCACGTCCATTGCCAAGTAGAATTTGTACAATGCACATCCTGGACTGGCAAATTTCAGGGTGCTCTCGTATGCAATGATGAAGAAAAAGGAGGCAATGTGAAATAAACTATTTGCCTCAGTTCACACAGTTTGATCAAGCGGGAAAGCTGGGATTGATCCCAGGTTTCTGGTTTCACCTTGTTCAATTCAGCTAATAGCTGATTTTCACTTTTCTGTTTTACATCATCGGTTGATGGTTTCCCTTTAAAGCTTTGTGCGTGATGTTCGGATGTTCGAATGTCGATGGCATGCGGGCTCTGGGGTGCAAGTGGACCTCCCGCTCAGCCAGCCAAGTTGCTCGAGCCTTCGGTGGCTCGCCCACATCCACTACCTGCTACTAACACCTGTATTCCTGCATACAAAGTGCATTAAATAGGCAGGTACCGCCCAGTACAGAGTACCTACACTTCTCAGCACTGCAGCAATACCTTTTTATGGGGGATTACTTACAATGCTCAGAGAAAATAGGTACTGTAAAGAGTGGGTGTCAGCGTTTCCTTTTAAAGCACTGCGCTTACAGGTCACTACCGTAGCAAGCATTACCACGGGTTCGCTCACCCAATCTGACTCCCAGTGGAGCAATGAAATTCAAGTTTGCGGTGAGAATTCTCACCTGTATCCACGACTTTCTGTTCTTCCCACAGTTTCTCTGTTGCTGTTTTTTGTGCCCCCTCTATCACGGCATCCAGAGTGGGTAACCGGATCTGTTCCTGTTTACAATATCAGCAACCTTCTCCCAACGTCACCCTTGCCGATCCTAAGGGTGTGGGGGAGGGGCCGCGTGAGATAATGAGGGTCGTGATAAGGGACCAGCGTGTCCCCGAATCCATCATGCGGTGCAGTTCGCCCCCGACCAGCGCAGAGTGACAAGGGGCAAGTCGGGGCAGAGCATCGCGTTACCTACCCCGGGAGGCCCTGCAGTCCTCGGCTCGCATGCAGCTGAGGCCTTGTATTACGAGTGTACAGGAAGTTTTAAGAGGCAGGTGGATGGACTAGAGCTCCCCTGCATCGCTGAACCCACCGTCAGACCCGTGAGGGGCCCCTACAATGTCCCTATGTGAACCTCTCGAGCACCCGCTGAACCATCTCGAGTAATCCTACCCTCACTGACCCCTCCTAGTGTGAACCTCCCTGAATTATTTCAGTGTGTGCCTCCCTGCACTATTTCCGTTTGTGCCTCCCTGCACAGACCCAGACTAGTGTGATCCTCCCTGAATTATTTGTGTGTGCCTCCCTGCACAGACCCAGACTAGTGTCAACTTCCCTGCACTATTTGTGTGTGCCTCCCTGCACAGACCCAGACTGGTGTGAACCTCCCTGAATTATTTCAGTGTGCCTCCCTGCACAGACCCAGACTAGTGTGAACCTCCCTGAATTATTTCAGTGTGCCTCCCTGCACAGACCCAGACTAGTGTGAACCTCCCTGAATTATTTCAGTGTGTGCCTCCCTGCATAGACTAGCGTGAATCTCTCTGCACTATTTCAGGGTGTGCCTCCCTGCACAGACCCAGACTAGCGTGAACCTCTCTGCACTATTTCAGGGTGTGCCTCCCTGCACAGACCCAGACTAGCGTGAACCTCTCTGCACTATTTCAGGATGTGCCTCCCTACCCAGACTAGTGTGAACCTCCCTGAATTATTTCAATGTGTGCCTCCCAGCACAGACCCAAAATAGTGTGAACCTCTCTGCACTACAGGGAGTGCAGAATTATTAGGCAAATGAGTATTTTGACCACATCATCCTCTTTATGCATGTTGTCTTACTCCAAGCTGTATAGGCTCGAAAGCCTACTACCAATTAAGCATATTAGGTGATGTGCATCTCTGTAATGAGAAGGGGTGTGGTCTAATGACATCAACACCCTATATCAGGTGTGCATAATTATTAGGCAACTTCCTTTCCTTTGGCAAAATGGGTCAAAAGAAGGACTTGACAGGCTCAGAAAAGTCAAAAATAGTGAGATATCTTGCAGAGGGATGCAGCACTCTTAAAATTGCAAAGCTTCTGAAGCGTGATCATCGAACAATCAAGCGTTTCATTCAAAATAGTCAACAGGGTCGCAAGAAGCGTGTGGAAAAACCAAGGCGCAAAATAACTGCCCATGAACTGAGAAAAGTCAAGCGTGCAGCTGCCAAGATGCCACTTGCCACCAGTTTGGCCATATTTCAGAGCTGCAACATCACTGGAGTGCCCAAAAGCACAAGGTGTGCAATACTCAGAGACATGGCCAAGGTAAGAAAGGCTGAAAGACGACCACCACTGAACAAGACACACAAGCTGAAACGTCAAGACTGGGCCAATAAATATCTCAAGACTGATTTTTCGAAGGTTTTATGGACTGATGAAATGAGAGTGAGTCTTGATGGGCCAGATGGATGGGCCCGTGGCTGGATTGGTAAAGGGCAGAGAGCTCCAGTCCGACTCAGACGCCAGCAAGGTGGAGGTGGAGTACTGGTTTGGGTTGGTATCATCAAAGATGAGCTTGTGGGGCCTTTTCGGGTTGAGGATGGAGTCAAGCTCAACTCCCAGTCCTACTGCCAGTTCCTGGAAGACACCTTCTTCAAGCAGTGGTACAGGAAGAAGTCTGCATCCTTCAAGAAAAACATGATTTTCATGCAGGACAATGCTCCATCACACGTATCCAAGTACTCCACAGCGTGGCTGGCAAGAAAGGGTATAAAAGAAGGAAATCTAATGACATGGCCTCCTTGTTCACCTGATCTGAACCCCATTGAGAACCTGTGGTCCATCATCAAATGTGAGATTTACAAGGAGGGAAAACAGTACACCTCTCTGAACAGTGTCTGGGAGGCTGTGGTTGCTGCTGCACGCAATGTTGATGGTGAACAGATCAAAACACTGACCGAATCCATGGATGGCAGGCTTTTGAGTGTCCTTGCAAAGAAAGGTGGCTATATTGGTCACTGATTTGTTTTTGTTTTGTTTTTGAATGTCAGAAATGTATATTTGTGAATGTTGAGATGTTATATTGGTTTCACTGGTAATAATAAATAATTGAAATGGGTATATTTTTTTTTTTTGTTAAGTTGCCTAATAATTATGCACAGTAATAGTCACCTGCACACACAGATATCCCCCTAACATAGCTAAAACTAAAAACAAACTAAAAACTACTTCCAAAAATATTTAGCTTTGATATTAATGAGTTTTTTGGGTTCATTGAGAACATGGTTGTTGTTCAATAATAAAATTAATCCTCAAAAATACAACTTGCCTAATAATTCTGCACTCCCTGTAGTTCAGTGTGTGCCTCCCTGCACTGACCCCCGAGTAGTGTGTACCTCCCTGCAGTACTTGTGTGTGCCTCCTTGCACCGTCATAAGTAAACCTCCTCGCCCTTACTCCGTTTGAATCCCACTACACTGTCTCCCGGTGGGTCCTCCTGCACCTCCTAGTGTAGACTTGCCTGCACTATTTCAGTGTGTGCCTCCCTGCACCGTCTAGTGTAAAGATCACCTTACTGACCCCGTTTGAATCCCACTACACTGCCCCCCCCCCCCGGGCCCCTCCAGCACCTTATCGTGTTAACCTTCCTGCAGCATCTCCGTGTGCACCCTCTGCACCGTCTCATGCCAATCTGCCTGCACTCGCCTCGTTTGAGCCCACGACCTGAACTTCCCGAGCTCGCTCCGTCTGAAGCGCCTGCACCGCCTCCTGTGACTACACTACACTGTCTCCCCGTGGCCCCCACCCCAGCACCTTATCGTGTGAACCTGCCTCCTCCGACCCCCCTCCCCACTTCACTGCCCCATGTGAAGCTTCCTGCATTGTCCGTCGTTAAGCCTCACCATACCGTCGTTAGTGCGCGCCCCTGCACTGACCCCCAGTTATACTACCCATCGCGAGGCCCCCTGCAACGTCTCCCTGTGACCCGCCTGCAGGTACCCCGTTGGAGCCTCACGGACAGTCTCCTTGCGCTCCTCGCTGCACTGACCTCGTTTGACCCCCACTCCTTACGTCGCCCCATGTGAGCCCCAGTAACCCCCCCCCCCCACCGTGAACCTCTGTGCATTGTCCGCGTTTGAGCACAACTACACTGCCACACTCTAGACCCCTGCACTGCCCCGTGTGACCCCATGCACTGACCCCGTCCGAGCACAGCTGTGCTGTCCCCGTGTCCGCGTGAGCCTCCCTGCCCTGACCCCTCTGAGTCCCACTACACTGCCCCATGTGACCCCATGCACTGACCCTGTCCGAGCCCCACTACACTGCCCCCACGTTTGCTTCCCTGCACCGTCTCCGCGTGAGCCTCCCTACACTGACCCCTCTGAGTCCCACTACACTGCCTCATGTGACCCCATGCACTGACCCTGTCCGAGCCCCACTGCACTGCCCCCACGTTTGCTTCCCCGCACCGTCTTCGCGTGAGCCTCCCTACACTGCCCGTACACTGCCCCGTGTAACCCCCATGCGCCGACCTTGTCCGAGTCCCACTACACTGCCCCAGGTGAGCTCTTCCCATAGTTTCTGCCCTGTCACCCTCGTCCTGGGGCCACTGTCTCTAGTACCAGGACTGCTGTCACCGTCTTAAAGCAATCAGTACCAAAGTATCCAATGTGGCGTTTAGGAAACAGACCGCGCGGGGCTTACACTGGGAGCTTGAAACCCCAGTTCAGACCCCCGACTGGTACCTCATTCTGCTACATCCGACCTCCAGGGCTGGTCCCAATGCTCAACAAAGCAGAAACCGATAACGGATGCACGACTTTGTCTACAAATTTCCATTTCTTGTCCCATCACGACTACTTCGTCTACTGATCTTTCCACCTAGCGCCACACCGCCCCCTTGGCCTCCAGCACACCCCCTGCCATTGCTTTCAGCACCTAGCCTGTTAGTCTCCTGTCATCCACCCTGTCCGTCACCCTCTCGACCAGTGCTTTAAATAGAATGTATGAAGTGCAGGTACTCACTATTTAGAGTACGCGTTTGCTTCTGAAAAGTGCCAGTAATCTCCCATTAAATGTATCGCAGCAGTGCTGAGAAGTGCAGATACTCCCTTCCACAATAAAGAGCAGGAACTCAGTACCGGATAGTACCCGCACATTTAAACCACTGCCCTCGACCCACCTCTCTCGGAACATTCCACTCTTCCCACCCCCCTGGAGCCCACCAACTCATTCCAATCACGTCATGAAACGCACTTCATATATCATAGCCCTCACTCTGCCTTTTACTCCTAGGGCACTTGACCTTGCCCATTGGATTCAGGGCATACTGCACCGCCATCACTGTTGGCACCTGGCCAAGCTGTTTACCTTTCAGCACACCGAACAGCACCTGTTCTATCACGATAGACTTCCCCCCCCAGACTGGTTGCAGAACATCCCACTTCGCTAATGACTTTCTGCGCCCACCCACCGTTCCCCTCACCCTTCAACTCCTCATCGCCCTGCTTTATTTCATTTCTGTGACACAGGGGCAAGGGTCCCCACTTTATTGTCTGCCTGTGTGTTCTGATTTCCGAATGTAGCATAGCATGTATTTTTAAGGTACACGTTTGTCACGCCTGACGTCTTGGCTCCAAATAGTATATATTTTTTGTTACCCAGCAGAATGGTGCATTTTATTGACCTCAGAAGGATAAAAGGTTGAGTGTGCCTGTCAGGATTTGAATCTCTGTTTATGAGGTCAAACAAGGGGTGGGGCGATGACACCTTGGAGCAGAATAAGCTTTTCTGGAAACCGAAGCCCATGCCAAGGCACGCTGCTCGCCTGCAGACAGGAGACGGGCCGCACACATTTGAGTATGAAAATGTTTGTTTATGTTGTGGGTCCCAGGAATGCCCCTGTGGTTGTGTGCGCAGCAGTGGCTTGAAAAGGATATCCCTCTCTTCTCGTGTTGCGGCCGTGCTTTGCATAAACTAGCTCGAGTGGGGGAAAAAAAACAAAAAAGCATAAAACAATACTTAACTGCACCATACCAGCCTGAGCTGAGTGCGCAGGGACAGCTGTAGGGAATTGAGGGATAGTTCTGCTGAGACAGCCCATTCAGGGCAGCGCCATATTCAGAACCTTGGGCGGTCAGTGTGTCCAGCAGGCACTCTCACCTCATTGACTGCTCTGATGAGACTCTCCACGAGGTGCTCTCGGAGAGTGCAGGACACAGGTACTTCTGCCAGAGCTGTGAACAGTGGCGCAGTTATTGCTCGCACTAGGTAGAGGTAGTGACTGATAACTTTACTAAGTATAGTGCCATTTGGTGTTCGCACTAAATAGGCGTGCCAGAGCCACACATTACGTTGGTCAGTTGTTGCTTGCAGTTAAGAAGTATTTATGCCCTCTGCTAGTCTTATCTTTATAACGGACTGGTGGACCCTGTACTCGTAGTAGCACTATTACTCACAATAAGTAGTACTGTGAGAACTTCTACTTGCAGGCCTGTTGTGGCCTAGTCTAAGCTTTGACTGGAAGACTCTCTATGTATGGTACTTTCACAGCTCACACTCAGCAGGACTGACTACAGCCACAAGAGTAGTGCATTTATCGCTCGTCCTAAGCAGTACTGACGGACAGACCCACGACATATGCCGCCTTATAACGTCTGGCTTTAGCCAGTACATTTTGATTTTGCCAAACTTAGTTGTATAATATACTTAGAAGAGTTTTCAGCTATCCTTCTTCATCCATTGGTTTGTTATTGTCATTTACATTTTTCTTCCACACACTACAGCAAACAGCCATGGGTCAGTCCACTAGGCCATTTGCTAACTTTACTCTTCCTTTTTACAAGGAACGCATCCAAACACAAAGTAGTTCCCTCAGTTCCAGTGACTACTATGTCAACGGGTGCTTTTGTTAGGTTATTTATTTATTTTATTTTTTTGATCACCAAGGCCCTGCAGTTTTTTCAACAAAACCCATGACAAAGCAACAGTTTTAAAAGCCGAAAAAGCTGGCAGGAAACACCAGACATTGGCTTTGTCACTGCTTGTCTGTTAAGGGTAATCAAGACTCCTAGAGCATCAAATTATTGCTTGTGCTAAAAAGTACTGACTGTTGCATCCACTGTGAATCGTACCTTTTTACCTAGACTGGGCAGGCTAAGCAGGGCTGCTAGAGCCACGAACAGTAGTACTTTTATTACTGGTGCTAAGCAGTATAGGCTGATAGACCCACTGTATGTATTACGTTTATTGTTCCTGCAGAGCAGTGGTCTGTCATTGCTTGCACTATGCCATTGATCCCTGCTGCCAGTGCTGCCCTTATCACCACTACAAGGCCGGGCGTTGACCACTCTAAGCTTGCACTGACTGACAGACCTGCTCTGCTTGGTACCTTTACTGCTACAGCTAAGCCGGACAGCGAGAGCCGCTGCAAGTGGAATCTCTTTTTGCTGAGCAGGACTGCTAGAGTCCCTATCAGTAGTACCTTTAGTTGCGCTAGGTAGCACTGAAGGAGCTGCTAACTCCAGTGGTACAATCACTGCTCGTGCTAAGCAGCACTGCTAGGGCCCCTATCACTAATACCTTTTAGTAGCTGTGCTAGGTAGTACTGAAGGAGCTGCTAACTCCAGTGGTACATTCACTGCCCGTGCTGATCAGGACTGCTAGAGTCCCCATCAGTAGTACCTTTTAGTAGTTGTGCTAGGTAGTACTGAAGGAGCTGCTAACTCCAGTAGTACAATCACTGCTCGTGCTAAGCAGCACTGCTAGGGCCCCTATCACTAATACCTTTTAGTAGTTGTGCTAGGTAGTACTGAAGGAGCTGCTAACTCCAGTGGTACATTCACTGCCCGTGCTGATCAGGACTGCTAGAGTCCCCATCAGGAGTACCTTTTAGTAGTTGTGCTAATAAGTACTGGTAAGCCACTAACTCCAGTAGTATTTTCACTGCTTGTGCTAAGAAGCACCTCTAGGGCTCCTATCAATAGTATTTTGTAGTAGTTGTGCTATGTAATAACGATGAAGCCGCTAACAGAAGTAGTACCCTTACTGCTCGTACTGAGCAGGACTGCTAGAGTCACTAATAGCGGTTCTTTTACTGCTTGTGCTAGGCAGTATTGTAGAGCCACTGCTTATATTACCTTTTATTACTCGCAATAAGCAGCTAACACCAAAGTACCCCGATTGGTTGTGTACATTTAACATATCTAGTAATGGCCATTTCTGTGGAGGAAGGACTCGGAGCACTGCTGATACTGTAGTTAGCAGAGCACATAGCAAGTACACACGCAGCACATCCCAGTACTTTATGAAAAATGATGAAGCACGTACATCATTCCTAGCACAGAAACAAGCGAACAGGAGCAGTTATTTGTGGTTGGTTAATGAAATAATCCTATTACAGATTATGACTGCTGGTAATCTCCACAGTGAGGTAAATGCAGGTAAGCAATGATGACACTGCTGAAGCACCTCAGATCCCAGTAGGGCATTGCAGGGGCAAAGGAAGCCAAAATACTCTGTGGACTGTGCAACCAGGGAGGGAGTGTTTGTGTTATAGGGACACTCTAATGCTGTGAATCTGGGTTAACTGTGGTTACTATGGCAACCAGATGATGAGTCTCTAGTGGAGAAGACCTATTGTAAGTGTGGCCATTATATGTTTCGGAGTGAGTGTCGGGCATTATTCTGACGTCTTGGTGGTAGAGTGTGTGTGTGTTTGCTGTATTAAGTAATGGAAATAGCTGTTAGTGTCAGCAGTAAAGTAAAAAGGTGTGCTATTGGAGGATCTTTGTTTGTGTGGTGGTGGGGGCAAGGTTTTACTGTGCAGAGTGCTGTATATGTTCAGGGATATCATGCTTACAGGGAGAAATGTTGCCACCAAGTGTGCCTTTAGGTGGGTAGAAGGTGGTTTTATGTTTGAATCTTGCTGTGGAACTCTAGGTTGATTGTCTCACCTATATACAGCTACTGGGTTGTGACTCTGGCTGGTGGTTTTGCCTTGGATAATGCTGAGCAAGGCAGGGTCATTTTAACATCCTCAGCTGGCCCTGGCAGACTTGGTGCTGCCTATAAATAATGGGTTTGACCTGCTCGCTCCCAGTCTCTGCTTGCACCCAACAATGTTCTAGTTTTCCATCATCTTGCTGTCCATCTGTGCTCCACCTGCTCGCTCAACATTTTCCCTTCTCCAGGTTGTTTTCACCGTCTTCTACACATTTATTCCTTGTTGCTCCAGTTCTTGCTACCAGGCTAGTCCTCTGCTTGCTCACAGTCTTTTTCTCGAGCTTTCTTCCATTCTTTATTTCTTTCCTCCTGCTCATGTTGTTTTAGGTCCACTCTCTCTTATTCTTGTTCTCTTTAGCTGCTGCCAGTCCTTTCTGCTAGCTTACTTCCACTCATCTGCTCTATTGTTTTCCACGCGTTCACTCTCTATTGTTCTCTTTGCTTCTCCCAGTACTTTCCTCTTGCTACTTCCATTCTTTTGCCATTGTCTGCTCCCGTTGTTTACTTCTGTTCACTCCCAAACTTTGGTTCCTGTCTCTTTCTATCGCTCTTAGTCTTTCATTATTCATCTCTCCTGGTCTCTGGTGGCTTCAACTCATTCTGCCCTCTTCACTGTTGATCTCATCCACTCCCTCGTATTTCTAGTTTCCTCTATCCTGTTTTGTCTCATCATTTCTTCTTGGCATTTTCTTCTTCCTATTCCCTCATTCCCCACTCAGTTCCTTCCGTAGCCACTGGTCCTTTTCAGGTTACTACCTTTTCTTCCCAATTTTGCTCAGTCTTTCTGCTGGCTCCCTCTCGGGCATCCTCTACTGTCCACCATAAAGTACACTATAATTCTCGAACATATGTGTTTTGGGACTTGCACCAGTGGGATAGCTTTGATATCCATCAGAATCTTTAGTGTTTGTGCATCCTGAACAGCAGTTTTGTCCAGTACCAGCTTATTATATCATCAACCAGAGGGAAATCTGGTTTGTCACATGTGTGATTGCTATATCTGTATGCTCAACTGTGAAATTCTAGACTTTTCTCCAGAGGGATAACTCTTATGTCTCAGATTTTGGTGCAAGATCTACATGTTTAAAGATATATCTGAAGTCTTGGACTGTTAGATCGGTATGCTAAGAAATTGCGACCCCATTTCAGTGCTCTTGTAAGATCTCTATGCTTAAAGATGTCTTTGAAGTCTTCGGTATGACTGGTAGATTGGTATGCTAAGAAATTGCTCTCCCTTTTGTTAGTTGTTTTTGCAAGCTCTGTATGCTTAAAGGTGTCTCTGAAGACTTGAGGCTGACTTATAAATTTGTATGTTAACAGATTATTGTGCTATCTTAAGTGTTTTAGCTTCATCTGCATGCTTAGAAATGGCTCTGTTGTCTCAGATGTCATTGTTAGATCTTCACGGAGAGATGGTTCTCGTCTCTGCTGCTCTTGCTAGTATGTATGCTCAGTGATTGTCCCTCCCATTTCGGACTTATTGCTGGACATCTGTGCTAAGAGATGGCTTCACTCCCTCAGGTGTTATTGTTGGTTCTCTAGTGGAAGATGGTGCTGCTGTCTTTGAAGTTATTGCTAAGTGTGCATGCTTAGGGATTTCTCTGTTATTGGAGATGAATTTGTTCCACGTTCATGTTAAGAGAAGGCTTTGTTTTTTTTATGCTTCTTGGAAATGGTTTGTCTCTTTTGGATCGTATTGCCAGCTCTGCATAAAACAAATGCTCATTGCTCTCTTTCAGATATTGCTGAATCTCTGTGTTAAGAGAGGGCTCGGATATTTTTGCTCAGTCTCTGCGGAGAGAGGGCTCAGTTGTCTGAGATGTTTTTGCTCGATCTGTATGCTTTGAGATGGCTCAGTTATTTTGGGTACGATTGCTAGATCTCTGCAGAGTGTGGCCCTACTGTCTCGGTTTTATTGCTAGATCTTTTTGCTGAGGAGTGGCATGTTGCTTTTAGATCTCCATACTTCAGAATTGTGTGGCAGTCTTGGGTGGTACTGCTAGATCTTTGTGGTGAGGAATGGCATGTTGCTTTTAGATCTCCATTCTTCAGAATTGTGCGGCAGTCTCTGGTTTTATGGCTAGATCTTTGTGGTGAGGAATGCCACGTTGCTTTTAGATCTCCATACTTCAGAATGGTGCAGCAGTCTCGGGTGGTACTGCTAGATCTTTTTGCTGAGGAGTGGAATGTTGCTTTTATTTCTCCATACTTCAGAATTGTGCGGCAGTCTTGGGTGGTACTGCTAGATCTTTGTGGTGAGGAATGGCACGTTGCTTTTAGGTCTCCATACTTCAGAATGGTGGGACAGTCTTAGATTTTATTGCTAGACCTCAGGTTTTATTGCTAGATCTTTTTGCTGAGGAGTGGCACGTTGCTTTTAGATCTCCATACTTCAGAATTGTGCGGCAGTCTTGGGTGGTACTGCTAGATCTTTGTGGTGAGGAATGGCACGTTGCTTTTAGGTCTCCATACTTCAGAATGGCGTGGCAGTCTAAGGTGGTACCGCTAGATCTTTGTGGTGAGGAATAGCACGTTGCTTTTAGATCTTTATACTTCAGAATGGTGGGACAGTCTTAGGTTTTATTGCTAGACCTCCGGTTTTATTGCTAGATCTTTTTGCTGAGGAGTGGCACGTTGCTTTTAGATCTCCATACTTCAGAATTGTGCGGCAGTCTCGGGTGGCACTGCTAGATCGTTGTGGTGAGGAATGGCACGTTGCTTTTAGATCGCCATACTTCAGAATGGTGGGGCAGTCTCAGGTTTTATTGCTAGATCGTTGTGGTGAGGAATGGCACGTTGCTTTTAGATCTCCATTCTTCAGAATGGCGCGGCAGTCTCGGGTGGTACTGCTAGATCTTTGTGGTGAGGAATGGCACGTTGCTTTTAGATCTCCATTCTTCAGAATGGTGCAGCAGTCTCAGGTTTTATTGCTAGATCTCAGGTTTTATTGCTAGATCTTTGTGGTGAGGAATGGCACGTTGCTTTTAGATCTCCATACTTCAGAATGGCGCAGCAGTCTCGGGTGGTACTGCTAGATCTTTGTGGTGAGATGGCAATGAGGTCCATAATGTTATTGCTAGGTCTCCATTCGCATTTGTTGTTATTTTGTATGTTTGAGCCTTTGTATCAAGTGTCTGTAGAAGGCTATGGTTTCTTATGTGTGACTTCAATATCTTTATGCTAAGATAGGGCTCTGCTACTGGTTACGGCAAGGACTGTATGTTTCAAGAATAGGCACCTGTTTCGGGAGTTATTGTCAGTTTTTTTTGATGGGGAAATGACTGCTGTTATCTGTATCATTGCTAGGTTTGCATGCTAATTTGTATTTTCATATTTTTGAGTGTTCAAGGCTTTGTCGTTGTCATGGTTGTGACCGCTTCGCTTATAAGCTCAGAGATTGCTCTGCTGGCTTGGTGGATGTTATTGCTTGATCTCTGGATACATAGCTCAGCTGACTTTGGTGTTATTGCTAGATCTGTAGGTTTGTAAATGGCTCTGCTTTCAAGAGTGTTACTGTTAGGTTTGTATGCTTTGGTCACGGCTCTGCTTTTTTGGTTATTTCTAGATCTCTGTGGAAAACTGGCTGATCTGTTCCGGGTATTATTGTAAGATCTGTAAGCTAAGCAATAGCTCTGCTGTCTCGTTATTGGCGGATTTGTATGCTTCAAGGTGGCTTGGCTGTCTCGGGTGTAATTATTTTTGTGGAGAGAGAGCCCTGCATCCTTTCTGCTGTCTTGCTGTTATTGCTAGATCTCTGTAGAGGTATGTACTGCTTACTCTGTACCTGCTGCTAGATCTCAATGTTCATGTATTTTTTGTTTGTAAGTCTGAGCCCTTCTATGAAATGCGCTAAGAGTGACCTCGTTTCTCTGGTGCGACTGCTACATCTGGTTGCACAGGGAAGGCTATATGTCTAGGTACAATTACTGGTTCTCCTGTAAAAGGTGTCATCTTCTCCCAAAGGCGACAGTGAGGTCATGATATGATTGGATGATGGGAGCTGCGGCGGGCCCACTTTCCCAAACCCACAGGTGCCAGCCGACGGTAGCATTGTTATTCCGTCATGGTTTTGCTGCTATGCTGTTTTTTTCAGGGATTAGTCTGCAGTGAGAGACAAAGGCGTTACAGAATAGGGCGTGTGCCCGTCAATGCCACAGAAACCACAAGTGTGCTGCCATGTAATTGTGAGGGAATCGGAGTATGTGTGACGTGGTGCAGCCAGGCAGGGCCGACGCTACATGTTGGACACAGATTCACTAACTTTGCTTTCCTGAGAGAAAACCTTTTTGAGGCTTCACCATTGAACCTTCTCTGCACGTGTTGGGCCCAACCCTTAAGGGGTTAGATTGCCTTGGGTAGCCAGCAGAACGTCTTTAACTAGAATAGGATTTGCCTACATAGATTTACAGAGGCGTACACAACTTTGCCCTATGCAGCAGAGCTATCCCTTCTTTTACACCCACCCTGGACTCTGGGCCACAGCAGCCGAGCTACCACCGGGTTGCACACATCTTACAGTTTGGATGTTAGCAGATTTTACTTACTTAAGGCCTTGGACAGCAGATGGATTTCCTAGTTGCACATTTTCCAGTTTGAGGGATTCGGCGGTACAGCAATTCTCTGGATTTCACGGGCAGTATAAACTCTAGCAATGCACAACACACGTATTTCTTACATGACACAGGTTTTACAGGATCAGACATCAGACAGCACGCTCTTTCACGTGTTGCTTTGGCTTATTAGGGGCCAGGCGTTAGCACAGCTTTTCCTCAGATGATGAAGATTTCACTGGGTCCGTTTTCCTGTAGCATAACGCTATTGCTTGCGGTAAGATGGTTCTAAAGTGTTTCATTTTGGACATGTTCCTCAGATAATCTGGATGTTAGTTTCAAGGTTTAGAGAGCAGCACTCCTGTCTAAGTTACATATGTCTTACTCTGTCTAGATAGAGCCGTCTTTCAGGTTACACATAACTTGAACGCTAAAGCGTAGGCCACACCGTTCTCTTGCTGCTTTTATAGGTTTTGAAGTCTGAGACCTAAGGGTAGTTCCTTGGGTTACACGGGTCCTACAGTACAGTAGGGTTTACCCTGTGCTTATACTGGTCTTACAGATTGAGCCAAGAGGTAGTAAAAGGGGCCTACTGTCGCACAGAGCTCATAGGCTGTGATGCACCCAGTGCTTGAAATGGAAAAAATAAAGTGCAGGTAATCCATGCCAGAGAACCTGCTTGTTTCTGAGAAGTGCAGGTACTCTCCAATTCAAAGTATTACGTTTTTCTTGAGATGTGCCGGTACTCTTCCTCTCAAAATAAAAAAGTGCCGGTACTCGGTACCGGACAGTACCAGCCCATTTAAAGCACTGGATGCACCACAGCAAATCGTGACCACGTCCACCCAAATTTTAGAGGACCGAGCCTTGGTTATTAGCTTTTACTGATCTACAATGTAGGAATAGCTGCACTGCCCATATTTTTCAAAAACTGGCCCTAGGTGAGCACCAGGGGAGATGTTGTAGGTCAGTGGTTCCCAACCTTTTGACTTCTGTGGACCCCCACTTTATCATTAATGGAGCCCAGGGACCCCCACTGAATCATCATTGGAATCCGGGGACCCCCACAGAGTCATTACTGGAAGCTTGGGCCCTAATTTGTCAATATTTATTAATATTTTGTAATCTTCTAAGCAGTCACGGACCCCCTGAGAAGGCTTCACGGACCCCCAGGGGTCCCCGGACCACAGGTTGGGAACCACTGTTGCAGGTTACAGTTGTTTCAGGTAGAAAGGGTAACTTCATTGCTTTGCCCGTGAGAGTGTCTATTGATGCTCTCATTTCAGAAGCCATGGAGACACAATTGATTCTTCCTAGAGACCTGTGAAACTTCTGTTTAGTGATTTAAGAGCTTATTGATTTTTGAGACACTTGCCTTCCAGAACCACCTACTTCTCTTACCTCTAGCATCGCATGGTACTGCATATGTCCCCATTCCCTCCTCCAGCACCACGCTCTTTGTTGCTTGTGTGTAAGTGCTGCTTAATCCCCGAGTGCTCTGTGCTTTGATCTGAGTTTGATTTTTTTTTTTTCTTCTTTTCTTGGAGTTCTCCAGACCCACCCACCCTCCCTCATCCTTTCCACTGGCCTGAGATGTTTGGGTGCAACGGTTTGGTGGGTACATTTTACAGCAGGGAGCAGTATGAAGGCAAAGCCACTGTGCCCACCATGCATTATATGCTCACAGTGTGTCCCAGTTAATCCTCAGAATGAAGAGGCTGTGCTCCACCTGAAGTGCCCTGTCATGGCTGAACCTGAATCGTGACTGATTGTAATTTTGGAAATCTCTACATTTCAAGTGCATTTTTCCGTTCCATAGAAAGCACTTTATTCCCATAGCAAGACAGACAGGTATTGTCAAAAATACGTAGAAGTACACGAAGTGATAAATTGACCACAGTATTTCCCTACTGTTTATTTTGTACAGTGACCAATCTGGTTCCTATAAATTGCACGTAAAAGTAAATATTAAAAAAGGAATAGTTCAGGTTGCGATCTTTGGCTCCCGTGCTGATTGGGACCAATGGGTACAGATATGTCTATATTTCGATGTTACGTTAACTACCAAGAGATAACGTGCTCCCTAACCAGGAACAAGCGAAGAAGCAATTCCACTTATCCTTGTAATTTTAACAAAACAACTGGAAAGAGCTGGAGGCCTCGGTAGGCATTTTTATGAGATGACACAACACAGCTACCGCTGTTGCCAACCAAAGCCATGGGTCACTAAAGGGACACCCGGTCATCAAGCTGCTGAAAGAAATAATGACATTCAAAGACTACTTGACACTGAATAAAACAGCTGATCAGGAACAAGATAACAGGTCGCTGAATCTTACTAGCAGGACAGTATTAGGTCACAGGCAGCTGCAGGCACCTCTGCTAATTAGCAGAACTATTCTGAAACAAAGGTAGTCAGTTGTATAAAACAAAGTATTGAATCAAAGCTGTCGTGAGGTTTTGAAAAAAAAAAAAAAGCTTTAAAAAATGTATACACTTGAAGGCGTACAGAGGCTTTACCTGAAGTAGCTGAAACGGTCGAAAGATCACCAAAGGAACCTTGTAACAACGTCTTCAAAGGGTTGGCAAGGGGAAAAACATGGGGCATGAGCAGAGTGCGGCCAAGTAGCGTTAATTGTTTGCCATTGGGCTTTTTTTAATAGCGCTTTATTATTTTAGTATAATTATTAATCATGAGATCTGTACAATTAGTACAGCATCATTTACTAAACTGTACACACTATAAAAGTCCAAATCAGCGGTACCTGTTACGAAAAATAGAGCTGCAACCCATATTAATAACTGAAAACTCACTCATTAATAGACCCTATATTGTTTCTTATTCGACATAAACGTTGTTTGCCATAGGGCTTGTCATGGGAAAGGTATGACCTATAATCCAAACACAGCAGAGATGTCCCAGTTGTACATAACTGAAGGTGTGGTCCATCAGAAGCTGCTGCTAGTTCAGTTGCAGCAGGACATGCCATATTATGTCACAAGAGGAATGTGGCCTGGGAAGCTGGAAGGCATGTGCTGGGCACACCAGATATATTGCCAATGCAATAGATAGGCGGAGCACAGATAGAAAAGAACATTATTTACTAGTTTTAGGATATTTTCTAGTACTTATGAGAATTTGTTTCCAAGTCACTGTCATTGTATGATGTTATGTAGTTGCCGGTCTTTTTGTAGAGAATGCTCCTTGCTTGTTGTATTTGGGGAGGATGAGTATCTGGCCTGGCAGCCTCAAGTTTTGTCCCCTTTTTTTAATGGTCTGTCTTTCTGGCGGCTCAGTTATCAATGTGATCATCAGCACCTATAATGTTGTGTTCATGGTAAGTGATTTGAAGGCACTGAGGGCTGTGTTGGCGAGGTTGCGGTCCAATTTACATGTCACCTATCAACTTTGTTAGCCCGTTAAATAGTTGTTGTGCTCTCTGAAGATGCAGCCAGTGGTCCCTGTGGAAATGGTTCTGGTATAATGTCTGGGTGCACACCAGCTTTGATGTTTCAGATCTCTTCTGTGAGATGTTGTGTTGATTGTTTGTGCAAAGGGTGGACTTGTGGTTGTCAATCTGAACTGTCGGTTTTGTGACAGCTTAGTCAATGGTGGTCTTGGAGTCCTGAATTGTGGTAAATATGAACTGGTCTGTGGTTAAGTGTTTTGACCGTATAAGTAAGCATTGTTCTTCTTAATCTGCTTTTCTGATGGTGGTCCACTTTCTTTTATAGTTATTGGGAGCTGTTTGCTTTCTTCGATTGTTGCCCTGCTGAAGATGTGTTCAGGTTGTCTGTTATGGCCGGTGTGTTTGTATGTATGAGCTTGGATCTGTTCTGTTTTCCTTGTGTGAATGTTGGGTTAAGATTGTGTGTGGTAGATGAATGTTTGTGTCTGTTTTAACCTTATCCACTGTTTGTTCTAGTCAGTTTGTCTGTTCTCTTATTGTCTCAGTTTTGATGATTGGCATGTAGTCATGTGTTCTGATCCATGCAAGCTTGTGTTCAGTCTGTTCTGTATCTGCTCTGCCCTTTGTGGTCCGAGTTAATGATCAAATAAATGTCTCCCCATCCTGTTTTTTCTGTGCTACCCATGATTCTGCGGTTGCGTTCCTTTCTGTAAGAATTTTTTTTTTTCTATTATCCATGCAATTACTGTGGTTCTGTGGCTGTCTGATAAGTGGTATGCACTGTTCTATATTCTTTTACTTTTCCTGTGAGTTCATGGTTCGACTATTGTTCTGTTGTTGATTGGTGGCTGCTCGTGTTCATTTGGTTATGTTTTCATTTTGTTGATGGTGGGCATTGCTCCTGGTTTTTGGTGATTGTGAGCTTATATCCCCTCTGTTAATTTTGTACTATTTATATGGCTGAGGGTTTCTATTCCCTTGATTTCCATCTATTGTTTGTTGCTTTTTTAGGCTTTCAAGGAGATGCTGTACGCAGCCCAAGACCAGGCTCCTTCTATGGAAGGTAAGACTCCTTATCTTTCTATGTCAAATATTTAAATGATCTAGCTATTTGCAAGTGGTATCACCTTAGATCCAGTGATGTCACCTGCAGTAATCTTGATGTCCTTGCATCCAGCGAGGTCTTCTGTCTTTTTGTCACAATAGTCATAGGTATTTATGCATCCTGGGTTGAGTGTGTCTCCTGTACACATCTCAAAATATTCCTACATTCAAGATCTCCTGGATTTAGAATGTCCTTTTGTTCAGGGAAATCTTCTGCTCCTATCTTTGGGTATCCCTATTTTCAAGGAGACCTCCCATAGTTGTATTTCTTGGCAGATGTAAAGGTCTCCTCAGGAGTTTTTTCCATCTGTCCAGAATTTAAGAAGTCTAATAGTCTAGTTATTGAGTACATTATACCTCTTTTTTTTGTGTGAATTATAAGAGGTATATAGTGTATCATGCCAAATTGTGGTGTACTGAGGTGTTTTTTTGGCCATGAATGTTTGATGCAGTGGAGTATACTAGAACAGACGTCTTTTGACTTTCTTTCAAAAGGTCATCTGGCTGTAAGAGCACTTCTGTCTGGGTGTCAAGCATGGCCCGGCATTAGAATTTGTTTAAAATGGGCAGAGCTGTCATTAACGGTGCTGGTGTCTGTACTACAGAATGCATAGACTTTCTAAACAAATGAAGGGATTTCTCTGGGTCCTTTGCAGCTAGGAAGGCCTCCTGACCTAGTCTCGTTCATTTGAATTTCTGCACGTCCATTGAGGGTGACTTTGAACATTGATTTATCGTTTGTTTTTCCTTGATCATGACTTTGACAGTGGACATCTTTAGAGAGCCATTTGAGGTCTCTTGTGCCACACTGCCGAATGCCTGTGAACTTAGACTTGTGGGTCATGGTTGGTTCCGAGCTAGGAGTAGTATCTGCAGCCAAGTTTATTTTTATTGTGCAACTGGATGTGCACAATGTGCAGTGTAGTGGGGTGATGTTTATTTATCAGTGCGAGTGTTCACTGCTCCTGTCAAAGCACTACCATTATGAAAATGTTTGCCTTCCCTGTTTTGTTACTTTTTCATCTTGTCTTTGACAAAGAGACTATCCATGTAGCAGTTCTAAAGTGCTTCCTACCAGAGTTGGACTCTGATGATGAAACATTCAGCCAGTAACATTCTTGATGAGTGACTGGTGACTCTATCCATTGGACACTATCTGTCCTCTGAGAGTATGGGAGAGAGCTGCCCATGTAAATGCAGTGGGATTACTCAAGTATGCTGCAATTTTTCCTAACTTTTTGTGTGTGTATATGTGTGCGCAGATGTAAACACTGAAATTCTGGTAGATTGGGGTCCTGGATTCCAAAGATGTCCATTTGCCCTTCTCAGTCTCGCCCCACTATGTGTATCATTTGTTGTGGGTTGGTTAATCTGGTTCCTCCAGGGCTAGGGAAGCCCCTTTGTTCAATATGACTTTTGCCCATCTCACACTTCCTGATTCATGTAAGTGATGCCTTTCAGTTGTCAGACCTTTGAGCTGAATACCAAAATGCTTCCCGTCCAACCTGCTCCAGGGCATTTTCTTGGATACCAAGCTACTGGAAAAGCAAGTGAATGGCTCTAACCCTGCTCAAACTTTCAAAGGAAACATCATTGCTGACTGAGAGGCTAGCTCCTATCTTGCTTTAAGTGCCATATAAAATTCTGGGCCTGTGGGCTGCGTACAACAAGCCCTGATGACTTCTGACTTTTCTTTGTGACCGATGTGCTCATCACAATAGGGAAAAGAACCTCTGTGGCCCGTTGCCTTGACAACTAGCAACACCCTCTGAGAAAGCTCTTCCTTGTGGACTACTTCCTTGTCTGCTGAAGATGGAGCCTGACAACTGTTCTCCTTAAACAGGAGGGATGAGGAAAAGAGCCAGTGACTGCCCGCCTACACTGACCAGAAGACCCTCTATGCTACCTTAGGGAGGATGACTAGCTATGGGAGTGGTGGCGTGGGTTCAGCGCTGCAAAAGAGCTGTAGTGATCCTCAAGAAGTACAGGTGAGACAGTAGTGAGGAGTGACCAGTGACTTACCTGTTGCACTTGACTAGCTTATACCATTTTTTTTTTTGGTCCTTTTTGGTGTCTCCCATATGCTTTCCCTCTGTAGCCTTGTGCAGCATGCTAAGAAGAGGCTCAAGTCCACAGGGTCCCAGGGATGAGAAATGTTCTGACTGCAAATGGTTGTTCACAAGTTACTGGGATGTGAAGTGTTTGCTAATATCCTTATTGTTGCAGATCATCCCATGTATTGTTCTTTAACTGCAGTTATAAAGCACTTCGTGGCCCTGACAAGGAGCTGAAGCACATCTTCGGACGGGTAGCTGATTACAAAGTGGAGAAGGTCCTGGTTTAAAAAGATTTGAATTACAATATGGCCTTTGTGGAAAGCGTTTTGGGTTGTGAGTTGGTGTCCAAGGTGGTGCTCTTGTTTCAACTTTCTGTGCATAGGTGTGTAATGGAGGGGAGAGGAGTGAGATATACCGGGTATGTTACATTCATTTACTGCTGTACCTGATTGAGGGGGTCTCTATAGAATCTGCCAAGAGGTATTGATTCTCTCAGATTACTTTGTCATTGAACCAGTGGTCTTTCCCTTCAAAGACCTGGACTTGTGAAGACCATGTATCCAGCTTGAACCAGAAATGTTCTACTTCGACTTCCTGTTTGAAGACACTGGTTTCCTCAAGGTTTCTTGTCTACCTCATTAGTGACTGTACACCACTGGAAGCCCTAGAGCACCAGAAAACCTCTTGCAGTAATATGTGCTTAGAGAAAAATTGGAAAACCCTAGTCCTCGTTACTCTTTGTGGCTGTCCCTATTACACACCTGACTGGACTTTTTGCCAGCACTCAGTAGCAGCATTAGCAAAAGCCCACTGAGGTGTCTTCAAATGGAGACACTGACTGCTCTTCCCGTACCATTTAAAGTCCCAGTAGAAGGAATACCCAGAGGCGTAAACTGTCCAAACCTACAGTGTGTGCGTCTATTGCCTGCTAGTCTATTGTGTGCTGTAGAAACCATGAGCCTGTCAAAGTGCCTGTAGAAAAAATCCCCAAAGATGTTCATTGGGATTGAGCCCTATGGGAGAATGCAGAGTTACCATTTGGATGGATCAGTTCTGGATCCTCTTTACCATCCTGATCTGTGTAACCCCCTCAATGTTAGCATTTGGTATAGGAGAATTCTTAGATAGCCATTCAATTGGACAATCATGATTACATGTTATATTGTAAAGTGAGGCATGAATAATCCAGCATGTTTCCCATTGAGGAGTCCAAAAAATTAAGGGAGTCTTCGCTAGGAGTTAATATCAAACCTCTCAAGGGCTCGGAAACAATGATTAGAAATCCTAGTACTAACCACGGACTCTTCCCGGTGCTTCTGAACTGCTGGTAGCAGTATTTGCAGGCAGGAGCTTCTTCTGGCACAGGAAAGGCATGGTTTGCTGTATTGTGTGGTGATTGTATGTGGTGGATACTGGGCTATGGTAAATTGTGGCTGATACGGAGTATGAGCATTGGCTGCAGCCAGGCTTTTGTCTCCTGTGGCACAAGATGGGCACATCTTGCAGTAAGGTAAGGTGATGGCGCGTGGCCGACACAGTGCTGTGATGGCGCGTGGCCGACACAGTGCTGTGATGGCGCGTGGCCGACACAGTACTGTGATGGTGCGTGGCCGACGCTATGCTGTGGTCACTTGTGGCTGATAGTGGTCATGAGCGTGTGGAACAAGATGGGCACAGCTTGCAGTAAGCTGAGGTGATGGCGTGTGGCCGGTACTGAGCTATGACTGGGTGTTACTGATACTGTGCCAGGAGTGCTGGTTGCATTCAGGCTTTTACTCCTTTGTGGCATGTGATGGGCACAGCTTTCACCTTAGGGTGTGATGTGTGGCTGGCCCCTGGCTGACTCACTGCTGTGATGGCCCCTGGCTGACTCACTGCTGTGATGGCCCCTGGCTGACTCACTGCTGTGATGGCCCCTGGCTGACTCACTGCTGTGATGGCGCCTGGCTGACTCACTGCTGTGATGGCGCCTGGCTGACTCACTGCTGTGATGGCGCCTGGCTGACTCACTGCTGTGATGGCGCCTGGCTGACTCACTGCTGTGATGGCGCCTGGCTGACTCACTGCTGTGATGGCGCCTGGCTGACTCACTGCTGTGATGGCGCCTGGCTGACTCACTGCTGTGATGGCGCCTGGCTGACTCACTGCTGTGATGGCGGGCGGCTGACTCACTGCTGTGATGGCGGGCGGCTGACTCACTGCTGTGATGGCGGGCGGCTGACTCACTGCTGTGATGGCGGGCGGCTGACTCACTGCTGTGATGGCGGGCGGCTGACTCACTGCTGTGATGGCGGGCAGCTGACTCACTGCTGTGATGGCGGGCAGCTGACACTGAGCTGTGGTTATGTGTGGCTGACACTGAGCCTTGATGGCACATGGCTGACACTATGTTGTGGTCACTTGTGGCTGATACTGGGCATGAGCGTTGGCTGCAGCCAGAGTTTATTCTCCTGTGGCATAAGATGGGCACGGCTTGCTGTGAGGTGATGGCATGTGGTTGGTACTGAGCCATGATGGGGTGTGGCTGATACTGAGCTGCATCCAGGCTTCACTCCTTCGTGGGACGTGATGGGTACAGCTTTCACTTTAGGGTGTGATACTTAATTATGAGCAGTAGCCATGGCCAAGCGTCCATTCCCTGTGGCACAGAATGTATACAGCATTCTGTATGATGAGGTGGTTGTGTGTGGCTGACACTGAGCTGTGATGGCGCGTGGCTGACACTGAGCTGTGATGGCGCGTGGCTGACACACTGAGCTGTGATGGCGCGTGGCTGACACACTGAGCTGTGATGGCGCGTGGCTGACACACTGAGCTGTGATGGCGCGTGGCTGACACACTGAGCTGTGATGGCGCGTGGCTGACACACTGAGCTGTGATGGCGCGTGGCTGACACACTGAGCTGTGATGGCGCGTGGCTGACACACTGAGCTGTGATGGCGCGTGGCTGACACACTGAGCTGTGATGGCGCGTGGCTGACACACTGAGCTGTGATGGCGCGTGGCTGACACACTGAGCTGTGATGGCGCGTGGCTGACACACTGAGCTGTGATGGCGCGTGGCTGACACACTGAGCTGTGATGGCGCGTGGCTGACTCACTGTTGTGACGGCGCATGAAACACATTGCTGTGATGGCACCTGGCTGACATTGTGCAGTGATGGCACCTGGCTGACATTTTGCAGTGATGGCACCTGGCTGACATTTTGCAGTGATGGCACCTGGCTGACATTTTGCAGTGATGGCACCTGGCTGACATTTTGCAGTGATGGCACCTGGCTGACATTTTGCAGTGATGGCACCTGGCTGACACTGAGCTGTGGTGACGTGTGGCTGACACTGAGCGTTGGCACAGGTTGACCTTATGCTGTGATGGCATGTGGCTGATACTGAGGTGTGATGGTGCGTGGCTGACACTGTCTTGTGATGGCATGTGGCTGATACTGAGCTGTAATGTGGTGTGGCTGAATCTGAACTGTAATGTGGTGTGGCTGAATCTGAACTGTAATGGGGGTGTGGCTGAATCTGAGCTATGATGGTGTGGCTGATGCTAGGCATGAGCGTTGACGGCAGCCAGGGTTCATTCCCCTGTGGCACAAGATGGGCACAGCTTGCAATGAGGTAATGGCGGGTGGCTGTTACTGAGCTATGATGGGTTGTGACTGATACTGGGCTGGGAGTGCTGGATGCAGCCAGGCTTTACACACTTGTGGCACGTGATGGGCACAGCTTTCAGTTTAGAGTGTGATGGTGTCACAGGGGACTGAAGCCTGGCTATAATATGGTAAGGTGATGGCTTGTGACTGAGGTCAGGCTTCTGTCCCGTTTGGCCTGGGTGCACGCAGCTTGCAGTATTGTGAGGTGATGCATGTGGCTGATACTGGGTTACGAGGCATGTGGCTGTGCTAGATGCCTGTTCCCTGTAGCACAAGTCGGGCGCAGCTTGCAGTACTGTGAAACTATAACTTGTGGTGGCTGCAGCCAGGCTACTGCCCCCTCTGGCACAAGATGTGCACCGATTGCAGCACGGTGTGGAGATGGTGTATGGGTGATAGTTACATACCTCATCACCCACTGAGGCTAGGCTTATGCCCCCTGTGGCACTAGACGGGCGCTGCTTGCAGTACTGTGAGACTATAACTTGTGGTTTCTGTCCCCTGTGGCACATGATGTGCACCGATTACAGTACAGTGTGGAGATGGTGTATGGGTGATAGCGGGCGCTGCTTGCAGTACTGTGAGTACTGTGAGGCTATCATTGTAATGTAGCCGATACACGAGCGGTGTCTCTTCTCTCGTGAACGGGATGGGTTCAGTAACTGATAGGCAGATGCCCTGCAGGTGGCACTGGGCTATGAGAGGGACCTCCTTGTAGTGGCACGGAATGATACCCGTGGGTGGTGTCACGGCGTTTGGTTGGTACTAGCCTATCAGCAGTGCCTGCAGCCAAGCTTCATTTTGCTTTGGCAGAGAATGGAGAAGGGTGGCACGGTGGCCTGTGGCTCGTATAGTGCCTGCAGCCAGCTTCTCTTCTCTGCCCTCCGCCCTCTGGTGAATCTTCCGCTCCGTTGGCAGATGCGCCCCCTCTCCCCCGGCACCTCATGAAGCAGCGCAGGCCGAGATGGAGGCGCCGTAAATTATTCATTGCGATTATCTGGCTGACTGGGCAGGGCCCACCGGCGTGTCTTCGGGGGTTTATCTCCTCACTCATTCTCTTCACAAATATTATTTTCAGTTCTGGGGGTTTGACGACACTTCTGTCACTTATAGTGATCATCCTGCTCATCTCACAAGGCCTTCGAGGGAAAACTCACCCTCTTCTCTGATGTGAGGGCCTCCTACTGAGGCGAGAGGGCTCAGAGGATGAGGGCACTGGGCAATCTGGGTTCTCGCCAGAGAGAGCTAGCGATCGAAGGACATTAGCAGAGCTGTCACGTTTCCCAGTTTCATGCGTGAGGAGCAGATCCGGTCCAGGTTTCTGCTTTGCATTCTGGGATTGGTAGTCTTGATTTTAAAAGAGCACATAGCTAAAACATGGCATGTAGTTAAAACATGGACTGGATCAACTGCCCACACAGAACATGGAATACATGACACCTCTACCAAAATCCCGTTCTCGCTGCTTCTCTCCGCCAGGAACTCTGGTATCTGGGATGCTGAGAGTAAATTGTATCATAGAATGTTAGTGTGTGGTGTAGAAGATAGGAACAGAAATAGTCAGAGGGAGGATGAAATCCTGACAGGACCTGTGTTCCGTTTCTGTAACCTTAGGAAATGAATTAACCTCTTATCTGATTGGCTCCAGATTCCTCTGTGAAGACCTTGTCCTCTACCTGCAATGTTTTGCCAGGTGGGTTCTTTAGTGCCTGCGGGAAAATGCAGCAAGGCTCCAATGACAATTGAGAATCACTTCTGGCAGTGGAGGAGGCATGCTGGGAGAAAGGAGATAGCCCTTGGACCATCGAGGACTAGTTTGGGGACGCATTTCCGCAAGTTGTGCCAGGTCAAGCTGGTGGCCAGGATGAGCCAAGTGAAGAGGATTGGCAAGGTTCTCAACGACAATGAGCCTGCTGAGAGGTGCTATAAAATGAGGTGATGTGTCCCAGTGAGTAGTCCCAAGATTACAAATAATGCTGTTGATACAGTGTTATAAGGACAGATGTAGAGACATTGACCCCTGACTCATGGAGCGTCAGGCAGTAATATTTCAGTGGTGAGTGTGACATAAGGAGCTTCATTGGTGAATGCATAGTATGGTTTATCAGTTAAGTTGAGGAGGCAGGGCTAGTCTATGCCTTTAGAGAGACTTGGCAATGGGTGCACATAGATTTCTACTGAGGAGCACAGCTACTGATCCAGGAGGCCTGGCAAGGAAGACATGTTATCACATAGAGGGTAGTGATTGTAATTCCCTTGGGGCATGATGGTGTCCTGTCTGCTACCAAAGGGCATTCTGCTGGGGTATCTAGTGTAGGCCCAGAAGGGCCAGACCCACGCCAGATTTTCAAGAAATCCACATGAAATAAATGTAAAGACAGTTAATCTGGATAGTATTCATTAGCATGGTCAGTGGATCTCATTAAAATCGGACATGTTTCCTACCTTCCCATATCTACATTGGACGCCACTGGAATACTGCGTCAGACAGGCACTTGGGATGGGCCAAGAGTCGTTACCCATAGAGAAGAGGCAATGGGTTTACAGCCCCATGGGAGGGGCTTTCAGGGTGAGTACTGGCCTGTGGCACAACTTGTAGGCACCTCCATTGGGGCAAGCTCTTTCCTTTCCAGTTTTGAGAGGATCTGTCAGTGACGGTGACCCCTATGTGTGAGGACAGCAACAGCCCTGAGGCTCCTGACCGTCGTACTGCTGCATAATGACTAGTTCCCTCCTGTCATTAGCTGCCTGCTGATGGAAACGGTGAGACTGCGGTGACTGCTCTGCAAATTTCTGTGGGACAGGGCAGAGAGGGTGAGATATGTGTCTGCTGTGGTGCCCGTCGCTCATGTGGCAGGAGCTGTATGTGACTCACAGGAGATGAGGCACTGCTTGTCCAGGAAGGTGTGAGTTCATATCCATGGACCCGCCAGCAGCACTTGGTCTAATCTCATGTCATCAGATCCCATGACAGCCACAAAATTGGACTAAATGGGCAAAGCATCATAATTAAAACAATGTGTCACTAAGGACGTTACGCTATCTCAGGGTGTGCATCATCCGATGTGTTACCCTATCTGTGTGTCATCCTCCATCCTGGAATACTCACTATTGGTGTATTAATGCTCGGTGTGTGTCTTGCACAGTCTCCTGAGGGTGCTCTGTAGGGAATATATGTGGTACACCTCTTGATCGCTTTAAATAATTTTAACTGTGTTGTACCTGCTCCTGGATTGCGCTGTACACCCGTGTTGTACTCTCTTCTGGAATTAACTTTATAACTGTGAGGGTTTTACACCCGGCTGCAGTGCTCAGTACAATTCAGTTTGGAATGAAATAAAGTACCATTAAAAATTTCAAGGACAATAAGTAGTCTGTTTAGAATTCATTTTAAAAATTAATGTTATTTAAAAAAAAAATGTCATGTTTTGCATGTTGAAACTAATTTAAAAAAACGTATTAAGGGTTGGACTTGGATTTGGCCTATGAAAGGGTAAAGGTTACAGTTAGTATTGGGGAAGGTTTTAGTTTAAGTATTGAGGATGAGGTGTGGAAGAAAGGAGATATGGTTAGGGTAAGGAATTATGTTTTGGTTGGAAGAGGGTATAGGGTTAAGTTAGGGTTTAAGAGGAAGAACTGGCATAACGGTTAGGATCTGAGTTGGATTTATGGTTCTGGTATAGTTACTGGTTAAAGATGTATTATTATGGGTAAGCTTGGAGTATGTGTTGGGATTATATTACAGTCAAGGTATGAAGATGGTAGTATTCAATTTTTTAAGATTGGTTTTGTATTTGCATTTCATAGTGAATTACATTTATGTACATTTTTTGTTTTTGCTACAGCATGTTTACTGCTACAGTATTCAGTTGTTGTGGGACTTTTCTCATACTTAAACAAGCATTTGCAAGGCAATGGGTCTCGTGTTTGCTCCAGTTAGAGCTATTAGTGTTGTAAATTCCTAACTGGACTTTTCTTGCCACATACATTGACAATGGAAAGTAAAACAGTTGACAGAAGCAAGCTGATTCAAAGCACTACCGCCGCCATGAGTGCAAGAGTTATTTCTCCCTGCGTGAATGTCTAGAAAGGATCGCAGCTGGGATGAAAGGCAAACCGAAATCAGAGGAGGGGCCATCACACGCTGTAACAGGAAGAAGCGTGACACAGTGTGATGGCCAGCAAAAATGTTCACTTAGTTATATCGCCTGGGGAGAAACTCAGCACCTATAAGAGGGACAATTCACAAAATGCACCAATAAAAATGAAGCATTTAAGACCAGCACAACAAAGAATGAATAATAAGAGTGGGTGTGGTTAAAATCCCACAGAGAGATTACAACAGACTAGAGCGCTTGCGTGCTCGACCCTAAAAATGTAATTTCACTTCTATGACTCCTAGTAAAAATGCAGCTATACTTCTTAAAACCTAATAACAGCTAAACACCTAAGGAGACCATGTGTACGTATAAATGCAATGAAAATGAGTGGTAAAAAAAACCAATGCAATTGCCATCCTAACGCACTGTAAATCCATGCATGTTTCTGATGGAGTTTTACCATGGGTGACCAGCCTTCCAGGGAACAATAACCACAAGAGTCCAGTTTCACTGGTTTGGATTTTAATACTCAACACTAACTAGAACGTTACTTAATATACGTTGTTTGCCATACGTTGGTTTTGTATAATTAATAAATGTTTGTGAAAATATTGTCATCACAGTAACAAGGGCGCTTGTGGTCTACAACCTGTATTTTGAGATTCACGGATAATGTACGATTGCAATGACTATAATGTTGGTATTGGTGCCTGAAATGGGTTAGCAGTTTGCGGACATAAAAGGATTATAATCATTAGGCCTTTTATAAATTGTCTACAGGCCTTTTACAGATCAGGTGACATATTGGCACCAAAGTGTGTTCCATAGTGGGGACTCACGGCACTTAAAGCACCTCTGTAATGTGTCCTCACCTGCCCTGTGGTTTACACATTGACCGTCTCAATATACAAGGGGGTAGGCGCACATTTCACCAGCATAGGTATTATGTGCCATAAATGAACACCGAGCCTTAAAATCTCAGCTGTTCCACCAGCCAAACAGATTTCTACGACTATGGGGCCCGTGCCTTCAAGGAAAACTACTCAATAAGGTATGATTTGAACTTTAAAAGTATGTCCGAGGACTTTTCTTTTGTGTGCATATACTTAGAAATGCTGAGTTAGCCTTTTCTGTATTTCCTTATTAATACTCGGACACCGCAGCATGGCTGCTCCTTGATGGTGTGGAGGACAGCAGGCTGCTCACTTCTCTTTTCCCTCCACTCCCTAAACTACTTCAGTGAAAACAGAAACCCCAGGAGGCTGGTGCCGAAAGTCTATTTTTTTTTTCTCAAGACTCTTTTCATATTACATTTTGAAACTAAAGTCGGTGCTTTAGCAGTAATTCACCAGCAATGGCCACATCAGTGAAATGGCCGAAATAACAGGGCTGTCTAGCCCGCCGTCCGCCGTCATTAACACAATAAAAGGAAACCGACAATACCCAAATAAGCCCAGCATGGTGCCGAAAGTCTTCATGTCCTTACTTCATTTCCAGTCATATGGCTGTGACCCAGGCAGCAGCGGGAAGGGAAACCGAGAGTTAGCTGACGAGCGGATTTGCGAAGACCTGGAAAGTTTTCCTTGTGGCCTCTAGGGACTCCAGCCAGGGATTACAAACCTCCATGTTGTGTTTGTGTAGGGGAGTTTCAGACACCGGTCTCATTCCATCGGTTCCAGCCTTCTGCAGAGTGTTGGCCGGCCTCTAGTCTTGGAACAGACAGTGTGAGATCCTTGCCTTGGTAGAGAGTGGTACAATCATTGTGAAAAGTTCAGCTCCTCGCATTTCTCCGGATCAGTGCAGAATTGTGTGGCGAATGCAAAGAAGACTGATTTGATGTCATTGGCGTTGTCCCAGGATGGCTCTTTACAACTGGAAAGAAAGTTACACCCGCGTCCAGGAATCAAGAAAAGAAGGTGCACCCTACCAGTTCACAAACCCAATAATTAAATGCTAGTGTCATATATCAGGATTTTCCTAACATTAATTTTTTCCCCTCACACAACAACTAATCATACCTCATCAATTCTTTGCCATTTATGCTGGAGAGGTTTTGGGGAATGCTGCTTGAATTAACACTTACAAAGTGCTGGAGCTAATATAGTAGGTTGTAGCTGGAGTTGTAGGTGGGAGCTACCACAGGACTGTAGTACTTTGTAATGGATGACGTTATTTATATAGCTCATATTAACTGCACAGATGTGCAATGGGTGCTGCTTTGCACCTCTGGCATGCCAACATTGAAAGCAATCCTCTCTCCGCTTCCACTACCTACCTTAGAGTGAAGACAAGTACAGGGGTTTGAGATGCCGGTGTGATAATGGAGTACAAAACTGCTGGTGATCTAGTGAAGCAAAGCCCTGTGTTTTTTGGCACTTGTATAAGAAGGTACTTGTGTGTTGCGTTGGCAGTAGAGTAGGGTACTGAAAGTGTAAACTTTTCAGTGGAGGAAAGCACAAAAGGGCTGGTGTGAGTCGAAGAAATGGTGGTAGTTGCAGAGCATCAGTGTAATAAAATACTACAAGTGTTATCACGTCAGGTTAAGTTTTGGCATACAGTGAAAGAAATGTACATAGCTGTTAGTGTGCTGCTTGCCTTTATGTACAGTGTGTGTGGCGACAATGAGCAGAAGTACAGCACTACCACGCTGTGATCACTCTCCTCAAACTGCAGCGGTAAGAGAAGTCAGCCATTGCGGCTATTCATACTGTTTTTCCCTGAGCTTTCCTTGTTCGGAATGATCAGAGCTTTTGCCTCTGCAATAGGTTTAATAGAATCACATGCCACAGGTGATTCCGATGGTTTTACACAATTCATCATTCCTGGAGTGTTGCCTCTTTGGTTCATTGCATTCTGTTGTGGGACATGCAACATTGAAGTTAAGTGTTTGATGTACAAGATGGGAAATTCAGCTACCGGGGAAAGTATTGAATTACTTTTGAAGGATCAGTTTCTACTTCTGCATTGCATGTGCCTCTAACACTCCCTGAGGTAGTTGTGAAGTGGCCTGTATGTCTTCCACGCTGGTGATGCAGTGTGTGAGACAGCTGCTGAGAGGCTCTGAAAAGATGGACCTGGGCTTAGATTTACACGGTGGACAAGGAAGGTCAGATTGTGTGTAAGATTTCTTCAAAGACCACTTGAGTGAAAATGCTGGAAGGTGGTGTCTTGGAATACCTTACTGAAATACAAACGGATAGCTGGGATGCTAGATATATGAAGTATACCATTTATTTTAGTGGGTTACGGGTAGTGTCGGAAGCTGCGCTCTCTGCTGAGGTGTAGCAGAACCAAGAGGTGTCCAGGGCCTTCTGGATCATGATTGGCTGCTACCTGTGTTTTTAAATTTGGGACTATGGGTAGAAAGGAAGGCCTTGTTGGTTGGTTATACTGGATAAAGAGGTGTCCACGTGAAATGTGATTCATGCAACAAGATTGTGTTTAGATGCAGTGTGCTAAAATGAGATTGTGGTTTGGTGGTCGTGGCAGAGGGAGGGGAATGTTTTCAACTCTAAAGAGAATGGAGGAAGGTTGTATGCATTGTAGGGGTGTGGCGGGCGCAGACCATGTTTCTAAACATGCCAAGGGACTGGGAATTTGTAGAAGGTTCCAGTGTGTGTTTGGTAAGAAGCAGTTGCTGTGCTGGGTACCCATTCCTTCAAGGTCTGGCGGATAGACAACTGTGGTTTATGGTGCCCCCTCACTCTGTGAGGCGGGCGAGAAGCACATTAAGATGCCAGTGACCAACAGCACCCAGGTGATGTTCGGTTCTCCCGAGTCCTGCCTGAGCTGAGTGGGGGCAGGGAGTAGGCTGGGTAAATGTTTGTTCTCTGGGGACCTTGAGCCTACGGTTCTGCTGTTTCAGCAGACTGTGGCTGCTGGCGCATGCACTTCCCATCCCTCCCACGTCTTGCACCCTGCTAGAAGCCCTCTCTGCTGGAAGAGGCCTTCCTTCATTTTGATCAGGTTTGACTCCCTGTGTCTGAAATAAACGGGAGCGTCGTAAGTCTCTCTTGGCTTCTTAAGTAAGCTGTCAGTGGGAGCGGGGCAGGTGTCCTGCTAAGTGCCTTATTCTAAATATTGGTGCAGGTACGACTCGTGTGCTGCTTGTTGGCTGGCTGTAAATGGGAGCAGGGTGTGTCCGGCTCCGGGGGCTGGTTCTTCATATTAGCAGTGCTAGGGTGGGTTGGAAACTGGCTTTAAAGGGTCGCAGTGAAGGTACAACCAGGGCAACTGGAATTAAGCGGAAAAGGAGGGCCAAATTGTGTGACAGGGTTGAGTAAATTATGCGGCATAGTTTGTAATAGTATTACTTCATTATTTCATCATTCTGAAACTTGGTAACACTGTCTGGGTGTTGTTTGCGCGTCATTATTATCCGTCACATCCAAATATAGCAATAAGCAACAGAAAGGTAACGAGTCCAGTTTCCCAAAGGGTCTCTTGCAGCACGGCTGCATTTTTTCATACCTTTTGAACCATTTGAGCTACGATTTTTTTCCTATTAAATTCTGCAGATTATGTGGCAGATAGTGAATTACGTGGCAATTGTAACAAATCTATAATAATGCGAAAATTGCCAAAGCCACACAATGGCATAATTCCAGTGGCCCAGGGTATAATTTCCAGGGTAGGGTGGCTGTAAAGGAAGCAATGCATGTGTGACTGGAGTACTACCTTCAAATCGGGTTTTAAATATCCCACTAAATATTGTATAGATATGGTTCACAATATCGTGGTAATCGATGTTCAGGATACAGTATTTCTGTAGGACACTATTTTTGTACTCGATATTCGGACATACAACTGGCGAACTCCACGGCCTCCCTGAAACTGGGAGCACTCGCTGTGCGTCCGATTCTAGGGCCAGGTTGCCTATGCAGGAAGAGATATCAGGTTATTATGTGGAGCTTTGCATGTAGAGGGGCATAGAAACGCCCTGCCAACGTGTATGCCATAAAGCCCTTGTTCTCACCTGGGCCTCTGGGGCTTCTCCAGGATAAGCCTGTTGCCACCTTGCTACCTTTTCTGTTCCTGAGCTCAGTCCTTGCCTTTGTTGATGCTTCTAGGGTTGGCATGTTGGTTCCTCGGTCTTTCTTCAAGTGTCCATCCCACACCCCGTCTTTGGAGATGTTTCAATCCCTGTCTTCTCTCCTGTTGTCCTCTCTTCCATCTTGAAATGCACAAGCCTCTCCTTTGCCGGTGGTCTGTATCTTTCTTCTGATTCGCAGCCTGCGATGTGTTCCCAGGGGCCCCGTAGGTTGATTCTGTCCACGTCTTTGGTGACTTTCTGCTCCTCCTCATCGGCTCACACCTGCTTCTTCGCCAGTTTAAATCCTATATTTACACAATGAAATTGGTTTCTGTGGCCTTTGCTTTGTTGGCATCTGATCGGGACATGGGTCGACACTTGTGTGATGAGTAAGCTGCGAGGCCGAGTGTGGGGTGGGAGGAAAGCGTCGCGTGGCTCAGCACCCCCAACTCTTTTCTTCATCCTGACTCATTCACAGCATCACGTGACCGGTCATTACTTACAAATTATCTCTGATTAATTGAGCCACATTAGCAGATTGATTGCCAGGCCCCAGATTAACCTGCCATTTTATTCCCTGGAATCCCTGGAAAGTGATTGATTTCATCATGACGGGCGACACTCCCTGGCAGTAGCTTCTGTGTGACTCTCCTTAATAGCTTTAAGGCGAAACTACTGCTCCCAAACCATCTTAAGTGATTTATTCCAATTCCTTTGCTGGAAAGGAAACTTGAAACTTTAAGACACTCCCGCACGTCTCTCCTTTTTCAGTAACTTCATAGCCCCTTGCGCTGGTTGTCGTCGCTATTCTGGCTCCGACGGCGGCCTTCAAAGCTGCCCCCTCCCCCCCTTACGGATTTAGCTTCCCGTAGGTCCTTCCATATCTCGTTATCCCAAATGACGTCATTTCAGGCAGGCCACATCCCCTGTTTCGTCACATTCTTTGCTTCTTGGCGAGGGTACCCAGCACCGTTCAACGCTCTTCTGTGCACGATGGTCCTTAAATATATTGTGCATTTTTTATGGATGCGGAACAGTCAACTACTTGACATTTACGAGCTAACAAGTTCGACGTGTTTTGTTTAAAGTAAATGTATTAAGAACAATTCATGGCTTGTGTAAGTTGAGCGTATTTTATATACGTGATGTGGGATACGTTCCTTAGAGGGACTGATGGAGCCTCAAAAAAGAACATCGAAGAGCCACGGTTCAAATTAGTCATTGAAAAACAGGGACTGGCAGGGAACATGGGTTCCATACAGTGAAAGTGCAGTGACGAAAGGCGGCATTTAATTAACCTGCCTGCTTCTGGCCAGGTTGTACAGCACTTCCAGGAGCGCTGAGGCGTTTGGTGGTCTTTGTTGCTGATGATATAACTCTCGACGAGAGGAGATGTAATATTTATTTTATATGTATGACGTGCTATTTTCTTTGATTATTTTTGCAGTCAAGTTTTGTGTTAGAGATTTTTTTTTTTAACTATACATGCCCTTGCGTTACCCGATTTGCTCCAGTTTTCCAATAAGAGATCCATCTCAGAGCCGCAGCCAGGAACCTCTTCTTGAATCCAAGTTAAACTCTATAAACCCCTTCCACCCTTGTCCCACTGTCTGGTTCCTGAGTTGACCAATAGGCGTTTTTGCCCTTTATATAGTGAGCCTCATTATTAATATAGGATCTATCTTTTTCAAAGCCGATTTGCTTCTGCTTGAGTAGAGGTTCTTCAGCCTAATTCGTTTTAAGCACATTGAGCTGCCCCCATATGATCGCTATTTGTCGCTCCTAAATTGAGATTTTTTTTTGTCTAATGCATAAACTGGTTTTATTTCAGCGGTTAATTACTCTCAACTAGCCTCTTATCAATCGTGACTCTGGCAAGTAGTAACCCTCTTACTGTCGCCTTAAATGCTTCTCAGTGCATTAATGGATTGGCGCCTCGTTTTTATTTCTGTTAAAATAATCTTTAATTCCTTTAAACCGTATCTGCTTTATTTGTTGGGCTTTTAAACAATCCCACGTTAAGCCTCCACATTTGTCTGTGGGTGCAGTCACCCAGACCTGTGAGCTTGTCTGTATAGAAAAAGCTCAGATTTGGTTGAATTTCCAAGCTTTAACTCAGACCCAGGAATGTGAAAAGATAGTCCATACGTGAATACGATGTATGCAACAGTGGGGGGAAAAAAGGATTAGCCAATTTTCTCCAGGTGCAGTGCGCCCCGCCCACAGCCATGAGTCATGTTTCATTTGGTACTTCTTCCCCCCAAAACTTTACCAGTGCATTTGTCATACAGCACTTACCCACTCCTCCCCGACTCAATTTCTCAACCTGAACTGAGATAATTGCTCTAATAGCTCCTTCTAATGGGGCTGTGGAGGTGCCCATTGGTCAGTGAGAAAGCTTTCAAACTCCCTCTGTCTTGCAGGCTAGATATCTTCTTACACTTTCCTCTCCTTGTGCTGTACAATCACACATACTGGGTGTCATTGATCCCCTGACGAAGGGACACCCACTAGACCCCTTACAACCCCATCACAATACTTGCAGCCCTAATGTAATGCATTTTTTTTTGGTGCCCCTTGTAACCACTAGCTTTCAACTAATAAACCGAGGTGCTGCAGATATTAGAGGTTGCAGTCTCTGCTGCACTGTGGACAGCCTATCAGTGAGGTCCATTTATCTGTCACCTCTCTTTAGGGTTCATATTCTTCATATCACCCATGATTCGGACTGTCCCCAATGTGAAGGTTGAGTTGTCGGAGGGACTATGCCCTTACCAAGATGCAACATGGATTGGCCCTCTTCCTGTGTGTTAATTGTTGCATCCTTGTCCTGCCAGCAGGATCGTAGCAAATTGTCGCACCCACGCGTAACAAATACTTTTCCTTTGTAATTCTTGTATCCTTGGAGGAAGACCTTTCCGGGCTTGAGCGCTAACCCAGACACAACATGGATTTGGCTGCCATATTACTGGAAAAGGCCTTTTGTGCCTGCTAGTTTGTTCTTTCCTTGAGGGGAAAACAAATAATTTGGCCTCCGTGTCTCTGGATCATGAGTTGGAATTTTTGAGGGGTTTGCTGTCCAGTGGACACTGATGACATTGATGAAAAGAAAGTATTGTTTTTTCTTTTATATGGATTTGAAGATTTCCTCAGAACACACGTTTGAGCCCTCTGTCCCTTCTGTTGGGTTCCTAACTTGACCCAATTTTAATGTCTTCACTTGTGTCCATATGTGCTTTTGTCTTTGATTTGAAGAGCGTTACTGTAATTTGCATGCATTGGTGGGCTGCCTCATTCTTCTTACATTTACTCCCTGCAGCTTCCAGGTGTTGCTTCATGCATTGCATGTCTGATCTTAAGTCTGACGTTCCTTTGCCCAAGTCTGCAATGATATTGTTGAGATTGTTGCTTGTGTTTTTCAGTGTTTCTAACTTTAGCTCAGCCAGCCAGGCATGCTTTTAGAACTTTTTTGGTCAGTGGTTGACCTGTTTTGGAAGCCATCATTCTTGCTGCATTTCTTTAAGTGTCTGCTGGAAGAATCTGATATTCTTTGGCTTTTGTAATTTTTGTGGTCTTCACATTCGGGGAGTAATTGCTAGCTCCTTCCATGGTGACCCAGGTTGGCCTCCACTCATATGATAGGTAGTTCATCATGCACATCACATGGTTGGTGGCCTTGCTGCCTTAGTGCTTCAGTTGAATATTATAGGGCTCCCCCAGGTGCCTGAACCGCATATCTTGTGGTTGACTTCCTTGGTGTTTACACTCTGAGTTTCACATGAACTTCTAAGATATCCAGCGTCTGGCGAGTTAAACCTCCCTCCAAGTTGTCCATGGTAGGGTGACGGGAGTGTTTGATTTGTGTACCTCTGTTCTACGTTGTCACCATTGTGTCCAGGCTCGGAGTCACCATCTATTGACCCAGCCTGAAGTGTGGTGTCTCACCCTTAACCTCCAGTGCAGAATTTCAGGTCACTCAAGTCGTTGTCAAGGATATGGGTTTCTTCAAGTACTCCTGCTGAGCAGCTTTTCCCCCCTAAGGTGTTTACACATATTGCTCACTGTAAACATTAATTTGGCAGCATTCAGGAGATATTGCTCTTCAGTTTGGCCCCATAGCACTCTTATTTTGGGGGAGGGGGAAGTCTTTATGAATAGGTCGTCCTATCTTCACTCCTCTCTCCTGTATGGCACAGGTGCAGCAGTACCTTGCATGTTCTGAAGGCTGGTGTTGGCTGTTTTGCCAGGGCATGAGCTGCTGCCCTTGCGCCCCTGTGGTAGCAACTCCCACTGAGCCACACTGCTCTTTTTTCCTTGGAACACTCATCACATCCACATCTGTTGGAGGCTGATCCTGCATATAGTTTGGGAGCTGCATGTACTGTCTCTGCTCGGTGTGGTTACTGAGTGCCATCTTGCCACCAGCAAGCAGTGTCCAATCTCAATCACTCATCTAAAACCTCAGTTTTGGCAGCCGCCTTTGTCGCTGAACTCCATCCATCGGAAACTGGTGGCTTCTGCAGTGAGCCTATGACATTGGGGCCTCCTGCATTAAGGGAGAGTTTGTGCCCTGAATGCTCGCTGAGGTCTGTGATTTGCAGCTCACTGGGTGACAGTCTTTGGCCCTGTTCAATTTCTTATCAGTAATGAAGGTGGCATTCTTCACACCTTTCCTCCTGTATGTGGTATGTTTGTTGGACAAGATTCCTTAAATTAATCACACACTTTTCAGACCTCTTTTTTATTTTTTAGCTGGGTTTTTCTGAGATTTAAAACATGTTGGCTTGCATTAGAGGATGTATTTCTTGGGTAGTATCTTGTGGCTTTAAGGAGATGTTTCTGGGAGGTGGCTGGATTTTTTCCCCCTCCTATTTTTCCATACAGCTCTCCTCTGTTGGGTCAGATGGAAATATATATATTTGTTGAATGAACTCGCCTTTTCCATAAGTCTTATTGGGTCAACCTGGCTAGGATATTTGTTAGATGTGTTATTTATTTTTTTGAGGTGTAAACTTGTCGATGCTTCATTAGATGAGACGATTGATTAAGACGTCTTGGGTATTATGTTTTGTTTTAGTGTCTAGCGGGGGGCTATCTTTTCCAGAGTTGGTATGTCCATATTCCATAGTTCTGTTGACCAAGTTACCTCCATCGCATTTGGGCTAATGGGAAGGTGAGCTGGAGATGAAAATGTGAAAGTAATGAAGGCATATTTCGACCCGTCTACTGGAACGGGAGTACCAACTTTTAGAGTGTACTTTTTTATTTTTTGTTTTTTTAGATATGAGTTGAAGGAAGCTACCTTTATGCGTGGCAAAACTGAAATGGTGATTAAGGTCATGTATATCAATAAAAGACAAAGCGCTTTCTGTTGCTCTGTCTTTATTTGACTCCCCTTTTAAGTTAAAGTCCTTTAGAATGACATTGACTGTACAGGTAAAGACTCAATTTATCATGTAGATAATTACGTTTTCTGTGAATTGTTTTTTTCTTGGACTTTGGCACTGGGTCTGAAATCCTAACAACTTAAATGAAGAGATTTTGAGGTCTGTGGGTTGGTTTTTGGAAAGAGGAGTGTGAGGGAGCCCAAAGAATGGGGTCGTTGAGATTAGGTGTGTGGTTCACTAGTGCTCTGCACTCAGCCCGTTCTTGCCAAGCAGTGATTAAAGCCTTCAGGAACAGTGGTGCCAAGACTGGGTTGTGAGGTTTGGGTTTACCACGCCTTGGTGAGGACCAGTAAGTCGAACTTGCGTAAAAGGTCTAGTATTTCTGAAATATTTGTGAAGACGTGGAGGCGACCACAGTATCTTTGCAAACGTTTGTTTGCTCTAGGCAAGCTCACTGGTGTTCACTCAGAACCTACGTGCGGAGAAGATTATCATTTTTGTGGTTCAGGTAGAACCATCCTGTGGAGATTTTGTTCACAAACAGTGCTAAGTTACCAGTGCTCTGGGCTCTGTGTCACTTACAGGTGTTTTTTAGATTACTATTTTATAGTCATTAGTGCTTTCTGTTCTGTGGCTTGTAGTTGTGTGTGCCCTCACACTTCCAGTAAGTTTTTGCTTTCACTGCCATCAGACTGGGGTTCCTTTTTTCAAACAAGCTCAAATGCACCCCTAGGCTTTTGGGATTGTGCTGAGGCAAAAACGACTCTTTTGTTCCGTGCCCTGACCATAGAGAAGCATGGTGAAAGTATAAATACTTGCTCACCCGTTACAATAAGGAATTCTCCTGGAGGGGTCATACAAGAGAATTGCTGGAAACCTGGCAAGGGTTGGGCAGGAGGGGTATCGGTTGGGATGGATTATTCGAATAACATTTGGAGCACTGTTAGATCTACAAATGAAACACTGCAACACTGTATTTGAATGCTACTGGCGTACTGTGCTTGTCTGCATTGCTCTTGATGCTGCCGCACCCTCCTTCTTTATGCCTGGTACCCTGACATATTAAACATTGTTTCAAGCCTTAAGTCTTGTGTTCGAGAGGCCAATTTGATGGACACTTTTGGTAACACTGTAAAGCTTAGAGGTCTGTCTTTTGTATAAAGGACAGTGTATTTGTGCACATCCTCCCCTAGAGAAGGGACTATAAGGGAATCCAAGTGTGGCTTATTGTTAAGTAGCGTGGTTCTGTGTGTCCTATCACCTGAGACTTAGAAGTACTATTTGTTTTGTTTTTTTAGGTCGAGTCTGCAGGAGCATGTGTTACCGAGATTCTTGTGTACAATAATGATATTGGAACCCGCCCATAGCTAACCGTTTGTCATCATTGTCGCTCCTCTTTGTTGCCCTCTCATTGGGCAGTGGCTTGCTATGCGTCACTTCCATTTTGGTCTGTGACCCACGGACCAAGTACAGAATAATTAGCTTTAATAAGTATCCTTCCGCTGCCATCTGCTGCTAGAGCTGCGATTAAGGTGAGCTATGATGCGGTCAACGTAAATAAACCACACTCCCTATTTCTTCTCCTGTCTCAGCAGGACGCACTGTGAACACTCAGAATCCAGTTGGTCAGAGACTGTCAATTCTGAGTGTGATTCATTCATTCATTGGAGCCAGTACTTCATTTGTGGTGGTGTTTGCCGGTGGGCATCAACACCCGTTACTTTGGGGTACCAAGGCTCTTTTCACTTCTTGCCATGCTGCTGCCCCAGCCCAGACCCTAGCCAAACTGCTTTGGGTGCCTCTGCTTCCTGTCCTTTATACCCTCACCAACCCAAATGCTGTTATTTCTGGTCGGCACAGCTGGGCTCACACAGTTCACCACTACCTTTGTGATCTCCTACTTTTCTGTGTCGCCAACGATTGTCCATGGCCTACCAGCAGTCCTGCCTGCCTCAGATTGAACACGAGCCTGGCCCCAAGTCCCCATGATCTTCTAGCAGGTGATCTTTTGGGCATCGAAGCGCCACACCTGTTACCCGACAAAGCTGCCAGCAGCGACATTAAACGATGCTGTGAATTTGGCCACCAGCGCCTATTTTTAAAAACCAGGGCATCTATCCATCCACCTGCACTCGCACTATCGTCTATTCTTGCATGATTCCATTGTCCATACACCAATCTATCGATCCTTTCAACCGTTTCCATTATCCAGGGCATTCGTCTGGTCATGCATGCATCCATCCTGCTATACCGACTCTGCCGTTCACTCATCCCCCGATCCATGTACGCATTCACAAGGACACCATTCACTCATCCACTTGCAGTCTTCCATCTATCCATCCTTCCACCCATCCATCTGTCCAACATCCAGAGCATTCATTTATTCATCCATTCATGCATCCATCTATCCTTACTGGCACTCTCCTGGACTGGCATCCACCCATTCATCCATGTATTCATTCACCAGAGCATCCAGCCATTCCCATACAATCTCCCATCCATACCTCCGCCTGTCTATCTTTCCTCGCACTCATCTATGTTTCCAATAACTAAAGCCTCAAATTATCTACACATGATCTCACATCAAACCACATTCAGCCTTCTGCATCCAAAGAAAAGAGACTTTGGCATTGTCTTACCATGGTTGAATGCTTTATTTTTGGCGAGGTCACAGGAAGTTTCCGGCTCAAAGAGCACCAAATGTAAACATCCCCCATGAAGTGCAGACGGCGACAGCCTTCGTCTTTAGCTCACAACCCCCGCTGAGTGCACGCTGTTCATTCATATATGGTAATTCTACACGACTCCAGCTGCAGAAGGTGCTGATTAACCGCGGGATGCACACTTGTGCTTTAAAATGATGCCCACCTCCCTCTTCTCCCTTGTGTTTCAGCAGGACACTCTGTGGACGCGCGGAACCCGGCTGCAAAAGGTGCCGTGTACCAGCGGGACACAATTCATGTAGCTTTATTTCCAGCGGAGGGGTACCGAAGTCGGCGGCTGTGCTGCTCCGACAGTATTGACCTGCAAACAAGGAGCAAAAACTGCCGTTTTCCTGCATGTTAAACAGAAAGCTTTTACATTTACAACGCTTTTTGAATCGTGCATTTATTACATTTTCATAAAGTGCCATCAGATATAAGTGATGTGCTAAATTCTCTGACAGCGTAGCAGCAATGTCACGTTGTAGTTGTGTGACCAGTAACTGCAGTGGCGACGGCCATGTCACGTCATGACAGCGCCCGTAGAGCTCATTGGTAAGGCTTAGCTCCTAGTGTGAAGCTGGGTGTCCCAACCCCGGAACTCTCTCCTGGCAGCTTCCTCATTTTAGCAGGATATTCATGACATTTTCCAACAATGCTTGACAATGGAGAGGGAAATAACATAATGGCCAGAGGTGCTGGCTTTAGCAGTGGGGAACCAGGTTCGAATGTTGGCGTCGGCTCGTGCAAAGCGCTCCAATACCTTCGGGTCGAGCTGTCGCTATATAAAACTACAAAAAGGGGTATCCCAAAAATCCACCTTCTTTTATTTCAAAGGACTGTGTTTCCGAAATTAGTTTTGAAGTGCAGTCATTTTCTTGGACTTTCGTTGTATATATGTAGCTTGTGTGCACACGTTACCCATGCACCATATAGTGTTTCTATTTAGTCATGTGATATTGTTAGCAGTGCTTCTTATATGGAATGGTAACTCACCATTAGTGAGTAATGGACAATACAAAGATTACAAAGCAGAACATGTCAGCAAGGCATTCTTTACAGTGTGCATACATTTAGTCTTAAAACTGCTTGATAGTGCTTTTTTTAACCATTCTGTTATCCACCCACACCCGCCCTTCCGTTCACCACCCACACCCGATTGCGAGAGCCAATAGCCTGCCCACGGCGTGATCTATTGGCTTTGCCAATACTTGTTTCATAAAGGTGCTCAGACCATCTGCTGACCTGGGGGTGTACTTGGATCTGTAGCTGTCCTTACAGAAAAGCACAGCAAGTTACAGGCCGCCCCCTCATGTGTGGGAGCTATACCTTCATTTATATTTAAGAGGCAACATGTTTCTAACACGCATTTTGTACAAGAGGGCGTTGTGGTACATAGCACGATGAGCAGAAGGGATGGTTGACCAAACAGAGTGATAGTGTAAAGGATCATAGGTGACTGAGTCTGTGAGGGTAAGCAGCAAAAACAGTCCTCTTAAAATAGAACGAATAAGAAAAACACATGGCACAAATAGAGATGTTTACCACTTGAGAGGTAGTTGCCTCCTAGTGGTAATACAAGATTATTATTTAGGGCCATTTTACGTGCCAGGATTGACAAGCTTTTCTCAGATAACTAGTAAAAGTGAGTTCCAAATGACACCCAGAAGGTTACAAGGCTGGAACACAAATGTAGCGCAGAGCAGTTTGGTGAGACGAAAAGCATCTTAGGTTACAGAATGCTGGGCAAGGGTGTTGAATAGGAGTCCGTCGCTTGTGACTGGATACTGGCGTTAATTTTTTTTTTTGTCAATAGCCAGCCAACCTCATGTTCATGAGATGCGGTAGATGTATGCCTGAGAAGACTATGAAAGGTGGTGGGGATAGGGTTGAAGACCTTGCCCAGGAGAGAGAAAGCATGCTGAGGCAGACCCACCAGTAGATTGTTATAGTAGTCCAGCTTACTATGTACTAATGAGCTTTAGCCGTGCAAAAGGGGATCCGTGGGCAGATCTTTCTCATTTTTAATAGTTGCTAACTCACTGCTGCGGCTATGGTTATAATGGAAGAATCCATACACATGGAAGGCCAGAATATAAAAAAAATAGGATGTTGCTCAAGAAGGCGAAGGTCTGGGTACTGGGAGTAAAGTAGATAAACTAGGTGGGGAATAGGTACAGATGGAGAAGGGATGTATAAGAACTCCACCTTTGATGGGTTTGGAATTAAGTCTATCCGGTGATGGATGACAATATTTGTGATGGGCAGTAGAATGAGAAGGTTTGTAAGGAGAGTAAGACTTTGTCTTTGGTATAGCGATCCTATGAGAAACCCAATGAAGAGAAAATGTCACCAAAGGAGATTGTGGGGAGTGAGAGTGAAAACAAAAGTACCTAAGACTGAGCCATGGGGGACACCATGTGGTAGTGAAGTGTGTGAGGAAAACCTGGGAGTCTCTGAAACGAATAAAATAGTAATTGGTTGCCCTCACACATTATTTCATCCTTTTTTGCTTGCTGCATTATTGCTGAAGGGGACAGTGTAAATTAAATCACACTACACCCCCTGCATGAGAGCACAGTCCAACCAAATTGCTGGGTGACACTTTGGAATCCTGGTTGATTTGCTGAGTCGTAAGTCTGCCATTTGAAAACAATTCTCTGCTGAAGCTCTTCTGAGATTGATACACCAAGGTCAGTGTGCCCAAGCAACCTTTTGTGCTACTGCAAGGGGACATACCTGTGATGGAATACTTTTGGCCAGCCACAGTTCAGAAAATCTTTAACATTTGCCGTTGCAGATGCTTTGAAGGGCCATTTTATACATTGCTCTCATTCTTTGACTTGATGAGTATGCTCTGTGCTGTATTAAGAGGTCAGCAGGTATGTTCTCTGAAAGAGAAACTTTAAACATTGCAGGATATACAATAGTGGTAGAGGCCCTTGCCTTCCTGTGCGGCCTGCTCACAGAGCTCAAGATCTGACCTGTGGCCCTTGCAGGGTCAATGGTGGTGACTGTCACCAATGGTTGCCAGTGGCACCCTGCGGGCTGATACCTTATTATCAAGGTCCCTTTGGTCCATCCTTCGATCCTTCCTTTGTCCTTCACCTGTTGGAATCAATACAATCTGTGCTGTGGATTGAAAACCCCTTGTTTGATTTCTAATTCTTCAAGCACTCAATAATCACGCACTAGAAATGAACTACTGCAAAAACAACAAGATGATGGATGAAATGCTTGAATTAATCACAGCCACTGGCACTCCCTCGGGCCATATCCCAATTCATCGTTCTTTTCCTCCTGCCATGCCACATCAGTTAGGGCCCAGCCATATGCAAATCAGTCTTCACCCTGCTCCCCATAGGAACAGTCCAGCCCGAACCGCCAGGCCAGGTCCGCCTGGACCAGAAACAAGCATCCTGGGACTGGTTTCGGGGTATCACCCTTCATCATCCAGGCTAGCTTGAATCTAGTGACACATTGAGCCCAGGACCCACTTCTATGTATACCTGGCACACACAGGGCGGCAGATGCAAAAACAACAAGGTGATGGATGGAATTAATCTCAGCCACTGGCAATTGCTCGGGCCACATTCCAATCCATTGTTTCTTTCCCCCACCATGCCACACCAGTTAGGATCCAGCTATATGCAAATCAGTTCTGATCCTTCTCCCTATGGGAACAGTCTGGCCTGAACTGCCTGGCCAGGTCCTCTCTGGACCAGAAACAAGTATCCTGGGACTGATTTCGGGGTACCACCTGTCACCTGCCAGGCTAGCTCAGCATTACATCCATCATCCGTTCTTTTTTCATTTGTCACCCTTAGTTGGAAGTGTATGCTGAGACATGGGTCGCTTGTCAGCTATGCCTCTGGATTCAAGCTAGCCTGTCTGATGGGGGAGATTAAAAAAAAAAAAAAAAAAAAAAGCAAAGGAGTTCCTCTTGTAGTAATGGTAGAACTGTCCTTAATGCTTATTTGTACCTGTGCATTCCTTTGCCTTTCCCTTTGAACTTGGCCTGCTTTGTTATCTCCCTCTCACTCTCTTTCCATTGTCACTTTGGAGGAAGCTCGACCTCACAACCAGTGTCCTTACACTTGTCACATCTCTGAGTTTGAATAATGGATGGTGCCAACCTACAGATTTAGTGACCCCATTCTGGCATGCAGGCTGATCGTTGCGATAGGGTTGTTTGACTGTTTCATCTTGAAACTTTACTTAGAAATGGTCTAGCTTTTGGTTGTAAAAGGCTAGAACAAGCCCATTCCATTTTCAGATGTTCTATCTGCCTCCTCAAAACCACAACTTTTTCAAAATATATGAATAATTTTGGTGCATGCAACAGTGGATGACTGTTGACAAACACACGAGGTCATGCTACAACAGTAATAGACCTCACAGTATCACTGTAAACAAAGATCATCTTGAACCAAGAAGGCAAGGGGTGGGCACTGTGAGTGATCGAAAGAGTGACTTGCAGGGATCTGGCAGTGCAGGAGCAAAAAACGACCATTTGACCTTAAGGGCAGTTTTGTTGACTTTTATAGAATGTTTTTTCCTTTAAGAACTACTACAATTTATTGTTCCTGTCATCCTTTAGCCTGCTGGCTATGGTTACCAGACTCCTTGATGGACATGGGGCCTTGAGTCCGTCCTGTGCTCTCCACCTCCTACCTCAGAGCCCCAATATAATGTGTTGAAGGATGTTGGCAGTCCAGATTCCTCAGCGAGTTAATGCTCTCCGGTGTCATATGCTGCGATGTTCAGGTCGAATCCCGGGAAGACTGACCTCGCCTTCATCCTTGCAAACATGGTAATTAGTTGTGCTTCTTTTTTCAAAGCGCCACTTATGCACATTCCATGGACGAATAAGTGATCAGCCATGCATATGGCGTGGCCAGAGCCCTATGGAGAACCTTCCCGCCCCTCACCCTGTGTCTGAGGCTGAAGTCCGCGGCGGTATCTGGAGTTAGCTTGGCTCGCAGTTTCTACTCTCCGCCTTGCTCGTGAGTAGCAGCGTCCGCGGTGCTGGCTCCTGACCTTGCCTTTGTGCTTCCCGCCAGTATTGGGCGTGAGGCGGCCTAGTACTGACGGCCCAAGGGATGTTCCTTCCCTCTCATTAAACCTTTGCGCCTCGGGAAGCCATGCTGTGGGGACGGCCTGCACGAGCCATGTGCTAATGACTGCTCCAGAAGCTGACGAGGTCCCTGCCTTTTTCCGGGGATTCAATCATCATCGAAACCCCCTGCCTCTTTTCTGCTAATTTTCACTTCTCTTCAGAGCTAATTCATGCCGCGAGCCCGCCGGGGCGAGATCATTTCCAGCATCAGGGCCGAGCTCGCCTGCTTTGTTTCCTTGTGCGCTTCTGACACTAGGGAGCGGGCAGGGTTCCTCTGAAGTGTCAGAGCAGGGGTGGGCTTGTGAGAGGGGTGCAGTGCGTTTCACTAGCTTCAGTGGCTGCTCTGACTGGTTGTCTTGCAGGAGTGGTGAGAAGAGGACTATTGTACAGAGAGTGGAGTGGGTCTGCCAGCCTCCCGGCATGGGTCCCTTCCCCTACAGTCTGCTGTTCAGCAGCTTCTGCCTTGCAGAGGGTACCGAATGCCCTTAGTCCATTGCTCCATAGCTAGCCCAGCAGCTTCCCTAGCAGTCCTTTCTGCTGTTTCTAATTGCTGCTCCTATTAAGTCTTAATGTTACCCGATTTAGTTGTCTGTGTATTGACCTTGGAATGTTGAAGGCTGAGCTGGCTTTTCCTAAAATCTCAGCCACTGGCAATCCCTTGGGCCGCATCCTAATCCGTCGTTTTCCATTACACAGGGCTTTAACACTGACAATTGCGACCCCGCAGAGGTATCTCATGGCCTGTGCATTGTAGTCGAACCTCGAATCTCTGCTATCCTGGACGCAAAATCATTTCACAACATAACCTCAGACTTAATCCACTTTAACCATGAACCATTCAGTAAACTCTCGGATACAATAGGGGTTCGGATAATGTCTGCTTATTTAACATAACTATATAATTTGCTAGAGCAGTATTATATGCTGTAAGCATACGGCTTTACACCTTTGTCAGCTTGTCTCGCCCTACTCATTGCAACGCAAGGCTTAATGAATAATGCAAATTGAAGAGAGTATAAGGGATTCATCGATCGTGTCCTCTGAGATAGGCTGAATGGTTTCTTCGAACAGCATTACTGGAGATCTTAGCTGCAAGGTTATCGTATAGTAATTTCCACCACTCTTCTTAGTGCCTCACGAAGAAAAGATCACTCAGGTCAATAAAATGTCATCTAGCTCTACAACCATTGCTTAGATCAGCATGTTCAAATTATGTGGTGGGGGAGGGGAACCCACCTCAAATTGTGTGGTTGATTTGGCAGGGACGAACACAGCCCCACATGGTATTATCAGGTCTGGCTTGTGGAGGTGTAACTAAACTTCAGCCAGTGTTTTGATGTCCAGATTTAGTAACGGCAGTGGCTTACAAATGAAGCATCTACAAAGGGGTTTGGCTGCACAAATACTGTGATAAGGGTCTCTCAATTACCAGGAGTAAGAAAGAGAGATTTAAATGCCTTCTCATACATTTTCAGTCTCTGGAAAATGCTTAACGCTAAATGTTATTATGAAATTCATCTGTGATGCCATCCTTCCACTTTCCTGGTTTTGACTAGTGACACCTATTTCCTTCTTTGCAGCCTTCAGCATCAGTCTATTGCCCTTCATCAATCCAGGCAGGAGCCTCTTGTTTTAAATAGCTCTCTCATCAACAAAGTTTACAAGTTCTAAAGACTGGTTATACAGTCTAATGGTGTTACTCATTGCTGTACCATCTCTGAATAGAGGAGGCAGCCAACCTTGCCTGGGCTCCCTGGGACTGGGGAAGTGACACTCAGTGGTTGTTGCTGTGATCTGAATTTTCGTCAGGAGCTGGGGCAGTTAGGAAAACCTGCAAAGCCAAGCTTCTGCCTCAGTTTGCGGGTGGTGGCTCAAGATTGCTTAGTCAGTGCTATAGAGACACAGTGAGGGGGCTGCAAGGGGAGAGGGCAACCAGTATTAAAATGTGACGGGCTGGGGCCGCTGCCCTCTTTCTCTGCCTGGCACCCTGTACATTATGAATGCAGTTGTGACCTGCATCTATGTTCCTCTTCCTATCCATAGCCCTTAACAAGTACTACAACTCCAGAGCTCTGTGCTCGGTAAGTTAGGGAGGGGAAGGGATGTATGCTTGTGCCAGTGGACCGAGTCATAACCCCATTGCCCAGGCCCATCTCCCAAAGAGCGCTAGGTTGGATCCTTCTTTTGGATTGACTTGGATGTAGGTATTTTTTTTTTTTGTGTTTTTTTTTTTAGTGGCTCAGCTTGAATTTTGGAACAGGTTCCCTTGGTATTGAGCAGTGACTGAGTTTGTCTTTGAGAAAATCCACCAGTGTCCATATGAGGTAGTCCGAGAGGCCCAGGTCAATTAGCTGATGTTGGAAAGGCCAGCTGGGTGGTCAGTCATGACTCTAGGGAAGCTGCTGATCAAATGCATTTTCTCTGTTAATTGATGTATATAATATTTGTAGTTATATGAATGTAATGACTGTTTATTCTTGTTTTGTGAATAAATGTGGCCGGAGAATGTGATTTTCATGTCTATCAATAGTAGGTGTCAGACTGAGTTCTTGAAGGGTGGAAGAATATTGTTCATTGAGTATTCTTGCGCTTGGGCCTTGCCACCTTTCCTTGGAGATGTCCCTCATCTATGTGCATTATATGCTTAGCAACTTCTATACATGCTAAATTAGTACTGCTTATTTCTTGTATAATCAGTCTTGACTCTGCTCCAGCGGGAACAGTCCTGACTGAACTGCCAAGCCAGGTCCACCTTGAACCAGAACACAAGCAAGGCAGGATCAGTTTCACCGTAGTTATGGGCTCATCAGCTGCATATAGCTTGGTTACAGTGACCGTGTGCATGGGACCTCTATCTGTGCATGCCTGTTCCACTCGGGGTGCATACTGAAATATAAAAAAAAAAGTGATGGATGGAGTTCTTGAATTGATCTCATCCACTGGTAATTACTCAGGGCCTCATCCCAGTATGGCTCAGGGAGGGCTTGCCTTGGCAGTTCAGGTTGGACTGTTCCGATTGGAGCAGGGTCAAAACTCATTTGTATATAGCTGGGCTCAAACTGAGGTGGCATGGAGTGTAAAATAACAGTGGATTAGAACTGATTTGCATATAGCTGGGTCCAAATTGAGGTGACATGGTGTATAAAATAACAATGGATTGGGATGCGGCCCCTACTAATTACCAGTGGCTGAGATTAATTCATGCATTTCATAAAACGCTTTTTTGTATACTTTAGTCTGTCATAAACACCGGCTGCATTGTGCGTGCCCTGTAGGACAATTCCTTACATTTTCTTCCATGGATTAGGTAGGTATTTGATCGCCTAGGTTACTAAGCGAATGACAGTAGACAGTGCAGTGGTACCTTATGCTATTATAAATGCTCTGTAAAAGCCTGGCCAGGTTTGTCACAAGTAAAATTGTTATATATATATATATATATATATATATATATATATATATATATATATATATATATGAATTTTAAAGTAATTGTGCATCTCAAATTATCGACCTTCAAGTCCCAACGTAACTGACTGCTACTCATTTTCTCATGCATCTCAAATCTGACCTCCTTCCATGCGTAAGTGGGATTGGCAAACATAAGCCTATCACCACAACCATATTAAAAAAATTATTAGCAAACTACATTAAGGGAGGAGGGAAATAGATCAGACCTCTACCGGTGTACATGCATCTTTACTGTTATGACGTACACAGAAAAGCAGCAGGACTTGCTTATTTTCATTAATGTTTTTGAATTAGCCCCCGAATCTGAGACAGTAATCTATAATGCACTACAATATCAATGCACATATCTAATTGAGTTAACCCTGCTATTCTCTCCTTTAGTTGCGGAAAAAAGGAGGCCTGCCTGGCAACCTGAAGGTCAATGTCACATCCCACTGGGTCGCTCTCCCGTTTTTCTGGGTTTCTAGTGTTCTTCTGAGGCATTGATTATGGGTGCCTCGTGAGTACATGAATCCTGCGCAAATACTTGTTTGTGGATGGGCAGCAGTTACAAGACGAAATAAAGTCATCACCTCTTGAGTTTTCTCCAGGTAGAAATTGAGGGAATAAAATGCCTAGCATATACTGAGACCTGCTTAATTTGGTGCGGAAAATCTGCATGTTATGCACTATTTTTGCAGGACTTAAGTTTGAATTGAAGTAATACATCACCCTGATAAATACTAAATACTGAATACTGGAGTATCTGTATTTATCCGGGTAATACATAACTAATGGCTCTCAGGAGTCTTCGTTATCAGGGCCTTAGCTGCACTCTGGCCAGGTTGCTATCTTGGGGCCTTAGTCTTGTGTTTCTCTAGACACAGTATATGGGCCTTGTTTCTGTAATTCAGTCCACATGCTATGATTTGATAGTGTGGGAATGTTTGAAGGGCGACTCAAAGAGATACAAACTTGCTCAGTTATGCATACTATGGCTGGGGTTCAGGGTTCGTAAATAGTGTTTTTTTTTTTTTTTTTTTTTTGACCGAAAGTTCCATCTCTCATATCTGCCTAGTTTCTTGCAAGCCCACAAACCGGATGTAATTCATTTTAGATTGGCCTTCAGTATTTTTTATTTTCTCCTATTTCTGCATGACCTCTTTCTCATGTAGCTTGATAGCCAAATCTGGCCAGCACCACTCAGCTTTATTCATGTAGGCATATGGCTGCTCACACTTATGATTTTTGTGCCAGCCAGTCTAATTTCAACACCACTTCTTTAACCCCTTCGCTGCCAGGCCTTTTCCCCATCCTGTGCCGAGCCTTTTTTTGGCTATTTGGGGCAGTTCGCGCTTAGGCCCTCATAACTTTTTGTCCACATAAGCTAGCCAAGCCAAATTTGCGTCCTTTTATTCCAACATCCTAGGGATTCTAGAGGTACCCAGACTGTGTGGGTTCCCTTGAAGGAGGCCAAGAAATTAGCCAAAATACAGTGAACATTTTGTTTAAAAAAAAAAAAATAACAATTGGAAAAAGTGGCTGCAGAAGAAGGCTTGTGGTTTTTTCCCTGAAAATGGCATCAACAAAGGGTTTGCGGTGCTAAAATCACCAGCTTCCCAGCTTTCAGGAAGAACAGGCAGACTTGAATCAGAAAACACAATTTTTCAACACAAATTTGACATTTTACTGGGACATACCCCATTTTTAAAAAAAAAATGTGCGTTCAGCCTCCTTCCAGTCAGTGACAGAAATGGGCGTGAAACCAATGCTGGATCCCAGAAACCTAAACATTTCTGAAAAGTAGACAAAATTCTGAATTCAGCAAGGGATCATTTGTGTAGATCCTACAAGGATTTCCTACAGAAAATAACAACTGAAAAAGAAAAATATCGAAATTGAGGTGAAAAAAAACATCACTTTTTCTCTACGTTTTACTCTGTAACTTTTTCCTGCAATGTCAGATTTTCGAAAGCAATATACCGTTACGTCTGCTGGACTCCTCTGGTTGCGGGGATATATAGGGCTTGTAGGTTCATCAAGACCCCTAGGTACCCAGAGCCAATAAATGAGCTTCACCCTGCAGTGCGTTTTCACTCTATACTGGGTATACAGCAATTCATTTGCTGAAATCTAAAGAGTGAAAAATAGCTATCAAGAAAACCTTTGTATTTCCAAAAAGGGCACAAGATAAGGTGTTGAGGAGCAGTGATTGCACATCTCTGAATTCCGGGGTGACCATGCTAGCATGTGAATTACAGGGCATTTCTCAAATAGATGTCTTTTTTTACACACTCTCTTATATTTGGAAGGAAAAAATGTAGAGAAAGACAAGGGGCAATAACACTTGTTTTGCTAATCTATGTTCCCCCAAGTCTCCCGATAAAAATCATACCTCACTTGTGTGGGTAGGCCTAGCGGCCGCGACAAGAACTACCCCAAAACGCAACATGGACACATCACATTTTTTGAAAGAAAACAGAGGTGTTTTTTGCAAAGTGCCTACCTGTAGATTTTGACCTCTAGCTCAGCCGGCACCTAGGGAAACCTACCAAACCTGTGCATTTTTGAAAACTAGAGACCTAGGGGAATCCAAGATGGGGTGACTTGTGGGGCTCTGACCAGGTTCTGTTACCCAGAATCCTTTGCAAACCTCAAAAATTGGCTAAAAAAACACGTTTTCCTCACATTTTGGTGACAGAAAGTTCTGGAATCGGAGAGGAGCCACAAATTTCCTTCCACCCAGCATTCCCCCAAGTCTCCCGATAAAAATGATAACTCACTTGTGTGGGTAGGCCTAGCGCCCGCAACAGGAAATGGCCCAAAACACAACGTGGACACATCACATTTTTTCATAGAAAACAGTGCCTACCTGTGGATTTTGGCCTCTAGCTCAGCCGGCCCCAGGGAGGGCGGAAATAGCCTAAAATAATTTCCCGCCCCCCCGGAGCAACCCTTGCCTACGGGGTCGCTCCCCCTTCGTGACAAAGGGGGCAGAAATGGCCTAAGTACAATTTTCCCCTCCAGGGGAGCGACCCTTGTCCAAGGGGTCGCTCCCCATCTGTAAAACAAAAAAAACCCTGGTGCCTAGTGGTTTCTGCCCCCCTTGGGGGCAGATCAGCCTAATCAAAATAGGCTGATCTACCCCCCAGGGGGGCAGAAATGGCCTAAAATAATTTCCCCCCCTAGGGGAACGACCCTTGCCTAAGGGGTCGCTCCCCACCTAAAAAAAAGAAAAAAAAAAAAAAGAAAGAAAAAAAAAAAAAGATCCCTGGTGCCTAGAGGTTTCTGCCCCCCTTGGGGGCAGATCGGCCTAATAATAGGCCGATAGAAAAGGCCTTCCCAAAAAAATGCCCCCCCTGGGACCGACCCTTGCCCAAGGGGTCGCTCCCTTATGTCAATTCCCCCCCCCCCCAAAAAAAAGTCCCTGGTGTCTAGTGGGGTTTCAAAAGCCGGATTTCTGGTTTCAAAAGCCGGATTGCAAGCAATCTGGCTTTTGAAACCCTGGGAGAGACTTCAAAGGGAAGGAAATACATGTTCGGTGGCATGTGTAGCTGCAGATACACATGCTGTGCATAGTCCGCCGTCTGGTGTTGGGCTTGGAGTGTTACAAGTTGTTTTTCTTCGAAGAAGTCTTTTCGAGTCACGAGACCGAGGGACTCCTCCCACTTCGGTTCCATTGCGCATGGGTGTCGACTCCATCTTAGATTGTTTTTTTTCCGCCATCGGGTTCGGACGTGTTCCTTTTCGCTCCGTGTTTCGGGTCGGAAAGTTAGTCAGAATCTCGGGAAAATTTGTCGGTATTGTTTCGTTCGGTATCGGGATAGTTAGGGCAAATCGACACCGAACCTTCAAGAGCTCCGGTAGCCCTTCGGGGTATTTTCGATCCCCCGTCGGGGCCTGGTTGGCCCGACCGCGTGCAGCACGAAGACTGATGGAACGGACCCCGTTCCGATTCGGTCCTAAATGCCACAATAAATATCCCTATACAGACCAACATTTGGTCTGTAACTTGTGCCTGTCCCCCGAGCACAAGGAGGAGACATGTGAGGCCTGTCGCACGTTTCGGTCGAGAAAAACGCTCAGAGACCGAAGAGCCAGGAGGTTGCAGATGGCGTCCACGCCGACAGGACAACAACGGTTCGAGGAAGAGGAAGAAGAAACTTTCTCCATCCACGAGTCGGATTCCGAAGAATTCGACGTCGAAGAGCAACCAACCGTGAGTAAAACGTCGAAACAAAGATCACACGAAAAAACAGACAAAGCCCAGGGGACGCCACTGCCAACAGGCCATGGCTTAACCCATAAATTAGGTGACCGTCCATCGGCACCGAAAAAGGGCGAGCTGGTGCCGAAGTCGTCCGACTCAGGTCGAGACACAGGCACGCAGCAATCTCGGGACCGAGAGAGTGGTGCAGAAAAGGGTCGGCACAGAGACAGCGGCACCGAAGCTGCTCGGCACAGAGACAGCGGCACCGAAGCTGCTCGGCACAGAGACAGCGGCACCGAAGCTGCTCGGCACAGAGACAGCGGCACCGAAACTGCTTGGCACAGAGATAGCGGCACCGAAGACGGTCGGCACCGAGAGGGCACGACACCGAAAAAAAGAAAGATCTCGTCGGAGCCGAAAAAAACTAAAGACACGGTTTCGGTGCCTAAACACCCGGCAACCGAACCGAAAACCAGTTCCTACTCAGAGGAACAATCACTGTCCTCCCAACTAAAAAGACACAGATTTGAGGAGGAATTACAAACAACAGAAGTAGATCACACGCAAAAGCGGATCTTTATCCAAAGGGGTACAGGGAAGATCAGCACTCTTCCCCCAATCAGAAGGAAAAGGAAACTTGACTTCCAGCAACAAGACAAGCCACCACAAGCAACGGTGGTACAGAAGGTAACTCCTCCACCCTCTTCACCACCGTCAACTCATGTATCACCGGCACAGACTCCACCACAATCACCAGCTCATACCACCATGAGACAAGATGATCAGGATGCATGGGACCTCTATGACGCTCCAGTATCGGACAATAGCCCAGAGTCGTACCCAACTAAACCCTCACCACCTGAGGACAGTACAGCAAATGCACAGGTGGTAGCTAGGGCAGCCCAATTTCATAATGTATCGCTACATTCGGAGCCTATCGAGGATGACTTCCTCTTTAACACCCTGTCCTCCACCCATAGCCATTATCAAAGCCTTCCTATGCTCCTGGGAATGCTAAGGCACGCTAAACAGATTTTTAAGGAGCCAGTTAAAAGCAGAGCAATAACTCCAAGGGTGGAGAAAAAATACAAGGCACCGCCCACAGACCCTGCTTTTATTACATCACAACTGACACCAGATTCAGTAGTCGTAGGAGCAGCTCGTAAAAGAGCCAACTCGCATACATCAGGCGACGCACCACCTCCGGACAAGGAGAGCCGCAAGTTTGATGCAGCTGGGAAAAGGGTTGCAGCACAAGCTGCAAATCAGTGGCGCATCGCCAACTCGCAAGCACTCCTAGCGCGATACGACAGGGCCCATTGGGACGAGATGCAGCATTTCATCGAGCACCTCCCCAAAGAATTCCAGAAACGAGCGCAACAAGTGGTTGAAGAGGGACAAAATATCTCCAACAACCAGATACGTTCTTCTATGGATGCAGCAGATACAGCTGCAAGAACAATAAATACTGCTGTGACGATAAGGAGGCACGCATGGCTGCGCACATCTGGCTTCAAACCTGAGATACAACAGGCAGTGCTCAATATGCAGTTTAATGAACAGCAATTGTTTGGGCCAGAAGTGGACACTGCAATTGAAAAATTAAAGAAGGACACCGACACAGCCAAAGCCATGGGCGCACTCTATTCCCCGCAGGGCAGAGGCACATTTGGCACATTTCGCAAAACAACTTTCAGAGGAGGGTTTCGAGGTCAAGCCACAGAAGCCAGCACCTCACAAGCAAGACCACCTACCTACCAGGGACAATATCAAAGGGGAGGCTTTCGGGGCCAATACAGAGGGGGCCAATTCCCAAGAAACCGGGGAAAATTTCAAGGTCCCAAAACCCCTCAACATAAACAGTGACTCACAGGTCACACAACCCCTTCACACAACACCAGTGGGGGGAAGACTAAGCCAGTTCTACAAATCTTGGGAGGAAATAACAACAGACACTTGGGTCTTAGCAATTATCCAACATGGTTATTGCATAGAATTTCTCCAAATCCCTCCAAACGTCCCACCGAAAACACACAATATGTCAAAACAGCATATAGACCTTCTAGGACTAGAAGTTCAAGCATTACTGCAAAAAGACGCAATATAATTAGTACCAAATTCACAAAAGAACACAGGAGTTTACTCACTGTACTTTCTAATACCAAAAAAAGACAAAAGTCTGAGACCAATATTAGATCTCAGAACACTAAACACCTACATCAAATCAGACCACTTTCACATGGTCACGTTACAAGACGTAATACCACTGCTGAAACAGCAAGACTACATGACAACGTTAGATCTAAAAGACGCGTATTTCCATATACCGATACATCCCTCGCACAGGAAATACCTAAGGTTCGTATTCAAAGGAATACATTACCAATTCAAAGTGTTGCCATTCGGAATAACAACAGCGCCAAGAGTCTTTACAAAATGTCTAGCAGTAGTAGCTGCACATATCAGGAGGCAGCAAATACACGTGTTCCCGTACCTAGACGATTGTTAGCGAGTTGGTCTTGATTAACCAAAGTGTTCACACCACACAGATTATGTTATACAAACCCTTTACAAGCTGGGTTTCTCCATCAACTATGCAAAGTCACACCTTTTGCCGTGTCAAACACAGCAATACTTAGGAGCGACAATCAACACAACAGAAGGGATAGCCACTCCAAGTCCACAAAGGGTTCAAACTTTTCACAAGGTGATACAAGCCATGTATCCAACACAAAAGATACATGCAAAGATGGTATTAAAACTCCTAGGCATGATGTCCTCATGCATAGCCATTGTCCCAAACGCAAGATTGCACATGCGGCCCTTGCAACAGTGCCTAGCATCACAATGGTCACATGCACAGGGTCAACTTCTAGATCTGGTGTTGATAGACCGCCAAACATACATCTCGCTTCTATGGTGGAACAGTACAAATTTAAACACAGGGCGGCCTTTCCAAGTCCCAGTGCCACAATACGTGATAACAACAGATGCTTGCATGACAGGGTGGGGAGCACACCTCAATCAACACAGCATCCAAGGACAATGGGACGTACATCAAAGAAAGTTTCATATAAATCACCTAGAACTGTTAGCAGTATTTCTAGCGTTGAAAGCATTCCAACCCATGATAGCCCACAAATACATTCTTGTCAAAACAGACAACATGACGACAATGTATTATTTAAACAAACAGGGACACACACATTCAACACAGTTGTGTCTCCTAACACAAAAAATATGGCATTGGGCAATTCACAACCACATTTGCCTAATAGCACAGTTTATTCCAGGGATCCAGAACCATCTAGCAGACAATCTCTCTTGGGATCACAAACCAGTCCACGAATGGGAAATTCACCCCCAAATCCTGAACACTTACTTCCAAATTTGGGGAACACCTCAAATAGATCTATTTGCAACAAAAGAAAACGCAAAATGCCAAAACTTCGCATCCAGGTACCCACACCGGCAATCCCAAGGCAATGCTCTATGGATGAATTGGTCAGGGATATTTGCGTACGCTTTTCCCCCTCTCCCTCTCCTTCCATATCTAGTAAACAGATTGAGTCAAAACAAACTGAAACTCATACTAATAGCACCAACATGGGCAAGACAACCTTGGTATACGACACTACTAGACCTGTCAGTAGTACCTCATGTCAAACTACCCAACAGGCCAGATCTGTTAACACAACACAAACAACAGATCAGGCATCCAAACCCTGCATCGCTGAATCTAGCAATTTGGCTCCTGAAATCCTAGAATTTGGACACTTAGGCCTCACTCAAGAGTGTATGGAGGTCATTAAACAAGCTAGAAAACCTTCCACTAGACACTGCTATGCAAGTAAATGGAAAAGATTTGTTTGTTACTGTCATAATATTCAAATTCAACCATTGCATGCATCTCCGAAAGATGTAGTAGGATATTTACTACATTTACAAAAATCAAATCTAGCTTTCTCTTCCATAAAAATACATCTCGCAGCAATATCTGCTTACCTTCAGATTACTCATTCAACTTCCCTATTTAGAATACCTGTCATTAAAGCGTTTATGGAGGGCCTAAAGAGAATTATACCACCAAGGACACCACCTGTTCCTTCATGGAACCTCAACATTGTCTTAACAAGGCTCATGGGTCCACCTTTCGAACCCATGCATTCTTGTGAAATGCAATACTTAACGTGGAAAGTTGCATTTCTCATTGCCATTACATCTCTAAGAAGAGTAAGTGAAATACAGGCGTTTACCATACAAGAACCATTTATTCAAATACACAAAAATAAGGTCATTCTAAGAACAAATCCAAAATTCTTACCAAAGGTTATCTCACCGTTCCACTTAAACCAAACAGTGGAATTACCAGTGTTCTTCCCACAGCCAGATTCAATAGCTGAAAGAGCACTACATACATTAGACATCAAGAGAGCGCTAATGTACTACATTGACCGGACAAAAGAAATTAGGAAGACAAAACAACTATTTATTGCCTTCCAAAAACCTCATACAGGAAATCCAATTTCAAAACAAGGTATTGCCAGATGGATAGTAAGGTGCATCCAAACCTGCTATCTTAAAGCAAAGAGAGAACTGCCTATTACACCAAAGGCACATTCAACCAGAAAGAAAGGTGCTACTATGGCCTTTCTAGGAAATATTCCAATGAACGAAATATGTAAGGCAGCAACATGGTCTACGCCTCATACATTTACTAAACACTACTGTGTAGATGTGTTATCTGCACAACAGGCCACAGTAGGTCAAGCCGTACTAAGAACTTTATTTCAAACTACTTCCACTCCTCCAGGCTGAACCACCGCTTTTGGGGAGATAACTGCTTACTAGTCTATGCACAGCATGTGTATCTGCAGCTACACATGCCACCGAACGGAAATTGTCACTTACCCAGTGTACATCTGTTCGTGGCATTAGTCGTTGCAGATTCACATGCGCCCACCCTCCTCCCCGGGAGCCTGTAGCCGTTTAGAAGTAGATCTTGAACATTTGTACATTTGTAAATATATTACATTAAACCTTCATTTTGTACATACGTATTTATTCCATTGCATGGGCACTATTATTAGCATACACAACTCCTACCTCACCCTCTGCGGGGAAAACAATCTAAGATGGAGTCGACGCCCATGCGCAATGGAACCGAAGTGGGAGGAGTCCCTCGGTCTCGTGACTCGAAAAGACTTCTTCGAAGAAAAACAACTTGTAACACTCCGAGCCCAACACCAGACGGCGGACTATGCACAGCATGTGAATCTGCAGCGACTAAGGCCACGAACAGATGTACACTGGGTAAGTGACATTTTCCTTCCTTCCCTTTGAAGCCTCTCCGGGCCTCCCCCACGTGATTGAAAGAGAAATGCTGAGCATTTCTCTTTCAATCGCGCTGGAAGCAGAGCTTCCAGCGTGATGGGGGAGACCCTGTGACAAATCAGCGTGCGCTGACGTCACAGGGGGGGTGGAGGGGGTCGGGGGTGGTAGGGGAAGGGCTTCCCCTTCCATCCCTGACTTGGTGGGGTGGGGGGAAGCACACAGAGGGAGCAAGAGCGCTCCCTCTGGGCTGTGTGCCGAGGACGTAGTGGTTACGTCCTGGGCACAGCAGCACTGTGCCGAAGGACGTAACCACTACGTCCTCGGCAGGTGAAATTAAAGGTGCTGTAACCATCTTTAAGCCTCACAACACTTTCTTGAAGCTCCGTTCCCATCGCTGTGTTGTATTCTGCATCAGGTTGTCTCGGGGAATGTCTTGTATGTTTATCTGCTTTCAGTCGGTTTTATCTCTTTTGTACGTGTTATCCATTCCCTGATAGCACAGGGGGAATTGATATTCATGCTAGATATCGGACTTTTATGCCAGAATAGTTGCACGTTGTTCCAGCTTTGTAAAGTAGTGTTGTAGAGGAATTCACAAGCTGTCATTCAATGCCTCTCCCTATATGAATATTGTACTCATTCCCAAAATGGCCACCAGTTTTTACAGGCTTGTCACCCATAATAAAGCTTACCAGTGTAGCTGCTCGCTGGTAGCAAGATGATTTTGGTTCGGCAGCTGTAAGCCTATAAAAAATCAGTCATTTACTTTATAGTAAGCATCTACAGAGGGAATTATAAAGATTTCTGCTGCGGCATAAGACTACAAAAGTCAAGATCCTGTTAATGCACATCCACATTTAGTCATTTTTTCATTTAACGTAAGTGCCCATTCAAGCAACACAAATATCAGTGAACTCCTTATTTGTTCCATCGCTCTGTAACACTTTGTTAATGTCAGATACTCTATTGTAAAATAGGAATTTTGTTTTTATGTATTTATCTTACGGTTTTAAATAGCATGAACCGTGCCCGCTTGGGCACCAGAGCAACCTCTGTCTCTTGGTTCCCACTCTGAGAGTATGGCCAGCGCCCATGGAAATATGTGGTAAGGCTGCCAAAGTTATGCAGCAGAAACAGAAAATTATGTGGCTCAATGAGGACTCTTGTGGCAGTATTATTTCACTAAGTTGTAATTTTAACACACATCTATACTAACTGGGCAAAGGGTTTACTAATGAGTTAGAGTTGAACTCCTGAATACAGCATTCAGCCACTAAAAGGCAACCACTAAGCACCCTTATTACGATTTGTCTGTAAGATTCCGACCAATGCGTAACATTCTGTTTATGCATGGGTCGAACTAACGAGTTTGGTGATATTTAACGCATCTGATGGTTAGTGGCTGTGTTAACGCAACTTTTATTCATTTCGGCAGGAAAAAGCAGGGGAAAACATACGGGTTTTACCATATTATGCGGATTATGGTATCTTAAACACCAAAATATGCATGTTGTTCCACATGAACTCGTAATACATGTGATTTACCGCACCTGAAAAATAACGTAGCCTGTAGTATCGCTATTTATCAGGGGTGATAAATAACACCTTAAGTCATATTTAGGTCCTTAATTTTTGCAGAGTGTTTCACTGTGCAGCACAACATATAGGGCTTATTTTTCAATAACGTTGATCCGTTTGAGCGGGAAGCAATTTTTTTGTTGAAATGTGTAAATTATGCAGCAGATGGCTGATTAAGTTGCAGCGATGGTAAATTGAGCACATGTTGTTTTCTGCATAATGATGAGAGTCGCATAATTTTAGCTATAGCTTAACACCGCACAATGCAAAGCTGTCATATGAGCATTGTAGGTTGTGAGTTGGATCTGGGCACTTTGGCTCACATTTCTGCTCCTATTCGTATGAAGTTTGGTGAAAAGTCTATTTGCCAATAAACCTCCACAATGCCTTCTACACAAAGGCCATAGGGCATCTGCTGTTATTTTACAGAATATACAGTGAGTGCAAAACCCACACGTCAAACGCAGTAGCTCCTGTGTTTCTACTACCATGTATGTGGTCAAAAGGGGCTCAGCCAAGATGGCACCTCCCCATCCTGTGTGCCACTCAAACAGGATGCCTCTGGACAAAAAAAGGGGCACACCTCCCACGTTGGTGAGGAAACCACAATAGGTTCCCTTCTTGCCTAATGACCCAAGGCGGCTGCCCACGTCTGTGCGGTGCAGCAAAATGTAATCCAACTGGAACAGTGAGCAAAAAGCAACCGCGCCCACCCCCCCACCCCCCCCCCCCCCCCCCCTTGTCCACTGTGTCTCTTTATGTTGTGCTCCCAACCAAAATGCCTGCTGCTCCAAAGGTGCGACCAAGTGGGTTCACTGTTCATATATTCTAGATGGAGGGGCACCAACGAACATTCACAACAAATGTAAGAACATCCAAATATGTTGCTCCAATGCAGCTTTTATTAGCTTCAATATACCAAATGGAAACCAGCCAACGCGTTTCGTTCTCCGTCCGTGAACTTCATCAGGGCACTGTAATCAAATCCATAATTCACGTAGCCATGATAAGCCATACTGCCAGCTCTCCAAATGATCAATGTGACCCCATAGGAAAAAAATAATAAAATACATTGTGAGGTGCAGCCACTGACAGCCCGATGGGCAAGGAATCCAAGCCGCAGCGAAATGCCTCAGTGGAGATATGTTGTTGGAGGGTGTGATGGGGGGGCTCAGCAGGGAGTGTTGGGGGGTGGGGGCAGGTACACACACTGCCCTTGTCGATGGCCAGACTTCAAGGCATAATGCAGTGTGTCTGGAGCCCTTCTGGACCACTGAGATAGCAAGACTAGCTCGGCCTCCTCTCCAGGTGGGGTCGCACATGTCCCCACAGGACAGCTGCTCCAAATCTGAAGTGTACCTCGCAAACGGGGCCCACGGAGCACTCCAAAAGAGTCGTCCTTGGTCTTGGAGCCTTCCAGGGTCGGCGGGGCTTGGGCAAGGTGATACCAAACCTGCAGGGCAGTTCCTCGGCCTTGGGCACTCTGGCAAGTCTGGCTCCATAACCTCCATTCTAGCAGGAGCCCTGAGGGCGTTGCACCCGTCACGAGTCCGACAGACGCCAAACAATCTTGTGGCCAGGTCGGGAGCACTCTCATACGGCTCCCACTATCGTTCACCCCTCTGCTGGACTCACTGACTACCTGAGTCATACAGCAGAGTTGCACCCCAGCACTTCTGGGTGACCCTGGAGTCAAAACCACCAGGAAACGAGCCCACAGGCTCGAGGGAAACCACTGGGGCACACAGGTAAGAATGTAGGCAACAGGTTAGCTCATAAAGGTCCTTCAGGCAAGCAACAGTTCTTGGGGTGACCCAGCAGGCCACTGGTCAGTATAACAAGCAGGTCAGGTCTGATGGTGGCTCCTCATCGCAGCATAACAGTTACTCCTTTAGAGTGTGCAGGACCAGCAGCATCTGATTCCAAGTCCACACAGTGTCTCAACTGGGACAGAGTCAAAGAGCAGGCTGGCAGCAGGTCAACATACAGAAAAGCAATCCAGATGAATCCTTTGAGCCACCATGCAGACACTAGGCAGCAGGGCATCAAAAGAAAATCAGTCCCGATGAGTCCTTTGTGCAGTCCCTCTGGCAGAGGTTCAGTCCCAGTTCCAAAAGTGCTGTAAAAGTCAGGGGGCTTCAGGCCTCTACTTATACTCTGAAATGCTTTTCTTCAAGGGGTGCCTTCAAAAGAGCCCTTTCAAGTGAAGCACAATACCTTTTCAACCAAGCCTTGTCCCCAGGCATCAGTAGGGGGTAACCAGTCCATTGTGTGAGGACAGGAAACCGTCTGTTCACATGTAAGGTGTAAATGACTCTCCCTCTCCCCAGCCCAGAAGGACCATTAGTATGCGGATGCCGCTTTTATCACACCCAGCCCCTCCTGTGTGATGGATGTCTGGAAAGTATGCACCAAGTGGAACTGTCACTCTGCCCCAGATGTGGATTGGAGTCGGGCTGCAAAGCACTAGAATTATAAGCACAGAGAAATGTCCACTTTCTAAAAGTGGCATTTCGAAAATAGTAATAAAAAATCCACCTACACCAGTAAGCAGGAGTGCTCACTGCCATTCCAAACATACTAAACATGCCCACGCTATTCCTCATTGATCAGAAGATACAACTTGGACATATTTCAGGGCATTTCCAATGCAGTCTAATGAGATGAGCAGCACTTACAGTAGTGTGAAACTAAATAGGCTGTTCGTCACTAATAGGACATGGAACACATAAAGAGGTGTCCTACCTTTTACATACACAGCACTCTGCCCATAGGGCTATGTAGGACCTGCCTTAGGGGTGACGTAGGTGTAGTAAAAAGGGAGTTAGACCTTGGCAAGTAGTTTGACTTGCCAAGTCAGTGTGGCAGCAAACTGTGTGTGCAGGCACTGCAGTGGCAGGCCTAAGACAAGTTTGAAGGCTACTTCTGTGGGTGTGGCAATCTGCATTGCAGGTCCACTAGTAGCTTTAATTTATAGGCCCTGGGTACATGGTATACCACTTTACAAGGGACTTACAGGCCAAACCGGTGTAAATCAATTATACCAAGTTGTAGAGGAGAGAGCACAAGCACTTTAGCACTGATTAGCAGCGGTAAAGTGCCCAGAGTCCTAAAGCCAACACAAAGAGGGTCTGGAAAATAGGAGAAGAAAGGCAAAAGGTTTGGGGATAACACTTCAGAAAGGGCCATTTCCAACACCAATCCAATCCACCCCACTCAAGTCCAATCCACCCGACTTCAGTCCAGCCCACCCAAATCCAGTCCACCCCACCCCACTCTAGTCCACAACTACCCAATCCACCTCACTCCAATCCATTCTAATCCACCCCTTCCCCGGCCACCCCAGCCCTATCACTTCATTCCAAACAACCCACCCCAATCTATCCACCCCACTCTACTTGATTCCAATCCGCCCCACTACCTCAATTCAATTCAATCCAACCCACTCCAACCTAACCCCTCCACTCTACAGCACTCTGCCACAGAACCACTGGACTCAACTCCCCTCTACTCAGCTGTACGACACTCTACTCCTAATACTCCACTCTACGACATTCCAACAAATCCACTCAGACCCTCCACTCCACTTGGAGACTCCATGCCCCTAACTTTTTAGCCATGCTGAACAGCAGCCACACTAGAGTACAACATGGCAAAAACACATTGCCAAAGCCAGTAGCTCCTGTATAGGCGAGACCTATTGGCTTTGCCAATGCTTGTTTGTGGAAGCACAATTCGTCCCAGGTCCTGCCATTTACTACTTATTGTTTCCTTAAAGATTTCAAGTTTTCACCCATTCCTTTCAACCTCTCATCCGAGAAATGCAGGTGAAATAAGGTGTTTTAGAGGGCTACGCCATTAAGGGGAATGCAGAATGAACACTTTTTTTGGAGTGCGGTACTTGCTTGAAAAAAACCGGTAACTCCATTTACGCCTGTAGAGTTTTTTGTTTTTTTTGTTTTTACCCGGTCTGTTGTTCACCCACTTGACCTGTGAAAGTTTTTCACGACGTGAGAAGAGGCGGGCTCTCGGACGGTGCTGACCTTGTTCTGAGCAAAGCCTGAGTCACCGCCTCCACACCCAAAAATGGAAAGCTTCCGAGTTTCCCTTTGTGATCGTGGGGAGGTTTCGCACCTCGTGTGGGACATCAGCTGTCCAGGACTTGCTAACAATTAGCTGGAATCCTGCCCTCTGCTAGGACTTCCAGTTAATTGTGTGCACAGTGTGTAATAGCAGCTCCTCTACAGGTGACCTTGTGAAGGGAGACGATATTGTGTGACACATGGCGGCACAGTGAGTTGGAAGGTGTGGAATAGAAGCAAACGGTGGGTGGTACACGCTATGTGAGGGTGAGTTGATTTTCTGTTGACCTCTCCACTTCTTGTCTTTTCCTTTCTTTTCCAGTTTCTCTCTCTTGTTCAGTATTGCCTTAGTCGTCCTTCACGCCTCCACCCACACAATGCTGCTCCTTGCTGATAGTTTTCTGTTTCATGGCTAGATTGAAAGGTCTGTTTCATGGGTAGATTCAAAGGTCTGGTCTGAGTGTTTCTTCAGTTATCTTTCCCTCGGCCACCCTTCACACTGATTTGCATCGGTTTCACATTCGCTTCCTCATTTCTGCTTCTTCCTCTTTCGCTCCCTGCTGTCTTCCTTGGAGCTTTGCTACCAGCCGTGAAGGTTGCCCGAGCCCGCGTCCTCCCAGGGATGGACTGGTAATCTCTCTTCCCAGTCGGCTGTGCTAGTCTGAACTTCAGACACCAACTTGTTGTCTCCCGCCTGCTTATCTCTGCAGCTCAGGCGGCGGGGCTGTCTCTGGCGCAGAGCAATGTGCGCCCCACTAATCTGGGCCGTTTGTTCCATTTCTCTGTTCTCTCGTGGATAGTCGAATGAAAGTGCTGCAGTGATGTCCTTTCAACATTCCCAGCCCCAGCAGCTGCTGAGTGTATAGAATCTAAAGTCTGTCTCAGCAAAACCTCCGGCAAAAGTTTTGTGTTAGCCGGCATTAGAACATTGGAATGTTGGGAGCTCTATTGAAGACAATAGAGTGGCTAAGGGCCAATAATGGTTGGTATAGGCTTGCTTGAACATTCCAGTGTTTCTTTCTGTTTCTCCCTTATTAATTCAGATCATTCTACACTTTGGGGGTGGAATGTTCTAATAGCTGGATAGCAACCCTAGGTTGTATTGGTTGATAAAATGCCCTGTCTATTGTTATAGGCCCTTTCCTATGGCTTGGTCCTAAAGCTTGGGTAAAGGATAGTTAACAACTGGTATAACCCTCTGCAGTAGTCCATAAGGGTATAATCCTGGTGTTCCTGAAGTGGTATGCAAAATAAAGCAATTAAATGTAATTTAAATTCTCAATAAAATATAAAAAATAAGTCCCAGAGATTTGTTTTCAGCAGATGATACATGTTCCCTCTTGCTCTTGTGTAGGCCCATGTTACATTCTAATGAATTCACACCCTGATATGTTACCTCGTTGTCTGGTAAAGATGCACTCCTGCACATGTGATTTCCAAATATACCAGAGATATCTAGCAACATGCGTAATAACTTTTAAAAAGTGATCATACTGTCATGGATGGCCAGCAGTTTCCAAAAACACATTGGTGTGAAATCAGACAATCCACATTTGACCAAAACAGTCGACTTAAATATACACTTCAGCGGTAACCCCTGCCACCCCATCGAATGAAGCATGATGGCTTCTAGAAATCCTTCTCTCCGTTCTGTCCAAACAATTTAAAATGTGGTAAAAATCCAAAACTTCCAAAATTAGATGATTAAGTGAATCTTTCTATTTATGCCAAAAAAGGTGGTATTTACTTCTGCCTGTACTTGTACTCCCCCTTGAAATCGGTTATAATACGACAAACGGTGAAAAACCGTAGCAGCTGTTTTGATAACAGAAATCCTGGGAATCCATCTCCCAAACATACAGAGAGCTACATTGACTCCAACTGGAAGAACGTGTGAAATTCAATGTGCAAATAGTGGAAGGTACAAGGCTTAGGTCAAGGGCTTGTGTAAGTGTGGTGATAAAGTAAATCCAGATTAGAGAGCACACTTGCTTGCATCTTCGTGTGGGCCTTGTTGGTTAGTGTCTCAGGGTGAAATAGCACCCAAGACTTGACATTCGACTAGTTGTATTACACTCACTCATTTCTTCCCATCTCTTTGAGCATGGCAGTTCCAACAAATTGGGACATGGGCTGCTTTTATGAGAACTGAACCCCAAAAGCAGTAACCCATAGGTTCCATGGGTTATTATCCAATATCACCTGAAATCGTAGTTTTTGCTGTTTCTAAGTCTAGTCAATTACAGGTTGTGTTATTATCTAGTTTAATTGTATTTGATTGAGTTGACCTTGATTGGCTTTAAACTTAAGACCGTCAGATAACACAAAGTAAATGCAACAAGCGTTCAACTTGCTAAGTAAGGTTGTGGATAAAGATGCTGTCAGGATGAGCCAGTCAAACAAATCTTGACTACCGAGAACCTGAACTGAAGAGAAGTGAGAATTGCTTTTAGTTGTCCTGTTGTTTGAGATATTTTAGATCTTCTTAACTTGTGCTTGTTCATCTAAGGTAGAGAACTGTGGAATACGTTGCCTTTTGAACTTGACATCTCAGGCACCTCGCACCAAATTTTACAATTTTGATTTTGCTGCGGCTAAATGGCAAATGATTCATATATTGGATCAGCCAAGGATGTAATGCGCTGTGTAGCTCATTCAGTGGAACGCATGGTAATTTTTACAGTTTGTTATTTTATTAGCTATGTTACTGGTATAGTTCATCATTTCAAATGAAAACATTCATCCTTGCTTGCATGAGTGAATGATTATATCCACACACATCAATTTTAATTCGAATTTGGACCTGTATCAAAATTCACACATCAATTTTAATTCGAATTTGGACCTGTATCAAAACTCACACATCAATTTTAATTCGAATTTGGACTTGCATCAAAATTCCATTCCTTGGTCCAGATCTTGAGAAATCTCTAACGTCTTCCCAGATATTCAAAACTCCCTTTTTACTTTATAAAAACAAGGAATAAACTCATAGTATCATCAATCATATTGTAGGGTTTGTATGTTAACCCCTGCTCTTGATGCAACCATAGACGCACTTTCTAAATCATGCCCTTTGCTGAACAGGACCAGATGCTAATCAGATCATGGCCTCGTGACTGTGGACGGCAGAAGACGATGTACGGGGAGACATCAGACTCCGTGTGGGGAAGTTGGAGCGTATTGGTGTCTAGCACCTTCTTAAAAATTGAAATTCATGCACTCATGTGCACCCTGTGATTTCTGCATGTGTTGGACATTAGGGGAAGAGCCACATTCTGCTTCGACATAAACTTTTTGATATTTTTACGAAGGTCTGTTCACGTTGAGTGATTTTTCACACTTTATGTGGTAAATGCTCGATTCGTCGACTTGATTTCTCATGCATGAGTGTTTCGGCAGCATCCCCTGTTTGTTGTTTTGATGGAGTCACTGTTTCTGTGCTTCCTTATTTAAGAATCTAATTGAATCACTTATTTTATGGGCGATTTATTCTGTGTTCTATGGCACCAGTGGCTTCTTTGTGCTAAAATGGATCAACTCACAAATGAACAACAAAACACACAGTTAAGAGATTGCCTGGAAGACCTGATCTTTAAGGGAATGAATAGCTAATGAAGAGTTGTTCCTGTCATCCGGCTGGACAGACTAAAAGTTAGCCGAGGCCTGATGGTTCATAATATATAGATTAAACAGCAGTTTTACTTTGAAGAAGAGCAAACTAAACTTGGGAGTGCATTGGTGCAATTTGTGGCAAGAAAAATAAAGGGCTTGTCCCTGGAAAAAGCAGGTTAACCATAGTGATCAATTTAAGTTATGCTTGTTGTTAGGCTGGCAGCCGATGGAATGCAAGGTGGGCTGGTGAGAGGGGTTTTGTGTATCGTAGGTTAAGAATCAGCGACTCTACAGGCTCAGCTGGTACTGAAAGCTATCATGCAGGCCAAGGTATAGGTTGTTGTCGGTTCAAGGGATCCTTAATGCCAATTTAGCCTGAACTTTGTTCACAAGTGTGAGAGATGGCTACATTCTTTTCAGCAGATTTAGTTAATATTAAACCAGTTTTCTTCTGGAGTTTTGTCTGGAATGCCAGGGTGAGTTTGGCATCCGTGGTTAGCTCTATTTTTTTGTTTTTTGTTTTTTGTTTTTAAACAGCGTGGTGCACTAGCCACATCTCCATAGGCCATGCTGAGAGATGTGTGCGCCCTGCCAAGAGCTCAGTGTTTGAAGTGCTTAGTTTCAGCTTCCTTACAGTCATCCGACATCAATGCCTAAAATTCAATTGGTAAAATGATTTCTTGTCTCCAAAGTGGAAGAGCTCAATTTGGAAAGAAAGGAGGTGTCACCAGAATAGATCTAAAGACGTATGCTAAATGTCTCAGTAACTTGAACCAATGGCAGGGGATAAATGAGTGACGGTGCCGACTCCTAGTAGTATGCTACAATTCGGGCATAGCAAAAGCATTGCATGTTAAGAGACTTGACACTGCGTGTTTCCTGTTGGAAAGGAACAAACTGTTACAGTCGGATGCTACTCTCTGATCCCTGGTTTAAGTATGATTGATAGTGGTGAAGGCCGAGGAGAGGTGACATAAAAAAAAAAGCTGGCTCGCTACTTGCTTGGGGACAACGTGACTATGGAACAATCTTTATGCTCACATGCACATAAGTGATCCTGTTGGCTCTGCTTCACTCACTTCCACTCTCTGAATTGTTTTTTTTTTTAGACTGGCTTTGCCTCGGATTACTCATGGGGTAGCTAGTTCTTTTTTGGAAGCCTTGACTATGTCCAGGAGGACGTATAGCATAAAGAGGCCAGGGAGTCTATTACCGCTGCGCTAGATGAAAATCCCAGTAATTTAACTCTAAAGTAGTAATGTATTCTTCTTTGTTCTCTCACTTGTGTGAGATGGGTAGATGTGATGAGAAAAGGGGCACCCATGTGAGAGGGGGTATAAATGTGGGTATAAAGACCGTGGTCTCCCCTATAAATTATAAAATAAAACGTGGGGAAAGGAAGGGGGGAGAAGTCACCCTGTAAAATGGAAGGTGGCCAGAAATTAACTTCAGATTAAAACAAAATTATTATTGTGGTGTAAATGCAGAAATGAGAAAACAAATAGGCACCGGAAATTAATTCCCCGTAATTTAATCTCGCAACATTAATCTTGAAGTGATTATTTGCAAGGCACAAACCGTTTCGATAAGAAATGCCAAACACAGCAGTAGTAAGCCTCTATGTAGGACATTTAATAGTTTGGGTAAGTGGATGCCCACGGATGGTGGGGTTATGATTGATGCTACGTGATGAATTATACATGACATTACTTACATCTGCTATATGCATCTACTGTAATTAATTTTCCAGATTGAATCACAAGGCAAAGGCTTGAACATACCCGGATCAGATTTTAGCTTAGACGTTTACTTAATTAAAGTAAAATACCGATGTGTTAGAAAATGTGCTCCAAAACTGGATGCTAGGATCATTGTTTAGGAATGAACTCTATGTTCAAATTGTGTATTTGGGTTTGTCAGGGCTAAATGCTATTCAGTAACAAACTTGAGAGTATTTGACAGCCTCTACACAATCACTGAGTGGTCACGTGAGCAAACAGTCTGAAGCCCAGGAAGGTCTGTGTGCTGGAGGTAGATTTGCATTCTCCGAGGCCTGATTTATCCATCAGCCACACTGTCTCGGTTTGCTCTGGGGTGCGCCTTTAACTTTTTGGGCACACCGATGCTGTCGCAAACTGACACTCCGCGCCTGCTTTGAGGAAAACATGATTTGCAGGACAGAGGTGTGGTTTAAAACTTCTGTTCAGTCTTTCAGTGGAGGCAGACAGGCCTCAGTTTGAAGAGAGAGCCAGAGATGCCCCATGGAAACAGGGGCAATGTGTTTATGCACCTGTCTGTTGTGGGGAGGGAGCCCTGGGAAGGTGTCGTCCCTCTTACCACGGGACACCCTCCCTAGGAAGGCCCTCTAGGGACACGGATTGTGTACCGCATCTATGGATGTAGTGAGTGCGCCTCCTCGCAGCTTTTTTGCTTCTTAATTTGGTGTGCGGAAATTGAGTTTTTCTTCCTCGTTATCATGGGACCATACTCCCACTCAGTTGAAGGAATGCCCCATTGTGATCGTGCCAGCACAGTCCACATTTTTGGAGGAAACGCACAAACGCCTCTGGCCCCTTCTGTAATGCCAAAGTGCACCGCCTGTAAATGCCCATTGTGTAGTGCAGCCCCTGGTGTTCGATGGAGATTATGCTGTTTTATTGCAGCCTGAGAGATAAACGTGATCTTAGTCCGTGCCTTCTCACGTTAATGTTAAAGAATAACCGCGATTCTTTTGTTTGCTGATCACTTTAACCAGTGCTTGTAGTGGAAAAATAGAAGTTTCTGAGAAGTCCCGGTACTCTCTAATTAAAAGTATTACGTTTTTCCCAAGAAGCGCAGGTACTCTCCCTCTCAAAATAAAAAAAGTGCCGGTGTTCAGTACCGGCCCATTTAAAGCACTGACTTTAACATCAATGTATAATCAGGTCAGATTCTGAGGAGTGGGGACACACAGGAGTGGAACCCGCTCAGTCACATAAAGGCTGCTTGTTGCCTGCAAGTGCTCTAGGCAGTCTCTGCTCACTAGCACTCTCAGTAGTTAGGTGCTTGAATCAGATGCTCTTTACTTGGATTACTTTGGCAGCCTGTCGTCGATTCAAGGATTCTCTACTCATACAGTTGCTAGCTGCGGGGGGTTGACGCAGGTTGCATGTACATAGACTGGCTGTGGGTGTTGTGAGCCATACTGCGGTCACGCGGACTGCAGCGCCCCTGATTAAACACAGATTCTGGCATTGGGGATCATGAGGTTCAGGTTGCCTCTGCTCACCCAGGCCTTTGAGGGGTACTTGCTAACACAGACAGCAAAAGGGTCACTTCTGGCACATTTGGTCTGTCTGGAGGTGTATCAGACTATATCACCGTTCACATAGACACCAATTACAGAGGATTGAGACGAACTCTGCTGCAGACGTTTTAGACGGTATTTGGTCTGATTCTTGACTGCGGATTTTTGAGGCAGACTACCCATACCTAGAATAAGGGATTAAAGTGTGTTAGACATTCTTTGCTCACCTCTCGTACAGATTGGACTCTAAGAGTTTGGGGTAATTGTATTCTCTGAATGGCGAATGATTGAAGCAGTCTTTGCCATCACACAGACCCAGACTGCAAGTGTTTCAAGAATTCTGTTCCCACACAGACCTTGGTGGAAGGCGTCTCAGTCTGCCCTCCCACAGACAGGACCAGTTCCTCTGGCTTTCACATCTGTGATTCACCGCAGAGGCCCAAAGCAAACAAATATTTAAAGTACTTTTCTCATGTATGATCTGGGAATGAGTCCAAGTGGTTATGTGCACAAGTCTTCCGTAGCCTTGAGCTCTTGTGTGTGATTTGTTCCACATTTTGGAAGGTAACTTCCTCTCCTTGTCCCGGTGAAGACCCGATAAATAATTTTATGAGTTGAAACGTCAGCTTATTTCCCTGTTGTCAATTTCGGTAGTATTCAACCTGTACCTAAAATTCATGTAGTCATTGGTTTTAAAAGTGTCATACTTTTAGGTCAACAGGGATCGTTGTATTGCTTCTCTTGTAATTGATCACCAGCACGCTTTTGTTTCACGAATGTCACCCAAAGCATCAACGGATGAGTTGTACATTCTGTGCCCTTCTTTTTAGAAGTGTAAACATCTAAACTTTTCTCTTTCTCGAACCAGTGTATTACATATATATTCACACAGACAGGTAGCGTATGTTTGTCAGTCTGCTGTCACACAGATGGCGCAGTCTCCATTTTTCAGGCAGTCTGCTGTCTTAGGGATGCGCTGTCTCCATTTCACAGGCAGTCTGCTTTCACACAGACTTGGAAGCATGTGCTTTGGGTAGTCTGCTTTGAGACAGTCTCTAACATCAGGTGGTTCAGGCAGTCTTCCCTGACACAGTCAGTGGTTTCGTGTAACAGTCTGTTCTCACACATATGCTGGTATATTGTTTCAGACTTTATGCTCTGACACAGACTGTTAGTGTTTCAGACAGTCTGCTGTCACACAGACTTGGAAGCATGTGCTTCATGCAGTCTGCTGTCAAACAGATGGTGGCTTCTTGTTTCACCTGTCTAGTCTGATACAGACTAGCAGCGTGTTTTTCAGACAGGCAGTCCCAAAGACTAGTGGCAGCTGTTTCAGTCAGTCTGCCCTCACACGGACTGGCAGCGCGTGCTTCGCGTAGTCTGCTCCGACCCCGAGCGTATGGGCAGGGGGTTCAGACAATATACTGTCGCACATACCGGCGGCGTGCGTGAGGCAGGCTCCGCCGTCACCTGACTTTGGCTGCGGCAGTCACTCCTCACGCAGACTCTAGCTAAGGGTGTCTGAAGCCTCCTCTGTTTTCACACAGACTGTCTATTGTTCGCAGGCCCCCTCCGTTTCACACAGACTCCGGCTGCAGGTGTATTTTGCTGCTTTTGCTGTCTGCGAGCGCTGGAGCCAGCCTTTCCGTACACAAGTACCGAGGCTGCGGTTATCCAAGGCGAGCTCTGCTCACCCACCTACCGTGGCAGCCCCGACCTTAGAACAGCTGGCGTGTCTTCTCTCTCCGCAAGCAGTGCTTGCTGGGTTATTTTTGTTTGTCACACGGTGCTTTTCCGAGCCCCGTCATGGTCCGCGCAGCCACGTGCACGGCGCTCGCGGTCGGGCGGCGGGGAGGGGCCGCGGGGTGGCGCTGCTGAGTCAGCGTGTCCTGCAGCTTCACTTCCGCTCACGCGCGAGCCCTCCCGCCCTGGCTCCGGGGAGTGCAGGCGACCGCAGGCTGTGAGGGACCGCGGGGTTCCCGCCGTCAGGGTCCGTCTTGAATTCACCGTGGGGTTTCCATTGGGGAGCTAACGTGCCTAATACTAACCATGTCTGGCAGGGTCTCTTGGAACTCCCAACTACCCCCTCCGCCGTGTAACCCATATTATGTGAAAATGTCGAAACTAGAACAAAGAACCCATTTAAGATGAAATAAAAGGAAAAGCCATTACCACGAATTTATGAAGTGCATATTAATACAGAAAATGTTTTTCTTCGTGTGAGGTATGGGTCTGAGAGAAATTTAAATGTCTAGGCAGCGAAGCAATCAAGGGATACTTGCCTTATTACTTTTTACACATTAAACCCGATGCTGAGCGTTATGAATAAATATGTATAGTAAAATGTATAAAACAATACAAATAAGAATAGTAACATTAGTAAACCTACCCAAATAAACAGGACAATAAATACAATCGGTTTATTAAAATTTTTGAAACGAATTTAAAATAAGTAACGTGGAAACGAAAAGAAAAATAATTGAAATAATAGGTAAATATCACGTCATGCTATGTTTAATATTTCAGAGTTTATAATTTAAACAATTAAAGAGGGTGGCATCCCGCGGAAAAAACGAATGCATTGTAACTAAAACGATACATCACCACAAGATTTTTTAAAAATAGCAAAATAAATATCCGTACTGGTTATTGTGATTTGTATTTTGTATTCGCAATTTACATATTAACAATGCAAATAAAAATTAGTGCTCTTGATTCTTTGATTCTGGGCTCATAGAGATGTACCCCTGGCCAATAAATCCACTCGCTGTAGAATGGCCGTTGTCTGTACTGAAAGTAGTCTGTAGCTCCGCTTGGTGTCGCAGAGTTGCTGTAATCTTGCCAGACCATGGTTCACACACCCTACATACGATAAGAACACCTCTAGTGTTAATGGATTTAAATCCTTCAGGTGCTAGGAACACAACTGATAATGAGTTTAAAGGTTGCAAAACATGCATTGACAAAGGTTATCTGAAGCTTATGTAAGATGCACAGACTGGTACTACGTGAATGTAGGCAGCGCACGCTTCCTTCACACACAGAACATGTGCAGCATAGCCTGTATCTGTGCAAGCTTCTCTGTCAGAAAGGTGCTGAATCAATACTTCTGCAAGTGTTGCAAGGGGTAGGGTACTCGTCTTTCAACATAGTTTAAGTATAGGTGCACCAGCAAGGAGATGAAAGGGCCACACAGGCAAGAAGGTGCAGGTGGCATAGGTAAGGCTATGGAGCATGGGCAAAGGTGTGTTGGGGGATAAGGGAAAGACAGTGCATAGGAAGCACTCGGCAAGTTGATGCACAGGGGGCACACATACAAGCAGGTGCACAGGGGGCACACGGACAATGTGGTTTACTGAGGGGGCACACGGACCTGGTGGTGCACGGGGGGCCCCCAGACAGGGCGGTTCACTGGGGGGCACACAGACCTGGTGGTGCACTGGGGGCACCCGGACAAGGCCGTGCACTTGGGGCACCTGGACATGACAGTGCACTGGGGGTACATGGACCTGGTGGTGCACAGGGGGCTCATGGACAAGAATATGCAGAGGGCAGCATACGGCTGTGCACAAGACTGTGCACTTGGACAATGCAAGGAGGTGCAACTCTGCGTGAGGGAGGCGACACAGAATGGAATGGAGGTGCAGGGTGCATGGGCAAAGTAGTGTAAAGGGAAAGGAGGTGCAGGGGCTATGGTTATTGAGGTGAAAGGGGTCATGGGCAAGGAAATGTAGGCATGATAAAACAGTGCAAGCGATAGGGAGGTGCAGGGGACATGGCCAAGGCGGGTTAGTAGTTAAGGGCAAGAAGGCAGAGAGGGTACATTTAGATGCACAGCCATAGAGTCAAAGGGGATACAGGTGCATGATGCACATCTAGGCACAGGGGTGTAAAGGCAAGTGACCATGAAAACATGCTGTAGTGTAGATGGTAAGGGTGCTGGGGAGGCACGAGGGGCTAGTGGCATAGCAATTGATGGGGTTTAGCAGCCACCGACTGATGTACATGTAGACACGTATAAACATATGTGACGAGTTTGGCTTTAAGAGGAGTAATCTGCAAATGGGAACAGAAATGTTGATATTTGTGCACAAAAAATGAAGATGCCATGAGGTTGTAGTACTTTGAGTGTATACAAGCGGTATTTCCATATCCATCATTATATTTATTTGTGCTTTTAAAGCATACAATTGTGCTTTGTGTGCTAGATGTATGTTGTAGAGTAATTGGGTGTGAAGTCTTTTGTTTGTGTTCCTGGGCGTGTGTTTGTCTGTATTGTATTTCCAGGGAGCAAAAAAGGCATCTGTGGCATGTCACAACTGGCCATTCATTTCACATCTCAGCACTGGGAAGAGCTGGGGTGGTACTCTCACACTGTGGACACTAGTTTTTCACCTACTTTGAGCCAAGGGAGTAATTTTCGCTCACACAATAATCTACAAGGAATTCCAAAATCAAACGATGGCAACCACAAGCTACAGGCAGAAAGGGAGATCTTCAACTGAAGTTAGGCCGAGAGTGTCATTGCCAGGTCTGAAAGTCCGCTCAGAGGAGCTGAAAAATATGGATAGGTAGGTAAGCCAGGTTGGCTTTGGAGGCCATATGCCTCTGAGGCAGCTTTGTGGGCACAGGCAGACATAGCTAGTGCCCAGTGGCTGTGTATGCTTACTGGCATCGGTCTCGAAAGCTGAGCCCACCATCTTACCGAGGTGGACAAGAGACAGAAGTTGGACCCAGCTATCAAGAGGCTTCCTCTAGCTACTCCTATTGAGGTGGTGGATGTTAGAAAGAAAGATAATATTCACAAGGAACCTGCCCAGCAGCTGGATGCCTGGATCTGTATAGTTCACGTGTCTCATGAACACTGTGCCCTGCTGGTCCTCACTAGAAGTGCCAGGGAACGCACACTAATCATACTGGCCCGCTCACTGTCCCACAAGAGGTCTTATTATATATTTTATATTCTGTAACAATATTATTTTATTGTTTAATATCATACATATTATATATCATACAGACCCACCCATTGCCCCACAATAGGCGACAATCCAAGTGCCGCTGGTATTCGTCTCAGAATGACAGTCACAGGCGACTTTGCCAGGGTTCAGTGTCGTGAATACACAGATCACCGCAGCGCGCTGTTACCGTCTCTGCCCCTCTCACGGGCTGCACTGAAACTGGCTCCCTCGCTCCAGCTGTGTATCCGGATGTGACGTCGGTGCTCATTACTCTGGCTATGGGAGCTCGCATCACTGCCGGTGGGCAGCTAGTTCCCAGGCCGGTGCATCCTCAGCTGTCAGCGGCTCAGAAGTGTTAATCTCCGGCAGATCTCGGAGCTCAGGGGTAACGCGCTGCTGTTTGTTTGTGACATACATTGCTCACGCTCCAGCCTTGCTCTGTGAGCTGGGCACTTAAATCTGTGCCTGGTGGGAGTGGGGTGAGGTCCACGGGCTGCAGCGGGACCTTAGCTGTGCGAGGCTGCCTTTTCTGTCAAACCCAGGTCAGCTGATATGTCAGGGACAAAGAAACAGGCGTTTTGTGCTGACTTTCCCTTTCTAGAGCTTCAGTGCCCCATAGAGAGAGAGAGAGTAAGCGCTATTACAATACAGTTTTAACTATTCTCCTCGCTATTACTTTCCGGTAAGAATCCCTACTGAACGCGTGCAAACTGTCTTATTTTCATGAAAGATCTGAAACCCTAACTCATTAGACCGGTTTCCTCTCGATAAAGAAGTGCAGTAATGCTCTTTTACTTACCAGTAATCTTCATTACTCCTGGTCCTGTTGTCCTCATCCCATTCATCACCAATTAGAGATAACTATCTCCACGACAGAAAAAAAGAACATGAGGAATGCTGGGATAGCCTCTTCCCCTGCCCCTCCCTCTGGTAGTACATAAGCTGTACTTACCCAGCATTTCACCTGCACTACCAAGCCCACAACAGAAGGCTGGCGGCACAGGAGGGTAGGAGGGGCGTGATGAATGAGACGAGGACAACAGGACAAGAAGTATTGAAGATTACCAGTAAGTAGTGGAGCATTACCCCCAGGTCCCTCTAGTCTCGTCCCATTCATCACCAATTGGAGAATACCCAAGCAGGCAAAACCGGCCTTCTGAAAACCAGACTGAGCCAACACAACACCCCGAGAAGGGATATCATACAAAAAAAGCACAGAAATCCCCACAAAGAGAGAGCTAGCAGACCCCATGCCGAAGCCCCAGCCCCTGGCCAAGCCCGAGCTCAAACTAGACAAGCATTTGCAATGCAACGGGTCTCGCATTTGCTCATGTTAGAGCTGATAGGTGAAAAGTCGGGTTAAGAGTTTACAACGCTATCAGCAAAAGTGCATTTATGTACGTAACCCGAAAAAGTGCAATTAACTGTGTAAAGCGCTCGACTTCTGCCTTCGAACTCGCGCTAGGAAAATAGAGAAAAAGTAGTCCACGAGCCGGACATATAACAGCGAGCCTCGCATGTTTTCTGTACTTGGTCGATACGCCCGAGGAGGGCTAGCCATCGGAAAAGGCATGACCTATGCATGCCTTAGACTAATGAAAGCAAGCAGATTTTAATAGGCAAGCCCACGAACCAATAAAAAACACTGATGTGACGTTGACGGGGCTCCGAGCCCTTTTCTAATACCTAAAGCGCCTCGCTGCGATACGCATGCGCATGCGACGCAGGCTCGACCCTAAAAAGGGGCAACTGGGACCAGAGGAACCGCTGCCAGCAGTCCAGTAGAGTATAAGGAGGGAACAGACAAGGACGGAAACCAGAACACGCAACAAGCCATGGAAACCAGCTAAAGCTCCAGATCTCCTCCAGAGGAGGAAGACCAGAAACCACAAAGGCCAGCGCAGCAGACCGTTTGGGAGATGGACCCAAAAGAAACGCCCACCAACAAAAACCCCTGGGCAGGACCCAACAAAAACCACCAAGACGAAGGCACAGCCTGGAAGGAAAAGACCGACCGGCAACATTCCGACCCTGAGAACTGAGGGCAGAAAAAAGGACACCTCGCAATCAATGGAATAAAAAAAGAACCCCAGGAACAAGGAAGAACCAACACACAAAAAGAAGTCCAGAGTCTGAAAAAGACAAGGCGGGCACCCAGGGCCTACGAATGCCAAGGGCCGGGAGCCACCCCCACCAGTGAAGAGAGGGCTAACCAAGAGAGCATCGAAAAGGAGAAAAGTGGAACAGCAGCAACCCTCTGAGATGCACAGTAGCTGAACTAAAGGCAAGCAGACAAAAACGCCACAGGGCGACAGACAGAACCCAGGGAAGCTCAAGCACAGCAGCCCATGCCAGACACAGACCAGACAGAGAGCTGCTGCAGGAGCAGAGCAATGAAGGACACCTACAGGCAACCCTAAGGGAACGGAAAACCACGTGCACCAGGAGGAAAACCACAAACAAGCAACCACCACCCAGAGCACGTCCCATACGCAGGGCAGAAACAGGGCAACCATGCCACTAAGGGAAAGCAACCCAACAGACACCATGGCCAGGGACCGAGAGGGCCTTTGCCCCCCAGGAGCCCCTGCAGAGCAACATGCACCAGAGAGGAAGCTGAGCATGGGGACAGGAAACAACAAGAACAGCCCCCATCGACACCAATGAACAGAGGAAAACAGGAGTGAGGGGCCAGGAAACGAACGGTCCCCGGAAAAAAAAAAAAAAACCTGTGGGCGGCCGAGTGCATCAGCACGGCCGCACCACTCTAGGAAACCTGACAAGACAGGACAACAGCAGCCCAAAGTACGATCCGTGTGACCATCGGTAACCAAGAGTTCTACCCCAGCAAGCCTAGCAGGCTGGAAGGTAACGTATCCAGATACAGCCAGTCGTCCAAGCCCAGCAGGGACGACCCCCTCATGTCCTCGTCCCATCGGAAGACAGAAAAAAGAACAGGCGGAATGCTGGGTAAGTACAGTACTACCAGAGGGAGGGGCTGGGGAGGGAATATCCCAGCATTCCTCATGTTCTCTTTTTTTTTTTTTTTTTCTGTCGTGGAGATAGTAATCTCCAATTGGTGATGAATGGGACGAGTACTAGAGGGACCTGGGGGTAATCGTCTAGTGCCCAGTCTCAATTGGCTCTTACTGAAGATAACACTTATCCCTTTCACTACTAAAGCTTTTCCTCGCCCACCAGTATCCACTAACTTGTCCAAACTTTTGAGTGAATTCATATTTCCACCAGCACCGCACAAGTCATCTAGCATCTCACAAACGCATATCACGGAACAGTGTGCAGCTGCCTTAAATAAATGCACCTAGAAACAGCCCCTAGGCCACGTGGTAAGCGATGTACGAAACACTGTAAATACACAGTCTGGTCGATGGGAGGTAAAGCCAGAAAGTAATGTGGTAACACCAAAGCTGGCAAGCCTACCACAGGGAAGGGCTACAGCCACATTTTACAGGGACCAATGGGACCCCCTGCTGTAGGGTGCGGCCTCAATTGGTAGCACAGCGTGGAATGATACACTTCTGTCCCAGTGCTGTAGCCGAAACTTACACCTAATAACTCATTTTGGTATATATAGCGCATTTTCGCTGTGATAAGTAGACATTTGTCTACTAATGGCGGTATTAACCCATTTAAAGGGTGGTATTAATTCGTTTAATGGTTCTCGGTGTAGCTGCCAAGTACGTATGCGTTGTCAGAACTGGAACGGATGATGCCGAAATAAATCAAATTTTAGGGTCTGCAGCCAGTGGTTAAATTCCTTTAGCCATTTTTGGGGTATCTGCGTAATGGAGGAGAAAGCCCTTCTCACGTTTTGCGGGTGGTTTGTGGTCGGTGACAACCAGTGACCACGGAATATACATACCCCCACTTTTAAAGTAGAATGAGCGGTATATTGAGGTTGCTGTCAGTTTGTAATATTTGAGCCATCCGTCCGTTGTCGAGACCTTTGTGGTGTAATTCTGTATATTCCGGCCTCCTTGCCTCGTTTTCTGTCACCCTGTGTGCCCGCCCGCTCGCCGCCGGTGAGGTCTGGCTACAGCTCCCGCTGCTTTCTTCACCTCGGGGGACTGTAGGAAAGTACCATCTTGCCTGGCATGTTACCCCCATATTTCACTGTATATATGTTGTTTTAGTTGTATGTGTCACTGGGACCCTGCCAGCCAGGGCCCCATTGCTCATAAGTGTGCCCTGTATGTGTTACCTGTGTTATGACTAACTGTCTCACTGAGGCTCTGCTAATCAGAACCTCAGTGATTATGCTCTCTCATTTCTTTCCAAATTGTCACTAACAGGCTAGTGACCAATTTTACCAATTTACATTGGCATACTGGAACACCCTTATAATTCCCTAGTATATGGTACTGAGGTACCCAGGGTATTGGGGTTCCAGGAGATCCCTATGGGCTGCAGCATTTCTTTTGCCACCCATAGGGAGCTCTGACAATTCTTACACAGGCCTGCCACTGCAGCCTGAGTGAAATAACGTCCACGTTATTTCACAGCCATTTTACACTGCACTTAAGTAACTTATAAGTCACCTATATGTCTAACCTTTACCTGGTAAAGGTTGGGTGCTAAGTTACTTAGTGTGTGGGCACCCTGGCACTAGCCAAGGTGTCCCCACATTGTTCAGGGCCAATTCCCCGGACTTTGTGAGTGCCGGGACACCATTACACGCGTGCACTATACATAGGTCACTACCTATGTATATCTTCACAATGGTAACTCCGAATATGGCCATGTAACATGTCTATGATCATGGAATTGCCCCCTCTATGCCATCTGCCCTCCTGGGGTCCAGCCAGGCTTGGCCCAGGAAGGCAGAACAAAGGACTTCCTCAGAGAGAGGGTGTTACACCCTCTCCCTTTCGAATAAGGTGTCAGGGCTGGGGAGGAGTAGCCTCCCCCAGCCTCTGGAAATGCTTTGATGGGCACAGATGGTGCCCATCTCTGCATAAGCCAGTCTACACCGGTTCAGGGATCCCTCAGCCCTGCTCTGGCACGAAACTGGACAAAGGAAAGGGGAGTGACCACTCCCCTGACCTGCACCTCCCCTGGGAGGTGCCCAGAGCTCCTCCAGTGTGCTCCAGACCTCTGCCATCTTGGAAACAGAGGTGCTGCTGGCACACTGGACTGCTCTTAGTGGCCAGGGCCAGCAGGTGACGTCAGAGACTCCTTCTGATAGGCTCCTTCAGGTGTTGCTAGCCTATCCTCTCTCCTAGGTAGCCAAACCTCCTTTTCTGGCTATTTAGGGTCTCTGCTTTGGGGAATTCCTTAGATAACGAATGCAAGAGCTCATCAGAGTTCCTCTGCATCTCTCTCTTCACCTTATGCCAAGGAATCGACTGCTGACCGCGCTGGAAGCCTGCAAAACTGCAACAAAGTAGCAAAGACGACTACTGCGACACTGTAAGGCTGATCCTGCCGCCTTCTCAACTGTTTTCCTGGTGGTGCATGCTGTGGGGGTAGTCTGCCTCCTCTCTGCACTAGAAGCTCCGAAGAAATCTCCCGTGGGTCGACGGAATCTTCCCCCTGCAACCGCAGGCACCAAGGAACTGCATCACCGGTCCTCTGGGTCTCCTCTCAGCACGACGAGCGAGGCCGCTTGAACTCAGCAACTCTGTCCAAGTGACTCCCACAGTCCAGTGACTCTTCAGTCCAAGTATGGTGGAGGTAAGTCCTTGCCTCCCCACGCTAGACTGCATTGCTGGGAACCGCGTGTTTTGGAGCTACTCCGGCTCCTGTGCACTCACCGAGGATTTCCTTCGTGCACAGCCAAGCCTGGGTCCCCGGCAATCTAACCTGCATTGCACGACCTCCTGAGTTGTCCTCCGGCGGCGTGGGACTCTCTTGTGCAACTTCGGGTGAGCACGGATTCACTCCACTTCGTAGTGCCTGTTCCGGCACTTCTGCGGGTGCTGCTTGCTTCTGAGTGGGCTCTTTGTCTTGCTGGATGCCCCCTCTGTCCCCTCACGCAATTGGTGACATCCTGGTCCCTCCTGGGCCACAGCAGCATTGTGTTGCCCCTATCCCTATGTGCCCCCATTGCATTCTATTGTGACTATACATAGTTTGCACTGTTTTCTATTGCTATTACTGCATATTTTGGTATTGTGTACATATATCTTGTGTACATTTGCTATCCTCATACTGAGGGTACTCACTGAGATACTTTTGGCATATTGTCATAAAAATAAAGTACCTTTATTTTTAGTATATCTGTGTATTGTGTTTTCTTATGATATTGTGCATATGACACTAGTGGTACTGTAGGAGCTTCACTCGTCTCCTAGTTCAGCCTAAGCTGCTCTGCTAAGCTACCTTTTCTATCAGCCTAAGCTGCTAGACACCCTATACACTAATAAGGGATAACTGGGCCTGGTGCAAGGTGTAAGTACCCCTTGGTACTCACTACAAGCCAGTCCAGCCTCCTACAGGGACCTCCAGGTTATATGGGGTTTTCTCGCGAGGTGAGGGAGGTAGTCTGAATCACACTCCTGACAGCATTCTAACCTCCGAGGTACCGCCCTCCTGCCCCAGCCGCAGGGAGAGACTGCTCCGCAGCTAGAGGGAAGGGCCAGTCAGTAATGTCAGATCCGGACTGAGGAGCATCAGTAGAGCTCCGTGTGGTCATTGCTGTGTTCGCAGCAGCGTTTTACTCCGGAAAGAGATGTAATAGTGACGGCGTGTAAGGCATTGCTGTGCCTTCCCGGACCTATGTAGTGTTAAAGCTCCAGGTCGGGAGAGGAGGGTGGAGGATCGGCCAGGGATGATGTACTCCAGCACTTCAGTCCCTGTGAATGCTTCGTGTCAAGATGTACTCCCTTACCATATCAGCAGTGGGCTAGGCCTGAGGAGCATTAGCAGAACTGTCACTATGCTCTGGTGCTTGCAATAGGAGGGACTTTGTAGGTCGGAAACTAGGTTTATTGACAGGGCTAATTGTGGGCTTCGGTACTCTAATTTCCGGCGTGCATCGGTTTAAGACTGGGGTTCATCGGAAGAGCTGTGTGTTGCCGACGGGGTTATGAGATTATCAAGCACCCCTCGTTGTTGAACAGGTTCTCATTATTTACACAGGTGTGCCGGGCATGTCATGGGATCCGTGGGCAGCCAATATCTGTTCCCTCGGTAGTGACCTCAGCCCTAGCTATTTAGACAGGGCGAAGGGTATGCCATTGGATGGGTAGTCCGCCTGTGTTAATTACCTCTTCAGTGGCCACCAATCCGAATTATTTACACAGGTATGTGAAAGGGCAGTCTTGTGGTCCGTGGCCTGGCAGTGTCCATCCCCTCTTTAGTGGTCGCCAGCTCCAGCTATTGGTGTGCAGGACACTTCATTGGCTCGGTCAGTGGCCTCCCCGTTTGTAGCCACTCTGCATTGCCCTAGCTATTTACTCAGGTGTGATGGCCATGTCATTTATCCGTGGCCCCCCGGTGTCTGTCCCATCTAGAGTGGTCACCAGCCCTAGCTGTTTAGGTGTGCATGGCGCGCAGTGCTCACCAGCTCTAGTTATTAACACAGGTGTGAGGGGCACGTGGTGGGCTCAATCCGTGGCCTGCCATTGTCTGTCCGTACTCTCGTCAGTGGTCGCCAGCTCTAGTTATTTACACCGGTGTGAAGAGCAGGTCACTGGATCCCTGGCCCGCCCGTGTCCATCGTCTCCATTGCTCGTCAGCTCTAGTTACACAGGTTTGTTTGTGTGTGTGTGTGGGTCGGCGGGGGAAGAGGGGGTCACATAATGGGCTTAATCTGTGGCCTGCCATGGTTTGTACTCTAATCAGTGGTCGCCAGCTCTGGTTATTTACACAGATGTGAAGAGCAGGACATAAGGTCACGTGGTGGCTCAATCCTTGGCCCGCCTGTGTCTGTCCCTTCTTTAGACCCCCCCCCCAGCCCTAGCAATTTACGCAGGTTTGAAGGTCACGTTGTGGGATCCGTGGTCCGCCAGTGTAGTTGTTCACTCTTCAGTGGGCTCCAGTCCCTAATTAAATCCGTGTCATTAGATTCGTGTCCCGCCTGTGTCTGCCCCTCCCGGTGACGCGGAGTGAAGGAAGCGCCCCACAGAACCTGTCTGTTCGTCCTCCGAAAGGCACGAAGCAGGGTGTCGGCCTCGAATGGAGGACCATGTCCTCTTACATGCCATGATTCGTGAAGCTCCGCGGCGCCAGAGCCCCCTCCTCCCCCCGCGCCCCATAATTGTGCAGCTCGCAGTGCCGGAGCTGTACTTGAGGTCTGTTTATTTCTTTAATTACAGTAAAACCGTCAGCACAGGTGCGGAGGGAGCGGGGTAACTGCCTCTGTGGCGCTACGTGCGGATTAAGTCTGGCGTCGCCTCTCAGCATTTCAGCAACATTGGAGATTAGTCCTCATAGGAAAAAGGCGGGAGAAGTGCCTGCCTTTCTTCCATGTCCCCAGACACGCTCTGGCTTATTGTAGACCTTTTACCACCTCACCCTCTCCTCATTGTTTAGGATAGGTAATTGAGTGTAGGCAAACCATAGGTACAGTAGCAAATTTCTCTTTTCGGATGCCCCTGTGAAACTTGTTGATGAGTTCATATAGTTCTTTAGCCCAAAAGAGTCTTGCTAACGAGGGTAGATCTATTTCACTGTTTGGCTTTGCATATGTTTATAGTCTCTCAGATTCTCCAGGCCGTGTCTCACTGTTACCTGCATGACAGTGTCCTCAGCGTGTTGGGCACTGATTGGTGTGCACATTGGCATACACTGACTGGTGTCTTCAGTGGTGTCTCTTGGTCTGCAGTGAGAGTCCTGCTTCTTTCTCAGACTTCTTTGGGTGTTGACTTGGTAGGCAGGACTGGTGATGGCTGGCCTTTGGATGATGTAGGCACTGGACCAGGGATCCTTGGCAGCCATGGTCTCCCTACTGTACGTTCCTTGCAGGAGCAGCCTTGAGGCTAGGGCAGACTTCATACTTGGATGACGACTGGTCCCTCGTGGTTGTTGCCTCATGCTGGCATCAGTCCTCTGACTACAGGAATGCCATTTGACACAGGGGTTTGCTGTTAAACTTATTAATGCAGTTTAACTCTAGAATCCCGCTTTAGGAGGCCTTACGGCATCTGACTATTCTCGCATTGGATACTCAGCTTTTTCTAGATGTCCCACACAGGCAGAGGGCATAGTTGAGCTTCCCCTTCTGGATCATTTCTGCTCCTGCAGGGCCAATCATTCTCATTCCCTCCATGAGCAGGCAGCCAGGCCTCTAAGCACACCCATAGCTTTTACAGGAAGCTCAGTCTTTAGGTGATCTCATCCATAGGAGAAGGACTGTCCTGCAGTAACGATCACTGGTCTCACTGTAGGTCTTCCAGTTTTCTTTGAGGCACTCCCTTTCTTCGTCATGAAGAGCTTGACCAAAATGGGGTGGTTTGTGTCTCTTTTCGTTATACAGAATGTCCAGATGGGGCATGTGAATGCACTGGCTGAGGTTCTGAAATCATTTTAAAGAGGTTCCCCCTTCAAGGTAACGTTATGGCTGAAGTGCAGACACAATTTTTGTGCAAGGTAATGGCTCTCCCACAGGCATTGATGATGCTGACTCCAAGCAGGAGTCTCCTAAACATGGGCACAATGAAGGGTGAACAGAGTGCTCCTGGCTGTTATTAGTCTTCCTGAGTTAGCAGTCAGAACCAGACAAAAGAGCAGACCCTGCCCAGGAACTTCTCAAACTTTAACAGCCGAATCTGCTGACCAAATGGCAGCGCTTGGGTAAATCTGATCAACAATCCCTTGCTTGCCCGGTCTCCCTCCTCCCTTACTACATTGTTTCAGTCGCCACACGCTTCTTAAACGCAAACACTACCACATTCTGGGGTAAGCTGCATCTATCCTCCATTTTGTGCCATTCTAAACCAAAGGGCATCCAAAATGCTTCCATCTGGTATCAGCAAACATATCCACTTTGTAAAATCTCATGTCTATGCATGTGCCACACACACACTGTATGCACCCTCTGGATGTAGTCGCTGACTGAAGTGGAATTCCTAATTGAGTAGGAACTGTAGGTTACACTTTGTGACACAGAAAAAGGTCTGGTCAGGACTATTATTTCACAAAATCAGTGCACTTCCACCACCACTTCATCCCAGGTGGTGCTTCAGGACACAGAACAGTTTTAAGATCTTTGCATTACCGGGGGCAAGTCAAGGGTTAGACCTCATTGCACATACTAGATTAGTGTGATAGTTGGGCCAGAACAATCTGAATACCATATTCACATGCTGTTGGATCACTCAGGGCAGGGGTATATGCCCATATACTATGCAGGGGACATTCCTGTCCCAACAATTTTGCAAGAAGTATGATGTTCTAGTGCCATAGGCTTTGTCTGCACTAAAGTGAATTTGCCAGAATGGCTACCCAAATCCCCTGCTGCAAAGTTTGCTGTTTTCTCTGTGAAATAGTGCCAAGAGTGTCAGAATCGCCAGGCACCAACTCAGTTTAAACACAGGAGACATAGAAGCAGTGTATCACTAGCCATGTCCACCCTTTCGTACTCAGACTTACACATTCCTATTCAGATTAGGTCCTTTTTAAGGTCGAGCGCAAAGTGCTCCGTCCCTGTTATCTCTCTATGAGCTTTTAACCATTCCCATGTCAAGCCCATCAGTTTGGTTGGTTCGTGGGGTTGTCTTTTAAAATTAGCTTGATTTAAATAGTGAAAGACATGCATACATCATGCCTTTTCCGGTGTTTATCCCGCCTCGAGCGCACTGGCCAATTACTGAAAACATACGAGGCTCCATGTTTTCCGTATGGTTTCTGCACTATTTTTTCTCTTTATTTCATAGGCAGCGCGATCTCGCTGGGCAGTAATCGAATGCTTTGCATGACATCGACCCTGTTACATGGAAATTTGCATTTTTGCCGGTTACATGGATAATTACACATTTTGCCGATACGTTTCACTGCGAGCGAACTTCTGGTTGCATTGTGCTCATGGTGGCCGTCTGCTCGTTTATGTGAAACTGTTTTACTTTTCAGTTTGTGGGAAGAAAAGTCGGGTTAGGAGTTTACAACGCTGATAGCTTTAACTCGAGTAAATGCGAGACCCACTGCATTGCAAATGCTTGTTTCCAAGTGCTGCTGTGCAGAAGATAGTTGCTTAGGCAGCACACCACAGTAAAACCATTTAACCTTGAAGTTCACGATACAGCTGCACAGTGGATCCAACCTACATTTTACAGTGCACCTCTAGCATGCCACTGCCCAATTTAGACCTATTCTACATCTAGCACCTCATATCCAGCACACACCCCAGAAATGATGGATTGAATGGAGAATGATCTTTTATGCCCTCCATCACATCACTTGACCCCCCATGAGTCTATGCTTCTTTGTTTCACCTCTAACATCACTGCTTAGTCCCCTTCAGCAGTTTTCACACCACAGCCCAACATTTAGGCCTCCATCACATCGCTTAACACTCCATGAGTCTATTCTCCTCTTATGTTCCACCTCTAACATTACTATGTAGCCCCTTACAACAGTTGTCATACCACAGCTCAACGTTGAGGCCTCTTCTGTCTCTAGTACGCCACCTCTGAAACAGCATCACCCAACCCATGCACAACACAAACCGCACAGCACAACATAGGAGCCAGTTCTACCTCTTATTTTGCACTTCCAGGCCTTGACCGAACAATCCATGAATGTATTTTACCTGTAATGCTGTGCTTACAGTCCACCACCACAAAGGCCCAGGAGCTAACCACCTTTCTTATGCTTCACATCCATCGCAACCACTGCACTTAAATATATATTTTTACTCTTCATTGACCTCTTCCTCTGATCCTTGCAGCTTGCCATCTTTAGACATGGTGCACCACGTTAGGCCAGCTGGTGACAGAATGTACTGCTTTCTAAACACAGTTTGTCTGAGGCCATCATCGTTTAATCACAGCATCTGTTGGATGCTGTGAAAGCTGATGCTTGATGTGTAACAAGGCAGATGAAAAATGTTAGTGCAGGGCACGTGGGAAAGCCTGTTTATAAAAGTCAGCATTCATTTTGAAAGTCTGCCAGCTAGGATGTTGCTGCTAAAACGTTCCTATGCATTGCTTGAGTTTAGTAGGAATATTCGACAAAGGAAGATGGGATGTGGATAGATGAATGGAATAGATAGAATGCCTTTGATACATGTGTGGTGAGATACAAAGAGGAGAGCAGTTTTCCTGCAATGTCTCTGTTGCTGGATGATGAGGGCTGGAGACCTTTACTAGCCCGTGTCTGCGCGGGAAAGCAATCGAGATACGTCTTTCTGGTACATTAATGGACAAGTAATGGCTTGTTCTGGTCCTATGCACGTTCTGCTGCATTGACTCTTTCATGGACATTATTATTTAATTATTTCACGTTGTCAGTCTGCGAAGTCTCAGCAATATGTTTTAAAATAGCTGTGATCATAAACCACCATTTACCATTGTTGCTTTGGCAGTCTGCTCATTTCATTGTGTGTCCCAATTTCTGTCTTTGCATGTTTAGATGCTAGACGAGTTACCGGTCAAAGTTTCCCGAGTCTGAAGGTTGGACTGCACCGTAGAGTCTCGCCGGAATAATATTGTTGATTTCTGCATAACTCCATCTTAACTTCTATTTTACTGTGTCCGGCCAGGACACATGTGCTTTTCTTAGTAGGTTCTTTAACTCTTTCGGTGTATCTTGAATCGACACATCGCCCCGAAGTCGTAAAAGTTGCAGGCTTAAATTCACTATCATAGCTGCCTAGGTTTAGGCACCTTTTCTGTAATGTTTTTCTTTGCGACTGTGGTTATGTCCAGGTACTGTGGTGTATGGTCTCACTGTCTCAGACAGTAATTTCCATGAGATTGTAGGCACTTTTTCCACGCTCACTGTAGGAAGCTGGGCTGCTTGCTGAGGTACATTCTCCCAGCACCTTACAAATCTAGCCCTAAGGCAAACAAGCATGTGCAATGCAACAGGTCTCGCATTTGCTTGAGTTAGAGCATTTGGTATTGTACATTTTTAACTGGACTTTTCTTGCCATAGTAATTGAACACCCCTGCCTCACAATTTCGTCTATTCCTTCTATATACTTCCAGTGGCTCTGCACTTCCATTTACCTTCTTCCTCTAGCTGCAGCAAAAAATGAAAATATTAACATTTAACTTACTAATTTAAATCTTCCATGCTAAAAACCTAATATTGTTCATTTTTTTTAAAAGACCCTAGCATAGTTCAGAAGTCTTCCTGTAAACTAAAAACCGCTGACAAATACAACAATTTGTTTCGTTTTAAATTATAATTTTGGACAAGGTGCATGGCTGCGGCACATTATCTAGATAATATAAAGGTTCTCCAAGTTTTGATTTCGCATTTTCCCTGTGCTATCAAAGGTCACCAGGCAACAATGCAACAACTCCTTTGTCCAGGATCGAAGTGCTAGAGAGACTGGTAAAAGCCGGTCTGCCTTTAGCTCTCTGTCTCAGTCTTAAGGCCATGCTGCATCATCAGCCTAGCTCTTACCTGGATGTTTAGTGTTCTGTCATCGGATATTTTTTTGGAATATGGACATCTCTACTTTTCCCCCCAAAAGCAGGAAGCGTTGAGCTGGGTCCAGTGACTCGGTGAATAATGCATTCACTGCAAGCGTCTGTGTTTTACCACGTGGCCACAGGTTAGAATCCAGGCAGGACCGGTCGGTTCTTCATCCTCCTAAAGTCAATAAACGGAGAACAAGTGAAATGGGTAACAGTAAATATTTCTTACTCAGTAGCTAGATACCCCAAGGACCGAATATGCACTTTGCAGATACGTGTTATGTTTACCAACACATTGCTGTTGTTGCTGTATTTGGACATGGGAATTAAAAACCATAAATCTAAAACATTCTGTTGTCAAACTGCTACAAGCAAATATAAAAGTGAGGGATCGAAATTTGCAAATGTTTGATATATGATTGCCTTTTTCCCACTGTAGGGCACCCCACGCGCTAAAAGGGACAGGTGGGCAGAAAGAAGAAAGGCCTGTGCCCTGACAAGGGGCATTTGGGGTCTAAATGTTAACTTGACCCAAGGGTGGGAAGCCACCATGTTTTCTTTTTGTTCCTTTACCTCCCTTCCACTTTCCTACAACCTCCTTGAGCACGGAGGGGTTCCATGGGGTTTGGAAGTTAAAAAGTTGGCGTAGGGTTAAACCTGTTAAGGGGCATGCTTAGTAGCCTATGGAAATTATAGGTGGTGTTTAACAAGCAGGGAGTAGATGCTAGGCAAAGCCACAGTATAACCCTAAAGCCTCACTTTAACCCTCCCACTTCAAAAATAAAATGGTCACCTTGTGCCTGGCAGTCTGCCTTCCTTTGTGAGACCGCCTCCTCATAGTTTTCAGTTCGTCCACATAGAATTCACGTGGTTACGGACAATCTACGAAATGGCAGTGGCAAGCGAAGCCAGAAATGGCGACCCCATTCTTCCTCGAAGAGTGAGACCTCAGAAGGGGGCGGGCAACAGCCCGGCAACAGCAGGGGGGGGGGGGGAGGGTGTCTTGGAAACGTAAGCATCACTGCTCTCGTGTATCCCTGAATGCTGGCTTAATAATGGCGCACTCCAACGAAACCCTGTCACGAACGTTCTTCTCACCAACTGCAACAAGACAGAGCTAGGGCGAGCTGGCCATGGAAATGCCCCCTTCTGCTATTGGTTTTATGTTTGCAGAGGGAGCTGGGGGGGAACGGAGACCTGCTTGAGGACTTGCCAGAGTAAAGCGTTGCTGCTCTGTAACACACTCCCACAGTGTAAGACGAGCAGGCAAAAACTACAAAACAAAATAAAAAGTCCCCTACGGAGGATATTAACAGGACACAGTATAATTATACAGTAGTTGGGCCCTGTTCCCAAAGAGAAAAAGGCAGGATAAAGAGGCATTGCTGACCACTAGCAAGCAAGGATTTTTCAATGACACAAAAACTAACAAATGAAATAGCTTGAAGCCCAGAGAAGAAGTATATTTAAAAGTATACAAGAGGTTGTATGATTACACTCGACCTAAAAACTGTTTCTGTAAGACAGCCTTATGTACCCTTTAGTGGCACAGCACCGTGATTGGAAGGTTACTTCAGAGTGTGCACATTAGTGGTCAACAGTTCCAACAAAACACTTCAATCAAAAACACTAACACATATTTTATAATTAAAATCCAATCAAAACATCAACAATTGATTTAGTCAATACAAAGATACAGAGTTTTTAAGTAACCGTTCCATTCCACCCTTCTCTGTCTGCAGGGAAAGTCAGTGAGTGTTCTTGATTTTTCCTCACGAGTGGGCGCTGGAGGCATCTTACCATTCCAGGAGCACATCACGACTCCCAGCTTCAGGCTGCCTCTTGCCTTTAATCAGGCAAGAGGGACTGTATGAGAGTCTGTTGTTTCACACAGACAGGTACAGTCAACATCTCCCAAACTTTACAGTTTTTCTCTGGGTGTGTCTTTAGCTTGTGTCTGCACCCTGTGTGTCTGCCTAAGGTGTTAGGTGAGGGCACCACCTAATACACCTATCAAGCTGTACGTTTACTTTGGTGCAGGTGCCAAAGTACTCAGCTTCCACTGGGAAGTATTTTTTCTGAATACCTGGTCACAGTTAGTGGAAGTTGTCTTTGGCACTCACTTACAAATTCCAGCAAAGAATCTTTAAAGGCCAGTGCCAAACCAGTTGCAACTGGTGATCTTCACAAGAAGTATCCTCTTTGGTGGTCTTTTGTGTCTGTCGAGGCCACCAGGCAATCAACTCACTCTGCGATTTTGTTAGGACACACACATTTTGGCACTGCAGTTACAGTCCTCTTTCACTGTCCATCTGCTTCCAAGTTCTGCCCCATGTATGTTTATTATGTGTCTGTCTTCCACGTGGGCTCAGGCTTCCTGCGTTGGAGCACTCACAAGCCGTGGTTCTGGTGGCTGACAGGGCCACCCATGACCTCAAACACTTTGTTTTGGTTGGTGGTCTTTGTCCCAGTCTTGTCCTGCTTGCAACAAGCAGCGGAGTTCACCATGTGAAGTAGGCCAGGGTAAATCCAAAGCTTCGACCCCAACACCATTAGATATAGCATACCTAATAGAGGTGGTTAGATGTCCTTTCTGATTCCCCCACCTCGGCCACTCCCGGTTTTACTCCAGGTTTCTCGCCTCCAGGGAAAACTCTTTAAAGTTGATGGTCAGTTCGAAACTTTCAAAATATCTCAACTGTTGATTGTATAATGGAACGCCCCTCGCGAAGGACATGTATATTAATTCCGTCCCATAGAAAAGTAAGCCTGGTCTCACCCAAACTAGTTTGGCAAAAGAAGGCCAAAATGCTATTTGTTTTCACTTACATCTTCTTGTGAACTTGATTTTTTTTGTTGTTGTTGTATAAGATGTTGACACCCCCTGTTCCCTCCACTTTAGGCTGCACACCTTTTTGGGTTTGTACTAAGGGAATCGGACCCAGCTCATCTACAGCAACTTTATGCAAAGTATAGACAGACTGCGCACCTGTAGCAGAGGTGAAAAAATGTACCTGCAACTACATACACTCCTAATGAGTGTTAAATGTTTTAAGAAAAACACACCCATAACCAGTTAGTGATTTCTGAATGTTCTGAGTCACCATACCAGCAGAGTCTAGCAGAGAAAAACTAGGAGAATTGTGCCAAAAAGATTATTTTCCTGCATACCTCAATTTTAAGGGCTCATCATTGTGTCTGATCCAACTCACGTCGACTTGGATCTGTTTCCTTGGCTTGTTTTTCTTTTTAGCTCACTTTTTGCCATTGTGGCTTGTTGTTTAAAGCCAATCAGACCCATACCCATTACCTGTGGTGGCTCCTCTGCTGTGGTGGAGGAGCATAACCCCCTCCCACAGCAGCTGCTGCAAATCCTTTAACAACGAAAAGATAATAAACTGAGTTTATTACCCTTTTGTTGTTAAAGGGGCGGGGCACTGGGGACAACTGTGACGAGGGAAGTGCACTGTGCACTCCCCTCAGTGCGCATGTGTGTTTGGCTAGCTGTCTCGGGCCGGCCAAACACACAGGGGCACTGTGCTCTATTCAGCCCGGCACTGTGTTGCCAGGCTGGCGAGAGCAGGCACAGACTCCCAGCCAATCCTATCACTGTTTGAGGAGGATTGGCTGCAGGGCAGGCTGGGAGTCTGTGCTGCCTGGTGAGGAGACGGAGCAGCGTGCAGGTTTTGTTTCTTTATATATTTATATAGCATTAATATTCCCTCCCACCCCTGCCCCCTGCAACCCCTTCGAGCCACGACTGCCCACTACAGAACCTAAAGAGGGCAAGCATACTGCAGAAGAAAGGCAGCCTTTCATGTGGAAGAAAATCTTGACTGCCAATGTAGATTCGGAGATTTAGGCCTATGTGCCTTGTCTGCAGCCACAGCCCCTAACTGCAGGATGCCTTCACCATGGGGCAGTCAGAGAACTCTACAGACACCAGTACATTTGAGGAGGGAGGGGTAGCGGAAGGCTTGATACCAGCAACTCTAGCACAAATACAGAGGAAATAGTCCAGTGCAGCATTAATTCCTGCAGCTGCTACATAGAAAGAAGCTATGAAATGTGGTCTCTACCAGCTAGATTGTGAGTGTATGTGAAGGGACAGGTGAAATAGGAATTGTTTCTAGGAGCTCAGCTGAAAGAGGGGAAGAGGAATGGCTCTTTCTAGTGTTATGGGCAATGGGGGGGGGGGTGTGCATGGGCGCTCTGTAAAAGATGGGGTGTAATTCAGCTCCACTACTAGGCATTCAGGTTTGTGAGGGAAACCTTTCACTCTTGGCTTACACCCATATGGATCATGGCTTTCACAGTATTCTCCTGCCACACAATGAAGCGTCACCTTCCATGCTAAAACAAAGTATCTCTGCATTGAAGACTTCTATATCCTTCAGCCAAGCTCTGAAGCTCCTCCCACCCTCCATTCATGCTTCTTGATTCATGTCTTCGGTGAGTGCTTCCTCACGGCCATTAACCTTTTTAATGGAGATGGCTCCCTGTGATGATTAGATTCCACAAATCTCTTCCACTGTCCAGCTAGGGATGTGGCACTACTTTGTCTCGGATGGAGAAGGGACGTGGCGACCAAGAGATGAGATCTGGCTCCCAGCTGGGGCTTTGGATGACAGAGGCCATTTATTACCAATTAGTGGCAGGAAGGACTACATCTTCTTGTCTGTGTTACCTCCTTGTGATGGTGACGACTGAGTCGCCCCTGCATGCCTTCGGAAGGGTCGTGCCCCCAGGAACTGGAAGGACTGTATGATTTTGAGGGGAAAAAAAGGATTGCATCGCCTCCTTTTGAGGGGGGAGGAGGGAGAAGAGGGTCAGACTTCCCTTTTCTTGTGTTGCTTTATTCTCATTCTGTTAATTCATTTCGGTGTATTGCTTTATTCACATTTAAAAACACACACAGTAAAAACAACGTATTAAGACCATCTGTAATACATTAAAAAATAAAATAAAAACGTACAATCAAGAATGTAATAATATATAATCTTTGCTCCCATAGGATATTGCCGCAACTGATGCTATCACGTTTACAGCGTCCGAGTTTTCTTTCTTATATGCCAAGCAGAACTTAAAAGTTCAGAGACCACATTCTTATGTTCTATATGTTCTTACATATAGAGAATTTGTTACAATAATCAAAAGCTTCTCTTGCCTTTCTTACATTAAGCGCCTTAGACAGGGGAAAAGGAGTTTCTTCCCAGATTCACCATAAAAGGGCAGAAAAGTAGTGTGTGTGAAGGATGCTTTCAACCCTATTGTACTGACAGACAGGTTCCAGAATGGGTAGAACATTGTTACATTTCCTACTCCCAGCCTAGGTTTGACACAAAGGGAACGTGTACAGAGAGTATATAGTTGTGAAATGAGCCTCGTTGCCCTGTGTCTTTTTATGGGCAAGGCAGATGTTGTCTCTAGAGGGTGCAACAAATAGGCTTTTGACACCATATGCCTTTCTAGTGCTTGATGTCTCAGTGGAGAGCTGGATCCCGGGGAGGCCTTCATTACAAGTTTTTTGGGGGGATTAACCCATGTGAGTGAAGCAGTAACCTCCTTGGAAATATCTCTCGCCAAATCTCTGAATACACCTCCACGAGGAATAATCTAGAGTCAAATCCAGAATAATAGGAATCTGAGTTGGGCTCGGTGATAAATACTTAATATGCATACATCTTCATGCAGCAACCAGGCAGTTGTTTATTCTGGGAGGATATGTAAAAATATAAAAACGTACTTTCTATAATACAGATAATTCATCTCCGTATAGTTAATTGCAAAAGCACTTTTCATCATACAGGTAAAGCCGCTTAGGAAGTGCAACCACCAAATTTCCAGTTGAAAGTCCAGCAACAACTGTAGTTAAGATATTTCAAGACTTTTTTTTATCTGTTTGGCCTGTTTACAAGATACAGCAAACCTGGGCCTAAGTAATTGATGTCCCTGACTTGGGTCAAAGAACTTCCATTCAGCCAAAATCTCCATCCGAAGTTTTGTTTGGGGTCTACTGCTAGAACTTTAGGCTTCTGTACATTATAAGCTTTGATTCAAAGCAATATGTCTCAAGCCATGCCCTTGAAGACTCCTGGCTGTTCTGTGTATGTGCACAGAAGTCTGAGTCATTGGCATGCAGTAGAAGAGGAACTTGATCTGAGCCCAGTCTATTCGCTTTGTGTTGGATCAACATTTGCTTATTTGACCCCACTACTACTCGTATGAGGCGACTGTGACATAGAAGTCTTCTTGTGGCACCCCTCACAGGTGGCCTTGGCATGTTTCCTCCTCTGTTGTCAAAATACTACATACAAGGGAAACATAACTGAGCAGTAAGCTTCAATTTCAGTGGAATTCAGAAGAGTGCTGCCAGTAGCAGAAGTTCTCAAAAATCAAAATCCTGTAAAGGCCACTGTGTAAACACCAAATACTACCCCAGATCCCTTCTGGACTACAGAGGTCCTCTACTGTGCCATTCAGAGAGGCCCTCTCATCTGGTTTAGAGTCTTTTCCTGATCACTCTTCAGCGTTCTCTAAAATATACAAGCAAATGACACCCTCTATCACCCCGTTGCTCCACTGGGCCAGTGCCAGGCCCACTTAGCCATGATGGAGCACACAGTAAACATTTTCTGGCATCAGGCAGGCAATACTGTCCCGGGCACCTTTTGATTCTGGTATTACATGCAACATGTATTGTTCATTTTTTTAAAAAAAAATTATATAGTTTTCCGCTCAGCTGGAGGCTGTTTCATAGGGCTTCAGTGAGCCACAGTAGGTTGTCATCCACCATTCAGATGCCTATCACTGGAGGTTCTGAACAAGCAGAATCCAATTATTCCACCTATTGAGGTAAGGACCAGAAGCCCCTTTGAACAGGTGGGTTTTCAGTGCTTTTTCTTTTTTTTTTTAAATCAGCACAAACTGTCTTCCAACCCAAAGGGCATGGGTATAGTGGTGTCGTCCAAGCCAGAAGATACTTCTGCCTTATAGTGTGCATATTTTTCTTCATAACAATACAGGTGAGGGCTAGATAAGAGTTCCTATGATAGTCACAAACCGTGCTTTAAAATTTTGAGGAGAAACTTCTATCTCATCAAATGTCCTCAACACATCAGACAATGAGACTTTGCTTCTAGGCATCTTCGAAAAAAAAAAATATATATATATATATATATATATATATATATGTCTTCCTTTAGTTATGTATGTTGTGTTTCTTTTTTTTTGTTCTTCAAATACCTGGGAACGGGTCCAGGTCTCCTGGGTACCTGAACTTCGTCAGATTCTTCCATCTCCGAACACCGTCAACATCACCAGGATGAACAGTAGGACATGGTTTACAGACTTAGGCGTCCTGTTATACGGACAGTGCAAGATGTGACAAATAGTGGAGAAAGGTCTAATGGGTCCAAATGCAATACATACATATATTAAAACACCATAAAGAAATGAAAAGTGCAAATGCATTTTATTGCACTAATACCTGTGTATGGCTTTCCATAAACCTTGCAAGGCTTACAGCGTAAATGCAAAGAGCATCAGCCACCTTGAGTAGGTTTGAGCCAGTTGTGTAAACCTCAGAATAATAGGCTCATTCGAGTTGGACCCTGGCATGTCTAAGAGAGCTAGAACGCCTTGGCGGATACTAGGATTGAAAGAAGCAGGCAAACTTTTCATAAGACATTTTCACAAGTTGGAGAAAGTCACTGAAGACATATGCTGGAAATCAAAGGGTTTGGGCTCTGGCTCCAATTAATTTCAAAGAGTTCCCACCCCACCATTCTTTCAAAACAGATGGTCCCAAGAGAACATATTTGAAGATTTTGCAGTAGGAACGTCATTCCTCTCCTGGGAACAGAGCAGCAAACTAATTCCTGATGATCTAGTGTTTAAGACCCTGGATGATTTTTGTTGTTAGGGAAAATTCAAACATCTACAACCATTCTCAATTTTCAGAAACTAAAAAAATATATGTGTTAGGTAGGAGGAGGGACATAATCTATGTGCAGTAGACTTATATAATGCACACTGACTTGTTGCATGGAAGGAGAGCATGGACAATTCAGATTCGTTGTAGGAGACCCACATAGCAAATTCTAGGTCCATCCCTTTTGAACTTAACTCAACCCTCATAACCTTAAGCAGATGCCTGGTTATGGATGTTGCCCTTCTGGGTAGAGAAAGTCTTATACCTCACTCTCAACCACACACTGATAAAAACGCTATTCTAGTATCTGGACGGACTGGCTCTCTTGAGTATAATGTATCTCTTAATAGGCGGTGTCCTCGTTGTTATACAGCATTCATTGTTTCTGAAGGATATTGATTGACACATTGAAAGGCGTATTTTTCCCTCTCATCGCATGATTCTAGCTTTGAAGAGATTGTATTGTATGTTCGTTGAAACATCATTTCTAACTATGGAGATATTAAAGCCTCCCGTAGAACGAAGGCTGTTGTTCATCCTCCCAGTGTCTTTCCCAAGGTTGATTGTAAGGTGGGTGCAGTGATGATAGGAAAGCTTTAGCCAAAGGCCATTTAAAGGCTGACGGGCTCTCACATGGTGCTGACATCTCTCTGGTGGCTAAGAAAGGAAACATGTTGCAGGGATTTTCATTGAAGTTTGTGATCTGTGGTACTGAACAAGCAAATAGCGTGCATGGGACAGTCAGTGGCAGGAGTGACTCCTCCACAATGGCGGAGGGGTGTCGCCCCCCCCGGCTAAGAGCCAGCAGATGAAAAATAAAACAATAGCATACTATTATTGTTTTATTTTTAATATGCTGGCTCAGCCAGTGTGTGATGAGAGGGGCGGGCCACAGAAGGTGGAGGGGAGAGGTGAGAGCGTGCGCCTAAGTGCGCATGTGTATATGGTCGGCAGTCTTAGGCTGGCCAAAAGCACATGCGCACTTAGGTTTCGCCAACCCGGGTGTGTTGAACAGCTGGGCTGGAGAAACTGCACAGACCCCAGAGCAGTGTCTGAGCGGCAACTCAAGCCACTCAGAAAAGTCCTGATGCTGCTTTCATGCTAACTTTAGCATGAAAGCAGCACCAGGATTGCTGGGCTGTGCTGGTATCCCAGTGAATGCTGGCACACCAGAAGAGGAGCGAGACTGCAGGAGGTGGCGGCGACAAGAAAGATATGTTTTTTTTGTTTCTTGTTTCCCCAGTTCCCGTCGTCCCCCCACACACCACTTTGATATTTGCGGCAGCCTCCGCTGGTCAGCGGGCCAGGACAACTAATCTTTGGAGGCAAGTGCCTTACCTATAAACTAGGTGCAGTTCAGAGCTGTATGTTCTGCATCCCAGGTGAACAATTATGGACACATATAGTGCCAGAGCTAATTATTACAAGAAGAAGCAAAGGGACAACTGATCTGAGCTTTCCAAAGTATGTTCAGCACTTGGGGTAATACCTGGTTTCCAAGCGTGACTCATTGTGCAGTGTCCTTTCATATAACTGTACAATTTTCAGTCACTTCCTTCACTTTCCAAGTAATCCACATATTATACATGATCGAAGCAATAATGATTGTAAACACGCAGACTTGAACCAAAAAGACCCGTTTTCGGGGTTGCTTTCTTTATGCAGAAGCTTCCAGTGTGTCCAGATTTGCTTAGAAGATAAGAGTAGAACTAATTCACCGTGACCTCTTCTTAAAGCACGACTTGTAGTTGTTAAAATAATACTTGAAAATTCGCCAGGAAAGTAGAATGCCACTTTTGTCCTTCTAAAAGGAAGAGTTTCTGCATGTGTAGCTTTTCCATCAAGCCCATTATTTTTGATTTGAAAGCTGGAAAGCTCCTTTCCTTGCACACTCGCCCAAGGCACGCCTGTCGTGCCATTTTATGACCCTGCATATGTCAGAGTATGTGGATTACTCCAAAAACACCTTTTCCGAGCCTTAGCTTGAGATTGAATGTTATCGCTGATTTTGTTGAAGGTTTGCATAGAAAAGTACCTTACAGAGTTGAGGTCTGCTGGAAGCTGAGAGTACTGTGAATGCTATCCGTGAGGGTGGTTCTGTTTGAGGCTGTGGTTGGAGACCCTGAGCATCATACTGTTGGTAAGAGTCGTCACATCACTTGCTCTCTTCATTGAAGAGGCTTCGAGGTTGTGGGGTGTTCTCACTCACTGTTTCTTAAAGATTCCATCTGCCCTCACCTCAAGTTGTCTTTCATCACCCTCTTCAGTTTGTCAAACCGTGTTTACATACTTGGCTTGTGTAAGTTACTGCTGTTAGTTTTTATATTCCCTCCAGAATGCTGTGGCATGGAGACCAGTGAACATGTTCTGTAGACATTACTGTGTGGATTCACTTCGCAGGGCTGATTCTGAAGTGTTTGTCTGGTGCTTCTGTGCCTTTCCCCTCGCGCTCTAGTCTCTCCTTCGTAGACTAAGTTTTCGATGGCGTACAACAAAGTTACTTAACTGTAACAGTTTCTAATTTCTGCTCTATAGTCGCATTCTTCCCACTCTCCACCACTTATTGTAAGGTCCCTGTTATCAGTCGGAGTTGTTGCAAGTAAGTAACACTTAACACATTATGGGAGGCGTTCACGATATGCATCCCAAATTTGGAGTGCTAAAGGGGTATGCTGTTATAGGGGTGTTCTGGGATCATTGATTTGGTCTCTGAACAGGGCGCGCTTTAGAGCTGGTTGTGCCAGGTGCACAAATTCTGAAGAAGAGCAAACTCGGGATTTAAGACGTAAAAAATGTACCACCGTGGTTGGGGTTTTGTTTACTGATGAGAATTATTAGCCAAATCATCCCTCTTTAGCAACGGGGTAATGAAAAACTTGGAAAAAATGTAACGTTCTAACCAATACCATGCAGTTTGCATGCAGCTCTTTGATGACAGTTTATAGGACACAAGGCTATATTAGGACCGTAACTTGTGAACTGGAATTAACCAAAGGGCCTCTGTGACTAAAGCAGTAACCCACTGAGTTAACATAAAATACAGTTCTGTAATCTGCATGGTACACGTGTTTTGCAGTAGGCATATTAATCCTCTGAGCTGCTTTATGATGAGTCAAAACACCTCTCTCTTTCCTGCAGGATCATTAATCACTAGAGTTATCATGGCATTTTTATTGTTGCCTGAAAGCTGCTGAACACACAAGAAACTGCAGCAGGTGCTTTTTATCCCATATGATATTTGTAAAAACCAGTCACACCGCCCTAAGCCGATCCTGTTTCTGGGTATCTGTTACTTACTGCTTAACTCTTGGGAAGAACCCCACTGTGGGGAACAGATAGTAACTTTGTTACCCCCCTTACATGAAGGACTGTACAAGGTGTGTCAGGATTGCAGTATCCTCTTATGCTCTCAATGAGCCGACCTGTGCTGGTGAGGCTGATGCCATGGCAACAGTAACTGATTATTAGCAGCTACAGTATTATCTGTTGAGTAATCGATGACTGTTTTTAGCGTCATTATCTCCTCAACTCCGCTGGTGCCTTCAGCAATCCTTCAATGATATGTGCCAGTAATGCTTTGTGTTCATCCTAGCTGGCCTGAATTAGTGTTGATTCACAGTAATGAGCTAGTTGGCATGCAGTGAGTAGCTTTGGCTAGATATTAATGCACGATCATGTCCTATGCTGCTCTCCGCCGTTCAGCATCCTGCTGCGGATGTGTTCAATCTTAAGATATCCTCTCGTGCAGGCGGGGCGCATGCTTCTGCTTTGGAATGGCTCGGTGTTGTCTTCAGAGCTCTACTGCCACTTATTCCCTTCAGCCCCCAACCTGTTTAAGTTACTTTCCTCGCCCCTCCATGCACCTCCTCCCCTACCCCCACACACTCCTTAGCCCTAGATGAGCCGCTGTAAACATCCTAGAATTGATCAACCCAATTAAAAAATTCACAAGGGATCTCTGCAAAGGTCATATGCATGTCTTATCTCTTGGGTTACAGATGGCCGTGGATTGCTGCCAGAGACTGCTTTTCTAAGGACTTGGAGACTGCTCCTGGGTTACAGATAGTATTCACTGCTGCTGGAGACCAGCATTTCAAAAAACGCTTTCCTTGCTGGTGACAGCTGCTACTCGCACATGCCACCTTCCCTCTCGCCCTTACTAGTTTCCTGTGCTTCGGTTCATTGTCCCCGCTGATCATCCTTTTTGGCCAACCTTTACCTGGCTCTATCATGTACTTGCTAGTAGTGAACCTCTCACCACCACCCTTTTCTGCTACACCTGCTGCTCCAACCATTGGCCATTCCTTCTGTCTCTTCCAGCTGCCTTTCTCCCCTGCTGGCCTTCGTTTTCACACGACTCTGATACTGTGCTCCTGACTGCAATCCCTTTTCCTGTCAGTCAGGTCTTATTTCTGTCCCCCAGAAATACTCTCACCTACAGCATTCCTTATCTTGGGTTATTTTATCATTCCTCCTAGTATGTACCCTAAGTGTGTGTCAACAATACCAGTTTCTCCAATCTCTTGTGTATCTTCTCGTATCCAACTAACTTCTTTTAGTGTTCTCACGTCTCGTCCTTGCCCATTCTGTTGTACCTGTCAAAGCCTGCCTCCGTCCATCTTAGCTCAACATTTCCAGTGGCTGAAATCACTATTTCGCACACTGCCTTCGCCTCATCCCATCCTATCTCACCTTATCTAAGGTTCCGAACTGTCTGACCCGGGCCCTGCCAACCAATGCCTGTGTCCAGCATGGATCCCATTCACTCCTCACCTAATGCCACGTTTACCTGCCCAATTAAAGTATGTTTGCCACCTCAAGCTGTTGGTTGGCTGATGCCTGTTTTAATTCATGTGTGTTCTGATCTGTGTATAAGACAGTGGATCATGGAGACAATTATGGTAAAACCTTTATTGTATATGTTTGCTCCAAGTTGAGCTCATTCGTCCTGATGCATTCATATTTAGTATGTTTGGTGGTTCACAGTAAGTGTTATTGTTGTGTTTCAAATGATTGAGCAGTTAATTAAGGCTCTTTCTGCCTCAGATTCATTCAAAGCTTGCATATGTAGAGGAGTTTCCCTTTGTTCATTCATAGGTCTTCTGTTTTGGATGCTGTTGGTGCCTCTGCATTGATGACCGTCTGTCTGATTTATTTATGTTGTGGATGTGTTGGCTAGTCCCCTCGAGGGTGCTTGGTTTCTGATTTATTCATATGGTTGCTGTTTTCAGTGCTTTGTTTTTAATGTGTTCTTATTGATGGTGTGTGTTAGTTCTCTGGGGAGTAAGCCTGTTTTTTTAAACATTTGTTTTGTGGACTACTTCGGCTGCATTTGGTGCTTCCCTAGTGTTGTGCTTTTATTGAGTGCATGATAAAGATCAACCTCTTTCTGGAATAACCACAATTTAACCACTTTGAATGATTTCCCGAAGGTTGCTGTGTTTGTTGTTTTCATATTGTGGGTACTTGTGCGGAGATTGTTTTTTTTCCGGTGTGTTTGTTTTATGTTCAGTTGACTTTTCAGTGACTGTTCTGTTTTCCCTCGTGTTTGTAGAGCTTTGCCTGGATGTGTACTAAACACAGTGCTTTTACGTGTTGTTATCATATAATTAAAATTGCTATGATGGATTTAAAACTCCCAGGAAGGTAGGTGGTGGTGCTTTTATTGGCTTCTTGCCCTCTTGTGCTTGCCAGCTAAATGAGTGTTGTTTCCAGGGATCATTTTGAAGAAGTCATGTCAGAGAAAGAGTAAATGAAGCCCTGCTTGGCTCAGCACATGTCTGCAAATTGACTGTGGAGATCCATGTATGATTCCCTTCTTGACAACCCGCTTATTGGTAGTAAACAAACCAAATGGCTACAGTATGTTACGTGGATAGTTGTGTTATTTTTTTGGTTGTGCATATTCGTTTCTGTTCAGTCATTGAGCAGCTGAGGGCAGAAGGCCTGGGGTTTATTGGGGATTGGGATATGCATGCCGATTTTGTGGAATGGCAGTAATAATTCACATCTTGAAAATAGGACACAGGCAGTGTATGCTGTAGATTTGCTGTATGCTCTCTATCGTTAATTGGTATGGATTCTAGGCATGTAGGGAAGGAAAGATGGATGCTGGACATTGGAACGGTGTGCAAGGGAACATGCTGATGTGCTTTGAGACTGGGAAGGGGGGCGAGCAAGCAACTCAACACGCCAGACAAAACGGTTAGCAAAGTAAGGAGGAGATGCAAGTCTTTGTTGGCCGGATACTTTCGAAGACTATTGTTTAAAGAAAGTTCAAAAATACAAAAAAAGCCAGAGTGTCTCCTTGAAGAGTAAGCTTTAAGCGTCCCTGAAGCTTTGCCTTCACTATCAACCCCCACACCCAAACAAAAGTCACCCGACTCCAAACCATACTGTGTGGGAAGTTGCTTAACCTCTTCTTAATACAGTGGTAGAGACATTGGCACACACTTCTATCGCCATTTAATTGTCTGGGAAGGTTCTCTATGAAACGAGGTACTAGCAATGCTTTGTTGTTGCCTTAATAATATGAATTTAGGAGAAGATGTTGTCATCATTCATTTACTGTTCAAGGTTTGTGGAAGAGCATGTATCACTTTGTGTTTGATTGGGAAGCTCATGGAACGAGATTATAGCTCGAGGTTCGGTGAAGGAGAAATGTCTACTTAAGACATACTAAATACCTTCTTATCTTTACTGCAAGAGAAGCTTTATAACCACCTGACGTCTTGCTAGGCCCAGTGTTTAATTGTTCGATAACCTTTTGTGCTGATGAATTTAGGCAGCTGGGCTTGGGAACTGGAAAAGTTGTGAATGCTAACCGCTGAACCTTGCTAAGTGAATGCAGCAAGAAGGTGCACAAGTTTCATGTTGCATGCATAGTGTCACTCTACTCCTAGCTTATAGATGACCTTGCGATAACTTTCAATCATCAATAGGTGTGTGGAAAGGACACAGTCACCTCATTAGGTTTGATGGTAGCAAACTCAGTGCATTTAAATTATGAGGATGTAAGTGGACCCTGGCTGAAGTGGAAGAGTGAAGGACACCTCCTCGGAAGAACCCTTTGTTAATGCCATTTAGACAGATACATTCTAAAAGCTCAAAAACACTGCAGCTCCAATTAATAATTCCTACAGTGACTGTTAAATCATTGTCAGTCAAAAAGCTTGACTGGGGAGGAATGAGGGGCAGTAGGAAAGATTGTGTAAACGAAGAGATCCTTAAGATTGTAGGTCTCCATATAGTTGGAAATGAGATAGTGATAAAGTAAAGAAGTTGTTTTGGAAAAATCAAGAATATCATGGCTGAAATCTGCGAGTATGAATGAAATTTGCTGCACTTATCAAAAAACAGTGGGAAACAGAAGAGTTGTGCGAAGATAATTTGAAGGTGTTAAGGGAAGAACATTGTTAGACTGCAGCAGTGATGCCACATACCGCAGGTAGAAGAGTTAGTAATGGGATGGGACAGAGATTGGATTATCATTGTTTAAGGTGATAGGGTGAGGCAGGTTTGGACATCTGTTGGGAAGAGCTAGTCTTTGTTCATCCAGGTCTACAGGAAAGCAAAGTGGAGAAGGATCTACCAATTCAAGGTGGTGGCATTCTCTTTCTAGTGATAATGACTGCTTTTTTGTGTTTATAGATTTCTGTACCCTTGTTCTGTCATCCGTTTATCATCTTTATTGCCGTTGGACCCTACAATTGACTTGAGAAATATATTTGATCAAGAACTCCTGTTTGTTTTTGGTCTTAGTAATCCTTTCACACTTTTTTGGGAACTTGGCTATACATTACAAGAGGCATCCACTCAAACCGTCAAATTAAATCCTTTTGACAAAATGTGCATAGTTTGGTAACTGGCTAACAAAGTTTTAATAATGCAGATCCATAGCTGGGGCACTGCATCCCCTCAAGCTGTCATGCAGGGGGTTGTGGGAGTTACTTCCTTCCCTCCCTTTCAACACCACAATCACCTGCAAGATAAACTCCATTCTAATTATCTTGTTGCCATAGCTGCTAGGAGTGCCTGTCCTAGTTATCTCTTTCTGAGGAGCATGGCATTAAAGTCCATTCCTGTTAGTTAGGATAGTATGTAGGCGATCGATTGTTCCCAGTATCCTCTTCCCCCACCCAAATAATGCCCCTCTTGGCTGTTATATCTGTCTTGGCTTTGATCCTGCTGATAGCTCCTCTCTTGGCATTCCTCCCACATAACATCTCTCTTGGCCTTCACCCTCCAAGCACTGCCTTCTTGCCCTTCCTTCCCCATATATCGCCCTTTTGGCCTTCAGTCCCCAGAACATGCCTTTCTTGGACGGTTGGTCCCTGGATAACTCTCCACTCTGGTATTTCAGTCCCGAATTATAGCTCTTTATGGCCCCTTATCTCAAATAACTGCTCCCATAGACACTCAATGCCCCTACCACGCCTCTCCTCTCACATACCTGTTCTGCCCCTTGACCCCCCTCAGCTTCTGTCACATATTGGAAGGCGGAAGCGTCTTTAGAAACCACTGACGCGCCTTCTTTAGGCCAAAGGAGCTGTTCCTATGACCTCTTGTCATCTGCCTATATTGAGCATCTGAAAAGGCGGTGATGTCTGAGCAGGTGACTAATGTGGGAGAGACGTCCAGGAGCGGGCCCTCGCCCGTGTTTGAAGGGACGATGATCGTGATTGTCAAATGATAGGAAAATCATTGTCTCTCATTACGGGGGCGGCTGCTGCTTCCGTTTCGGTGGGATTGTCGGTGGAGCTCCCAGGAGGGCTGCGAATGGTCGTTCTGGCTCTGTGATGGCGGGTGGGGGTTCGTGCTGCATACACTGGAGGACGGGGGAGGGTCCGAAGTCTTTCAGAGAGAGGGGGTTGTTCGTATCCTTGAATTTTCAGTTTGATTCAATTCCATATCCCTTGTGCCTCATGCTTGTCGATTCAATCAGTCTCCATGGTTACCTGCTGCATGTCGCTCCTTCAGGAATGCCACTTCAGTCCGGGAGCTGCCAATCTTTGTGTGACCCCGAGCGAGCTGCTCTACATATCTGTATATCATACTATACACCTAGCGAGCTGCTCTACATATCTGTAGATCATACAGTACAAAGAGCGAGCTGCTCTGCAAATCTGTATATCATACTATACACCTAGCGAGCTGCTCTACATATCTGTAGATCATACAGTACACAGAGCGAGCTGCTCTGCAAATCTGTATATCATACTATACACCTAGCGAGCTGCTCTACATATCTGTAGATCATACAGTACACAGAGCGAGCTGCTCTGCAAATCTGTATATCATACTATACACCTAGCGAGCTGCTCTACATATCTGTAGATCATACAGTACACAGAGCGAGCTGCTCTGCAAATCTGTATATCATACTATACACCTAGCGAGCTGCTCTACATATCTGTATATCATACAGTACACAGAGCGAGCTGCTCTGCAAATCTGTATATCATACTATACACCTAGCGAGCTGCTCTACATATCTGTATATCATACTATACCCCGATCGAGCTGCTCTACATATCTGTATGTCATACAGTACTCAGAGCCAGTTGTTCTACATATCTGTATATCATACTATACACCTAGCGAGCTGCTCTACATATCTGTATATCATACAGTACACAGAGCGAGCTGCTCTGCAAATCTGTATATCATACTATACACCTAGCAAGCTGCTCTACATATCTGTATGTCATACAGTACTCAGAGCCAGTTGTTCTACATATCTGTATATCATACTATACACCTAGCAAGCTGCTCTACATATCTGTATATCATACAGTACACAGAGCGAGCTGCTCTGCAAATCTGTATATCATACTATACACCTAGCGAGCTGCTCTACATATCTGTATGTCATACAGTACTCAGAGCCAGTTGTTCTACATATCTGTATATCATACTATACACCTAGCGAGCTGCTCTACATATCTGTATATCATACAGTACACAGAGCGAGCTGCTCTGCAAATCTGTATATCATACTATACACCTAGCGAGCTGCTCTACATATCTGTATGTCATACAGTACTCAGAGCCAGTTGTTCTACATATCTGTATATCATACTATACCCCGATCGAGCTGCTCTACATATCTGTATGTCATACAGTACTCAGAGCCAGTTGTTCTACATATCTGTATATCATACTATACACCTAGCGAGCTGCTCTACATATCTGTAGATCATACAGTACACAGAGCGAGCTGCTCTGCAAATCTGTATATCATACTATACCCCGATCGAGCTGCTCTACATATCTGTATGTCATACAGTACTCAGAGCCAGTTGTTCTACATATCTGTATATCATACTATACACCTAGCGAGCTGCTCTACATATCTGTAGATCATACAGTACACAGAGCGAGCTGCTCTGCAAATCTGTATATCATACTATACACCTAGCGAGCTGCTCTACATATCTGTATGTCATACAGTACTCAGAGCCAGTTGTTCTCCATATCTGTATATCATACTATACTCCGAGCGAGTTGTTCTACATATCTGTATATCATACTATACACCGAGCGAGCTGCTCTACATATCTACATATCCTACTATATACAGAGTGAGTTCTACATATCTGTATACAGTATCACAGACAGGGGAGCTATTCTAAATACCTGTATGTTTATTCTGGACCTCAAGTGAGCTGCCCTACATATCTGTATATCCAACTATACACCGAGCGAGTTATTCCACAGACCTGTATACAGTATTGCAGCCAGGGGAGCTATTCCATTATACAATATATTCACACTGGCCCCCAAGAGAGCTGCTTCTCATATCTGTATCTCATACTATTCACCGAGGGAGTTGTTCTACGTAGAGTATTGGAGTCGGGGGAGATATTCTAAATACATATGTTATACTGGACCCTAAGCGAGCTGCTGTACATATCTGTATACCATACTATATACAGAGCAAGTTTTTCTACATATCTGTATGAAGTATTGGAGCCAGGGGAGCTATTCCAAATACGTATATATTTATACTGGCCCCCAAGCGAGCTACTGTACGTATCTGTATAGCAGATTATACAGCAAGCAAGTTGTTTTGTATACAGTATTGAAGCTGGTCAACTATTCCAAGTATTTGTATATTATACTGGACGCCTGACGAGCTGCTTCAAGTCTGTATGTCCTACTGTGCACCAAGCAAGTTGTTCTACTTATCTGTATACAGTATTGGAGCTTGGGGAGCTATTCTAAACACCAATATATTTTACTGTGCCCAAGCGAGCTGCTTCACATATGTGTATATTATACTCCATCCAGACTGAGCTGTTCCACATATCTGTGTATCACACTGCTATCAGAGGTAGCTGTTGTTCCTATCTGTATATCATATACAACCAGGGGCGTGGCTTTAGTCAGTAAGATTGGGGGGGGGAATGAGCTTCAGATTTGCAGGCTATCAGGGTGGCATATAATGTTAAAATACATTATACAACGAGCAGGGCGTATGAAAGGGCCTTAAGAGGCAGTGGAAAGGGAGAAAATGTGGAATAATAAAAAAAATTGAGGACTTTCAAAACTGAAAGGATGAGAGTGTATGTGTGTTTTTGTCAGTATGTGCCTGAACAAAACCCAGGTGAAATCCGACAGACGCATCCCCTAATAAATGTAATTTCTGATGAATAGTTGGGTACACGTGCTTTTAGTCGGGTATGTTGAAGCAACACACCAGCTGAAGCTTCGCCCTTGTATACGACCCCAAGTAAGCTCTTCTACATATCCATGTACTATGCTCGACTCACAGCAAGCTGTTTAAAATATCTGTATGTAATACTAGATTACTAGACTACTAATCTACCTATTTGTATATCATACTGAATAGACAGTGAGCTGCTGTACATATCGGTGTATCAGACCCCGAGAAAGCTCTTAAACTCACATGTATGTAATAAAATATAGATCGGGCAGCACCCTAGGGAAAGATTTGTAGATTAGACTAATAGAAGTTATGTGACATCAGTAGGGGGGCTCTGTGAGTTCCTGCAGATGGCTGTTGGTGCGGTGAATAGAGAAGCTAAGGGAGATTAAGTATTGTTAGGTAGGGATGTTGTTTCAAAGGAGAAATAGGAAACGAAATGCCTGCAATTTGCAGAAATATAATAGCGAATAATGCAGACAGTTATGCAGCTAGGCTATACTCGAGGGGAGGCATTAAGAGGATGAAAGTTAAGGAGAGGGTCACTCAAATGAAAGAAAGAAGAGGAAAACATGGTTTTAAATCAATGCCAATTTTTCATACAGAGATTTCTAAGTAGATTAAGAGGATGCTTTTTTGAGGAGGCATGTAACCTATTGTTGTGAAACTAGAAATAAACAACTTTATTTGCATGTGAAGTAGTGTATTGTACTTTAGCATATGTATAGTGATTAATACCCCCTAGTGAGGTGATAAAGTGCTTATCCGTGCCAATAGTATGATACACCTTGTGGGCGTGTGGTTGGAATTATTTTGTTTGCTTTGAATCCGTATGAGAAGTGTTTTCATGTCATGCGTGTTCGCTGCTGACCAACGAATTGCAGTTATCGTGTTATGGGATGCAGTACTTCGTGTTTCATGGACGAGGAAGTGTGAAAGCTAGGAATTTATTTTTATGATTTGTGGTATGCTGGCAGCATTGGTTAACTCTGCAGGGCCCTTTATTGTGTTGGTAGTTTTTCTTTATGATCGAATTCAATTTCCTATGCTAGTTATGTTATTCTATGTGTTATGTGTCTTTGTATGGTGCGCTTCTCATCCGGAAGGGTATCCCGGTGCCTAAAGCAGGATGGTGCGTCCTTTGCTGAGACCTATTCGAACAGCCATGTTTTAAATTTCTTGGGAGATTGATATATTAAGCAGGTGTCTCTGATGTGCAAGAGTGAGGGTAGTTTCAGATTTTTGTAGCCAGGCATGAGAAAGTGTGCCGGCTGGCTCTGTTTTTTTGGATGCAAGGGATGCGGGTGAGTTGCAGGCAGTCTGAGCTGAGGTTTCTGGTCGGAGTGTGGAACTTGATGTGGCTATTTAGGTAAGCCAGGCCTAGATTGTGTGCGATTTCCGGTGCGTGAAGATGTGCTTGCAGGGTGAGGGTTTGAGTGTAATTCTGGTTGCAATGTTTTGAGTGTCCTGGAGTCTGTAGTTTGTTGGAGATCAGGGCCTGATTGATCATTCTACAGGTGTTGACCGGGTTACCATCAGAAGAACTTGAGGATGAGGAAGCAAGATAAGGAGACTGTATTGCTCTGCCTGGTCATTGAAAGTTGGTTTTCACTGTTACCCTAAGGATCCTGGCTTGGTTAGACAGGTTGGGGGTTGAGGAGAGGTCCTGCAGGAGGTCCCATACTAATGACGATGTGACTGTTGAGGAAGAGACAAGTCGGAATATGGTTTGAGTTGTACTTGGGGGCGTTCTATGGGGTGCAGGTATGAGCACGGGAGAGGAGAAGGGTGTTGGGGGGGTTGCTGGCGGGGGGCACGTAGGAGGACGCACCTATAGTGTTGGACAGCAAGCTGAAGTACGCCTGGTGTTCAGGGTATGAAGTCCAGTAGCTGAGGTGTGTCTGTGGTAACTGTGGGAGGGAGGAGGGCCAAGGGTCCTGGCGCCAGGCAAGGATGGGTGCAGGCAGACTTGTCTTTGGCGTGCCCTGTGCATGCATTTGCACTGCAACCGCCTTTACGCAGGTCCGGGAGGAGGGCAGAAAGGACCTGGTGGGTGGGACTGGGTGGGCAAGAATGAGTGGCAGGAAAGCAGATGAGTGTTCAGTACGGGGAGAAGGGCGGGAAAGCTTAAGAGGGGAAAAAGGGCGCGAAAGGAGGAAAACATGTTAAAAGAGAAGGCCGCAGAGTAGCTGGAGATTAGAGGCATGAAGTGGGTGAGAAAGGATGCATGAGATGGCAAAAAGGTCAACGAAAGCAAGAACGAGATATACGTAAAAAGGCAGAAGCTGGAAAATAATGCAAGAGTGAAGCGAAAACAGGCAGAAGGCTGAGACAGAAAGCAAGAGTGACCTTCCAAGAGTGATAAGAAAACCCGCAAAAAGCTGATAAAGAGGCAAGAGTTACATTAGAAAACGGGCAAAAATATCAGAAGCTGAGAGAGTAGAAAGAGGAAAGCAAGAGTGAAGGGAGAGAGCGGAAGGAGAGAGGCAAGAGTGCGAGGCTGGGAGCCTCCCTGCAGTCTCACGACAGCGCTAGGCCTGGTCGGTACAGTAAAGCAGGCTTTACTTCAAAACACAGGGGGATCCATAAGCGATTCACTTCAGCTTATGTACGGATTTCGATGGGATTTAAAGGACTGAAATGTCGATGCAGATATAATCATGTATACACACACTATCATCTCTTGACTCACTCATGGTATTTGTTCGCAGGTTACCTTTTCCTTAATCGTTCTCATGGTAACGTTTTTGACTTTTAAGAAATATTAGTCACTGTAGTGATTTAATATTTACGCCACATAGAACGACATTTGTAAAAAAAAAAAAAATCCAAGTTGTTTCACTTCTAAATTGTTTTGTCATTTTTTGGTACATGCCTGTTGCAAGATTGACATTGAGTGGTTTTCAGTGGCTCTGTTCGTACCGTGGCTCTTAGAGGGGAAACCAGGTCTTCGGCTCGGCTCTGGCGCTCCCTGTTAATTCTAAAACAAAAGCTAGCGACTCCTTGCAAGCGCGTGAGCACATGGGGTTAGGAAAGGCAGCTTTTCTATGGCAGTAAATCCCAGGGACCGCGGCGAGCTGCTCTCCATATCGGTACATCACACGGGCCCCCTCGTCTGTCAGTGGACGCCAACGCAGTCATTTGCCTTTCTTTAGAAAGGTGGGTTGCTGCTTTCATTACTGTTGCAATAAAAGCTCCCCGTGCTCCCCTCTGTTAGGCTGCCAAAGCTTTTCACTTTCATTCAATTACAGCCGCATGCCCAGAATAGTAATGCTACCCTTTGTCTTTCCTGGCCATGGGGTGGATTTAGTTCCCTGTATTCCAAGATTCAGTGCAATTTGTTCTATGCCATAGGAGGAAATGCCGTCTGAACCTACCCTGGCTTCTCAGCTTCTCTGATCTTGGTCTTATGCATTCACTCCGCCCTACCTAGCTCTATGACGCAGCACGGGGGGTCAAAGCACTTTATTCAGGCTTTACTTTTACCCATGCTGCACAGCCACAGTGCTGTACATCATGGTAAAAGACATCGGCAAAGCCAGTAGCTCTCGCATAGGCGCGACCTTTTGGCTTTGCCAATGCTTGTTTGAGCTAACCGCTTTCGTGGCAAACTCTCGGCGCACTACAGTTTCTGTTTAGTGTGGGCCGGATCGGGGACCCGGGACTGTTTGTAGCGCAGGCCACCTTCTCGCTAATATTTTCCTAGGGAAATGTGTGTGCTTGCAGCCCCAGTGTCTGTGAGGCACTGACGTCCATTTGGTGTTTCTTCCTACTCCACGCTGTCCTTTCTCTCCTCCTCCAGTCTTTGGTGCCTGCTAGTGGCGTAACGAAAGTTAACCTCCCCCCTCAAAATACCTGGAGGGCTGCCGCCCTCCTCCCCCCCCCCCCAAAAAAAAACCTGGACCCAGTCATAGGCCTGCCACCTGTGCACACTGCCCATTGTACAGTGGTGTTTTTGGGGGGAGGGGAAGAATTGGAGCTCCCCCGCACCGCGGCGGTCTTTGTTAGGCCACTGGTGCCTTCTCTCATTCACTGGGTCTCAGTAGGCCAATCATTTTAGCCGTGTTGCTGATTGGCGGAGTAACAGTGGTATGTATCATCAGTGTCCTTCTCTGGGTCAGCACGAGATTAGTGTCAGCTCATCCCTGAGGGATATTAGTATTAATAGGTAGTAGTCAGCCAACCTGATTACACTACCTGTCGGGAAACAGGAGTTCATAAGGAGTAGGCCAAGGAGGTAAGGAGATGGGAAGAAATTGTCATATGCTATGATTCAGTATTCTGGGGACCGGTTTCTTCACTGTACAATGTAGCATCAGAATAAATTAAACAAAAAATGACTCGCTGAGTTAGCCACATTCTTCAGGAGGATTGACTAAAGTCCCTGCCGCAGCTATGACATCTCTCCCTCTCGAAGAGGATATCTTAGCCACAGAACTTGGGAAACCGCCATTTTGTAGTAGACCGGGCCTCTGCTTTCAGGGTCGGGTAGTGCAAGAGGCACTGGCAGCGTGCTGATGAAAATTGTATTGTTCTCCGAGCTGTCGCAGGCACTTGCACATAATGAGTTGTGTTTAACGAGTAACAGGTACTAACAGATTACATGTTGAATCCTGTGACAGTCTCTGTTCAGGGAACTGTCACCTGCATAGCTTTTTTGGTCAGAATGATTTTAGCGCATTGTTTGCTAGATTGCAGATTTTCTGACAGTATTCGTGTGGGCACTTCCCAAAAGATCTGCTTGTGGGGTATATGTTTGCCAGGAGAGCTACATTCATGCATCGCTGCTTAGTATATGTACTAATCTGGTAGTTTGAAAGCCCACCTGTGTGGAAGGCATGTTGCTGAGCTGGATACATGATGGGCTGGATTCACAAAAAATGTCTGGATTTCCTCCTACAGTTTTCCTTGTGCCTGTAGTACATTTGCAACTGTGCTGGAATTCACCAAGTTTCTCAGGGTCCTGGGAACCTGGAACAGTCACATATTTCTCTGGAATACTCCTGATCTCATGGATACCAGTTGGTGCCACATTAGATCTGGAAACTTGAAATAGCTTTTCTGGGCCAGCAGGTGGTGCTATGGGTCCTCCTCCAGTTGTGACCTCATGGTGTTGTATAACGCACTACCAGGCATGCTAAGGTAATTTCCTTTTTTCTCTGCCAAAAAGATGACGATCTAGAGCATTATTCTTGGTTCTTTGTCCATTCAGTGGCACTGGGCTTTAGGAGCCCTTTAGTGGCCCTCTTGCACCTAGTTTTGTTATGGACTGCTTGCTAAATCTTGTCCCATATTCATCTTCCTACGGTGAGTATTCGCATGTCATCAATACACTGCGCAGGTAGGTGGGCCATTGCCTTTCCTGGTTCTGCTTAAAGTCCGGCTTCCAGAATATTTCAGGCTACGCTGTCGGGGCCTATTGTGATTGTTTTCGCCTCTCTTCCCCCCTGATATGCCTTCGATCTCTTCTCACCTGGTGGCTCCTACCCTAGTTTTGGTCGACCTTGCTGGTCTTATCAACTCTAGTTCGGTTGCTGGCGACCCTGTCCATATTTTTGTCTTTGGCGCCAAGATTGGTGTCTTCCTCAACTCCTGTTTCCCCTCCTGTTCTTTGGCACTGGGAGAATTTTCTGACTGATACTGACCACTGGGTAAAGGTTTGTGTGGATGATAAACTAGACATGCTGCCCATTTTACAGGCCTCTTGGTGTTCTTTTGCCTTTGCTGCCAACTCTGAGGCGTTGTCTGTTACAGTGTTGTGTTCTGTTCCCACTGTTGAGAAAGGGGAGACTGTTTCTGTATCTTCCTCTGTCAATAAAAGGGTTCTACTTGGATTTTCATTCTGCCAATAGTTTGGCCTCTGAATTGGAGTTCAACCTACATTGTCTTCGACTCTCCCAATGGAGGACATTTTCTCTGTCCTTTCTACCGTCTGTAAGTGGACTTCAGTCTGAAAATTGATCCTGCCTGTTTTAGAGGTGAAGACTGCCTTGTTGACAGAGATCCTAAAAGCTTATTCTTCTTCATCTGAAAGCTTGTTGCCCTTTCTGTTCAAGCAGTATCCGGTAGGTCAGACTCTGCTTCGACTGTTAGTGCATGGACCGCAAGTAGTATTGCCTAGCAGAGGATAGGCCAACCGTTTTATCTTCTGTGTTCCTAATTCATCAATTGCAAGGGTCTTCAGTTAAGTCCCCTGACCCAGCTGCACTTTTTTTTCCCCTTTCTCCTCTCCTTAACTTGAGGAGTGGCGTTATGTTGATGTGTTAGAGAGGAAAGTGTTCTTGTGAGGCGGGCTTAACACTGTGTTTTTGCAGTATTATATATGCTTGTTGGCCTATCACTCTAATTCCCTTTAAAAGGTGGTGATTCCACTGCTACCATATCGTATCAGCGACCCCTTTATGGGAGTGGTGCTGGTGGTTTTGACTCCATCAGACAACTTCTTTGGTCTCCATGTGACATACTCTGTCAACAGGTCTTAGGGTTCACCTCTGTCCCTTTTGTTGCTTTGAACGTTTTTGCCCCATAGGCCTCCCCAGGGAAGTCCAGGATGCCAGATTTGATTTGCCCTTTGAAGGTTCTGACCTTTTTGGCACAAGCCGTTTACTCACTGGATAGGATTGAGCAGGTAGAGGCCTCCGGGTGTTGTGAGGGAGTGCTGCCTCCTGCTTGTGGACTGTCGGGACAACCTACATTTTCTGAGGGTTGCTCAAGGGTAAGATCCTACAGAGGGTTTGTGTGTTGGGCGGTTCGGTCTGACTGATATTTTACCTTCTCACCTAGTACTTCCACTCCTTTATCTTTAAACTTTAATTGCCAGGCTACACTGGCTTAAGGTTTCCCATGGCACTGTTCTAACGGTTAAGCAGCGTAGGACATATTTCCAGGGTAAGTAGATATTTCCTCAATAAATATTTAATTTAAAGTAGCTGCTTTTTTACTAGTGCGTGAAAACTATGCTGTCGTCTTTCTATCTCCAAGGGAAAAAATTACAGATTGACGGTGACCACAGCATAGGGAAAATGCTTTTTTACTAGTGTGTAAACTCTGCTGTCGACTTCCTATCTCCAAGGGAAAAATTACAGATTGACGGTGACCGGAATATGACCTCGCAAGCACAGAACATGTCAGAATGAATTTCCTTCCAGATCACTCAACTCTACAAAATCCTCCTGTCTGTCCTCATCAGTTTTCATGAGGCTTTGATTGGCCCTAATATCCATCACAAGCTGGACTCCGTTCACACCCTTTTTACTGGCTTTCCTAGTGATAGTCCTCCCACTTGCAGGAGGCTCCATAAGGCTGAAAAAGTGGGATGGTGTCTCATTGCTAGTAGAAAGAAAGAATGCTCTGCCATGTCAGTGTAGATCCTCCACAGCATTGACATTGATTCACCAAAACGTTAGATGTAGGTCAGCAGTGGTGATGGTTGATCCCTTGCTGCTCCTTTGACCAATCAACGCACCCCTTGTCCGCCATTATTCCATTAATAGTTTCCTATTTACTGCTAAAGTAACAGTGACTAGGCAAGGAGGGGAAAGCACATCACATAAATGTGTTCTTAGACCAGCGCTCACTTTCTGGTCTTGGTTCTTCCTTCACAACACTTCAGACCAAGTAAGCACAAGGCAACAGACAGGCAGCAGTAGTTAACCCTGGCTACCACTCACTGATGTTTGTATTGCATGATTACATATTTGAGCATCAGTTAAGTTTAAGGTGTTCTGACTGCCCCTCCATACCTTTGTACCAAAATCACCTTGTATGACCACCACTGACTGATTCCTCTACTCTGCTAAATTCCACTTGTTACACAACTGCCTTTCCAGATTTATGCACCAGAGTGACAGACAAATCTCAGCCAAAGCACTCTTTAGTTTTTAGGTTGATTATGTATGGCCCGTACGCTGTTCATGGCAAACATTGTACTCTGTACTTACTTTAAGGGGCTTTGGGCTGGACTCCTCCAGGTATTGGTTTCTTTTGCCTTGTAATCTTGAGCCATTGTCAGTTTCATCTTGGATCATTCCACAGGAGTATTATGGCACCAGCGTTTTTTTTCTATTGGCTGCTTTAGTATGTCCTTCCGCCTCCACTGGAATGCAGAAGAGGGGCTATTTTACAGTTTGTGAGCGGTCTGGGGTGGGGATGGGGATGGGGTGGGGGTTGGGGAGCAAAATCATCTAAAGATACTTGCTATAGAAAAGAAAACCCTTTCTTAGTAGCTTCCATTTTCAGATGCTTTTGATCCCCAGTACACAAACAAACCTTTGTATAGCCAATAGCATGCTGTACAAACGTCAAACCCTTTGGCTTTACAATTGTATGTATATATTGGAATTGTTCCACACTTTCTGTCATTCAGAAAAGCCCCAAAAGGCAAGCCTCTCTGTTCTCATATGCTGGTCCATATCAGATTAAAATTTGTGTCTTGTTTGGTAGTGACGACGAGGTTCATATTATGTGATATACATCTTTAGCAAACTATACTCTCATAATAATGTGGATATCTGGAGTAAGAATCATCCAACTTTCCATTCAAACCATTTTTATGTGATATATTTATGTTGAAAAACAGCATGTTGTAGCATATTCCTGTGTCGGCCTTTCATTGCTGATGACCTTTTGGCACGACTATTTAGACTGAAGCTGAAAATAACTGTAAGGAAGAAAGTTCAGAGGTTTGTTTAAGTGGCATTTTCCAATTTTTAGGTTGAGTGCAGAAGCGTTTTGACCTTTTGTAAGTATTGTGGCTTTTAACCATGCCCAAGTCATGGCCATCACTTTCACTCGTTCATGGGCTTGCCTTTCAAAAATCACTTTGATGTAATTGATAAATGCTTTATGTTTGTCCCGCCTTGAGGCTGCTTTTGTGACGCCTTGCAGACTGCACCCGTTACGTGAATTATTGCATGATTGCCGATATACTTCAGTATGGGCTAACTATATTTTTTCTTTTGTCTTTCCCCTTCATGCTGTATGGTGGCCAAGACACTCGCAGCGCGATCAGGCACAACAGCGTTAACTCGATCAGGGGTATTGGGGCGCTGGTCACATTGTTCAGTTACCTAATCATAGTCCTTTCTTGTGGCTCTCCCCTCAAAACACATGAAATTGGTGAATGCTTTAGGTAAAACAGGAATCCTCAAATCGATAGCGGCTTTTCCAGCACAGGAGGAGAGCTGATACTACAATATTCACAGCACTCGGGAGAACTCGACCCATAATGCTTTGCAGGGCATTACTTTAGCAAAAAAAATTGCTCATATCTCAGCCTGTAGTGGTCCTAGTACCATGGGACCACCACCAAAACGTTCACGGCAGTGTGCTCTTTCTGTCTACATCATCTGTGGGTCCCCAAACTAGGTTAGTGGGGAACCCAAATTATTGTCCCTTCCCACCATTCAGTGTGTTTAAGTTCTCTCATGGCTGGAACTTTTGTTGTACAGCTGGGAGTTGCTTGTGTTTTAAGGGCCTTGTTTGTAGCCGATACTCCTGAATACATGTAATGCCCTCTAGGGGCTAAATATGTGGTAACACTGCATTATTTCTTGCCATTTTCCTTTTGTGTGGTTATGCCCTCTAGGGGCAAACTGTACAATTACATGACCATGTTTCTTACAAATGCTATTTTCATTGTGGTGTCCTCTAGGGGCTGTTCTAAGCATTACAGTCACATCAACATATTAAAATATTTGTGTCACAGAAACTTGTCCTATAATGCTTTGCAAGGCATTACTTTTACATAACATTTTTGCTCATAACTCAGCCTGTGGTGGTCCTAGGACAATGGGACCACCTTCAAAACATTTGCTACAATGTGCTCTTTCTGACTTAATCATCTCTTGGTCCCCACACTGTTAGTGGGGACTCCAAAAAATAACCCCATCACCATTCATTATCTTTCTAACCTTTCTCATGGCTGAAACGTTTGTTTTACACCTGAGAGAAGATGTTTTATGGGCCTTGTTTGTAATATCATTGCAATAGTCCTGTTAGCCTTAACAATGTGTAATGGCTATGGCTTCTAAGTGCTAAATATATGTTTACACTGCATTACTTTCTCCCATTCTTTTTTTCATGCGGTTATGCTCTCTAAGGGCTGACTGTATGGTTACATGTCCATGTTTCTTTCAAATGCTATTTTATTATGGTGTTCTCTAGGGGCTGTTCTGAGCATTGTGGTTAACATACTATATTATTTGTGGCACGAAATCTCACCCCATAATGCTTTGTAGGGCTTTACTTTACTTTTTGCTCATTACCCAGCCTGTGGTGGTCCTAGGACAATGGGACCACCTTCAAAACATTCTTTCTGTCTACATCATCTCTGGGTCCCAACACTAGGTTAGTGGGGACCCCAACATAACCTCTCCCACCATTCAGTGTTTTTTAAGCTTTCTCATGGCTACAATGTTTGTTTTACAACTGGGAGAAGTTTTGTTTTAAAGGCCTTGTTTGTAATATTATTGCAGTAGGCCTACTCGCCCTAGAAATGCCCTCGAGGGGCCAAGTATATGGTTACACTGCATTTCTTTCTCCTGTTTTTTTCACAGGGTTATCCCTTCTAGGGGCTAACAATATGGTTACATGACCATGTTTCTTAAAAATGATATTTTTTGTTATAGTGCCCTCTAGGGGCTATTTTGAGCATTACAATCTAATGCCAAAAGTGTATTTCTGATAAAGGTTTATATGATGATTGTATATGTTTTAATAATCTTTTTATTACAATTATGACCATAATTCAGGGCAATGTAACATGCTTATTATACTATGACTGCCTGAACACACATTCTTGATATGTTTGAGTGACCCTTCTAGTTTAGTTTCTCCTCCGTGGCCGACATGTCTTTTTTGGAGAATTGTGTTAGCCAGCCATGGTGGGGTGGTAAAAGTGGTATTTTATTGGAATTAGCACGACAGATTTAAATTAAGATGCTAAATGGCAACATTTTCATTTTTTTTGCTGCACATAGAGGAAAGTAAATGGAAGTGCATTAGTTATCTGCAGGGCCACTGGAATTCTATGTCAGAAAAAGACGAAATTATGAGGCAGGGTTGACCAATTTATGTGGCAAGAAACGTCCAGTTATGATTTTACAATGCCAGTAGCTCTAACTCAAGCAAATGCAAGACATATTGCACTGCAAATGCTTGTTTATTTTGCTGCAAAATGCTGCTTGTTCTTTCATTTGAGTGCTAATTCTACTGCTCGCCATCAGAGCTGCAGCCGCTTAGGGGTGGTGAAAGACGCACCCTTCTTTTCTGTGCCAAGGTGTTATATTCTATGTCGACTTGTGACCTTGTTGCCTGACTGATGACAGTCTAGTTAAGTATTGGGAGTGCATCCTTTTTACTGTTCAGTTGATATGAGATCTCTTTGAGGGTTGGCTTCTTGCAGTCTGATGGGTCCCTACTAGTGAACACGTTTTTCTAGCTTGAGAGGCAGTAAGCGCTTGTTATCTTCAAACTGATTCCTTGCTTTGGGCTGGATACACATTTCTGAGGTCTAGTTCCTCGACGTGCCAAGGTAAGAGCCCAAAAAAATGTTATCTTTCCAAAGTAGCTGGGTGCCTAAAATTTCAAGTCGAGCTGATCTGTGATTGGCAGTAGTCCCTGAAACAAGGTATGTGCTGCCCACCTTTGTGTGGTAACCCGGAGCACATCATTTCTCAGATTGGAGTCTAAAGTGGTGGTGCTAGTGACCCAATAACTGTCCTCGTGAAATAAGTTTAAGTTTTTATTCTTTTGGATTTTATTGAATGCCAAGTGAAATGTGTACTTCATATTGTCGGGTTGCCAGCACCAACTCTTTGAAGTCTAATCTTGCACTTGGTGTATTCCAAGCCACCACTCAATTACGTTGATTGTGGAATCTGACCACCTTCTTGTGGCACTCTGCAGGTAGGAAAGATGCGCCCTGACGTAGCAGGGCGCATATAGTTTCTTCACTACTGCACCGTATGCTCTTTTTTGCATTGCAGTATTTGGTTAACTTTTGTTCTCCATATCCTCGCCCAGTACCTTAGGGACCGCACCCTCTCGTTTGCATATGCTTGGTCCTCTCTGCAGCCAAAAGAACTGGACCTGGGGAAGAAAATTGACCCAGGAGAAAAAAGCTAATGTTACCTCCGTCTGTAGTTGACTTAGAGGGCGACCTCTGTCTTCCGTTCTCACACGGCTCAGAGGCGGGAGTACAGCCTGTACCATCTTCTACATATGGGGGTGGAGGGACGCCTGTGACCTCAATTACCCATACTCCGACGAGGCTCTTAGCTTTGTGTTTTTATCGGGCTCCTACATGGACTGACTGGGAGCGCCCAGACCTGACATGGTCGCTCCCTCCCCACGCGGACAGTAATGAAGTAATGATTTTATGCAGATGCGGCGTCGTGTGATGCGCGCAGCAGGTGCACCCTGGAATTAGTTGGCGTAAGTGCACATGAAAAGGCATTAGACTCGGCCCCGCCGAGGTTACAGTTATTTCCTCCCCGCCCGCCCCTTATCCATGCGCTCGCACTTTGAAAAACAATTTTCTCGAAGGCAGCGATTTGCTGGTGTTTTGAACGCATTTGAAATGTGCCAGAAGGGTCACGGATTCAATCTCTCTCTCCCCTTCTCGACTGGGAAGCGCGAACGCGGGGGGAGGTCGCGTTTTCCCGGTCGCCGGCCCCTTATTGCGGACCGGTCCCCGGAGGGAGGCTGATTGCATCGCTTTTGCATCGAGCGTTCACGCGCTGCCGCGACAGGTTCCTCACATATGCGGTCTTGTGCTCTTAGAACCCATTGACTAACAAGGGCACGTGCAGAGGAACCAGTCAGTCAAACCTGTAATGTTCAAATAAGCCCCATTTTACGGGAGGCCACGACTAGAATGGGGGCCTGGTTGGGTCATGGCTGCCCATCCTGTACTGAAAGCAGCCCACTAGACGGGCACCCTGCTCTAAAAATGCCTGTGGTAGAATGGTCTGTCCGGCTTTGGGCATCTTTAAGAGTGGACAGTCGGCAGAGTGCTTTTGAGTTTTACTGAACTCTATGGAACCAGAAATTTATGGTAAAACGAGGTGGGAGATACAGCCACCACTGGCTGTGTTTACATTGCATATCTTTGTGTGCCGCATAGTTAATCTGAAAAATGAATATTATTATTATTGGCACAATCGTATAACAAAAGCAGCGCTAACCAGTCTAAGGGTGTATGTGGTGTGACAAATTAATTATATACCAATTACCTTTTTATAAATAATACGTCCAGTCCTCCACGCATAGCTCATAAAAGTTAAAGCTGCAAGTAGGAAGACACTTATCAGTCACACCCTAAATACTGCAAACCTTTGTAAAATGTTGCAAAGGAAAGGTGGGTTGTTTCTAAATCCTTAATATTCCTTTCCTCTCAAATGTATGAAACAATCCAACAAACCCTTAAACAAGTATGTAAAAAAGATTAGTGTGGATCTGTTGACCATCAGAGAGTATATTGGGAGACTTGCGTCCCAGTATGCTTACATTCTTCCATTTCTGGGGACTCGTGGGTCTTCATCTTTAGAATACCTTAAATGTGTGGCAGCAGGTAGAATACATTTGCCTTCTGATTGCCTGATATTGTGCACAGTGTATTTGGCATTCAAAAGGAAATGAAGGTTCTTGGCACATCCTGGTCCGCTTATTTAAAAAGTTTGAGATATTTGGACATCACACCACCAGTCGAAGACTTTTGAAAAATCCATCTGTGGCACCACACTGTCTTATATTTGGACTGTGCAGATGTGGAATCCCATGATTGCTGTGCATCATGGCCCAGGCACGGCCTTGACCATGCACAAGGCTCATGATGTCTTTGTGGAAGAAACATAAGGCATTGCAGCTTACATATCCTTGCACTCCCATTTTGATGCATGAATTACAATTCACATGTCAGAGACCGCAACTCCAGGTTTTGTGGGTGTAAGGAACTGTAATAATACCAAGTCTCTCTGCACAGAAGGGTGCATGGCAAGATTGCAAAGGAGAGGGTTATTTCACCACTGCTCGCCCCCTCTAGTCCAGAGAGACTGGTGAATCTGGCGAGCGACAGGAAAAGAAAATGGCTGTTCTGCTTACACAATGAAACAGACATGTGGCAGGAGAAAGACATTATGCAGTGTAGCAAAAAGGCAGGAAAGCTATTGCCCATCACAGCAGCATTCGAAAGTCGCTTGTCATATGTGATGCGATTTGCCAATTTCCGCTGCGCCTGCCATGCAGAATGTACTTTACGGGTAGCTTACCCCCACCCACCCACTCTGTCATTCCCCACCGATGCCTTGAAACAAGGATGTCAAATCTGATAATTGCTTCGCTTATTACTATTGCATGTAGACCATTTATCCCCCTCAGCCCACCCTCTTCGCAGAGAGGAGGAAGAACAAAGGATAGGTTTGCTGTAATTCTCTTATTCCTACCTTCCCTCCACCTGCTGCGTTTCCTCGACTCCCTTAGATTTTTGTCTTGCTTTTTATTCTCTCTCCTCTTTGTCTACATCCTTTATTCTTTCTGTCCTCTCTGTTGCCACGCTGTTCGTTCTTCTTTTTTATGCCTGTCCGCCAGCTCGCTTCTCTTTTCCTCCTCTTTGGATGTTTTTGTTTGCCTCAACAGCATCTTCAGTATTTTGGTCTTCTCTTCGGTTTTGTCTCCTTCGCTTTCCTACTCTTCTTTCTGCCTGACTCCTTCATATCTCTTATTCCATCTTCCATGGCTCAGCTCTTCCACATCTCTCTTCTTTGTCTTTCCCTTCTCACTTCTTTTTCGTGGCCCTCTCCTTTATGATTGTCTCTTCCTTGTTTCTCACCTTACATCGGCTTATTCAGTAACGTCTAGTGCCTGTTGAACCTGTATGTGTGCTGCAGCAGGTGCCCTCTCTCTGCTCATTTCCTGGTGCCATTGTCTCTTCACTTATAGTCGGCATTTTAGTTTTTCCTAGAATCTATCCCAGTTAAGCCGTGTGAGTGTTTTAGTCCGAGATGCCTCACTGCATCATCCCAGCAACCCTTCATACTATTCGTGCCTCTGCACTGAACTGAATATGGTTCATATGTGCTCAGCCCATTATCCGAGGGAATAAAGGTTTAAAGACAATCTGCCTTTCCCCCCCAAAAGCCAAAGCTGATCCAACCAGAAAGGGCACACCACCTGAACCTCAGCAAGTAAAATAGCCATAATGCTATGTGCTTAGTATAGTTTTTGGAACAGGAACAGCACACTCTGGGCCACTTCTCTTTCGGTTGTTGTTGGACTGACGTTGATGTAGAGCCGAGCTAGAATGATGGCCATATAGTGCCCGAAGATGAAACCTTACACTCATTTGCTGTCTTTCTGTGGTATCTGTATAAAGGTTGGGCATGGAAAGGAAATAGAGGGCAAACCAATGAGCTAAAAGGACAGTGGCCTATAAAAGTTTTGGGTTTGTGTGGCTCGTTTGCAGCATTCTCAGTGAAACGAGAGCGAGGGGAGCTTCCCCTAGTAGTAACTAAAATCAGGGTTGGAACATTTTGGAATCTTTGCAATCTTCGATGGAGAAAGTTGCGCATAGTTATAAGATCTCACACATTTCCGTGTTTCTCTGGGCAATTGCAGATCGCTGAGCTATACAAAAATGCATAATATAAATTGCAGAACGTGGCTAATGCATGTGTATTGCCTTTTAGATTGACCAACAAGGTGTATGGAAATATATAAAAGACAGGATTTCCTTCTTAACACAATAGTATGCTTTGCTTCCTTTTAAAATCTTTCATAGTCAGTATCTTAGCTCTGCTGTTGAAGTTGATCTACGGTATTAATGCGCTAAGAAACATTTATTTAGATGAGTGAATAGCTTTAGAGTGCAGTGAGTCCCACAAAGCGATTATTCAGGTTTTGGGAATGATGGGTGATTAGGAGCTTTGTCTCATAGCTTCAGAGACCCCAGCCAGGAGAATGCACAAGTCCCTTGTTTGGTGCTTGCCTATGTTCCTATAAGCAGACAAAAACACTCTTCTGTAGAGTTAGTATTCCTGTAGTATTGTGATGCAGAATGCCTTGTTTGTTGCCTTCCTCCATTCTTCTCATCAACAGTACCACTAATCAGCAGATGTAATATTTCTGCAGGATTTTGATGCACATGTTCCCTGTTCGGTGCCTGCCTCCTTTGCTTTCAGTAGCAGTAGACACTGTTCAACAGATGTAGTGTTTCTGTAGGATTTTGATGCACTAGTCACTTGTTTTGTTCCTGCCTCCTTTACTAAAAGCAGCAATAGACACTCTAGAGCAGGTGTAGTATCCCTGTTGGAATGTCGGTTTTGAGACATGCATTCAAAATGTTGTTGAAACTAGATCAGCTTTCATATTTCAACATGTTCCTGCCAGGTCTCTAAGATCTGGATATTGGAAGTCTTTTCTGGTATCTGAACCAACGGGAATTCCTATCCAGAAGATCTTTGAGGGTTCTGGGTTGGTCACTTTGGAACAACTTGCCTCTAAAACTTTGCAAGACTAATTCCTAATATAATTTACGTACGTATTTGAAGATTTATCTGTTTTGTTAGTTGCCTTGCTACGTCCTTTCTGCCTTGAGGTCACAGTTTGTCTTAGTGCCATGATGCCTATGGGTGTAAATGCTCTTTATAAATAAATAAATCAAACATCAGGTTACTGCAGAGCTGCGATGATCCCCTCTGTTTTGCCAGAAAGTTCCCACATGTATTGGAAAATATCAATGAAACAGTTTAGAGTTTTAACCGAGTCGGTGACTCAATGGGCTGGTCTCTAGAGCCTTGTATGTAAGTAGGGTAGGAGAGCGAACCCATTCTGGGAGCCAGAGATTACTGCGATTGACATTAGTTTGACCGTTTTCATCACTGTTACAAAATCGTCTGTATACATTATAACAGCTGCACCTCGCAAGGAGAGAACCCACAGCTGTTTCCCTGTTTCTGTGCAGGATGTGGCGCCAGAAACGTTGTTGCTTCGCAGTTGAAAGCCGATGCGCGCCTTCAAGCTGCACCCTCTGATTCCTCTTTTCCTGCCTAGGTTTGAGGCTGAACATTCTGTCCCCTCCTTACCTTGGAACGGATCCCAGTGGAGTACCAAGAGGCTGAGTGTTAATACGCAGGGTGCGCTCTTTCCTGCAAAGGGACAGCCATTTGCAGGTGATGTTTAGTCTATTCACCAGTTACATCGTGTGCTTTGTATTCAACACCTTCCATTCATTTTTTGTAGCTCACACTGGTCCGGTGAGGTGTGTTGGCGTGGTGCCATTGGCAGGCTGAGTGAAATGTAACTGATGGGTGCAGGTACTGATATCAGGCTAGTTTTCACAGAAATTTAATGGTTTGTTAGGCCAAATGTTCTTGGGGAACCAGTTCTACTGTGTAGTGGTTAAAACCAGCACTGGTAAAGCCAATCGGTCTCACCTTCGAGAGCTATTGCTTTTTTCAATGTCTTATAGCCATGTTGTACTGTAGAGCGGCTGCAAGTTAGAAAATAAGCGCTATGCAGTGTCCTGTGCTGGCTGCTTCATAGCGTTTTTTTGGGGGGAGGGGGGAGAGAAAGGTGGGAGGGGCAAGTAACTGCGCTGGAAGATGCAGGTAACAACGAGGAAGAATTAGAGGGAGCAAACAACATCACAGAGAGGTACAAGAGGGTGGCCACTGTCCGTCAACGCTGCCAATGGAATTTGATATACGGAATGACAGTATGTTTCAGCACACTCTAAAGTAACTCCTGTCTACCACACTTCCTCCGAATAACCTTCCTTGGGCTCTGCAGTCCTCACTCCTCAGACAGAATTATGAGTGTTAGTTAAAAAAAAAAAAACTTTTAAAGTCCAGTATCCTATATAAAGCAACCTGGGTACAAAAAGTTTGCAAACCTGCCACAGTCTAGAACACTGCATTCAGTAATTTCCATTAAATTCCACGTGACAAAAAGGAAAGCAGAAACAGTAGTGTGTTAGTAAAAGCAACTGGCCCAAGTGGACCATTCTTTCTCCCTTAAACATTTGATAGGGTCGAATTAAATTGTTCCCACCTCCCTTCATATGTTTCACGGTGCACCTTCAATCTCCTTAGCACTGTCTTTCCTGCCACTGAACACATGCCCATATCTATATACCACTTATCTATCCGCGAGGCAGTTGGAGCCCTCCAGTGTTGTGCTATATTACTTGCTGTAATTAGCAGGGCAAGAAAAGCCAGTTTCCTCCATGCCTGTCCCCACCCTCATCTGATCTTATCCAAACCAGGGAAATTCGGGGATCCCTAGTTTGTGGGTTCCTGCTGACCTGTGCCAGTTCATTGTATATTCGAGATCAGTAAGATTGGATCACCAGACACTCCTAAAATGGTGTGTTATTTAAAAATTAATAACATTTTCCCAAAATTACATTTTGGCTTAATGTTTATTTGAGAATTCCATCAAAACATTCCCTTCCAAAAATCGTATTGTAACTTGCAAGTTCTGCTACCAGTTTCTGTGAAGGTCCTGAAGACTCTTGTACCCGACTGAAAAATATTGACTGATGAGTTGTAAGTTGTTTTAACTTACCCACAGTGAAAGTACTTGTCTGCATAGCACAGCAGGTGAAGGCATGGTCTTGAATTTGTTAGTGAGGCAGTTATTTTAACACATATTAGGTGGGATAATTCTTTCCCCTTATTTTGTCTTGTGAATGCTGGGGATGAGGTACTTTCTGGACTGCACGATCCAGCCTAGAAAAAGCAGACTTAGCTCATGGTTTTGGACATGTGTTGAGTAAAGAACTTTTTTATCTTTGTGGAAGAGCTGGTAGTTGACTCTTCATCAGCTGACTTTGTTTGTACCCTTTTACGCTGTTCAGAGAAATTCTAGGGTGTTCCCTCTGCCTCATTGTTATTTTTGTAGCTCTGTGTGGGGTGTCTTTCTTTGTAAGGTTTGAGCTCTGTTTAATGGTTGTTTTATCGATAATGACAAGCTTGCCCTAGAAAGGGCCTTTTCGAACCGAACCTCGTTTGGAATTTATAGGTTTATCATTGCATAGTCTCAGAGGTCCCAGCAGTCAGGGTGCTGTTGGCTAAAGTGAGGAATGGCTAGAGGTTCCACCCATGACTCACTTAAAGGTAAATTTAAGTTTGATGTAGCCTTGTTCAGTTTAAGAGACGCATTATGTAGTTTAAATGCCCTTGAAGCTCGATTGCCTGCTGCTTGATTTAGAATATATTTCTGGACTAGTGTTTGGCTTGTATTTCTCTCAGGATTAAGTGCTTTGCTTTGATGTACGTCCATGAGTTATAAGAAAAGAGGCACTTTTGTCAAAACGTTTTGATCCAGAAAGTTACTGTCTTTGTGCTCTGTGCATTTATTTTCTCATCGGGTCATACAGATATAGGAGTGGACATGTTTAATTTCTGTCCTTTGTCAGGTTTTAGTGGTCAGACAAGATATTGTGATTTTTTTGTTGGAATGGCTTGATTTTTTGGGGATTTTTCTGTCTGATGGCAGTTTTAATAAATTGAGTGAAGGCTGATTTTCTACTCTGTGTTCGATAAACGTCTTAGTAGGCCTAGTGGCTTGTCTAGTGGGAAGCAATAGAGGGGTGGAAATAAACATTTAAACAATGTATCATTATGATACTATCCTTTAAATTATAATGTCAATAAACATTGACTGTCTTCAGTCAAGTCGCTACTGTTCCTTTGACTCCTTGTAGTCAGGTAGTGTCTACCATCCCTTTCATATTTCTCCTCCTCAGCCATTCCCATGAAAGGTCCTACCCTGACTACTCAAGCGCGTTCCATTTTCATATGGGGGGGGAAAAGAGTTAGTAGTTCCTTCTACATTCCCTGTTACTCCAGAGCTACCTGTTTGAATTGATGCAGGGAGATAGGCTGAATTACTGCAATTCATAGTCGATATGAGGGCATTTTAATTGTAAGGGAAATTTCAAATCTCTTTTGCGAGGCAATTTGATGGTCTGTGGACAGTTATTCACAAAATCTACATTCGCCATAGCTTCTTGGCACTAACTTAAGAAAAGTGCATGGCTGATTCTAGTAAAGAGATATTAGCAGAAGAAAAGATTTTCAAGGGTTTTCTCAATTAAAATGAAACTGATTCTGCTTAAGGAACCAAAGAGTTTCAGGTCCTGGTAGCAGTAATTTAAGCAGTACTGTCCCGCAATAGTTTACCATACAACTTGGGTCCTGTTAGCATAACGTTTTGAGAAGGATAAGTGATATGGTTTGGAGGCATACAAAGAAAACTTCTTGGTTTGGAAATTGGAAGTGGTTCGGTAGATAGCTCTTTGCACAATCACCATTGCTGAGTGGTTAGGTGGAATGACGAGACAAAATTAGTTGGTGTTATCTACATAAATGTCCAAATATGCTGCTACATAATGAAACAGTTTAGCTGGTCGAACATAAAGATTTTAAACAGGCAGTGTGACTAGACAAACCCCAATGACACTACAGAGATTCTGGGGCTAAGAGCAGTGTGGTGGAAGTGCCTCAGGTTTGTTGCTATTCTATCATTCGAGGGCTTCCCCTGCAATTCCAGTATCGGAGAGTCTAGAGGCATGTGTAGGGTAGTCAATGGTGTATGTAGAGATCAAGTAAAATAGACACCAAGACACCTTGCCATCCACTATTCAGTGCAGCTCATCGAGGACCTATGCAATAACTGACTATATGCATGTTCAGTGGCATAAGCCCTTTTTGTGACTGTCCAGAATGTTCTGTTTCATAAGCTCCAAATCTGTGTTCTACACACCAGTTTCTCCAGAACTTTACCTAGAAAAGAATGTAAGGAAATGTCTCCATGTGTTCACGTCATTGGGATCTGACTGTGTGTTTTTTTTCTTTCTCCAAAAGGGATTTGAGAATGGATAATTTTCTCATCACTGGCATTTCAAACCAGAGAGCGATAACAAAGATGGCATCTGATAGAGACTTCTAGTTGCAAATTCCTTACTTTAGAATTTCCCCAGGCATCAGTCTTGATCCTTAGATTTTTCTCGAGCAGTACCCCTGCACACTTTCAGGTGGCGTCTGTCGACTCAGTGTCGTGCCCGCCGGATAAGATGTCACGGGACGTACATAGATGCCACCCTGGCACGCTGATGTCAGTTTTTTCTGTTTGCACTAACCAGCACTGATCCGAAGAACAGCAGTCACTTTTTGACTGGTCTTTTTCAACTTTGTGTCGAAGACTTTATAGTGTCTACACTCCTGGTGAGATCTCGTCGCGTAAAACCAGATTCGAGCCCTGTGGATTCTGTCATCTGGTGATGTCCATGATGGATCGGCACCTCATGTGCCTGTGGTGCCTGGAGCACAACCATGGCTCCGCATGCTGGGCCTTAGATCCAAAAGCTTTGAGGGAATGGTCCCTAAAGCTCATTGCGGCCCGGTGCTCGGCTCTGCGTCACACCTGATCTTGGTCAGGTGGTGTCATTGGACACCCTGCAGTTTCGGGTTTATCCTCCCGAGTGGCGAGTCCAGGATATTTAGGCAAGGATAGCCTCTGTCCTTTATTTTGGTGAGAATGACTCTGAGGCTGCTGGGCCTCATGGCCTCCTGCATCCTGCTGGTGAGACATGCCAAATGGCATATGCGTGCTCTGCAGTGGGACCGGATTTTCCAGTGGGCGCAGCATCAGGGAAATCTCTCCGACATGGTCCAGATCTCGGAGATAACTGCAGAAGATCTGCAGTGATGTCTCTTGAACTGCTATTGGGTCAGATACAGATCCCTCTCCCTTCCCCAACCAGACCTGGCAGTAGTGACAGATGTGTCACTCCTGGGATGGGATGGCCACATGGGAGAGGTGGAGATCAGAGGCTTCTAGTCTCCGGCAGAGTCCGGGCTCCACATCAATCTTTTGGAGCTCAGGTCGATCAGACTAGCATTGAAAGCATTCCTTCCCTTTCTCAAAAAAGTAGTGCAGGTGTTCCCAGTCAACACCACTGCCATGTGGTACTGCAACAAGCAGGGTGGGGTGGGTCATGAACAGTTTGTCAGGAGGCGGTGCGCCGCTGGTCATGGCTGGAATATCAGGAAATTTCCCTAGTGGTTTAACACCTGGACGACTCTCTGAATGCCAGAGAACTCAGCCGACAATGCCTTGTCAATCACAAATGGCATCTTCATCATCAGGTGGCGCTGAGTCTCTTTCAGCAGTCGGGAGAGCCTTGGTTAGATCTGTTTGCCTCTTCGGAGAACACACAATGTCAGCAGTTTTGCACGTTGGAGTTTCCAAGGCAGCATTCACTTGGCAACGCTTTTTGTCTCGAGTGGAGCTTGGGCCTCTTGTATGCCTTTCTGCCCATACCACTTCTGCCCAGAATTCTCAAAAAGATCAAGAATGATCGGGCCCAAGTAAAACTTGTGGCTCCAGACTGGGCACGAAGAGTCTGGTATTCCGAGTTATTGAGCATGGCCATCGATCCACTGATCAGGCTGCCCCTCAGGAGGATCTTCTGTTGCAGGAGCAAGGGAGGGTTCTCCACCTGAATGCGCGGAGAGAGAGTGGCAGCAGTTGACAGCTTTTGACCTTCCACCCGAAGTATGTAATGATATCTTGGCAGCCAGGCGTCTCTCTACCAAAACGGTATACGCCTGTTTGCATACTTTTGTGGCATGGTGCACAGACAAGTCTGTTGACAGCTCTCTGCTCCTCCTTCAGATGTCCTTTTGTTTATTCTTTCTTTGGCCCAGCAGGGCTTTGCTTTGGGCACCCTCAAAGGTTATTTGTCTGTTATCTCTGCATTTCTGAGATTACATGACCAACCCTCATTAAGTCTCCTATTGATAGTAGGTTCCTTAAGGGTGTTACCCTCATGTTTCCTCCATCAGCATTCATCATGCGCCAATAGGATTTGAATTTGGTGCTGATATTTCTCATGAGTGCTCCTTTTGAGCCTCTTCACAATTGTCTCCTCAGGCTTCTAACATTAAAAACAACCTTCCTTGTGGCCATTAAATCAGCTCGCAGGGTGAGTGAGTCGCAGGCATTGTCATCTAAGCCACTCTACCTATCCATCCATCCTGACAAATTGGTACTTCGCACCAGGGTTCCATTTTGCCAGAAGTGGACATGTCCTTTCATTTAGGCCACTTCATCACCTTGCCTACTTTTTACACACCCCCACATCCTTCTAAGGAAGAGGAGAGGCTCCACTGCCAGGACCCAATAAGAGCATTGACGTTCTACATTGATCATACCAAAGAGTTCCGGGTGGATAATCAACTCTTTGTTGGGTATGTGAGTGTGAGCAAAGGTTGGGCAGTGCAGAAGAAAACCACCTCTAGAGTGGTTGTTCTCTGCATTAAGATGTGCTGTGTATTGGCAAAAAAGCAACCTCCGGAGGGTTTGCGTGTTTGCTCTATTAGAGCAACAGCTGCTGCCACTGCGTTAGCATGCGGAGTTCCTGTCCGGACAGCTGTCAAGCAACAACGTGGGCATTCTTACACATGTTCACCAAACACTACTGCATGGGAAGTCAAGTTTGAAGGGATGGGTACTTTGACCGTTCAGTACTGCAGGACTTCCTAGTATGGTCTTTGTTTGCAGACCCTCCTCCTGGGATGGTATTGCTTGGGTATTTAGTCTAAGGCGAGGAATCTGCAACTAGTAGTCTCTATCAGATGAACAAGTTACTTACTTTCGATAACACCTTATCTGGTAGAGACATTCTAGTTGCAGATTCCTTACCGACCCGCCCATCCTTACCGCTCTGCGAATTGATTTATAGGACCAGGGACTTCCTTTTAGGGCCCTAGTTTTGACATTCAAGTGGTCAGTGTTCTTCATGGCTCTGCGTTTCTGACGTGGAAAGTCGTGAAAAGAAACTGACATCACCGCACCAGGGGGAACCTATATAGGTCTCAAGACGTAATATCAGGCACACAGACAATGAATGCAGAGCCGACCGACACCACATGATGGTGTGCAGGGGTACTGCTCACGGATAATATCAGGATCCAGACTGACGTCTGGGGAAATTCTAAGGTGAGGATTCTGCAGCTAGAATATGTCTCTACTAGATAAGGCATTACCGAAGCTAAGTACCTTTTCAACAAAGGCATTGGGTAGTAGATGTCGTCTAGAGGACCAGAAGGACGAATCTGAAGTCTAGTAAAAGACTCACAAGTCATAGAATTTATTTAATAGAAAAAACATGCTGAGATGGTGCTGCTATGGTCAAGTTCTGTGCCTGCACATACATATATATATATATATATATATATATATATATATATATATATATATATATATATATATATATATATATATATTTTTTTTTTCTTTCTTCAGAGAAAGCTTAGATGGTTATTGCACAGTTTGTCAGAATGGGTGAGAAGTGTATTAGAGGCGTATGAAGATTGGAGATCATTACCCCAAAAAAGTGCTGTTGCTATGTTCTGGTGCCTTGGCTATCCTATTTGAAACAGCTACCTTGATCAGTTCTTCATGTGTGTGTCCTTTAGATCCTAATCATAAGATTTTCATCATTTACATTCAAGCTGGTGACCTAGAAGTTTCACCTACCTGAGTTCAGGGGAGAAACAGGGTTTGTCTTTAACAAGAGTATAAATCTTGTATTTTTGAAAACGAATGTTGAGTCCAGTATCTATGATAGACATTCTTTGAAACAGTTCAAACTATTGTCAGTACTGGAACGTAAAGACTGGCTGTGCAGATGTTAAAGTCTAAGGCACGTGGAAGGCTACAGTTTCAGGGAAGCACTAACTCCTTTGGAATTTCAAGATAATGTTAGAAGCCAAGTTCAGTGGTGTAGATAGGAATCGAAAAGGGAATTGCAAAGTAGTCCCACCCAAATGTCCAAATTGGTCCCACCCAAATGTCCAAATTGGTGTGTCAGCTTCAATAGATTTAATCATGGGATAAATATGGTCTAATGAATGTCCTGCTGTGTGCATTGGATGAGAATTCATTAGATGTAGATTAAAGATCTTCAGACTTTGTTTGAAATCTAAGGTCGACACAGTAAGGTGATCGAGCTGCAGATTCAGGTCTCCTTGCTTTAGTTTTCTTAAGAACATGGAGAGAAAAAACTTCAGCCAATTTGGAAATTGAAGGACTGAGGTGTTAGGCGTCTGATAAATTAAAGTGAAGTGTAAGAGTCATTACTGACTTTAGAGGAGAATGAAAGACAGTCAGAGTTGAGTCTGTTCTTAATGCTCTGTGGTGCCAATTTTTTGTTCTTGTTTAGGGACAATTATGTAGGTAGATTGATCGTTAGAGGCACCAGTCAGAGATATTTAGGGCTAAGGTGGGTTGATTTTGTGTTTTTCGTAAGTGGATTTAACACCTCCTGTGCAGGCTAGTGTATAATTAATGAGTCAACTTTGTGGCTTTTGGGATTATTTTGAAGTTAATTTGTTGGTAGTTTTCTCGTTCGAGAAAAAACAGTTTGATGGCTTGCGTGGGCTCAGTTCACTGACTTCACTGACTTCTGTAGACGCTGCTCTTTAACTCGGGTTTTTTGCCCCCTATAGTGAAATTTCCAAGACATTTTCTGAATTGTTTTTTGGATGTTAAACTGGCATCATTTTGGCTCCTCTTCAGGCATTTTCCTGAATTCGGGTAGTTTTTGTCTGGTCTCAGAAGGGGGAAACATTTCCTGGTTTTTAAGGGGGTGGTGTAGTGAGCAAGCCATTTCTAAATGTGACACATTTCAGGCAGCCTAATCATACATATAGAACAATATTGTTGCTCATGTGAGATAGTTGTGGTGTTCCTTGTTGAGGGGTTGGAATTTGTTGCTTGTTTGGCAACATTGAATCTTTTTGCGGATCAGTAGTCTTCTGGCTAGTTACCAGTGATCAGTTTCTTGGCTGTTTTGGGGCAGAGGCAGGTACATTTCCTTGTCATTTGAGGAAGGGACTTTGGGTCCCTTGGTCTGATAATTGTCATTGTTTGGATTTCAAATCCCATTACAGACCTGGGTGGGATCAGCTGCTCTCTATTTGCTCTTTCTCTTTATTTAAGGTACTTTAATAATTAAGAGTGAATAGACTGTGAAATGTGAACTTGTTTTGAGCCAGAGGCTGACCAGATGAACAGGATTCTGACTGATCTTGGTGGGAGATTTTTTTTCACTCATTTTTCCTCTTAAGAAGTATTATACATGACTTCCCTCACCGTCAGATCACACTGACTCAACATCACCTCCTACGCTGACAACACACAGCTCATCGTCTAACTGATCGAAGATCCTTCCAACCACAAAAGCTAACTTCCACAGATGCATGATGAACAACTCAGACTGGACGAAGGACATCTGTTTCAAACTCAACACCGTCACGCAGGCCCTTATCACCAGTAGACTGAACTATGGAAACACACTCTACATTGAAATCACTGCACGCTCCCTGAAGAGTCTCTAGACAATACAGAGCTCAGCAGCAAGACTCTTACTCGACTTCCCCAGAAAGACCCACATCACACCCCATCTCAAGTAACTACACTGGCATTTCAATCGAGAAGAGATGCCAGTTCAAGCTGCTGACCCATGCCTGCACAATGATGACCTGCATACGTCAATGACCTTCCACCGACCAGATGCCTCTGATCAACTTCCCTTTCCCTTGCAGTCATCCCACAAATCAGTTGAGCCAGCAACGGAGGACGCTGCTTCTCGCACCAGGCAGCCAAGTCTTGGAACATCGCCCCCCTGCACCTTAGGACTGCACCGTCTCTCCAGCAATCTAGAAAAGAACTAAAGATCTGGATGTTCGAATGATCATACCTCCATCCAGCAGCATACAGCTCAGCGCCTTGAGACCCTCAGGTGATTTGCCGCACACTATAAATGCTTGATTTTGTTTGTATTTTCACCATTTTAGAAGGGTGTGTGACCTGAATTATTTTGCACAATACATATAATTCACATTTTGCATTTGGTTATGGCCCCGTTTGTAATAGATAAGTCTTTAAATACATAATTTAATCATATTGAAGAGAGCAGTGGAACCATCGTCTATCCATTCTTCGCCTCCTCCTGTTGGTGAAGAATATGCAAACCCATTGGGCACATTTATTGCTGTACCTTGCCTGTTGAGGTGAAATATTGTACTCCAGAGCCTCATGTTTAACTGGTCTTTTTTAGTGGAGCCGTGACTTAGGACCACTTGGTTATGGCAGGCTTGCTCTTGGGAGATCCAAGCATACATTCCCAAGCTTCAGTTCTAGTAACCTATGCGTCTTGCTCTTTGACTCCAGTTATTCAGTGGTCATGGTATACAATGCGAAGGACCACTGATGAGCAGGGGACTTCCCATATTGCTCATCAACACACTCCATGGACCACTAGATGGCTTGCGAAAAAAGCAGTTATTGTTGTAAGAAGAGTCCTGGTGGTAACATTTAATGCAACCTGGCAGCTGCTTAGAGGAATGGCAGAAAATACTTTGCTGGTGTCAGTCAAAATTCTTTAGGTCTGTTCTTATTTCCTGCACAGAAGAACTACCTACCTTAAGGGTATAGACCTGGCGGGGGTAGCGTATTGAATGAACAGTCACTTTTATATGGATTTAATGAGGATGTATTATGATTGAACGAACAAGGATAACCTGTTGAGCATGTTCCACTGTCAGGGCGGGACTGACCCAAAGCAACCCCGGAAACTGCTTAAGACCAGCCTCCGGGTCGTGCAAGTTCAAAGCAATGCTGCTTTTGTTATTGGGGCCCTATTTTGCAGCACCTCTGCAAAACTGGCCCCCAGTCACAAAACCGGCCCTCATCCTTCCAGCCTCCCCAGGAAACGCCAGATGTCTGCTATGGCCAGTCAGGCCCCGTCCACTGTCTTTCAGCTAGGTTTGCTCTACAGAGATACCACCTACATACAAACGTGGGGTCCTTTCAGTTCTGCAACCTTAGACAGGTTTGAGAAGTGAGTATGAAGCTCGTTCTGCTACTATTGTGTGCGCTGTCTTTTGGGTTTGAACTTGCACACATATGCGTGCATGCGGCTCGTATATGAATGAACGTGAAAGATGCAGCATTACGCATTCCAAGGCGCTCGTCTGGTGCTTTTTCGATACCATGTGCAATCAGTAGAAATACTAAGCTGTATAAAAAAAAAAAAAAAAAAAAAACACTGGATGAAAACGCTTGATTGCCATGCCTCTTCTGAGCATGGTCACGAGGGCGAAACATGGTAATTTCTTTCCTGTGTGATAGAAGTGGTGCCTGAGGGGACACTCCGCTAGGTGTGCAATTCGATTGCTTTTTCAATGTGATTTTACTCAAATGCCGCAGTTAAAAGGTTACTGAGAATGGCCTTTCTCGGTGACATTAGGGATCTGCTCCTCATTGGTCTTTGTGCATAATGTTGCCTTCACACAACTGCCAATTTCAGGTTTGGCGAGCAGTGGTTCGATAATCACTCAAGTATTTTTTTCCAGTTTTGTCAAGCGGTGTGCAGGTTATTTCTGTTGCCTTCTTATGATTAAAACGTCGGAAGAGATGGGTTTTTGGCCTTTGCGAGAAGAGGTGACTGGCTGTGCTGTCTATCATGAGAATAGTTTGCTGTTGTGGGAAGCTCATATTCATAAGAGGTTACTGTGCTGTCCATCTTGAAAATAGCTTGCTGTGCAGCTCATCTGCAGCTCATCTTCAGAAGAGGTGACTGGCTGTGCTGTCCATCATGAGAATAGATTGCTTTTCAGTTCATATTCAGAAGAGGTTGCGTTGTTGTCCATCTTTCGGAGAGGTTGCTGTGCAGTCCATCTTTCGGAGAGGTTGCTGTGCAGTCCATCTTTCGGAGAGGTTGCTGTGCAGTCCATCTTTAGAAGAAGTGACTGCTGTTCATCTTGAGAAGACCTGCCAGTCCCTTAGCAGAACCCTGAATTATACTTTAGGCAAATATCTGGATGTGGGTATCTCATGAAAATGGATGTCCGTGCCATCACCTCATGGAGGAAAAATGCAGAGTAGTGCCTCGTAGGAAAGAAAGCTGAGTTGTCTGTTAATGGAAGGGTGGACATACTGTCAATTATTTCAACGAGGGGTGTACTATCCCTTGATGGAAGAGGGATAGACATTCCCCTAAAATTAAGTGACTATGCTGCCCCTTGTCGAAAGAGTGGCCTTGCTGCCCAATATCGATCCCTTGAATTGAGAGTGCCTGGGCTGCCCTTCTTCGAATGATTATTCATACAACAAGAGCAGTCTATATGAGGTTGCACACATAGGTACATATTATTTTGTAGAACAGTGGTTCCCAGCAGACTCATTCAGTGCACTCAGTATGGTGTGAAATGACTGTGCAACCAATGCTTTATCTTGTCACATGGCCAGCACGCCATAGTGTCTTATCCAAAGCAATTTAATATTGCTTCCACAAGCCGTAATTAGCAAAACAGCATTTTCTAAGGTGAACAGACAATTCCATAAAGTGTGTACCGCGTCCCAAGTGAAGGAGGAAGGCCCCACAAGATAGAGATAGTAGAGAGGAGGGTAAAAAATTAAATTGCTTCTTTACAGTCAATCAGGAAGGATTTCATTAACAATAAAGGCTTTTAATGCCTGAACCAAAACTTAATTAGGATTAACCATATTTTGACCCTTAGTGTGATGTCAGGATCTCATCAGGGCATTTATGAACGTGGGGAAACATTACAATCATTATACTACCTGACAGTGACGGACATTCGTAATGCTGTTTTTCACCTGTGCCCAGGTTCACTCTGGCCTATAGCCTGCTCAGATGGTTGGCTTTGCTGCACATTGTTTGTCGTATGTCAGCTTAAAGGAAGGGGGCTGTGCTGTCTTTTAGTGAAGTTTGGTTGCATGGCTGAAATGTTTTCATGGTTTGACGTGACGGTGCAGCTGTCCCCAGATAATTATGTGAGCATCACTAGAGAGGGGCTTTGACTCCACCCACGTTGAGAGTCACGAGTACATGTTTTCATTGGGCAAAAGTTGTGTGCTTCCACCAAAAAAAGTGCTTGCCCTCCATGCAGCTGTGATAATTGTTTGTTCAGCTGCCTGAGCTTGAACGTTCAGGAACACACATGACATTGGAATGCTTTAAAGTGTCCTGTATAACTACATAATTGATGCTGTTTTTTTTCTGGCAGCACAGACCGTATTGAGGGCAGTCATTAACCACTATGTATTTTTATGTCTGGTTTGACAGTGCAACAGTCATTGACTTTTTAATCTACACCAATGTTATTCTACAGTTTTTTGCTTTCACACAAAAACATATCCATTCCAATGCTAATTACTTGTAACGCTTCACAATACCATAAAGCATTTCTTTGAAGCCAGACCTTTTGGCATTGCCAATGCTTGTTCATTAGTTGGGTGCCTGTCATATTGTACTTCCTCCCAAGGAAAGAAAATTGTCCAACTCTAATGAGATGAGTGACTGTGCTGAGACTTTGAGAGGCTTGGGTTATATGGTGAGCTGTATCCGTTTCTCCTACTCCTTTTCATCATTAGATGGAATATTTTTTTTGCATACTAATATCATAGAATCTACAGACTGCCTCAGTTGTTGCTCTGCTGACTATACACCGCTCTGCTTGAACATCTTCACACCTGAAACCAATCCCAGTTCTTATAAATCTTCCTTTCCACCTTTTAATCTAGGAGGGTCGGGTACTTTTGTGGAACTAACATGGTTTAATGGTTTTCTTGGTAATGGGGTTTAGTAATTGTATTTGTGGTTACGCTTTTGTAACATTCACTTAATGCTATTTAGCTACTTATTTCAATGGAAAGTCAAAAGAGCTAACAAAAAGCTTTGCTATTTGTAACAGTCTTTAAGCCCAGGGTCCTATGGCATCAGGAACAGTGCTTAATTTGAGTAGGTGGTTTCTGGTGCTTGGCACTGGCATTTAATTGTTAACACTGTCATTTATGACAGTCTGCCACATGGTGGCGCTGTCTGTCTAATTCAGAAATGAGCACAACAGTTGTTTGTTAATTCGGTATACACCAAAAAGGGCTAATACCTGCCACTCAAGCCATTCTTAAAGTGGTGGGCACCAGGAATAGTCTGAACTGTCACACTTGTATGAGTGTGATTTTCAGTAATTGTGTTGATACTGTCATTGGCAGCGCAGGCAGGGGCAATAGGTAGTGCAAGCTGCAGAGGCCTCCTGCCAAGGGTCCTGGCACTTATTAATTTAAAAATTAAACACTAGTCAAGAGGAACATGCTCCGGCACCTTTGACACTGTCAAGCATGCCTTGTGGCCAGCAGGATCTGGAGGAGAAGTCTAACACTCTTGTAACCTTCAAAGGAAGATACTGATCCACAGAAGACCAAGAACGTAATTGCATGTCACAAATCTCAATCTGCCCTGTCCTTTCGGAGCCTTCTCCGCACCACAGAATGCAGTGCATCTGACAAAGAAGTTGATGCTTCGTGGTCCAGGCACCGCTTCTATGCCTGTGGCCAATATGCTGAGAAGGTGGCATTCTTTCATTTGTTCATTCATTTACTGCCTGGGAGCGGGAGTGATCATGCTGCTCTTTTCCAATACCGGGAAGTTTAAGTTCCACCCGCTTTCCTCTTGGGAAGGGAAGTTCCTGAGTGGCTTAGCTCTTCCTGCTCCAGATTACCGGCTCATCTTCTGCTAATGGGCGTCTCTTCCCCAGCATTAAGCCTTTTAATTCTTTAAACAGAGGCCAAATTGAATAACCAATCTGCGCATAAAGCTGCAGGCTTTTTTTAAATTTATTTTTATTTATTTATTTACTGTAGGGGATGCCTTCGGCTTCTGGTAATACTCTATTGATCTTTCCAAGACTGTTTTTTGCATGAAAGACAGTGCTGTCCCTGGAGTGTGTTATTATTCCATGAAAACCAAACCCCTCTGTCTTTTAGAAGCCCCCTTCCTTCTTTTGTCTCACCAGCCCGGCTCTGCGCCAATACTGTGTGCTGCTTCTGCTCACATTCTGCATTGTGTTCAATATTGATAACCATGTGCATCATGCTCTTTGACCTGGATGCACCTTATATGAATACTGATGGGAGCAGGCTGCTCTCTTAGCTCTGCACACGATGTGATGTGTGCAAATAATGCGGCTAGGACTGCTCACGCTCCCTTCCCCTGCACCTTAGCGCTTGCTTCCCTAACCCCATTTTTTTCATTCTTGGGGATGAATGGGCCAAGGGGTGGTGAATGTAGCTGAACACAAAACAATCATGAGAGCTTAGCATGACTTTTTCTTTTTTACAAATAAAAAACAAGGAACTATGTGCGCTGGGTGTTGGAAAATATACTCTTCCATTCTTCCCCGAAGTAACTGGGAAGTGGGATTATGACAAAGAGCAATTTCCATCACGTTGTAGGTTTTAGCTGCCTGTACAGCCAGCTATTGTCCATCCTTCGCAGGTTTGTGGCTTAGTTGGTGAGATTGAGGATGTGTGAATCTCTAATTTCCCAACTGAAAAAGCAGGGTGAATGAGTGAGATCACCAGGTTTCGGGATGAACTGTTGCCATGAGGAGCAGGTTCAGTATTTGTTTCTGTTAGGTGGGCTTGTGTCTAGAGTGCACAGTGGGCAAAACAGTAGGTTGAAATGCTGGTCCCAGCGATTTGCCAATGGTTAGACAATTTGTAACCCCGGAGACTGGTGCAGCTTTTCAAGCCAACTACTTCTAATGCTTGTGAATTACATAAAAGTCGTAAATTTGCACTCTTTGAAAGAGTGCTTGTATGGGTGAGGATTTACAGTTGTTTTTTTGGTAAGCCAGTCCTTTCCTATATGTATTTAAGTTCCCTTGCCAAAACAATGAACAAGTTAAAAGCTCTTACTGATGAAATAAACTAACACAGACATTAGCAGACCCACTCCAGGCCCCAAGACCAAACTATCAAGCCAAGAATGCATTTATTTGCGGATGGTGTCGCACTCCTGTCCCCCCTTCCTCATGCTAAGCCCCTTAACCTTTATTGTCAAGCGGAAAGTGTAGGGACAGCCAGAAGCAGCTTCTCCGATGTGCTGAGTGCCTGCTAGCATTGTTGACAGAGACCCTAACTGCCTGATTTGCCTGCCTGTTCCAAATACATTTGTTGATAAACGAATTTGCTGCTCTGTTGGCCCATGAGATGTGAAATAAAATTGACCAAAGATGCAGAATTGGGATCCTTTGACTGACACTTCATTCACTGTGCCTTGTCTTTGGTTCTAGGTCTCTTGTGCTTATCTGACTGCGTGTTGGCCTGCTGCTGGTGTTCAGTGTGTTGTGTTATGTGTATTTATATAGCACAGAGCTCAACTGGGAGGATATCCTGCCGCTGATGTGTGTGCCGTTCCCTTGAGTACCTCAGCCTGCAGCTGAGAAGCTGTTGCCTGGCAGGTTAATGGCATTGTGTGCCTGGCTCTGCCAGTCAGAATGTTGCTGGCTGGGAGTATGGTTCCATTGTGGGTAGATTGCGTTTATGTTTGCGTGTTTTGGAGTTCACATTTCCTTATGAATTTCAGATTGCAAGCCAGTGGCGGCCCACAACATTTTGAACGAGAGCAGCACCAAGACGGGAGTGCACGCATTTAAAACCATTTCAAAGAGATTGGCTACTGAGTACCTGTATACAGCATAGTTAGGCTGTGTCGAGCTGTTGCAAATAACGATGACCGTCTAGGTTACGGCTAATTCTCAATACACTGATACCCAAAGAAAGTACACAAGCAGTCTGTCAGTGATTGCAGTAGACCTGTCAGGATGCTGATATGAAATGCCACTTAAGTGAGAATGGTGTCAGAACTCCATATGGACTCACTCGGTGAGTAGAGCACCCGGTCCAATATCCTTCTGTAAGCTACATGTCACTCATGTCTTAACTGTAAATCTTTGAGTAATGAAGTTCCCCGAAGGAGGAAAGCTTGCCCTGTTTGTCTAAAATGCACCTGTTCTAAGAAGGGGCCCTTCCACCGGTGTTGCTATGGTTCTATGTGATGATTCTGTTTTCCAAACCATCTTTAGTAAAAATTACTTGTGAAAAACATCTGTGAAAATAACCTTTATTTATTATGTACTGTATTATTTGGACCAAAACCTATTTTCATAAACCTCTACATTCACTTAACATGTGTTTTTATTTAATTAAGCTGTGGCTTTGACCCCATAATGATGATATTAAAAGGAAAGCCATAAGACACGCAATGCAACTTGGTGTTGGCTGAAATTCCAGTAATAATTGGTGATATCATGTGTATAGTGCCATTTGTCAGGCTTGTAAAATGCAAAATAAAATGTAACTCCTGGCTTGTCTTTTTTTTTTCTTGTTGAAAATCAAGGGTTAAACTGCCCCGAGGGTTACAGGGCTGGGAGCCTTCTAAGCACATATGGAGCATCTCACCACTAATGGGCTCTCATGATCACGTCTTGGAAAAACAAATGGTAAAAGCTGTTTTCTACCGTGACAATGCAAGCAGAAGTAGCTGAACGTGTCAGAAGAAAATCTGTGCTGGCGTCCTTCCTCCTTAGGCCATCCTAGACAGTGGCTTGATTTGGGTGGAGCGCCAGCAACACCACTCTAACGGGCCCTGCCGTGAACGGGTGCAGCACGTGCTGCAGAGCTAGCCCGGAGAACTGCCGGTGTTGTGAGCAGTCGTGGCCAGCACCCGTAGGACATGCTCGGGCTGCCAGGGAAGGCCTGACAGCTGGCCTGCACGTGCCCCCGGGAGGCCGCCTGTTCCTGGGTGTGAAGCTCGTGCGTCTGTTTATGTTGCATTTGGCAACTGGCGCGGAGCGAGTGAGATTTTAATTAAGAGTCTGGCTTTAAGTGGATGGAAATAAGAGTATTAAGTAGGTGTAATTGTTCCTGTGCAGACCACGAACTTGCGTACAACCGACTGACGCCTCTCGGACCGCGGCGATCTCCGAGGGACTGAGGATTTGCTACGGGGAGCTGCACAAAATCTTTGAGGGTTGGAAGCCGGCGGTGCAGCGCGAGTATTGTAGTCAAACGCTCAGACCGCCAGCCTTGCGTTTGGCGGGTCATTGGTTTAAATGTGTACGCGTCTTGCTCAGGAATGAATGGCCTTGGTTTTATATATTTCGGACGTCCAGGTCGTCTTCCTCCGTGGTGTGTACCAGGTCTCAGAATACTTGTGACGACTAGTCCGGTTAGAAGGATTCTTCCAAACAACAAACCTTTAGGCCTCTGCACAGCAGATAATGTGTTGTTTTTATATATAGCATTGATAGTGCTACCTATCTTTGTAGAGCTGTAAATAACAGGTGTTGATCAGCTGAGGCCTGTACTTGGAAAGCATTATGGGAACTTTTGTGTCTGTTAGTCACCGCTGTCAAACCATGGTGTGCAGCACCTGGTTCAAGTGACCAGCCGCTGATGAACTTTAACCCCTTCGCTGCCAGGCCTTTTCCCCCTCCTGTGCCAGGCCTTTTTTTGCCTATTTGGGGCAGTTCGCGCTTAGGCCCGTATAACTTTTTGTCCACAAGCTAACCAAGCCAAATTTGCGTCCTTTTTTTCCAACATCCTAGGGATTCTGGAGGTACCAAGACTTTGTGGGTTCCCCTGAAAGAGGCCAAGAAATTGGCCAAAATACAGGGAACATTTTGTATTTTTCAAAAAAATTGGAAAAAGTGGCTGCAGAAGAAGGCTTGTGGTTTTTCCCCTGAAAATGGCATCAACAAAGGGTTTGCGGTGCTAAACTCAGCAGCTTCCCAGCTTTCAGGAACAGGCAGACTTGAATCAGAAAACCCAATTTTTCAACACAATTTTGGCATTTTTCTGGGACATACCCCATTTTTGCAATTTTTTGTGCTTTCAGCCTCCTTCCAGTCAGTGACAGGAATGGGCCTGAAACCAATGCTGGATCCCAGAAACCTAACCATTTCTGAAAAGTAGAGAAAATTCTGAATTCAGCAAGGGGTCATTTGTGTAGATCCTACAAGGGTTTCCTACAGAAAATAACAGCTGAAAGAGAAAAATATTGAAATTGAGGTGAAAAAAACATCAATTTTTCTCTACGTTTTACTCTGTAACTTTTCCCTGCAATGTCAGATTATGGAAAGCAATATACCGTTACGTCTGGTGGACTCCTCTGGTTGCGGGGATATATAGGGTTTGTAGGTTCATCAAGAACCCGAGGAACCCAGAGCCAATAAATGAGCTGCACCCTGCAGTGCGTTTTCATTCTATACCGGGTATACAGCAATTCATTTGCTGAAATATAAAGAGTAAAAAATTGCTATCAAGAAAACCTTTGCATTTCCAAAAAGGGCACAAGATAAGGTGCTGAGGAGCAGTGGTTATTTGCACATCTCTGAATTCCGGGGTGACCATACAAGCATGTGAATTATAGGGAATTTCTCAAATAGATGTCTTTTTTACACACTCTCCTATATTTGGAAGGAAAAAATGTAGAGAAAGACAAGGGGCAATAGCACTTGTTTTGCTAATCTATGTTCCCCCAAGTCTACCGATAAAAATGATACCTCACTTGTGTGGGTAGGCCTAGCGCCGGCGACAGGAAACACCCCAAAGCGCAACGTGGACACATCCTAAATTTTGGAAAAAAACGGAGGTGTTTTTTGCGAAGTGCCTACCTGTAGATTTTGGCCTCTAGCTCAGCCGGCACCTAGGGAAACCTACCAAACCTGTGCATTTCTGAAAACTAGAGACCTAGGGGAATCCAAGGAGGGGTGACTTGCGGGGCTCGGACCAGGTTCTGTTACCCAGAATCCTTTGCAAACCTCAAAATTTGGCTAAAAAAACACATGTTCCTCACATTTCTGTGGCAGAAAGTTCTGGAATCTGAGAGGAGCTACAAATTTCCTTCCACCCAGCGTTCCCCCAAGTCTCCCGATAAAAATGATACCTCACTTGCGTGGGTAGGCCTAGCGCCGGCGACAGGAAACACCCCAAAGCGCAACGTGGACACATCCTAAATTTTGGAAAAAAACGGAGGTGTTTTTTGCGAAGTGCCTACCTGTAGATTTTGGCCTCTAGCTCAGCCGGCACCTAGGGAAACCTACCAAACCTGTGCATTTCTGAAAACTAGAGACCTAGGGGAATCCAAGGACGGGTGACTTGCGGGGCTCGGACCAGGTTCTGTTACCCAGAATCCTTTGCAAACCTCAAAATTTGGCTAAAAAAACACATGTTCCTCACATTTCTGTGGCAGAAAGTTCTGGAATCTGAGAGGAGCTACAAATTTCCTTCCACCCAGCGTTCCCCCAAGTCTCCCGATAAAAATGATACCTCACTTGCGTGGGTAGGCCTAGCGCCGGCGACAGGAAACACCCCAAAGCGCAACGTGGACACATCAAAAATTTTGGGAGAAAACAGTGCCTACCTGTGGATTTTGGCCTGTAGCTCACCCGGCGCCTAGGGAAACCTACCAAACCTGTGCATTTCTGAAAACTAGAGACCTAGGGGAATCCAAGGAGGGGTGACTTGCGGGGCTTGGACCAGGTTCTGTTACCCAGAATCCTTTGCAAACCTCAAAATTTGGCTAAAAAAACACATGTTCCTCACATTTCTGTGGCAGAAAGTTCTGGAATCTGATAGGAGCCACAAATTTCCTTCCACCCAGCGTTCCCCCAAGTCTCCCGATAAAAAGGATACCTCACTTGTGTGGGTGGGCCAGGTGCCTGCAACAGAATAAGGCCCAAAACCTGAAGGGATAGAAGGGATAGCACAGCAAGTTTATAAGGGCATATTCTTTTATACATCTTTAGACGGACTCTGCTTTGGGGACCCACATAAGTGAGGTGTCATTTTACTTGGGAGACTGAGGGGAAAACTGGGGAGTAGGAATTTTGTGCTGGAGCGGTGATCCTACTAAGAAAAATCAGGAAAATATGCTTTTTTATGCAAATTTTGAGGTTTACAGAGGAGTCTGGGTAAGAAAATGTTGGGGGAGCCACACAAGCCACACCTCCCTAGACTCCTTGGGGTGCCTAGTTTTAAAAAGTTTCTGGGTTTTGTAGGTTTCCCTACATGACGGCCGCACCCAGGACCAAAAACATAGGTGGGCCCTCCCCCCCAAACACAGGTATTTTTGGAATATATCACTTTGATGTGTGCACATACGTCCGTGATGTGCCAAACACTAAAATTGTGAAAAGAAACACACTTAGGTTATGTGAAGAAGACCCCTCACCCACCAACCAAGTTGGTGGCATGCTTCATCATCGGGGTCCCACCCGAGGCACCTAGCGTGTCTCAAGTGTGCTGCGACGCCTGATTACAGCGGAGCAGGTTTTGTCATTTGTACCACACATACTGGTTGGATTTGGCACGAGGGTGAGTGATGGTTCAGTAGATCAAATTTTATTAACAAGAGATTTCACAAAAGTGAAATGCACTGGTAATAACTGAAAGGCCAAAAAACTGAACCAATGACTCACAGCTCGTGAGCTGTAAAGCCACGACAAGGCACCAACCGCTTTACAGTCCATTCACACACCTTTCATACATGACATGCACTAGACCATTCACGCCGCCAGCCACGGGCCCAGCACATTACAAGACACGCATCCACAGACAGCGCCAGTCAAGGGCCCATCACTTTCATACGCCCACATGCCTGATACAGCAATCACACCAGCTGATGAGTGTGTGGACTGGCGTTTGGCCGGCACCACCAGCCAAGCGCCACACCACCAGCCAAGCGCCACCCCACCCACACCACCAGCCAAGCGCCACCCCACACACACCGCCAGCCCAGCGCCACCCCACCCACGCCGCCAGCCAAGCGCCACCCCACCCACGCCGCCAGCCAAGCGCCACCCCACCCACGCCGCCAGCCAAGCGCCACCCCACCCACGCCGCCAGCCAAGCGCCACCACACCCACGCCGCCAGCCAAGCGCCACTCTACACATGCCATCCCCCTTTTTTTGTTTTTAAACAACAAAGAAACCACTAATCATAAATTAGTACAAAACTACAAACACAAAAGCTCTAACTGAATAAATGGCTAATGCCAACCGTGAAACCGAACATATAAAAATATAAAACACCAGTTTACGCTCACGGAATTTCCCAATAATTTTTCTGTGTGTGGTAGCTCCTGAAACAGCCACCCACACACAGCCCAGGCTTTGAAGGACAATCAGGGCAGTACATCCTAGTCTCCTTCCTGATACCTCTTCGAGCACAGACTCTACATCTCTTAGCAGGAAAGTTTTTTTGGGCCGTGGGAGGAATGTGCTCAGCAAAGTGACGATCTTTCAATCTAGCCACATCCTCCACCACTGCTTCTCTAGGAACTCTTGCCTGTTCCAGCACAACAAGGCTAGCTATGATAGACTCCTGAAATTTCACAAATGTCATCCTTGACTCTGGAGAACTATCCTTAAACACAACAAAAGCATTAAAAGTTGCCAAGTGGAACAAGTGAAGCGCTAATTTCTTATACCACACATAAGACTTACGAGCAGCAGTGTAAGGTTCTAACCTCTGATCTACTCTATCAACACCACCCATGTGCTTATTATAGTCTAAGATGCACACAGGTTTGCGCACTTCGGCAACCTGACCCCAAACAGCCACAGGTGAAGTACTCTCATCATGGATGGTGCTTAGCATGTATACATCCCTCTTGTCTACAAATTTCAGAGCTAGCAGCTCATCATTCCGCAAGGCACTGCACTGTCCCTTCTCAAGTTTTTTACAGACAAGCTCTTTTGGATAGCCTTTCCGATTAGAGCGGATTGTGCCACAAGCAACAGTGTCCACTCTGAACAACTCCTTGAACAACCGAACTCCAGTGTAGAAGTTATCTACATATAAATGGTGACCTTTGTTAAACAGTCGTCTACCAAGTTCCCACACAATTTTCTCACTAACTCCAAAAGTGGGAGGACAACCAGGGGGCTCAATATTGGAATCCCTACCAGTGTAGACCCGGAAATTATAAACATATCCTGTACTACTTTCTGACAGCATATACAATTTAATTCCATACCGTGCCCTCTTGCTAGGAATGTACTGCCTAAAAACCAAACGACCCTTGAACAGGACCAAAGACTCATCTACAGATATTTCTTTCCCTGGAACATAGATCTCTGAAAACCGATCTACCAAATGATCAAGGACAGGTCTAATCTTAAAAAGACGGTCAGAATCAGGATGATCTCGTGGCAAGGCTAAAGCATTATCTACAAAATGCAACATCCGAAGAAGAAGCTCATACCGGTTACTACTCATGATGGCAGGAAATATAGCAGTTGCCATCAAGGGACTAGTAGACCAATATGAAGACAGCGACGGCTTCCTTATCAGCCCCATCAAAAAAGTTAAACCCAATAACTTTTTCAACTCTTCCAGATTTGTGGGAATCCACCGGCTAGCTCTAGAGTGTGGCCTAAGTCTGGCAGCGTTGTCCCTCAAAAACTGCTCTGCATACAAATTAGTCTGCTCAACAATCTCTTCCAAAAATATATCGTCCATAAACAACTCAAAAAAGTTGACGGGCAAAAAGTTTTCCGTATTAACTCGACACCCTGGAAAACCAGTAAACGCAGGCAACTGTGGCTGCTCCATGTTTGGTGCAACCCATGCGTCAGGTCTTCCAATGGGAAGCCTTTCAGCCGCTGGCTCCTGCACCATTGGCACATCACTGTCCTCCTCTAAAACAGGCCCTTCATCAGCACTGAGAGTGGCTTCATCATCAGATGATTCATCTCTGACAGAAAATTCACTTCCAGAATCCTGCACTTCCTCCTCTGCCTCAGATGCAGAGTCAGTCTCATATTCATGGTCAGAAGATGACTCAAAAAGCACACTAACAACCTGCTGAGCGGTCATCCTACGGCTGGCCATGATCCTTCCTACAAAAATTAACTGGACAAATACACCACCAACAACCAGCACTGTGTAAGATAAGTAACAAAGTATAGGTTTATCACTAAGAATTATAAACTCAAAAACTATACTGCTCACTTGCCTGAAAAAGCTTGACTCACCAGCAACTACTCTGCACAGCCACAGCAATCACCAACGATATCCCACTAAAAAGAGAAAAAAAAAAGCAAATTAGACATAAGACAACACAATAATCATTGTGCATAACTCTAAGGACAATTTCACACACAATCCTGCATTCAGTACACCACCTACAAACATGTCATTCATGCATTGCAACAATACTCACTTGGAGTAAATTTATTTACTTACCTAAAACATGCAACTACGCAAACCGCAGGACAACTACTGCCAAAACTGCAACAAGCCACAGCAAAGTCAGCAAAAGCTTTGAACTAGAACAAAAAGGAGAAAAACTGTTATTATCATAAAAGCGAATACTTCGCCAGTTGACAAACACTCCGCCACTAACCATTTTTTCATTTTCCCTTGTGTCTAGTCTTTGCTTGGGGGAAGATGGGCCTAAAAAAAAATATGCCAATCTACCCCCAAGGGGAGGGGGCAGAAATCGCCCAGATTACATTGCACCCTTTGGGGGGGGCGACCCTTGCCCAAGGGGCCACACCCCCACACAAAGCACACACACACACATATAGTATCCCTGGCGCTATGGGGATTCTGCCCCCCTTGGGGACAGAAAGGCCTAAAAAATAGGCATATCTGCCCCCAAGGGGGGCAGAACTGCCCAAAAATACATGTGGGCCCCTGGGGGCGACCCTTGCCCAAGGGGCCGCCCCCCAACACAAAAAATAAAAACCAACAATCAAATCCCTGGTGTCTAGTGGCTTTCTGCCCCCCTTGGGGGCAGATCGGCGTAAAAATAGGTCCAATCTGCCCCCAAGGGGGGCAGAAACGACGATAAATACATTGCGCCCCTGGGGGGAGCGACCCTTGCCCAAGGGGCCACCCCCCAACACAAAGCACACATACATACATACTATTTCTTGCGCTATTGGGATTCTGCCCCCCTTGGGGGCAGAAAGGCCTAAAAAAAATAGGCCTCTCTGCCCCCAAGGGGGGCAGAACTGCCCAAAAATACATGAGGGCCCCTGGGGGCGACCCTTGCCCAAGGGGCTGCCCCCCAACACAAAAAATACAAATCAACAATAAAATCCCTGGTGTCTAGTGGCTTTCTGCCCCCCTTGGGGGCAGATCGGCCTAAAAATAGGGCCAATCTGCCCCCAGGGGGGGCAGAAACGACGTAAAATACATGTGCCCCCAAAGGGGAGCGACCCTTGCCCAAGGGGCAGCCCCCCAACACAAAAAATACAAATCAACAATAAAATCCCTGGTGTCTAGTGGCTTTCTGCCCCTTAAAAATAGGGCCAATCTGCCCCCAGGGGGGGCAGAAACGACGTAAAATACATGTGCCCCCAAAGGGGAGCGACCCTTGCCCAAGGGGTCGCTCCCCCACACTAATATAACACACACACACACACACATACTGAAATCCCTGGTGTCTAGTGGGCATTCCTGCTGCCCGATCGCATCGCGATCGGGCAGCAGGAATGCTCAAAGAGACTTCGAGGGAAAGGAAAACCCTTTCCTTTCCCTCGATGCCTCTCTCAGAGCACCCCCACCCCGCACGAAGGTGAAAAACTCACCTTCTCCCTTAGACGCGCTGGAAGCAAATGGCTTCCAGCGCGTCTTTCCCCCTTTCCATGAATTCAGCGCGCGATCGCGCGCTGACGTCATGGGGGGGGTGGGGGGGTGGGCGTGAAAGGGGAAGGGATTCCCCTTTCAGCCCTGGCCTGGGGGTGTTGGGGGGCGGCCCTCGGGGGAAGCGCTAGCGCTTCCCCCGACTGCCAGTCCCAGGACGTAATGGTTACGTCCATGGCGCCACACGGGCGCTGCCATGGACGTAACCATTACGTCCCTGGCGGGGAAGGGGTTAAATTAAACAGTCGCAGAAAACGCTTTGAGGCGAGTCCTTTAGTGTGGTGAAGATACAGCTGTCCGAATTCGGACTCCGAGGCTAGGGCAGCTGTCCTTCGAGGTTGAGTGGTATTAGGGCACAAAACCTTTAAAAAAAAAAAAAAAAAAAGTAGGGGGACTAACAAACTTAGGCAGTATGCAGGTGACATCATGGCGCATTACATCACATTTTGTGACATCACTGCACGTGACATTGCATGTGGAATCACAGTAAGCAGCATAACCCACGACCTCACAGGAAGTGACATCAGATCTTAAGACCTCACACACTTTTAGCAGTCTATTATAAGTACAATGAGCACATTATAATATTTAACAAAAGAGATTTTGCGTAAAAAAAAAAAAGTGACGCAACCCGACGCAAAATCTCCACCTCAACTTTGCATTTATTTTCCAAAACCCTGCCACAAACAAATTGGTAACAAGGAGAAACGTGGTAATAAATCTGTTCTGATTAATTGGTTGCAAAGTCTGCATTTTAAAATATCTTATTGGGTTAAGGCACCTGCTGCAGAGATCTTTGTGTGCCATCTAAATCTCAGGAATAATAATGGTAAGATAACTTTGGAGGTTAACATATTTGCTGGATAAATCTGTGTTTTGTTTAGTCCCAGTTTTGATTCAAAGTAGCATAGCAGTTAATAGGTTTCCTGCAAAGTACATTATGTAACATGCAGATGACAGATTTTTAGGTTAAGGGCGTAAGCGCTTTGAACTGTTGTTAGACTTGTGGGCTTCTAACCACGCCCATCACTTTCACTCATTCATGGGCTTGCTTTTCAAAAATCCTTTATCATTGGTAAATGCTTTACGTTTGTCCCTCCTTGAGGAGGTTTTGTTGCTGCCTTGCAGACTACCCCTGTTACATGGATAATTGCACGATTGCCAATATGTTTTGACTGTTAACAAACTTATTTTTCCTTTTGTGTCTGTCCTTCGTGCTCATGCTCATGGCGGCCTTCACACTTTGAATCTGCTCGCTTTTGTCAACTAATGATTTACTTTTAAATATCAATTTATGTGGCATGAAAAGTCCAGTTAGGAATTTAAAACGCCAATAGCTGTAGCTGGAGCAAATGCGAGACCGATTGCATTGTAAATGCTTGTTAGTTTATGTAAATGGATAAGTGGGTAACTGTTTTTAAGACAGAGCTGCTTTTGTTACTTGCAGTTCATGAACTGTAATCCTTCTAACATTGCACTGTGAGCTACAAAGGACATGTGGCTCCTACGGCTTGTAACCCTCACTGTGTTATGTAAGACATCATACACATTGATTTGCACGATTGTCAAAGTGTAAGAGATGTGAAGCACTATGACACCCTGTATTGGGATGAGTAGCATTATAAAAGAAATGAAACAAAATAGTAGTATTTAAGTTACTCATATAACTAGTGGGACAGACAAACACTTATGACATTTTTATAGTGTATACATATCTCTCATATACAGGAACTGAACAAATTCAAAGCTTGCCTTTCTTAAGAACATGTGAATTGAGTACAAGCTGTGTGGCTTTTTTCCCCTCCATTACATTTAGGTACAAGGCTCCCAATAGTCCCTGCCAGGATACTCCAACAAAAAGAGGCCGGATGGCCCCTTAAATTTGGCCTTCATGATGGGCCTATCAGGAATCTGATAAGCACCCTCCCTGCCTGCATATTGCTGCTCAGAACGAAAGCAGACAATGTTAAGGTGCTGCTGAATGTGTCCTGTTGTCTGAAAATTACACCGGGACAAGTTTAGTATATTCCTGTGGGGCCCAACCTCTTGGCAGGGTGTATGGCTTCTACCCTGTGAAAAGAATGGGTAGACGGCGTCCACACTATGAAAAGAGTGGATAGACGCTTTCTACCCGTGTGTCCCCTTGACTTGTTCCCTGAGTGGTACATGGTGTCATTAAACAGGTGCAAGTAACTTTGGGATGTGGCAGACACTGGTCCAGTGACACAGCCATGTTGAGTACTCTTGAATTGTGGCACTTCAAGGACCCGGTATCAGCAGGTAGAGTGAGAACTTTTTGACATATGAACATATTGGATCCAGTTCCTGCAGTCAGGATGCATCCTTTTATGTTGTGTTACCTTCTTCTTTGTAAAGTGGTTAATGAAGCACTGAAGCTCATAAGAGCCCTGGGTGAGGGAGAGAAAATGAAGGGATCTGGGGAAATGAAGGGGGCTGGCTTGAGGAGCCAACATGGCAGACGTCTGTTAGTGGAGCTCCGCTATGCCTCCCGCTTATCCTGAATAAATAGACTACAGTACGGGGAGTTCTGGTCCAACGGCGGGAAAGCTGAGGACTTGTACCATCAGGCACCGGCTCTAGTTTCTTTCTCAGAGCCCCCCGAGTAGCCGAGATGTTCAGCAGCGATGGCACAGCCTAAGAAACAAAATGGCGCACTTTGGGCCAGATCGGACGAAGGCGTACTTGTAACGGCCCTGTGGCTCGACGCCATAGTGAAGCGGGAGGTGCCGGCAGTGGTGAGGAGTGGTAGGGCCCTGGACGCGGAGGGCTGGTGGAGCGTGGCCTGCGCGGATTATTCCGAGCTGGGTGGGCGGCGACCGCCGGGGGTGAGTGCCGTGGAACATCTGAGTGAGCTTGGGCCTGTGACAGGTCCCCTGCTGTGGGGACTGAAGACAGGGGACTCTCTGGAGTGCCGGGGTCCCAAAGTTAGGGCTGTCTAGACAGGGGACAGTTTCAGCTGCTGCCCAGCCTGCCGCAGCAGCTCTCGGGGGACAGAGCTGCGGTGTGGGCGTCCAATACACGGAGCTTGTGTCGGGGCGGCTGGGTACTACTGGTGCTACCTCAGCCCATTCCCGAAACAGCGAGCTATTGACTGAGCGCAGGAATATGACACCGGACGCCGCGATGCATCAACGGGATGGACCCTGCTGAAAAGGTACAGTTTATAGAAACTACATGTGTCGCCCTCCCAGCCCCTGCTAATCACATGCTGCAAAACCTCCCACAGCAGCGGATATACTGAGCTTGAGACACTAGACATTGTGGGATACTTTAGCTGCTCTTTTTTTTGGGGGTTGTTGCACCATTATCACCCAAACTGTGATCCAACCATTCTGTTGCTGGATCCCCATAAGAGTCAATCACTGTAGTGGACAGACACCGGGTGCACAGATGAGTCTCATTGCCTCCCAGGCAACTCCACACTGCGAGCCATGGGTCGCCAGCGAACTAGTGGGCTGCCGTCTGTGCCGCACCGCCAAGGGTCCCCATTACGATCGACGTCCCCATGGATAATGTGGAGTTCCCCAGCACATTAGAGGACAAATTAGACGCTGTACTGCTGGCTATTGACAACACGCGGACCTCCTTAGAGTCCAAAATAGACATGATTTCCTCAGACCTGAGTCTACGTCATGCGGACCATCAAAAGCTGGCGGACAGGGTAACACTGGTACAATCAGATGCTCAGGCGTTACCGCTCAGAACACATAGCCTGAAAACTTCCCTGAAGGAATTAACAGAGTACGAATGCTGGAGCAATGTGCGGAGGATGCAGAGGGCAGATCCTGCAGAAACCATGCTTGATTGGTGGGCCTGCCAGAGGGCGCCGAGGGTCACCATTCCATGCAGTATATTGAGGACTGGCTGCGAGCTGCACTCCCCTCAGGCGCACTTTCCTGCTTTTTCTCCATTGAGCAAGCACACAGAGTGCCGACCAGGTGGCCCCCTGTGGGTGCTAACCCGCGACTGATGGTGGTGAGGTTTCTTCACTATTGCGACAGAGACATAATGTTAAAAGAGACTCGCTCGATGGCAGAGGTGCGGATGAACAGCACCAAAGTTTTTTCCAGACTACACGATTACTGTACAGAAGCAGTGCAATCGTTTCCTGGCAGTGAAGCGACGCCTTTGTGAACTGGGAGTCACTTAATCTCTCCTCTTCCCAGCTAAAGTCCACGTGGTGGCTGCTGACAACACACACTTTTTTACTACCCCTGACGAGACATGGCACTGGATTGAGAGTTCCTATAACTGTGCCACTCATTCACTGTGACCTGACCTACCGGGAGATGGTAACACACGAAGGCACCGTTTGGGGCAACGCAGGATGAGGGTACGAGCAGATGAGAGCCTTCCCGTACTCCCTGATCTAGAACAGAGAATACAGGAGCAGTGTAGTGCATTGCAGCAGGCGGCTGCACTTTAGAGCGCATGGCGTTGCTCTAGCCTGGACGTCCCGGGCTCCCACTCCTCAGATGGAGAAAGTTCTGCTGTCACTTGGCCGTCTGTGCAAAGCTCACATAATCCTCCGGACATCACCTCACAGACATCAGACACTATTATTTGAGCTCAACTGTTATTCTATTTATGACCTTTCTCCCTGTACAATTACAACTGTTGTTACTGTATAATGCTTCTTATGTGGTTGTGCACATTGGACTACCTGCAGGGTGGCATACGTTAGTCTCCCCGCTATTACTGTATTTAGTAGGCCCTCAAATGGTCGTCTCTACTGTAAGGATACCTTTCTTTTGATTTAGTTGAAAACACCTGGTTTGGGCGACCACAAGTTCTAGTGTGCCGCCTTTTGGTAATCGCTATGTTATTGTTACAATATGTTGATTGTTGTTACCTGCCCATTTCCCTGTTCAATGCTAGGCAACGCATGAAGATACTTACCATACATCGCTCAGCTCCCTTACACACATCATTGCCACTGTCAACTGTGTGGCAAATATGCGCAGCACCTTTATTTGTTAGTCCTATGCATGATGGCGCACATTAATGTAGTGACATGGGCTATACGCGGCATGCACACTCCTGCGCGTAGATACGCTGTTTACTCCAACTTGAAGCTCCAGAATGCTCATATTTCTCAGTTACAAGAGTCTCATCTAACGAGTTCAGAGGTAGACACGCTTAGAAGAAAATGGCGTGGCCAGGTGTACTACACAAATTATTTGTCCTATGCGCTGGGATTGCTGGTATGGGTCCGGCCGGGGGTACCATTCCATATGTTACAGCAGGTTGCAGATGCTGATGGCTGATACGTGTCTGTCCGAGGTCAGCTGAGTGGTCGCAAAGTCCTCCTTGGTAACGTATACACTCCCAGTGTTAATCAGGCTCTCTTTCTAAGCACACTCACTCGATTACTGGCACGCTGGAGTGATATTCCCTGGCTGATTGGAGGAGATTTCAACTGCATATTGGATACATATCTAGATGGGTCCTTCCCACCATTAGCGCACACAGATGGTATGTCCAATGCCCGCTCTCTTGTAACCTGGCTACATCACTTCCAGCTGACAGACGTTTGGCGTCATTATAATGCTGATGCCAGAGTATACACCTTCTACTCTGTCCCACATGGTTTACATGTCCGACTTGACAGGTTGCTCTGCACAGCCACCCTGATTCCAGCGGTCGTAAGGACTGATTACTTGGGCCGTTCTCAATCTGATCACAATCCCCAATACCTTCAACTCGACTGGAGTGGGATTGCCCAGCCTCCTGTTCCCATGTGGAGAACGCAGCCTGCAACATTGGAGGACTCCGCGTTCGGCGAGTCGACTAGACAGCAGATTACTAGTTACTTTGAACTTAACGCAGACACATCATCATCCCGTTCGGTAGAGTGGAACGCCTTTAAGGCTACACTGTGAGGCCACTGTATAGGGCTTGGTGTTGGTATGAGCAGACAACTAGACCAGGAGGTGCTGGCGGTAGAGCGACAGATATTGCAACATGAGTCAGAAGCAGTACAGAACCCCAGAGCCTTATCTTAATAAAAAGCTGTGCGTAAAATCCATTCAGGGCTCCTTGAATGATTGTGATGCCTAAATTATGCGGCACTCTCTGTAAATGCACATGCACAGGCAGATAGAGCTGGGGCTCTGCTTGCCCGATTAATACGCCAGAAGATTTCCCCTAGCTAGGTACTACCTATTCGGACACTGCCTGGCGACTTGCTGTACACACAGGATTCAATTCATACAGCACTTCACACTCATTATGAATCCCTCTATAGCTCTGTCTCACCTCCTCCTCTAAAAGATATTGAGCTGTTCCTCGCAAGAGTATCTCCGCCCCGGATCACGGCCAAGCAGTGTTTGGAACTAGACAATCCTTCTCTGCTGTCTGAGATATGTGAGGCAAATTACCAGTCTCTCTTGAATGGTAACACGCCTGGCCCGGACGGTCTACCGGCTGAATTTTATAAGGCCTACGCAGCTCAACTAGCACCTAAGTTGCTTGCTTTATACGAGGAGTCCTTAACACTGGCATGCCTGCCTCCTACATTACAAGAGGCCATGTTACTCTGCATCCTCAAGTCACATAAGGACCCTACCGATCTACACTCCTACAAACTGCTGGCGCTTCTAAACCCGGATTATAAAATACTGGCTAATGTGGTTGCAATGCGCCTGCCCCACTGGTGTCCTCAGTAGTCAATGAGGATCAGAATGGCTTTGTACCTTGTCGCATAACGTCCCTTAATCTATGTAGATTTTTTCGCATACTGCGGTATGCCCCCCGTCACTGACCACGAGCGGGCTGCTTAGTGATTGACCTGGAAAAGTTGTTTGACTCGCTCGTATGGCCTTACCTTTTTGCAGTCGTACCGAAGTATGGCCTCAGCCCTTGTTTTGTATAGCTGGTGAAATTATTGAATACATGCCCGTTGGCCCGTAATTGAACAGGGCGCCTTATATCGTCTCCCATTTGTGTTATGAGGGCCACGCAGCAGGGATGCCCTTTGTCTCCTCTTCTTTTTCTCTTGCAGTGGAGTCACTGGTGGCTCCGCTCTGCAGGGCGGGATGCATCTGGGGGATACCGCTGGGAGATGGGAATCGTACAGTCTCTCTGTATGCGGATGACTTTCTAGTGCATATTAGAGACCTGGCGATTTTACTTAGTGACATAGTGCCCTTACTCAACGCGCATGCAAGGGTCTCTGGCTTGCGAGTTAACTGGACCAAATCCTGTATTTTCCCGTTGTTGCCTACTATGTCTGATTCAAACCTCACTTCTATACCCACGGACATGGCATCGCAGTCTACCAAATTTAGATAACTAGGCATACAGGTATATCACACAACGTCTGATCTGTCCAACAGGAACTTAACGTGTGCTATGTCGGGCCTGCGTCGTCAGATGGCATTCTGGAAAACATTGCCGCTGACAGTTATGGGCAGGGTGGCACTTGCTAAAATGATAGTGCTAACCCGACTATTATATTTTGTGAATCTGCCTCTATACATTCCAGCTTCTTTCTTCCGATCCATAGAGCGGGATGCGTAGTTTTATTTGGAATACTTTCCAGTGCAGAGTGGCCCTCTCTAAACTTTATTGCCCACTGAACCATGGAGTTTTGTCTCTGCCAAATTTAGAACACTATCATCTAGCTGGGTAGCTACAGTGGGTGGCCTGTTGGCTCTCTTTGAGGCAATTGTCAGACACGGCCACTGACCTTCCAGAATGGTCATGGTGTTAATTGCTACACCTATTTCATCCCTGTGCTAAATCCACAGCGCCAGTGCCTATATTGCTGGACCTAGCATGACCCTCTTTCCGAAGATGCGGTTTCCTCACGAGGGGTACCACGCCCTATGCACCAGCCATACCGCTATTGGAGACACCACAGGGTGCATGTGGCACGTCGGCTGCAGAACTGGCAGCTTGGCATGCAGTGGAAAAATATACCCTAGGGGACCTTTACACGGATGGCACTCTCAGTACTCATGACACACTGATGGAGGCCACTGGACTGCATCCAGATAACTTTGTTATACAACCCCCTCAGGCATACCTTATAACATGCATGGGGTGATCTCACTAAGGAACCCCGTGTGCACTACACGCTACAATACCTACATGTATTTGGGGAAGGGAGGCATTTAATACACTGGATAGCAGACTCTCTGCTTCTCCATACATCTGGCCCACTTGTGGCCCTCCGAGGGAGATGGGAGGGAGACAGGCGAGAACCCTTCACAGATAGGGAATGGGCGACTCTACTGGAAACCCCCATATGTCCCTTGCAGTATGTGTTTTCGACTCATTCAGTATTATGTCACTCAAAGAGCCTACCTTACCCCTGACAAGATCAACAGATATTTTAACCATGCAGACGCCGCTTGTCAGCGCTGTCGGTGCATGGGAGCAGACTTTTTACACATGATGGTGGTCATGTCCCACTTTGAGTCACTATTGGACTTTAATCTATACACGTTTAATGCACTGTGTAGACCGGCCCTTACTATTGACATGGGAGACATGTATTCTGGGATTGTTCCCTTGGGGTAAAAAGTTGAAGGCAACGTCCGTTTTTTTTGGACCTGGGGTTCTTAGTGGCCAAACGCCTTATAACCCGTAAATGGCGGTCTTCCAAGTCCCCGACATATGAAGCATGGGTACGTTCATTGTCTGTGTGGGCGACACCGCAGTGCACAGCTCTCCAATGCGAGGATGTATTGGGACTGCGCAAGTATCCCCTCATGCACAATGGGACCTAATGTTAACAGACCTCCCACGCTGCTGACGTCTCTGCCTGCTCCACTTTGATTCCCCTGTTGTAAGCAATAGAGATTTGAATCATTCTATGCCCAATTCAGCATGTTGCATGCCTTTATGCATGGCTAGAGCAGACAAGCACTTCCTTCAGATGTCGAGATTCTGAGCTAATTACGGGCTGCATAGAATGGATGTCTAGGGACAGTTTACTGAGCCCATGTGAGTTGTATCACAATTTTACTAAATCTGCAATGTAAGTACTTGGATTTGTTTTGCCAGCGTCTCCCCCCACCCCATATGCTTGTTGTTGTGAATTGACATTGATTCCAAACCTGTTATTCGCATGTACTATTATTCTGCAATATGTCATGTTAAAATATAAATGCAATAAAGAAATATAAAAATAAAATAAAAAATCAGGGGAAAGGAAGTGAGATGACACTCATGAAGAGGAACCCCAAAACTCTTCTATCGCACTGGCTGGTGCGGCAGTCATTTTACTGTTTTAGTAATAGGTTCCGAGAAGCACTCCTAGGCTGTTTATGACTGTTTTTGTGATGTATGCCCATGGCAGAAGCAAATACTGTTGGTGTGTGTAACATATCAAGTAAGTACTTACATGCTGCCTCACTCACTGATGCCTTTAGGGTTTTATATAGCACAGTCATTATTATGTAGATGGGTATTAGAGCATGTTACAGAAAAGTATATGCGAGCTGTAAAAGCATTTAACATATATGATTGCTTATACAACGAAAGAGCAACACATTTAAATAGTATATGTTTATCAAAGGAGAAACCGAATGTTCAAGTATAACTGTTTTAAAGATGATGTAGTCTGATCAAAAAATGCAACAAGCTTAAAGAGGGGGCCATTTCAGTTTGATAAGAATTGGTGTGGTGTGTTCATATTTTTGTGTGCAGATGATCAGTTTGAAGCAACATTGATAATGGCATTTAGAGGTGCTGTCCTTGTAGTTGTCAGATTGAACAGCTTGGTTTCGATCTTCTGCAGAAATGAAGGTTGTTATTTAATGAATTTCAGGAAGAACCCTTGGATTTCTCCAGACACTGATTTATTTCATGTTAGTCTAAAAATTAGGCTGGGATAAGCACTTGGTAAGATTCTCTGTACTATGCCAAACAATGTAATTCCTACTGGCTGTGGAAAGACCACAGTCTATTATTGGTGGTGTTTTTCTCCACAGTAACCCACTACGATTACCGTGTTTATGAACTGCTTGCTACATGTCACCGCTATCGAATTTATCTACCCTCTTACCCTATTCTTGCACCTCCATCTATCCCTACTTTTACCTTTACCCATTTGACTCTCCACCCGGACTGTGGTCCTCAGGCTTGTGTAAGCCATCTGTTGCTAAGGAGCCTGTTCCCAAGGCCAACATCGGATACAGGCTGCTAAGAAACCTTGGCCCCGTCTCCTGCAGAGCAATTACCGAGAAGGAGCGGGCTCTTTGTTTGCAGATGGTTGTGTTTGTAGAGGAGTCAGCGGCCTTGGAGAAATGGAAGGACCGGGGTGGGGGTAGTGGGGCAGCGTAGAAGAGAGTAGAGGGGCGTTGAAGGACTTTCACAGCTATGTAGGGATTGGCTTAGCATTTCATACCTTGTGGCAGCTCCTGACAACAAGGTTTCTGAAGAGAATTCACATTCTCAGCAGCCCAGAGATGCTTCCGCGTTATGTTCAGCCGATGCGGGGGGAAGGGCAGGAGCACGTGTCTCTCAGCGTAGTGATGCCCCCCGTATGGCAGGCATGGTTATTTGCATTGTGCTTTTTTGTCACCCCGAGGTTGCTCTACGGCACAAAAAGGACCAGGACAGAGGAAAGGAAGGAGTGGAATCAAGGCAACGTGGAGAGAAATCAACTTGGTGGATTGAGAGGTTTTCTCCAATACTTAGATATGTCTTCTGACGACATGCTAGGTTGTCACGAGTAATTGGCCTTAGCTGGGTGGTTGTTAGGGAGTGCTGGCAAGATGGGGAAAGTAAAGAGGCGAAAGTCAGAGTGTGGCCCTCGGGATTGTTTAGTGACAGGATGAATGGCAGAGTATGAGTCCATTATCATGGTGCGCCATTAGAAAAAACTATGGCAGCCAAGATGTCTTCTGGAAGACTGTAGACCGCCTCTGGTCTCAAGGTCTGCATTCAGATCTCTCATGCACCCTATCCGTAATGGATATGTGCGCCCATACCTAGAGGGAGATGGAAGGAGTCAGAGCTTGGGGCGCTGCTTGCTTGCCACTCTGGCTTCAAGTGGAGTGGTATCTGGTTTGCCTAGTTTACGGTGGCTCGGACTGGGCTGTCATTGCTCAAGAGCTCACACTACGACATTCTGGGCAGTACAGCGATGACCTTGTGTCTTTAGTGCTCCATGTGACTGGAACCAGGTGGGGCTGGGGTGCCTGTTTGGGACACTTTCACTACCCGTGGGGGACGTAGAGTGCTTAATTCTGCCAATTTTGCTTCAAAAGGCTTGGGCCATCCACTAAAAACTGCTTTTCAGGACTTTATATTGGGAACAGTGTAACTGCCTGCACTGCGAGATCAGTAGGGCTACCTCACAGCCAGAGGCTGGGCCTTTAATAAATGAAGGCTGCCGTTGACTAACTGGGCCCACGCTACAACCCTGATGATGAAAGCGGTGTCCCCTGCACTGTTGTCAGCTGAAGACCATTTACCTCTGTAACTGATGCATAACATTGATGTCAGCCACCATCAGAGCTGGTGTCTGTTCACTAGTTTCTAGTGAGGTATAGCTGTTGAGCTTTCAGTTAGACGTTTGAATATTGAGAACCACTGAAGGCTCTTTTGTTTGGATTTCTGGAGTCCCATTTATTGTTTGGAACCTCTTCGCTTTTAATGCTGAGGCTAGATGAATGTCCTTTATAAGTACCCCAATCATTTATGCTCAGGCCGACAGGTATTGTACACTAATGACTGCATCTGACTGCATTCTGTACTCCTTGTAAACGTTGCAGTCTCTGTTGCAGTATTTCAAATGAGCTTTGACTGCCACCTGTTACCTCTGATACTCCGTCTAAAGTATTGCAGTTTGCACCCCCGGATCCCAGGCAGTCTCTGCCTAAGGATTACAGTCTACAGGGTTTTAGTGGGGGCTCTAAAAATGGCGTGGGCCATGTCAGAAGGCTGGGGCTTAAATATGTAAACTAAATGTATGTGATTTCGATATACTGTACTACCGAATCATTATGTTCATTCCTCTCTGAGCTTTGTGTTATTGCACCCAGATATATAAAACAACTGACATACACCTAAAACTAGCAAGGAATAGTGACCGTGTCAGTGGTCGGTAGCTGTTTATTATAAATGAGTAACAACAACAATTTAGTTGCAGCTAATTAATATGGAAAATATTTCCGTTCTGAAATAGTGAGACTGAATGAAACTTTACTGAGGCCTGAGAAAGGAATACTCCTCTATAGTGTGTCTCAGTGGCTCCTTTTAGGTTCATTCTGTGTTAGGCATGCTTGCCCTTTTTCTCTCACCGTCTCCATGTGAACATAAATCACAGAGCTCGTCTTTCCTCTCCAGCACCCTCTTTTTCACTGTCTCCTGGATGCACTTCTTTGTATTTCCTTCACTTCACCACCCTCCAAACACACAGCACACCTCCTCACTTGTAAGCGCTGCATTTTCTTTTACTTTCACGTTGTCAGTACTTTGACAACTGTTTACCTTCAGTACACACGTGCACATAATCACTATTGCAACTGGAATAACTGACCATTGCTCTTTGCGCTCAGCAGAGAGGCCAGAGACTGTATGACCATGTATTCTGTACACTTTTTTGACGCACTGACAGGCGCTATGAGAAACTCAGTCGGCCTTCGGTCTCACCTCGAGAGCTCTCAATGGTTGCGCCTTATAAACACAAGGATGTTTACTCAGTACAAAGTATGCACTGTATACCAGTAATATGCTACAAGAAGAAAATACTGAAGCACAGTATCCTGAAAATAGGTTAGCTAATCTTGTATTTCCTAAGAGAATTACTAGATCGCTGACATGTATTCATTTAATTTTTTTACAATCATTGCTCAGAAATTTATCAGTGCTTTTGACAGTAAGGTTAAGACATAAACACAAGTACCCGTTTCAATGCCTTCTTTTAATTACTTCCGGGTGGGAGACCCGGACGGACCCTGGCCACTTAAAACTCTGCAGTTAGTACCGTGTGCTGTGGACTGCAGCCTGTACCCCTGTTACTCGTGTTAAGTGGCACTATTTTTAAGCCTGTATTTGCGCCTCGGATCTCAAACTGTACCCCTGTTGATTCTTGTTATGCAATGTGGTTTGTGTCCCTTTCCCATGTGGTAAGGACTTAAGACTCCCTCACCCGGTGGCATGGTAATTTAATGGCATGGTACTTTTATGTTCAGCCTTTTCCATTCATGAGGTGTAGGTCATTCATAAGGAACGGATTCTGTTCAGCCTTGAATGTACCACGAATTGTGCCTATAATTTAGAAAGCATGGGGCCTAAGATAATTGCCCAGTTCTCACAGACTCTGATATACCCATGTACAAGAGTGTCTAGAAGCAAAAGTGTTACAGGATCAGACAAATGGCAGAAACACACTATTCAGGTGCACCTAACCTGCGGGCCTCACCTTTCAGTGCCTCTATGGACCAGTGTGGCTCTGTGCTGCTCTGCTGTTTCTTCTGACTGAAGACAACTGATCATCCAAACCAAGACTTCGGTTTCATCTTTCAGAGGACACAGTAACATGAGAAAACCTATATTTGCTCACAGCTTCGGAACATATTGCTTTCTGAAATTGCATAATGGCCGTCTTGTGTGACACTATGCAGTATTTGAGGTTAGTGCCAGGATCGACCTTCGCACGAGATGGATTCCTCTTACGTTCCAAAAGAGGGCTCTTCTGTTAGTTTTTTTGATTGCTCATGCCGTGGTTGTAACAGTTGGGACATATATTTGTGCCTATCAGCTGGTCTCCAGTTCGGAATTTTATTATTACTATATTCGTCAGTAAGTATGTGTGTGTTGCTTATATTGGATTTTACTTTTGAAAAAAAAATATTGATTTAAAAAAAAGAAGGGTTTTAATTGTGGAGTTCTCTTCGTGAAACCCATTGTATATAGAGTGAATTCGGAGAAATAACTTTTTTTTTTTTATATACCTTTATACTTTTCAAAGAAAGCCTAGCGTTTTGATATCACGTCCTAAAGTGTAAATGCACACATTAATGTTTTTTCATCTGAGGCCTGAGTGTCCATCCTTGCAGAACTCTGTCAGGCTTCCTTATTGTCAAGACATTTATTTTAAGGCTGATCTTTTACCTCACAGGCAAGCTGGCTCGTTTAAACATGGGCTGCATGTCTTCCAGATAGGTGTATTAGTGAATGAACACAAGGGTTCACTAGCCTGTCATTTTGGGTGGTTCAGCCAGATGGTTAAGCGAAGTGGTCTTAGTACGGAGCTCCGTATTCTGTTGTTTGAGGTGTAGCTTTGTTCCTTCACCTCTCAATAAATAGTACACAACAAAAGCAAGTACAGCTTAGCCTAAAACAAAACTACAGGTTCGATGGCATCTGTCGCTGTAGATACACATGTTGTGCATAGCCCGCCATCTGGTGTTGGGTCGGAGTGTTACAAGTTGTTTTTCTTCGAAGAAGTCTTTCGAGTCACGGGACCGAGGGACTCCTCCTCTTTGTCTCCATTGCGCATGGGCGTCGACTCCATCTTCGATTGTTTTCTTTCCGCCATCGGGTTCGGACGTGTTCCTTTCGCTCCGGGTTTCGGAACGGAAAGTTAGCTAAATATCGGAAAATTTACGTCGGTATTGTTGCGTTCGGGATCGGCTTAGTTAGGATCGACACCGATTCGAAGAGTGAAGAGCTCCGGTACCCTTCGGGGTGGTTTTCGATCCCCCTTCGGGGCCTGGTCGGCCCGACCGCGTGTAAACCAACGCTGATGGAACGGACCACGTTCCGTTTCTGTCCTAAATGCCACAGCAAATACCCGTATACAGACCAACATTTGGTCTGTAACCTGTGCCTGTCACCTGAGCACAGTGAAGAGACTTGCGAGGCCTGTCGTGCATTCCGGTCCCGAAAAACACTCCGTGACCGTCGAGCCAGAAGACTGCAGATGGCGTCCACGCCGACAGCTCACCGAGGGTTCGAGGAACAAGAGGAAGAAGAACCCTTCTCGTTCCATGATTCGGACTCCGAGGAATTCGACGACCAAAAAACTGTGAGTAAGACGTCGAAGCCAGCACACAAGAAAAATGACAAGGCCCAGGGGACGCCACTGCCATCAGGCCATGGCTCGACCCATAAATTCGGTGACCGACCGTCGGCACCGAAAAAGGCCGAAATGGTGCAGAGATCGTCAGACTCCGGTCGCGACACCGGCGCGCAGCCTTCTCGGGACCGAGAAAGTGCTGCTGAAAAACATCGATGACGAGATAGCGGAGCCGAAACTGCTCGACGCAGAGACAGCGGCACCGAGGAAGATCGACGCCGAGAGGGTTCGACTCCGAAAAAGAAGGTGGTCACCTCGGAGCCGAAAAAGAGTACAGCCAGGGTTTCGGTGCCGAAACAACCCGCAACCGACCCAACTACCGGTTCCTATTCAGAGGAGCAATCACTGTCCTCTCAGATGCGAAAGCATAGATTTGAGGAAGAGTTGCAATCCACCGAAGTGGACCACACTCAGAAACGTATTTTTATACAGGAAGGAACAGGGAAAATAAGCACCCTTCCCCCTATTAGGAGAAAAAGGAGACTTGAGTTTCAATCAGACCAAGCACAACAAACAAAAATGGTGAAAAAGGTAACTCCGCCACCCTCTCAAAAGGTAACTCCGCCACCCTCTCCTCCACCTGTAACTAACGTTTCACCGGCACAAACTCCATCACATTCCCCGGCTCACACCACCATGAGCCAAGGTGATCAGGACCAAGACGCTTGGGACTTATACGACGCCCCAGTGTCAGACAACAGTCCAGAGGCGTATCCTACAAAGCCCTCACCACCGGAAGATAGCACAGCATACTCACAAGTGGTGGCTAGAGCAGCAGAGTTCCACAACGTGTCCCTACACTCGGAACCAGTCGAGGATGACTTCTTATTCAACACCCTCTTCCACCCATAGCTCCTACCAAAGCCTGCCTATGCTCCCAGGGATGCTTCGGCACGCAAAGGAAATCTTCAAGGAGCCGGTCAAGAATAGAGCTATAACACCGAGAGTGGACAAGAAATATAAAGCACCTCCCACAGACCCTGTTTTCATCACCTCACAGCTGCCACCAGATTCCGTCGTAGTAGGAGCAGCTCGCAAGAGAGCCAACTCCCACACATCTGGGGATGCACCGCCCCCAGATAAAGAGAGCCGCAAGTTCGATGCAGCCGGAAAGAGAGTCGCAGTACAAGCTGCAAACCAGTGGCGCATCGCTAACTCTCAAGCACTACTTGCGCGCTATGACAGAGCCCATTGGGACGAGATGCAACACCTCATAGAGCATCTACCCAAAGAGCTACAAAAAAGGGCGAAACAGGTGGTTGAGGAAGGACAGAACATATCTAATAATCAGATACGCTCCTCTATGGATGCAGCGGACACAGCTGCAAGAACAATTAACACATCTGTGACTATAAGAAGGCACGCATGGCTACGAACGTCTGGTTTTAAACCAGAGATACAGCAGGCAGTGCTCAATATGCCATTCAATGAGAAACAACTTTTCGGACCAGAAGTGGACACGGCGATTGAGAAACTCAAAAAGGACACTGACACTGCTAAAGCCATGGGCGCACTCTACTCCCCGCAGAGCAGAGGCACTTACAACACCTTCCGCAAAACAACCTTTAGAGGGGGGTTTCGGGGTCAAGCCACACAAGCCAGCACCTCACAGGCAACACCGTCCAGCTACCAGGGACAGTACCAAAGGGGAGGCTTTCGGGGCCAATACAGAGGACAATTCCCTAGGAATAGGGGAAAATTTCAAAGCCCCAAAACCCCTACAACCAAACAGTGACTCACATGTCACTCATCCCCTCCACACAACACCAGTGGGGGGAAGAATAGGTCAGTATTACCAAGCATGGGAGGAAATAACTACAGACACTTGGGTCTTAGCAATTATCCAACATGGTTATTGCATAGAATTTCTACAAATCCCTCCAAACATACCACCAAAAGCACAGACTTTATCAAAACAAATTCAGACCTTCTGGAGATAGAAGTTCAAGCATTATTGCAAAAGAACGCAATAGAACTAGTACCAAACACACAAATAAACACAGGAGTTTATTCACTGTACTTCCTAATACCAAAAAAGGACGAAACACTGAGACCAATCCTAGACCTCAGAACACTAAATACCTACATCAAATCAGAACACTTTCACATGGTCACGCTACAAGAAGTGTTACCATTGCTAAAGCAACAGGACTACATGACAACCTTAGCTCTCAAAGACGCGTATTTCCACATACCAATACATCCGTCGCCCAGGAAATACCTAAGGTTCGTATTCAAAGGAATACATTACCAATTCAAGGTATTGCCCTTCGGTTTAACAACTGCACCAAGAGTCTTCACAAAGTGCCTAGCAGTAGTGGCTGCACACATCAGAAGGCAGCAAATACACGTATTCCCGTATCTAGACGACTGGCTCATCAAGACCGACTCACTGACAAGGTGCTCGCACCACACAGATCATGTCATGCAAACCCTCTACAAACTCTGTTTCACCATCAACTATGCAAAATCACACATTCAGCCGTCCAAGGTACAACAATACCTAGGAGCCACAATAGATACAACAAAGGGAATAGCCACTCCAAGTCCACAAAGGGTTAAAAATTTCCAAAAGATTATACAACGCATGTATCCAACACAAAAAATACGGGCAAAGATGATATTACAACTACTAGGCATGATGTCCTCATGCATAGCCATTGTCCCACACGCAAGGTTGCATATGCGGCCCTTACAACAGTGCCTAGCATCACAATGGTCTCAAGCACAGGGTCAGCTTCTAGATCTGGTGTTGATAGACCGCCTAACATACCTCTCGCTTCTATGGTGGAACAACATAAATTTAAACAAAGGGCGGCCTTTCCAAGACCCAGTGCCACAATACGTGATAAGAACAGATGCTTCCATGACAGGGTGGGGAGCACACCTCAATCACCACAGCATACAAGGACAATGGGACGTACATCAAAGAAAGCTGCATATAAATCACCTCGAACTACTAGCAGTTTTCCAAGCATTAAAAGCATTTCAACCAATCATAACTCACAAATACATTCTTGTCAAAACAGACAACATGACAACAATGTATTATCTAAACAAACAGGGGGGGACACACTCGACACAGCTGTGCCTGCTGGCACAAAAAATATGGCAATGGGCAATTCACAACCACATTCGCCTAATAGCACAGTTTATTCCAGGGATCCAGAATCAACTTGCAGACAATCTCTCTCGAGATCACCAACAGGTCCACGAGTGGGAAATTCACCCCCAAATTCTAAACACTTACTTCAAACGTTGGGGAACACCTCAAATAGACTTATTTGCAACGAAGGAGAACGCAAAATGCCAACACTTCGCATCCAGATACCCACACAGGCAGTCTCAAGGCAATGCCCTATGGATGAACTGGTCAGGGATATTTGCGTACGCTTTTCCCCCTCTCCCTCTCCTTCCAGATCTAGTAAAAAAAATTGAGTCAAAGCAAACTCATACTGATAGCACCAACGTGGGCAAGGCAACCATGGTACACAACACTGCTAGACCTATCAGTAGTACCCCACGTCAAGTTGCCCAACAGGCCAGATCTGTTAACGCAACACAAACAACAGCTCAGGCATCCAAACCCAGCATCGCTGAATCTAGCAATCTGGCTCCTGAAATCCTAGAATTCGGACACTTAAACCTCACACAAGAATGTATGGAAGTCATAAAGCAAGCCAGAAGACCATCCACTAGACACTGCTATGCAAGCAAATGGAAAAGATTTGTTTGCTATTGCCATCATAATCAAATTCAACCATTACACGCATCTCCAAAAGATGTAGTGGGTTACTTACTACACTTACAAAAATCGAACCTGGCCTTCTCTTCCATTAAAATACACCTCGCAGCAATATCTGCATACCTGCAGATTACCCATTCAACTTCACTATTTAGGATACCTGTCATTAAAGCGTTTATGGAAGGCCTCAAAAGAATTATACCACCAAGGACACCACCTGTTCCTTCATGGAACCTCAACATCGTCTTAACAAGACTCATGGGTCCACCCTTTGAACCTATGCACTCTTGCGGAATCCAATTCCTAACATGGAAAGTCGCATTTCTCATCGCCATCACATCTCTGAGAAGAGTAAGTGAAATTCAGGCGTTTACAATCCAAGAACCTTTTATCCAACTACACAAAAATAAAGTAGTCCTAAGGACCAATCCTAAATTTTTGCCAAAGGTAATTTCACCGTTCCACCTAAATCAAACGGTAGAACTACCAGTGTTCTTCCCACAGCCAGATTCCATAGCTGAAAGGGCACTACATACATTAGACGTCAAAAGAGCACTAATGTACTACATCAACAGAACTAAAAACATCAGAAAAACTAAACAACTGTTTATTGCATTTCAAAAACCTCACGCAGGAAACCCAATATCGAAACAAGGTATAGCCAGGTGGATAGTTAAGTGCATCCAAATCTGCTACCTTAAAGCAAAAAGACAACTGCCCATTACACCAAGGGCACACTCAACCAGAAAGAAAGGCGCTACCATGGCATTCCTAGGGAATATTCCAATGCACGAAATATGTAAGGCAGCCACATGGTCTACGCCTCACACATTTACCAAGCACTACTGTGTAGACGTGCTATCAGCACAACACGCCACAGTAGGTCAAGCCGTACTAAGAACCTTATTTCAGACTACTTCCACTCCTACAGGCTGAGCCACCGCTTTTGGGGAGATAACTGCTTACTAGTCTATGCACAACATGTGTATCTACAGCGACAGATGCCATCGAACTGAAAATGTCACTTACCCAGTGTACATCTGTTCGTGGCATCAGTCGCTGAAGATTCACATGTGCCCACCCACCTCCCCGGGAGCCTGTAGCCGTTTGGAAGTTACCTTCAACTTTGTACATTTGTAAATATATTAAATCTTAGTTAGGTACATACTTATTCACTCCATTGCATGGGCACTATTACTAACAAACAACTCCTACCTCACCCTCTGCGGGGAAAACAATCGAAGATGGAGTCGACGCCCATGCGCAATGGAGACAAAGAGGAGGAGTCCCTCGGTCCCGTGACTAGAAAGACTTCTTCGAAGAAAAACAACTTGTAACACTCCGACCCAACACCAGATGGCGGGCTATGCACAACATGTGAATCTTCAGCGACTGATGCCACGAACAGATGTACACTGGGTAAGTGACATTTTCATTAGGGAGTTTGGTTAGTACAATGTACTTTCAGACTATCCCTCAAATAAATCCTGATCACTAAGGCTGCTGAGACGGTTTCTAATGGCAGTATAAATGTTAACTTTCTGCTAATAATGGGCTGACTATATTTTGTGCCACGAATCCTTCGACCTCCTGGCTCACGCTTTACCTTTACAAATGGGTTTCCTATCATGCCCCAGTGATCATGAACCATTTTTTCTGCCTTTCTCTTTGTTGCTCTGTTGTCCTTTTTTTGCTTTCTGTATCTGTGTAACTTTAAGAGTCTTCATTTTGCGCTGAAATGCCATTGGGAAAACCTGCCACTTTTTTAATTGGAAACTTCCACTATTGAACTGAAGGTGATAATTTCTTACCATATGCTGAGAAGTAAATAACCAGCATGATACACGGTGTTGTAACAATACAACTGGGATTAGCACTGCTGGAGAGAGCTGAGACAGGATTGAAGCTCAAGGATGCTTAGTTTAGTATTTCTTTTTAGAACATAACCTGGAAAAAAGAAACACAAGGGTAGTAAGGGTGAAAGGTGCTGCACCTCTAGGCAGTAAAACAGTATTTTTTTTTAAACAAGTATATAAGTTAAAGCAACGTCTGGTGCAACCTGGCCGAGTGCCTTACTACCCAGAAGGCACCAAAACGGGTACCGGAGTACCCAAGGACAAAAAACCTGAAAGAGCGGAGTAGAGAACACGCTTCTCTACTCCGCTCTTTCAGATTTTGACTCCAGGCTTATCAGGGTCTTCTATACCTGTCATACCATACGTGTTCAATACCTTACTCACCTGCTGCTGCGTGGGCAGCCATACTACTTACAGGTCTACTAATCTAAAAAGATCATTTTCACTTTCTATAGCCCACTTAGCGTATCATAGGGCACCCTTGCTACCTACCTTCATTACCTACCATTCTGTCCGGACGGCCCAGCCTTGATGAAGTCACCTGTGTGACGAAACACGTGTTGGCTGTATCTTGATGATGGCACAATGATCTCTAGCACCTACAAATAAAGACACCATCTACAAACAAGACTTAAGACTTTTTTCAACCTCATACTTCCTCCAACCTACAACACACCATCAGGGATATTTATCCTTGCCACACTGTTGGACAATACATTCTGTGTGCTGTGGCCATCTTGTCCCACTTAGTATTTTTTATTTTTTATTTAAACTATCCAAATCAAGATTGCCTCCCCACAGAAAACATTACACCCTTTTGGAATTCCTCCATGAATACTATATTTTCTCTTAGCCATCTTTTCCATTAATACAAGGAAGTTTTCGTGTGTTATGTTGCTGTTGCAGTTGTGGTCCCAGGGGCACCTGCAGATGCCTTGTTAATGAGACTTGTACTGAATTCAGAAATCAGGCTGCACTTGCATGTCTGCCTGTCCAGTGTGCTGTGCACAGCATTTGGCCATATTCTACAAATTGGGCGATTTTGTATTTTACAGCGTGATGTTAACAGTTTTCTTTTTTGCTGATGCTTGTGTCAATAGTTTAGTAACCCGATGCTCTTTATCAATAAGGTATGAAAATGTTGTAAAACAGTGTTCCTTTTGCGCAGACCTTTTGCACTCACTGTACACACCTAAGAGTTACGAAAGGTTAAGTTGTCTGTACACTTATACCTCTCTGAGTATATTACACGCTAGAGTTAGGAATACCTTGGTTTGCATTCTGTGCTAGGAAACGTTTGGCAACAGGATATCCCCCGAATTCCCGCATTCCTCAACTCAACTCAGTTCCTCAGCACTCTGCGGCAGAGCTACCCTAGTCTCAAAACTAACCAACTTTCAGGCACACTTGGAGCTACACTTTTTTTTTTAACACTAACCTTTTTAAGTTGGTAACCTGATTTGCCTAAAGAGACCTTACTGAATATCTGGGTGGAATATGCAGCCATTGTTTGGTCATCCTTTCTTAACATAAGCCATGGTTTGTTAATGATTAAACATATGGCATACATCTTTGTGAGGAAGTGGACTCCAAAACAAAGGTCTCAAGCTCAGTATCTGCTCCAGGAGCTTACATTCGACTCTGGCCTCCTTGAGACCTACCTGAGAATGTGTTTATATTTATCAGACTACTGAACATCTATTATTTATTATGGTATCTTAGCGCCTCTGCGCTTTGTGGCTCCTTCTATTTCAATACATATTGTTAGGTTTCTATGTCTGTTATAAAGTCTAAACGTGGGACCGATTGAACAATTGAACACTACCACATTTGCTGCAGAGAAATTGTTTAAAATCACAGTAAATTAAATGTATATAAAATTACCAGATTAAAAGAGCACAGCTTTGCTTGAGCAGGGTATGTTTCTTTATTGCATGTGTTTTGCGTGCACTGCCTAGGTTGCCCATGCTTTTTTCTTCTTTGCTCCTCTTTTGTATGCTCACTTCTTTCACTCTTCCCCATTTCCACCTATTCTCTTTTTAGTATTCCTCCTTTCTGAAACTTTTATACATCTTGCAATGCGAATTTCATCTGATGTGTTTATCTTCTCCCACACAGTTACAGACGAGGACACAGTCAAGAGGTATTTTGCCAAGTTTGAGGAGAAGTTTTTCCAGACCTGCGAAAAGGAACTTGCCAAAATCAATACCTTTTATTCAGGTAAGGGAAGTTAGCACAAGTGCAGGTAAAGTTACTCTGAACCATACCTTCCTTACAGGGGAAATGCGGGTTGTAGGTGACTGATGTTTCAGATTTTTATCCGTCTACACTAAGGACCAATTATTTGCGGTAAAAAGAGTGATTGACATAAGAATGGTTTTGGAACCAGTTGTCTGCTGAAAGTGAATTTTGAGGTTTTGGCAGTGTCATGCTCCAATGCAAGTCCTCTCGTAGTGGGAAAGGAGAGCCGGGCTTGCCACAGTCCTTGCACGCACGCTGGAATGACCAGCAGTGGATGGAAGCCATGGAGGGCAAATCCGCACAAAATGCCGTAGAACTTACACGGCAGAAGATGGTGTGCCATATTTTCTGTCCCTGTTAATTCCTGTTCAATTACGTAGTCTGAGATTTATCTGTTTTTTTTAAACATTTCAGTAAGTAGAACCACCATTTACCACATTTTACACACGGATTGCCTCATTTAGATAGATTGAATTAGATCAACAAGGTTCTTTCGGAAACTAATAGTTCATTTCTGCAGACAAGCTCATTGAGGAAAGGTGTTCAGACACTCATCTGTGGTCAGAAACCTATTACTTCTTCCCTTGTTTCAAACTCTCTGGAGGGTAACTTAACATATGATGTGAGAAACATTACCTGACACCTCCAATCTTTACTACGCCTCGGTTACACTGCCTGCCTATCCTAGAAATACTTAGTCATTTCACATATCGCCCATTCATCTCTAAAGATGGGTACATTCTGGTTTCGATCACGTCCTTCCTCAGAGTTAACACTGTTGAGTACAGTTTGGATCTTGATTGTCCTGGGAGCCAGGTTTACAAACTCAAAGCCTTGTGTTCCCTGTTGGTGAAATCTTTGGCATAACCGGACACTGCAGACATAGTTTTGTGTGCAGCTTTTTACAATCTGCCCCTTTCCAGTGCTCCACTGAAGTACAAGTCACTATTTATTTTCAGTAATGCACTGTATTGTGAACTGACTATTGTCTGGCGTGAATAAAACCCCAAAACTGAGTCACTGAGCGACAAGCTGTGCTTATCCTATTGAAATATGCATTTAACAGCCTTACTGTAGAACACCGATAAGGCCAATACATATAAAATCATGCACACATCAGGACACATTGCTCTTGATAGGGATTTAAGAGTAGTAAGTGTAAAAACTGAGATATGGTCCCACTTTCTGAGGCTAGAAATCAGCTGGACAGGTATACGCGGTTCCTGGTGAACTGGAAGATAAACACGCAAAGCATTGCCACGGTCTAATTTGTAACAAATCAAAGCTTTATTCCATGCAGAGTGTAACTCACTTTGCACTAAAGGTAAGGCTTGGCTTAGCTATTAAAGCGTGTTAAAAGGTCCCTCAGCCACAGAGCTGTTCTGCAGGTGTAAAACTTCAAGCGGGGTCCCATACCTCACTAAGATTATTTGCCACTTTGGTGTATCTCACCATCTCCAGTAGCTCTTGGCACACCCACAGCAAGAACACCATCAGATAAGAGGAAACAGCACCTCATCTATTCACACAGCATCTAGAACAACATAAATGTATACATCAGGACCGCCTCACCCCTGCTTCAATTTGAAAAGTGCTAAAGATGTACCTCTTTAGAGAACACTACAGTGCAGTAGTGATCATCTTCTGCTCCCTGATATCAGTTCCCTCTTCAATTACTTGTTTACTGCATCTCTGCATTTGATTCTGTGAAGTACTGCCTTTCAGCTAGGTTTGTGCTATATGAATATTGCTTTTTAGGTTGCAGCCTACACGACAGCACAGCACAGCTGTCTGGTTTGCTAAAGACATTTTGGAGACCTTCAGAAAGTTGACCTAGGAATGCATTCTGCCTGTTGCTTGCCATTGGTTTTGTGGTTTGTAACTCACATTTCCTAGCTTTCTACTTGCTTGCTTTATTTGCGTCAGGCTGTCCAGTTTCAGTTCGTCCCTCATTTTGCCTAAAACTCCTAAACAAACTTGTATCTTGTTTCATTTCCTGTGCATTCAAAGATATCAGTCAAATTATAAGGCTGTGTCTTCTGAGGGAGATTGGTGTTTATTTTGTTTTCACTGATTTCAAACTAAAAGTGAGCTTTTATAGGAAAGAGGAACGCAGACTAATCTCCCCATGAAGCTCACTGGTGCCCCTCCTGTGCTCCAGTTACGAGGCTGTAACATGACCCTTAAATAGCACATCATGTAACATGAGGATGGCAGATTTTTATTTTAGCTACATAGGTAAGCTGATTACTGCTTTTAACACAGAAATCCTTTTGTTACTTAGTTAATAAATTGTAATAATTCTAAAATAGCACATTGAGCTATGAAGGACAAGGCCTACACATTGTAACCCTCACTGTTTTATGCAACAAAGATCTTGTACATTGAATTACGTACTTACATGATTATTGTCAATGTATCATATGTATGCTATGTAAAGCATTCTGACACACTGCACTGGGATGAGTCGTAAAAGAAATATAATAGTGATATTTAAATTATTTGTGCAAATACTGGGACAGACCAACACATCTGACATTTTTACAGTGCATGCATTTCTCTCATAAACAGGGAATGAACAAAGTCAAAAGCATGCCCCTCTTAAGCACCTGTGAGTGATAACATGCTGAGCCTTTTTTTACCTCTTTCCATGTGCATTTAAGTGTGAACCTCCAGACCACACCCAGCCATTACCAGGTTGGAACAAAAGAAGGCCTGATGGCCCCTTACCTTCAGACTTTATCTTTGGCCCAGCTGGCAGTGAAAATAAAAAAAGCCCTCCTCCCTGCCTGTTGCTGCTTAGAATGAAAGCAGACTAAACGTCTCCCTGTGTCTGAAAATTACTCTGGGACAAGTTCAGCATAGGCAAAAATGCAGAGTTGTTCTTTACAAAAAACAACACCCAATTACTGCTCTTCTAAGCACCTCAAACCCCTTCTTTCCTTGTTCTTTGAACACGCACTCCCAGAGGCTTACCTTAATTTCAAACAGCAAGTGCAGTGACACCAGGACTATAAGAACTCTGGAAACATTAAATCTGCGCTAATGCTTCTGTTTACATTTAAACCAACAAAAAGCACCCAATTCCGTTATTAGATACCACACATTGCCCACACCATAATATACATTTTGACCCTAGCTCCATGTTAAAATACAAAGTTTGGCTATTGTTTACTAACATCACCCCTTTTCACCCTGCTTCGGGGCACACCCACCAACAATACAGCTCTCTCTGTATCGGTCATTCTGAACTACAGTTACCTAACCAGACATTACATTTTCGCAGCCGGTACAGTGGCACCATGCCCAACACAAACACAATGAACATAACCCAGGACTTAATTTCACCCATCTACATATTACTCTGCTGTCCCTAGACTCACTTTACCCTTCCCAACTCCCCCATTCTTTTACAAAGTCCTAATGTTCACTCAGGCCGCAAGCCCACTGACTCCAGGATGTTTTTTTCACTCCTTTGTGCTTTTGTGCACAAATGTCAAGTTGTAATATTAGCCTTCCTGTTACTTGTAAACAGACGACACCACAATCTTAGACCCACTCCGAGAATCTCTCCTCCACCCACCCACAGATCCATGCACCCTCAAGCTCCTCTAGCTTTTCATTTTCAAAGCTTCTCAATCTGCCTTTTAAGTTCTTTTAACACTTTGCCTAAAACTGTGTCTTCTTACACCTCACCACAGAGTCTAACAACAATTACACTGCATTCTTCATGCCCTTTCACTTCGGACACCAATTAAAAATATATGCTTTTTCAGGCCCAGTCTTTCACTTACTAAATCACATAAGCAACACAAATGGGCCTCTCTGTTCTTATTACTTATCTAATAGAGACTTCTAGTTGCAGATTCCTTACTTTTGAATTTCCCTCAGGCATCCGACTGGATCTGTAGAATTCTGTGATCAGTACCCCTGTGCGCCATCTGGTGGCGCTTGTTCGGCTCCAAGTCTGTCAGCCGTGTCATTTGCACCAGATTGTGATTCCTATATAGGTGCCACCCTGGCGCGTTGACATCAGTTCTTTTCTTTCCATGCCTGGCATGTGCTGATCCGAAGAGAGCTACGCCTCATTTTTTACTTGCTTTTTTAAAAACATTTCGTCAATTTATTTATTTATTTTTTGGGGAGTTTTCAGTGCCTGGTGCGTCGAGGATGTCATTGAGAGTCTGATAAGTCGAGGCACAAGAAGAAATGTCATAAGTCAAAGCTTTCTACAACTTCTCATCGGTTGGGTGTTAACACGAGGGAGCATTGGCGTTCTAGGCCTCTCTGCGGAGCCTGTGCCCGGGCAACTCCGTGCCTTCCAGAGTTTCCAGGAGCGACCCCTACCCAACTTAGAGAGTTTTGCGAGGCCACGCACCGCATTTTTGGGCAGCCCAACACCGCTGGAGAGCCTGCAGGGCCCCACGGAGTTGGTAAGGGCTCTTTTGGGTTCCATGCCGTTGGCTTGTGTCTTGGGGTGGAGGGACGCCCAAGGATCCAGTCCTGCATCCGGACAGATCTCGATCATACCTTTCTGACATTCCCCGACGCTCCCAGCCCCGTCCGCATCCACAGGCGGTGCAACCCCAATTGTAATTCCCAACTCGGACACTAAGCCGAATGGGCTTATACAATGCCATTTCCGACATCAGGAGGAGCCTTGCCTCCTGCGTCTGATCCTGAGCTTCTTTCTTATGGGCAAAGTTACGGGGATGATGGGAAGGGTCGCTGGACTCTTTAGAATAACAGCCACAGGATGAGCTACATATGGACTGGTGCACAGACCTGGGTGAAGCCAGCCGACTGGATATGTCTCCAGATGCTGGCACGCTTTCTCTACCTTCTGTGGCTAAAGAGTAAGGAGCTTCCTGTTCTATTGCGGTGAGGACAATTGCCCGCTGCCGTCACCCCGCTTCAAGGGATCCAAGTTTTCTGATGCAACACCCTACCCCTGTGAGTTTGGTTATCCAAGCCTTAAGCTCCCAAGGCTCGTTCCTTTCCGCACCCCTGGATAGGGAATCCAAAAGGTTGGATACACTTGGGAAGAAGATTATTTCTTCCATTAGCCTAGCCTAGCCTAGCCTAGCGGTCCATAAACACTGCATGCCTTTTGGGCTGTTGTTCCCACATGCTGTGGGATACAGTTGTACAAGTGCCGACACAGGTCCCGGAGGATGCCCAGGCTGTACTCTCTGGCGGTTGCCGATGGAAGAGACGCAACAAAGGTCACAATCTTTTGCGGACTGAACACGACCGTCTCACTGGGCAGAGCGGTTTCCTCAACATGGGCCTTGTGGCGCCACACCTGGCTGAGGACATCTGGCTTTTCAGGGGATGTCCAAGCTGCCTTGATGGGCATGCCCATTTGATGGCACCCGTCTCTTCAGATACAAGGCCGACTTGGTGCTCGAGTGCTTCAAAGATTCTTGAGCTGTGGCCAGATCCTGGGCCTTTGCAGTGGGTCCTCGTCCCCCTCAGTCTGTCTTTTGCCCTTTTGTGGTTATGGAACGGGGTCTCCAACCGCGCCCATTCCATTCCAGCTATCGCTCAACGGATACTGCCCAGCCTCTGCGTGGCCGAGGGCACGGGATCCACTTTCCTCATGGTTTGGGTAGCCAGCGGTATGGCTAATCAGCCAACTCCTCTCCCCCTGCAGCTGCCACTAAACCTTCCTAGTGTGACTCACCCACACCAAGAGCCAGTTGGAGGCTCTGCAGGCATTCCATGACTTCAGACAGGTAGGTTTTGCAGATAGTCTGAAGGGGCTACTACCTCCCGTTCGAGACTACCTGTCCATTAATGCCACCATCCTAGGTTCGGATGACGGAGCATCACTTGGCCCTTCTCCAAGAGGAATACATCGTTCTCTCAGCCAAGGGAGCCATAGAGATGGTTCCTGTGCCAGAAGTGGTTTGTGTTTGCTATTCCCGCTACTTTCTGGTACCCAAAAAGGACAAGGGCATCTGCCCTATCTTATCCCTGCGGCCCTTCAATCTCTTCCACAAGACGGAAGAGTTCAGGATGCTCACTCTGGCTCAGGATCTATCTGCCCTGAACTTGGGAGACTGGATGGTAGCGTTGGACCTGCAAGACGCTTATTTTCATATCCTTGTCTTGAGTGGAACTCAGGCCTCCTGTACACATTTCTGCCCATACAGCTCCCAGAGTTCTCAAGAAGATCAAGAACGACTGGGCCCAAGTAATCCTTGTGGCTTTATACTGGGTATTGAGAGTCTGGTATCCCAAGCTGCTGAGCATATCAATCAGTCCTCCGATCAGACTGCCAGTAGGATCTTCTGTCGTAGCAACAGGAGAGGGTTCTACACTGGAACCTGTCCACTCTCCGCCTTTATGTGTGGAGATTGAGCAGCAGCAGTTGACAGCCTTTGACCTTCCTCTTTGTCTGTAATGTAATCTTGGCAGCCAGGCATCCCTCCACCAAAATGGTGTACGCCTGTCGCTGGGAGGAATTTGTGGCATGGTGCACATTACAAGTCTTTTGACCCCCCACTCTACCCTTCTCTCTGAGGTTTTGTCGTTTATTCTTTCGTTGACCCAGCAGGGCTCTGCCAGGAGCACTCTTAAAGGTTATCTGTCTGCTATATCTGCTTTTTTTGAGGCTGCTTGACCAACCTTTTTTGTTTAAGTCCCCTATTGTACATGGGTTCCTCAAAGGTCTGATGCAAGTTTTTCCTCCATCCCCATTCAAAATGTCCCAATGGGATCTGAATTTGGTTTTGACGTTTCTGATGTGCGCTCCTTTTGAGTCTCTCCACAATTGTCCTCTGAGTCTTCTCATTTTGAAAAGAGCCTTCCTTGTGGTCATTACATTTTCCCACAGGGTGAGTGAGCGGCAGGCACTGTCATCTAAGCCGCCCTACCTTTTCATATATCCTGACCAAGCGGGGCTTTGCACTAGGGCCTCCTTTCTGCCAAATGTTGTTAACACCCTTTCATGTAGGCCAGTTCATCACCTTGCCTACTTTGTATGCACCACCACAATCTTCTGCAGATTCCTTACTAACCCACCCATCCTCCCTGCTCTGTGTACTGGTTTTTAAGGACAGGAGCTCCCCTTTCAGGGCCTTAGTTTTGATGTACCAGTAATCAGTTTCTTTCAGGCTCTGCGCTTCTGGCGTGGAAAGTCATGAAAAGAAATTGACAGTGCATGTGGTGGGGCCTATATAGGAACCGCAACGTCATATCCAGCTAGGACGTGGAGCTGATCAACACCAACTTATGGCACAAAGGGGTACTGCTCACAAAATTCTCCAGATCCAGTCTGATGCCAGGAGGAATTCAAAGGTAAGGAATCTGCAACCAGATATTGTCTCTACCAGATAAGGCGTTACTGAAGCAAAGTAGCTTGTTCTTCCATCTCTAGCCTATATAGTATTACTTATTGTGCCTTAATTACATTACATGTACTATGTGCAGTAACGCTGTATAACCAAAATAAGATCAGTATACAATAATAATTTGTTGTGCCGCAATGAAATGCAACTGCGTAGTTAATACCACTACATCTCGGGACACACTACCTCTGCCTAGGAGCACTTTTTAATTAAAATAGACTTGACCTACTTGCGTTATCACTGCTAACCTAAGCCAGTGTGACTTAATATCACTCTTTCTATTTGGGGCAATAAGTGCAGTCACACAAGGACAATCTGGCTTCAAGGACATATTAAAAACAAATTCCTTTTGATTTTTTTTTTTTTACAGGACACGAGGATAACATTTCCTTTCCCTATGCCACTGCTCTCTACGCCACCTTATTCTGTGCCACTGCACTCTATAACACTCGGCGCCACTGCACTCTATAACACTCGGCGCCACTGCACTCTATAACACTCGGCGCCACTGCACTCTATAACACTCGCGCCACTGCACTCTATCACTGTACTCTGCACCACTCTGCTGTGCTTCATTGCACTCTGCTACTGCGGTCTGTGCCACTGGACCATTCTACTCCACGTCTCTGCACTGTATGCCACTCCAATCTACTGTGCAGCACTGCAATCTACACCACTTTACTCTACACCTCTGTACTCTTCTCTGCACCTCTGTATTCTATGGCAGTGCACTCTCTTTACTATGCACCACTGCACTCTTCATCACTTCAGACTAGGCCACTCTAATCTACACCACTCCACTCTATGCCAGTTCACTCCACTCCACGCCACTCCACTCTACCCTGCACCGCTCCACTGTGCACAGCCTAACTCAATGCCACTTCACTCTAATCTGAAACAATCTACTCTCTACCGCTGCAGTCTATGCCACTCTACTCTGACACTCTATACCACTCTAGTCTACGTCACCGCACTCTACACCAGTCTACTCTAAAATGGTAAAGTGCAGTGGTTTACTCTACACCACTTTACTCAAAACCATTCACTATGCCACTGCGCTCTATACTAAATACTCTGCTCCACTGCACTCTGCGCCACTATACTCTGCTCTGCAACACTGTAATCTCTGCCACTGTACGCTTACTACTCGACACCACTGCACTCTGCGTCACTCTATTCTACTCTGCACCACTGTATTGTATGCCACTGCTCCCTACAGCACTCTACTTGCAGCACTCTACACCACTGCAGTGTATGCCATACACCTGCACTCTATCCTGCACCACTTCACTCTACTTTAAAACAATGTACTCTACACCACTGCACTCAACTCCACTCTGTGCTACTTCACTCTACGCTATTGCAGTCTATGCTACTGCACTCTACGCTGCAACACTCCAGTCTTCTCTAAACCACCACTCTACTCTGCACCACTACTCTACAACACTCCACTTGCTCTACTGCACTCTGACACTTGACTCAAAACCAATGCACTCTAGGCCCCTGCACTCTTTGGTAGTCTGCTCTGCACCACTGTACTTTACGCCACTTCACTCTAGCCCACTGTACAGCACTCTACTCTGACTCTCTCCTTTGTTAAACTCTACTTCCCTTTGACACTCTACTACACTCTGACAGACCACTCTACTCTGTGCCACTCTTCAACACTACTCTACCATGCTCTACCAACTCCCTGTACTCCACTTTACTCATCTATGTTCTAAAAACACTGCTGCATGCCACTCCAGTACTTCACTTTATGGCAGTCCCCTCCATGCCTCACTGTGTCAGTTCATTCCATGCCACTTCACTCTGACCCACTATGCCACGCCATTAAACTTTGCGCCATTCCATGCATAACACTACTCCACGCCATTCCACTCCGACAATCTACTTCCCTCTACAACACTCTGCTCCACTCTATTCAACACCATCTGTGCCAATCCACCCTGCTGTATACAACTTGACAACACTCTGCCACTCCCCTCTGACACTCTACTGCACTCTAAACCACTCAACTCTAGAACACTGTACTTCACTCTACGCCCTTCCAGTCTCCAAAACTCTACTCACTCCACAACTCTGCCTTTCCACTCTGACACTCCACGCTACTCAACTTTACTGTACTCCACACCTCTCTGCGCCACTCCATAACACCTCACTCTACACCATGATACTCTACAACACTCCACGCCACACTCCTTTACGCCACTTTTAGCCATGCTGAACAGCTGCCAAGCTGGTGTACAACATTGCTAAATCATACGGCGAAGCCAATAGCTCTTGCAAAGGCAGGACCTGCTGGCTTTGCCATTGCTTGTTACATATATCTATAGACAAGGATATTCTGTGGCCAAAGGCAGCTTGCATTGTGCATGGTGTAGGATTAGCTAACAGGTGGTTAGCCCACAAACCTGGTGCCATTGACCTCGAGCACAGAGAGATACAGTCATTTTCTACAACACTGTGAACCTTTCCCACACAGAGAAAAAGTTGCAGTGTGGACCACTGATCCGCTGATATGTCTTCATGCGTTGCTTGGCATCAGATGTTTACATACATTGTGGGTTCGCCTGCTGACAATGCCATGGTAAGCTTCCAGCCGAGCCAGTTTGTTTAGATCCCATCTTGAGGTGCCAATAATTGTCAAAACGGATCCAGATCTACAAATATGTTATTGTATCTGTTTTTGGGGTGCTTGCCACCATATAGAGACTTTAAACCTTAACTTGATTATTTCGTGTATTTCATTTTTTTTTTTAAAGAATGGACCAGTATTTTAGTCTCTAGATAGCTATTGACTAAAAGGTTTGTTACTCCGCCTGCCTATACTCTTGAGACAGACGGACTAACGCACCTTTTAATCGGTAACTAATGGGGAGACAAATACATACAAGTGCACGGTGAATCAAAAGCATTGTTGCACTGCATTGGAGGTGCCATTTGTACTTCTAAAGTGTTTTTGAACCGAAATGCGATTTGTGCTCCTAAAGTGTTTCCACACTTCTGCTGATGGTAAACCAGAGGTGGTTTTGCACCGTTGAAATGATTACACACCTAAATGTGATTTGTGTTTGTAATCGTTGTCCAGTCATGTTGATATTTCACCACAGGTATTTTGCACCTCAGTGGGCAGTTAACCAAACATGATTTCGTAATAATAACCTCCTTTTCAACCTGATATGACACGTTACTACCACATTTTATGTCTGCACTGCAAGATTTTGCACCTATATATAATACCACACTCTTGCTGACTTTGCACTAATGGTGATTTTGCACCTATATGTAGTTGTGCTCCAAAATCTCCTTTTTACTCCTAAAAATGTTTTTACCCCTACGTGTCTCCACACTTTTGTGTTGCAAGAAGAGTGATTTTGCACCTAAATGTGAACTCTTCTACTAGAAGTGTTTTCCTTTCCTGTTGATGTTATGCCAGCGGTGGTGATGTTCCTAAATGTGTTCTTGCTTTCAAATTAGATTTTTGGTACAATTAAAGTTTAAACAATCCTTCTGACTTTGCGTCTAGATTTTCGGAATAAGGTGACGCGTTCTTCTAAATTGTTCCCCCTCTTGTGAGAATTATGTATGTATCTTGGTGATTTTGCACCTTATTATGCTGTCACCCAAACCTGTCGTAATATTGATGCACACCGTTTACATTGAATGTGACATCTTATTGCTGCATTTTAATTGTACAGTGCAAGTTTTGCACCAAAATTTTATTCTACTCCCTTGCTGACTTCACATCAATGATGATTTTTGACCTACACTTGTTTGTGCACCAACACGTCATTTGTGCTTTTACCCTACAGTTTCATATTGCAGCTGTCCCTAACTGAGCGCATGTACTAGGATCCATGGTCTGCATTTTTGTGTAATCTTATTATAACTACTAAATCAAAGAGAGCTTTAGTCAGACCACACACCTCCGCGATCCTATTCCACCCTCTTCTATCCAAACATATCTTACATTACCACAAACACTGAACACTAAAAGCATTCCCGGTAACCTAAATCATTAAAAAATACAATCATCTCAAAATGGACTCCATTGAAGCTGGCCCGCTACTAGGGCCCCATCTTTCTTTACTGTACTTTTTTAGGTGTCACCTAAAACAGCGCATGCACAGTTGCTTAAGACAATCTATTGTATTTAAAATAAACCCGCTGAAAAAGGACTTTGTCTGACCACTGCTTTAACCATTGGTTGACTTAGTTGTTACTCTTATTTTTTTCCTTTTCAGTGTCTTTTGTTTTTTTGTTTGCTTTTGATTACAAGACAACTTGTAATAGAGTTGACTCTTGCACTTTCTGGTATTTCCAAGAGCTGAAGACAAACTTTATGGAATGTAACCAAATTCAGAAACATACATTTGAGCCACCTGTTGCTTTTATCGATGATAGAGCTTTAAAAATACTCCCTTCATTTAAGACTGTTGTCATACTGTGTGTGTTTTTCTGAATTAATGTGTGCATTTGTGTCACATTTATATTTGTGTTGGTTACCTCTTTTGTAATGTTGATGATGTTTTATTCATCATCAAATAGAGGATTTAAAAAGGTTTGTTTCTCACCTTTCAGTCACCGTCTCTACTTTTACCTCAGCTCACCCCTGATCCCTCAAATCATGGTCACCTCCCATTAATTCTAACCATCCCTCAAACCACCTTATTTTGCCTCTATCCACCTCTAAATTCTCCCTTCCCTTTAACTCACCCCATCCCTCAACCTCAAAGTCACTGTCATCTCCCTTTACCTCTACCCACTCCAAACCGTAAAGTCACCCTTACCTACCATTACTTCCACCCGTCACTAAACCCTAAAATCTCTTTTTTTTAATTAAAAAAAAAAAAGAAAAATGTTATTTGAAAAAAATATTTACCTGCTTGGTACAGTATTGCTTGGTAAATGTACAAACACTTACCTGCATTGTACCTACTTGCATGGTAAAGACTGTGTTAGAGGTTCTGCACGGTAAAGGCTACATGATAAAAGCTGTTTCCTCTCAGGCAAGACACCCTTAACCTTACTCTACCGCCTTCACCCTAATGCCCCTAAATGTTTTATGAACACTTTTAGCTATTTTATGCCCTTCAGAATGTTTGGCAGGCACCATTGCCTCTTTGACAGTTCCCCCTCCCCGGCACCCTATACTTTAGATTCCACCTGAAACCCTGCATGCGCTGCCGCCTGGGAGACATTTTATTTGCTTACAGTACCATTGGTTGGCTTCATTGTCATTTCTTTGTTTTCCTTTCATCTGCAAGTGCCGACTTCACTTCTTCTTCATGTGTTTGTCTCTACCCTGAAGCATGGACAAAGTACTGCTTCCTTTGCCCAGTGTCCTTTCACTGCTTGCCACTTTCAGAGGTTTTTTTTTTTTTTAATTTACACCCCTTTCTATTCCCCCTGCATTATTTCTTGTCCTGTAGTTCCACATGCTCCTCCTGTGTTGTTGCTAGTCCGGTCCGCCCCCGCCCCTTCCCCAATTGTTGCTTGCCTCATCCACTTCCCAGCAGAAAAAGACACCCAAAAATCACACCAACAGGTTTTAAGATGCTACAAAGATGCAGGCAGCTCTGCATTCCATGCTCTGTATGGCCTTTTCGGCACTGTGTTCCTGCAGGGCCAAAACGGTGAACGTCCGCTTGAATGTAAGATAATTAAATGTTTTTTTGTGAAAGCAGAGAATAATGCTATATTAACAAGTCAGACCATTCCCCTTCACAGTCAGCGCTGGCCATGTCATGCACAACATGGCTAAAAGAAATTGACAGTCAGTAGCTGTCCCATAGGCCAGACCTGTTGGCTTTGCCAACGCGTGTCTTATTAGTATCAAAGAACACAAAAATCCCTACAAGAAAAAAAAAAATGTCTCGGGTTACCATGATTGGAAATGTCCCCCTGATCTTAGATATCAACCTTCATAGCTTCACCACATGGTTTGTTATCCCGAAGGCCCTCAAAGCTTCTTCAGTGGCTAGAGATGTCAACTGATACAGTGTGTACCATATCTACTGTTAAACCTGGCAACCTTGGCTTAGTCTCCCTAGTCTTTTTTTTGCCTCTGCTTCCTATGGTTTTACGGTGTGCTGGACTTTGTTTTTGCTGGTTTTGGTACTCTGGGCACTTTACCACTGCTGACCAGTGCTAAAGTGCAAGTGTTCCTTGTGTAAATTGCATGTGTAATTGGCTTTTCCATGATTGTCATATTTGATTTACTAGTAGGTCCCTAGTAAAGTGCACTAGAGGTGCCTATGACCTGTAAATCAAATGCTACCGGTGGACCTGCAGCACTGATTGTGCCACCCACATGAGTAGCCCTGCGAACAGGGCTCAGACCTGCCACTTCAGTGTCTGTGTGTGCAGTTTATAATCTGCTAGTTCGCTCTGGCCAGGCCCAAACCTTCCCTTTTTTTCACATGTAAGACACCCCTAAGGTTGGCCCTGGGTAGCCCCACGGGCAGGGTGCAGTGTATATTACAGGTGGGACATGTACTGATGTGCTTTACATGTCCTAACAGTGAAATACTGCCAAGTTCATTTTTCACCGTTACAAGACCTTTCTCTCCCATAGGTTAACATGAGGGCTGCCTTTAAATATCTTAAGTTCAGTTTCCCATTGGGAGCAGATTGAGATTTGCAGTTTGGTGTCTCTAAACTCACAAATTAAAAATACAACTTTTGGTAAAGTTGTTTTTTAAATTGTCAGTTTGAAAATGCCACTTTTAGCAAGTGGGCATTTTCTTGCTTAAACCATTCTGTGACTCTGCCTGCTTCTGTTTTCCCTGTCTGAGTCAGACTGACAGTTGGGCTGTTTGTGAATCTCCACTAGACAGTGACACAAAGGGAGATGGGGTGTAGCCTGCATATCCTGATGGGCTATCTGGGCTACAGTGGAGGGAGGAGTGGTCACTTACACCTGAAAGGGCTGTGCCTGCCCTCACACAATGCAGTCTCCATCCCCCTGGTGAGACTCTGGAGCCAGGCCTAGGCAACGCAGGATCTTGTGAATAACAGAGACTTTCCTTTGAAGATTACCCACTTTAAAAGGCAGAAAGGGGTATTATCAGTGTACCCAAAACTCCAGATTTTTAGATTACTTCTGGATTCAAGAGGAACATCTGCCAAGGAAAAGAGCTGAAGACCTGGAGGAGGAGTACTGCCCCTTTGCCTGTGACTGTACTTTGCTGGCCTGGCCTGCAGTCGCTGTTTCTGTCTGAAAGAGGATCAACACTGGACTGTGTGGTATATTCCTGCTTGTGAAGTGTCTCCAAGGGCTTGGACTGAGCTTTCCTCCTGTTTTGAAGTCTCAGGGCCATCAAAGACTTCCTCTGCCAGCACTTGGACTCTCTGCAGAGACTCCTGCCCTGCTAAGTGGTGCCGTATCCAGTCCCTGGGCCCTTGAAGGGTGAAGCTGGTAGAATCAACGTGAAAATCCACGCTGAGGAGCCGTGCTGGGAAGATTTTGACGCACCACCTGCATCACGGCTGAGAAATCAATGCACCACCTGAATCGCGGCTGAGAAATCAACGCACCACCTGCATCTTGGCTGGGAAATCGATGCATCACCTGCATCGCGGCTGGAGAAACAACGCTGCACCCACTTGAGGCTGCTGAAAAAGACACAACCCCCACGCAGCATGTAGATTTTGCACACATCATCGCTGGGTGTCAAAATCAACGTGAACTTGCGCAGATCCGAGGTGCCCCATCTGGAAATCAACACATCTCTGTCTCTTGCTGAAGAGAAAATCGATGCATTGCTTACCTGAACGGAGAAGAAACGCTGCACGGCCACACTTGCGAATAAGGAATCTACGCATTGCTGAATTTTTCAACGCACGCTCGCCTGTGCGGCTTTATTTTTGATACAAACCAGATACTTTGTGTAACAATAACGTTTCCATTGTTTTCTATGGAGTAAGATTCTATTATTTTAAAAATCCATCACTTTACTTGTGTATGTTGGCTTTTTCCCGTTTTGGTCTTATTTGATTTAGATAAATATTGACTATTTTTATAAACTGTTGTGGTGTCCATTTTGTAGTGTGTCACTGTATTACTGTGTGTGTTGGTACAAATATTTTACAAATTACCACGCTACCAACAGGGTGAGCAAATATTTTACACATTGCCAAGCTACCAAGAGGGTGAGCAGGGGTTATCCAAGTGTGTACCTCTTTTACGCTGACTAGAGTAGGGTCCCTGCTTTGACAGAGTGCAAAATGACTGCCACCCCGAGACCCCATTTCTATCATCTACTGATTGTGATCCCACTAACTCACCCTCCTCTGCTGCTTCCCTTCTCTCCATTATCACCGCTTGGAGAATGAAGTAAGTCAGCATAATCCCTCTAGAAATAAGGAAGCTGAAATGCTGTCAAGGGCAAAACCCACAGCCCTCTGAGTTGCCACTGTCATGCCTCAATATAACTTCTTTTGTCATCCAACCTCCAGGTCTGACAATTTTCCACAGAAGGAGTCCATTACTCATAGGGGTGTTTAACATGAGAGATGTGATTAATTACCATGTGGGTCTTTATAGCCACTTATTACTGACCACAGCGCAGATCTCCCTAAAATAAACTGCTTGACATCAGACTAAAGCTGATTCACCTGCAGGATTGGAAACAGCCAGCAAACCACACCCTGCCTAAATTCCCCACCAACTCTGCTGTTTCACCTAGAGAAACATTTACTTCTGAAGAGTCAAAGTTTACAGCAAACCCAATGCTTTGAAGCATTCCTCCTCGAACTGTACCACTAATACACTCAACACACCCAAATGCTTTGTGGTCTCCGATCCCGGAACACATTCTATCACCACATTCGCCAGAGTTAGATATCCTTAACACAATAAAGGGTCAATCTGCCCAAGCAACCCAAGAAGAGTCACTCCCTGTCGACCAATCTACTCCTCATCAAAGTAAAAACACTGCTCTGTGACTGGGATCTTTGATGAGAAGGTTGTTTTTAGGCACATATGTGGTTTTGGGGGTAGGTGAAGATGTTTTGGCCACTAGGAAGAGGGCATAGATTTACAGCTTTGAGGTGACAGCCCTTTTGCAGGGTGTAGCCGAGTCGAAAAGGTTTAGGGAACACTATGTAGATGTCTCCTTTGATATGAACATCCCCCTCTGCAGATTGAGACCTCTCTGGAGATCCACAAGGATCTGTTGGTGAGAGTGGTCCTTAAGTGTCATTACAGAAGCAACCCTTGCCGCTCCTAACAATCATCCTACTGTACAATATCTAGTTCCCCCCCCCTTGTAAGCTGTCTGGTGGTGGAAAGGGTGAGATAGTCTGCCGTGACTGCTCCTGCGACTGGGATGTGGAGGTGAGATATATCTGATTTTTTTCCCCATCACTATTGCGGCTGGGGTTGCGACTCGTACGAGATGAGGCACTGCTTGTCCAGGAAGGTGCAAGTTCATGTCCATTGACTAGCCAGCAGCACTTGGTTTAATCTTCTGTAAACAAGTTCCACAATAGCCATAAAATGGGACTAATGAGGCTAACTTAAACCACCATATCTAAAGGAATGTGTTGCAAGAGCCTTTCTACTATCCTGGGTTGTACTTCGTCGCAGCGTGGATGTTAACTCTATCCTGCAGAGTGCTGATAGTACATAAATGCAGCTTGTTACAATTTAGAAACTTTGTGGCTAGATACATTAACATCTGTCCTTATAATTTCATGTATATATGTCTGCATATATGTAAAGCACCCTTACTGGTGTGGTCCCTGTTGTAAAAAAAAAAAAAAAAAAAAAAACTTCAAAGTACAGACTTAGAGGTCTGTGATCTCGAATACGACTTTCATCATTGCCTTCATCTAAAACTGACCTCAGTACTATTTCCCAGACAGAAACCTAGGTCTGCTCGCTCATTCTCCATACATCTGTTTTACCTCTAGGATATAACTTCTTCCACCTCAACACACCAGGAAACAAAGTGCTTGTATTAAGCAATCCCTTAAAGGCAAGCTCATCCTTATGTCAATGCCTTACTGCGGAGTTTACATACACCGCACCTAAACTACTGAGACTAAGCATTTTTAAATCGTCCACTTGTCATCAAAAAGAGTTTTATTGATATTTTTGTTGGTTATAACATTTAGCAACTCACCTCCTTTTGCGATCAGACTTTCTGGGGAGATTTCAACCTCAACTGGAAGCCCCAACACACCCCTCCTTAAATCTTTCTAATTGGACAGCCTTCATCAACAGTGCACCTTCCCTAACCACAATACGTTCTTTCTCCTGGGCCTGATTTAATGAACAAAGATTGCATATACATTTCCAAATCATTCCACTTGGTTTGATCCGGTGCCGCCTTCATTCCTTTTGATTCCATGACCTTAATGCACCTGTCACCTTGCAAAACTGGATTTATAAATTGTAACGTCTAGCGACCCCTGCCCCCTCCAAACATGTTGACAACATTCACTGGCAAAGTGAGCAATAGATCTGTGTTAATGCGCTAAGGTGTTCAAGCAGAGACATGCGCAAATGTGTTGTATCTGTGTGCAACCTGTTATTTGTTATGCCTTCTGTGCCTATGTCCTGTTTTATTTTTAACTCCTCACACTTGTGGCGCTTCTGTTATGCATTTTTATTCCATTAGCTTGCAGTGCTGGTGCCATTCAGTACTGCAGACTTAGAGGAAAATATAGAACAGACACAGGAGACATAAGAAGAGACACATTGCACAAAGGCACACATTCTTGTATTCGCACATTAAATACATTCTTGTGTTCGCACTTTAAATACATTCTTGTATTCGCACTTTAAATCCAGAACTATTGCCTTAATAAATACTTATTTCCTTTTCTTATGACGTCCGAATTGCTACCCTTACTCTTTCTTTAATCTTTTGATTTTTTTTTTTTTTTCAAAATACACACCAACCCCCCTCCTCCTTTGATTTTCGTTTACTATTTCGCCCTCTCACACTTATCTACATTGCCTTTGCATCTTCCCCCATCCCTAGAACTCCTTCCTTTTTTAGGTTTCACCAGACACAGTACATTCATTGGCACTTGCAATACATTTTGGGGGTCATAATGAGTTTGGTGGGTGGCAAGAGCTGCCCGCCAAACTCTTTCCACCATCAGACCGCCTGTGCGGCCTGAACCTCGCTGGCCCTAATAGGACTTCACTGCGGGTCTGGCGGGCAGAAACAGTGTTTCCACCCACCAGCCCTGCAGTGAACAGGGCCTTAACATTGACCCAGGCTCCTAATGGAGCCGGCGCCAATGTGGCAATGCGGCGGGTGCTGTAATTCGGAGTGCGCAATGTGACTGTGCATGGGGCCACCGCACTGCCCATGCCAAGTGCATGGGCAGTGCAGGGGCACCCACGAGTCCCCCATTCCACCAACCTTTCCATGGTGGTGTGAACTGCCATGGGAAGGCTGGTGGATGGGGATTCCTAATCCCCAGGGCGGCACTGTAAGCAGTGCTGCCCTGGAGGAATAGAGTCCATCGGGACCGCCAGGCTGCTGGCTTGCAGCAGCCTGGCGGTGTCGGTGGTCTGACTGTGGCGGCTCCGCCAAGGTCATAATGTGGCGGTCCCACCGCCAGCCTGTTGGCGGTAGCGGTCGCCGCTGCGAGTCTGGCGTCATGCGACTGCCAGACTCGTAATGACCCCCTTTATTAGCTACCAATGGGCTTAGAACCCGCCCATCACTTCCATTGGTCGGCTTCATCGTCACTCTCATTCCCTTGCTTCTCTTTGGTCATCACATGCTGACTTTACTTCTTCTTAATGTTTTTGCCTCTTACCTGGAGAATGGCACACTTCCTTGTGTACTTCCACTGCTCACACTTTCAGAGCTTTGTTTTTTTAGTTGGAGCACTCCGTAAGAGTGCAGGTTTTTGCAGGCCATCTCCCTCGTGTACTTCTCCCCCGACCCTGACTTGTTCTGTCTTACCCCTGCGCTTTTGTCCCCTTTGGTGTTTTTGCTTGCCCCCATCCAATATCCATGTTATTGCTCACCCCCTATGTGTTGCTGCTTGTATTCCCCAGCTAACCCCCACGCCATGTTGTTGCTTGTGCCATCCCAACCCACCCTTGTGCCATCCCCACCCACCCTTGTGCTGTTTGTTGCTTGGGCCCCCCTTAACCCTCGTGTTCTTTGTTGTTGCTTACGCCCTCCTTCCCCCCCCGTCCCCACCCTCTAGCTGTTAGTTGTTACTTGCGCTCCACACATCCTTGCGCTCTGATGTTGCTTGTGCCCCACCACCTGCCCGCCTGCTCTGCATTGTTGCATTCACCCACTCTGTTGTTGCTTGCGGCCCTCCTGCTCCATGTTGTTGCTTACACCTCCCTACCCACCTGCTGTGTTCTTGCTTGAGGGCCCCCCCCCCCACGCCCCCCCCCCAACTGGTATCCACTCTGTTATTGCTTGCGCTCCCCACCTGCCCACTCTATGGTGTTGCATGCATCCCCCCCACCGCCCTCCCTTTCTGTATTGGTGCTTGCGCCCCTCATCTGCTCTCCTGTTTGTGTTGCTCCTTGCACCCCCCACCTGCTGTCTTGCTCTGTGTTGTTGCTTGTGCCCCAGGTCTGTGTTGATGTTTGCATCAGCCACTCACTGGCTTTGTGTTGTTACTTGCACCCCCACCCACCCTCAGGCTCCGTGTAGTTACTTGCGGTCTCCACCCACTCTCCCGCACCACATTGTTGCTTGCCCCCCACCTCACCCTACTGCAGTGCTGCTTGAGTCCATGGACCTGCGGTAGTTTGCCCCCCTCTCGCGCAGACAATGCTGTTTGTGCCCCCTATTACCCTCCCTCACGCACTGCAGTGCTGCTTGAGCCCCAAACACAGCTGTGTTGCGTTCCCTTCCCCCAAATTGCAGTGTTTCCCGCCAAACCGACCCACTCTCCTGGACAGCATTGTTGCTTGTGCCTCTACACACCCACCCTCCCACTGCGTAGTGTTGTGCTGCTATACAACAACATAGCTAAAAGACTTTGACAAACACAATAGCTCTCATAGGTGACACCTATTGGCTTTGTCAATGCTTTTTTACCCTTAGGGATGGCTAGGAGAAGAGGGGGAAACCCTCATGTAAAATCATGTTGGTTTTTATCTAAACATGGACAGTCTCAATGTTACATAGAATCTGCTTTTCCCTCCAACCCTCCATACTCCCACATCTTTCTTGGCTTATCTTCCTATTTGGCGCATAAATAAGTACATTTAAATGTTTTTGTAAAGGTTTGTTTGCCTGATTGTTGCTGCAGCTGTTCTCCTTATCCTCTCCGATGTTTGCACTTTGATATCTTCATAGGCACAGATAGTCTAATACTTTGGGCGGTAAAAAAAATTTTTTCGTAGTTGCAAACACGAGCCTTTTCTTTGTTTCTAATTAACAAAAATGTAGTTTCTATACAAACACTTTTAGGAATAGTGATAAATTGTGGCAGCTTTTAAAACAATGTACATGTAGCCAGAATTTGGCATGCGGAAATTAAGGTAATGTGATTGTGTGGGACCATTTTTTTAAATACCGATACACAAATTATTTTTTTAAATAGCGAGGTGTTTCGACTGATCTGTAGTTCTTGGCGAGTGGGGTTTGGAGCATAGTATAACATGCCCATAGATTGGAATACTGTTTGAGGGTCGATCGTGTTTTTCCGAGTCAGGAAGTAGCTTGGCGGTCCTATGCATCCGAATGGCCCAGCGTATTTTTACGGCATTGAAAACCCAGCGGTACTGTTGCCTTTTGCTAGGTTACTTAATAGTTTTGCTCTTGGACGGTACCAGTGTTTACTTTATAAGAGCATGTAATATACAAAGACCATTCATTGTGCGCGTGCTCTTCCGTCCCAAAATACTCCAGTCAGGAAATGGTGCCTGTGGACGGGCGTTTTAGGCCATTCACTGAGAGATCGTCAGAGACAGAAACAGTTTGTGTAATAGTTTCACCTGTTTATCTCAGGGATTGTTTAGGCGTGAAATATTTGGGCCCGTGTCCCTATTTTGAGGAAGAACAGGAAAGGCCTGGAAAAGAGATGGAGGCATTCATATCTTAAACATTTTAAACGGTGTTGTTTGCTGCCTGCAACGATGGTGGTCAGTGCCTGGTCGTTCCTGGGCTTAATTTGTGCCGCTATTTGCCACTGCTGGGCACTCATTTATGGGAAGTGGGAATTATTTTTTGTCACCAGACTTTGTCCCAGAGCAAGTGAGAGGAATACAGAAAAAAAGAGGTGGGAAGAGGGAGCAAGCAGGATAACACAAAGCATGGGGTTCATTTAGGGATACTCAGGGGGTCACAGCAGCGACCCCTGGCACTAACTTTGCTTCCCCTGTCCTCATAGGTTGCAAAATTGGTACGAATGGACGTTGTTTGGGGCTCCACTCTCCTGGTTTTCTGTCATATTTTTTATTACAGGGATAGTAAATAATATTAGTGTAATAAAAATTGGAGTACAGTTAGCTGGAACACTAGCTTATCTGTCACGTGAGTTATGCAAACGTGATTTTAAATGTGTGTTGTGTGCATGCTTGCAGGTGGGGACCCTGGACATTTTCTTGGAGACTTTTTTATTTATTTAGGTTATATATGATATACCATGTACATGTTGCTTTATAGAGAAAGTATTTATTATAGTGTCCAGCCAGGATTGGAACCTGGCCTCCGGGTTTCAAAGTCAGTTATGCAGCCCTAGACCTTAGTGTGTGGACCAGTGATTTGTCAGGGCCCTTCTATCTGAGGTTTCCGGTATTTTGTTTACCCTCTAGTACGCTACGCCGCCGTCCTTAAGGGGGATATAAAAAAATGTGGATTCCATTCTGCAGCCTTCTTCCTGGGCGCCTTTCTTTGTGTTGGAACAAATCATAGGGGAAGGATCTGAACCAGCAGGCGTGAACTGGGCCCTCCGTTTGCCGGATTCCAAGCGCAAGCTCAAGTCCGTGTAGTACGGAGGTGTCACTGCTTTTTCTGCGGCCTTGGATAAAACATGTGATGGTGGGGCCCCTGACCGCTGTGGCACAGCATATCGAGGAGAAACTTCATGTTTATTTTATTACTTAATACTTTTTCACTGTGTTGTATCACGCTCTGGCTTTCACTTCCTCTGTTGCCAACGCTCCTTGCGCACCACACTTCTCCCCGCCCGTCTTTTCTGTCTTCTGCGCTTTTCTGTGTCGTCAACTCTCATCTCATATCCATCTTTGAACATCTCTCACTACCATTGGTGCCCTTTGCCCTCAACTGCCGTTATCTACTCCTGCTTTTTAGCCAAATACACCTACAATTTAGTAACTGTGTCCACTTCCTCATGCTACTGCAGGCACTTTTATGTGTTTTTTCTTCAAATGATGACAGGCGCTAAATGCGATGAAGTGTTACTCTGCCCTTTGTGCACGAGCCAGAGCGTGGAGCACCCAGACATCCCGCCATAGCAGAGATGTACAACTCAATTCCTGAAGGGCCGGATCCATGCTAAAGTTTCCGAATTTCCACATGAAATAAATGTACGTGAAGTTGCGTACAAAGTCGGCGGCTACACTGAAAATCTGGCACGAATCGGCCCCTTCTGGGCCCCGTTGGTCACCCCTGATGTGCAACATGCGCACTTTCCGCTAAGCATCCACATACCATCCATGGCAGCTCAGTCAGACACTGCCCCATGGTAAATACAACCAACCTGCCATATAGTTTTCTATTGCACTACACGTCAGTGGCTGTTTTTGTGTGTTATGTTTTGTTGAGTGCCTTTGTAATTCGCATTCGGGACATTTGGCGGGTCCCGGGGCGCCTGTGGAGTATGGGCGCCATTTTACGGTTCTGGAACTCTTGCTTGAAGTACTTGCAGTGCTTTTATATAAAGACAGACAGAATCCACCTCACTCGACAGTAGGACGGCAGATGACTGCAGCCGCCGCCTCTGTGCAGTTTGCCGTTGTTATGCACTGATGCATTCCCGGGTGCACGTCTCTAGATGGTGGAGTATGCCTCAAGCCTGTTCCCGCCTGTGGCCCCTGCCTGAGTGTACATCAGAGGTGGCCAGCTCCACGCCAGCATGCGTTTTTCTACAAGTGCCTTTGTTGCCAAGATCAAGTGTTTGCCTCGAACTCAAGGTTAGCTATTTTATACAATAGAAGTATCACCATGTATGCTTTGCTGATTAATTAAACGTTCACACCATAAAATGTACCCATTAGTTTTACTGTAAAGAACATTTTCGACAACATATTTTAGTTCCTTTTGAACGCCTTCAGTGTATTTCCATATGCTTTGTTTGATTTCTGAACTAAAGAGCCAGGTTAACGCAATGGCTGCTCCATGCTCTGTTCATACTTGAAGTGCAGACGCCGGTCACACCAGTGCACACAGAGGAGTCATCAAGAGCTCATGTACACACCGCAGTGTTAACAGTGTACCACGGTGCATTGCGAGCAGCTGCTGTGCATGCCAGTTTTGACCATGTGCCTCTGTGGGCGATATACTCACTACAGTTTTAACCGCGCATCTCATGACATTGCCGGTAGCTGATGAGCACAGCACAGGTTTAACGTGTATCTCAGTACTTTGCCAAGAGCTCGTATGCACACCTTTATAACTGCGTGCCGCAGTATATCGCCAATAGCTGATCTACACACCACAGTTATATCTGTGTACTGAAGTGCATTGCCAGTGGCTGATATACACTCGCCACAGTTTAACTGTGTACGCAGAGATGCCATCCATAGCTAATATACCGAGTCCAGCCTTGCAAATGCACACAGAGGCATTATCAGTAGCTGATGTTACTCTACAAGGCTGAACATTGTTGGTCATCGCTAAGCTCACATGTTGAAAGATTACTCATCCGAGTAGAGGGTGCAGGCATTTCTGAGGGCGATTCAGTGCACTAAAGGTTGCAATCCCAGACAGAGAGGAGGCGAATGCACCTTTGTGGCCACAATGACTTCATGTTTTGATTTAGTACCAAATGTATCTCCTAAAGTCCTAACGTACGGGTGCCTAACATGCCCTGTCTTGTAATCACGATGACCTGCAACACATGGCATTTAAAGCAGCAACTTTGAGAGTACTAGCACAACATTGCACAGCATGTGAGCATGCAAGATATACACCTAAGTGAGCATTGGTAGAGGCAGTAGGCCTTGCTATGCGGGAGCTGTTGGCTTTGTCGATGTTTTTTAGTCCTGTTGTAGAGTAGCAGGGCTGCTGTAGAGGATGGCTGAAAGCTAGAAAAAAAGCTGTACGAGGCCAACACTGGCTGTGCCAAAGCTCTTTTTTTCTGGCAGAATGGTGGGGGTCAAGGAGCAACGCAGGAGTGGGGTGGGAGGCGCAAGGCAAACAACAACCCTGCAGGTGGGTGGTGTAAGCATCAACAATGCAGAGGTGATGTGGCAAGCAACAGCAACGCAGGAGGGACGGGGCAAATAAGCAACAAAAATGCAGGAGGGACCAGGCATGCAACAACAAGTGATGGGTGGGGCATCCAACAACCAAGCAGGTGGGGGAGATGGACCAAGCAACAACAAAATGGGACGGCATGCTAAGCAACGACAACACTGAGAAATGAAGCAAGCAACAACAACGTGGAAAGGATAGGGCAAGCATCAACCATATGGGTGGGGGCAGAGGGGCAGGACAAGCAACAACAACGCAGAAGGGACAGGGGCAAGCAGCAATACAGCAGGAGGAATGGGGCAAACAGCAGCAGTGCAGGTGGGCAAAGAGTGACAGGTCAAGGGAGCAACAATGCTGGTGGGGGCAAGATAAATGTTGCAAGCAAGCAATGTGGGAGGAAAATCATAGTGACAGAGCAGGCAAGCAACATTAAGGCAGGGACGTGGCAAGCAGTAACAGCGCAGAGCAAACAGCAACAGCATGGTTCTGGGCAAGCGAGCAACAATGCAGGAGTGGGTGTGATGGGACTGGCAAAGTAACACAGGAGGAGGAGCAGGAAGGACCCAGCAGGCAAGCTACAAGGGAGGAGCTGGGAGGTATGGGGCAAGCAAGTAACATGGGAGGAGCTGTGAAGGTCGGGTCAAGCAACCAAGCACTAAGATGGGAGGGGGCAAGAGGGATGGAGTAAACAGCGGTGGAGGGACAGGATAAGGAAGCAGCAACATGGTAGGAATGGAGCAAGCAGCAACAGTGCAGGAGGAATGGGGAAAGCAGCAACAACATGGGATGAACATGGCAAGCAGAAACAACAGCGTGAGAGGAACACAGCAACAACGCAGGAGGAATGGGACAAGCAGCAACAATGTGGAAGGATCCGGACAATCGGAAACAACGGGGAAGGAACAGGACAAGCAGCAACAACGACTGGTAAGAGGAACAGGACAAGCAGCGCAACAACAGTAAGAATGGGACAAGCGGCAACAACGCAGTAAGAACGGGACAAACAGCAACAACGCGGGAGGAATGGGACAAGCAGCAACAACGCGGAAGGAACTGGGCAGGCAGCCACAACATGGGAGGAACGGAATAACCAGCAATAATGCAGGAGGGACAAGACCAACAGCAACAACGCAGAAGGGCCCTACAAGCAGTAACAATGTGGAAAGGATGGGACAAGGAGCAACAATGCAAGAGAGGTTGGTAGGGACAAGCCCCCCTCCAAGGGTAAGCAGCAGCAATTCAGTAGGTGACGGGGCAAGCAAACAGCAATGCAGGGAAAGTACGGGATGGGACAAGCAAGCAACAGCGCAAGCTTGACTCACGGTAATGAGCCAAGCAGGCAATAACGCAGGAGTGGGTGGATGGGGTGGGGAAACAAGCAGCAACGTGGGATGGGGGCAAGCAGACGTATGGGAGTGGGCAAACAGCAACACAGTGGGACAAGGGAGGAGATAGCCTACAGGCACCTGCACTCTTAAAGGGTGCTGTCCCTAAAAGAAAGAAAAAAAAGTTCAGAAAGTGGAAGCAGTGGAAGGACAGTGGTCGAGGATACAGTGTCATACTCCAGGGAAGGGGAAAACACACAAAGAGGTCATGAAGCCAGCATGCACTGACCAAAGACTAGCAAGGAAATGAGTAACGATGAAGCCTATACAAATGTTAAGCATTGGGTGGTCTCTAAGCCCCCTGTAAGTAAACCAAATGTCTTGCAAGCATCAGCACATGTGCTGTCTCAGTGAAGACCTTAAGATGTGTTCTAGCATGCACATTTAGGATACTTCGGCAACCATTCCAGCTTGCTGGAACATCATTCCAGTTTCGGAAGACTGATGCCTTCGTATCTTCCCTTGTGGGCATTACACAAAGTTCCAGCTAAGCACATGGATAGGCCTTTTGAATCCATATATGCACAAATGTTACATCAGGCCTGAAACTAGTTTTCACGGTTTGGCATAGTGACACTTAAGCACCGTAGGGTGGTCAATATTGTCATTCCTTTGAGGAAACGGACTTCTTGGTAGGAGATAACTTGTGGATTCATGACATAATTCTTTACATTCCATCACAAGTGCTTACGCTGTCAAAAAAATGGTTCCATTGCACTGCATACATCTAGCAATCAAATGCGTATTGATCCTCTGCACATTGCTTTCTTTACCTTGCGCTTTAGTGCAGGACTTGCTCTGGCTGGAAGTGATGCTACAACCTTGTTACACACATACATAGGCTCACTGTGCAGTTATGACTAGAGCTTGCTGGTGCTTTCCTCTCTTGACTCGTCCGTTTGCCTGTTTGTTCTTCTGTTCTTGGCTCCCTCTCACTTTCCTTTCTGCCTGCGTCGACCTATCTATCCACAACTCTGTCCGTGTAATGTCTGTTCAGCATCAGCGGAGAAGGACAAATGATGCAGACGCGGTTGAGCATCCATGTAGCAAGTGTGTGCGAAATGCAGTGTGCTTGCTGGAAGGCCATGATTTGGAAGACTAGTCGTCGATGATATACCTGTAGGTACACCTGAATGCTAAAACAAGCACACAAGGCTCACCTTTAGAAAAAAAGCTACTAAAAAACCAAACTAATTGTCCCTTGTACCTAAACTGCAAGAATCGCGTTAAAAATTAGCTTAAGGGGCTGCCAGAGGCGAGTTTAATAAATAAGAAAAATGTATCCAATAAAACAAGAAAAATGTAACATTATTGAAAACATAAACTTTGTTTGCTGAGGTTTGGTCTTTTTTGTCGGCCTCGCGGAAGTTTCATTTACAGACTGTGTGCCATGAACCTGGATAGTGTCTGGTTGCTGTCGGGGATTTTTGCATTTCAGATTTTTGGCATATCTTTTTGGGGCTAATGTTTATCACGCGTGTCCCAGGGCCTCAATACTGCTGCACTCCAAATTTGACAACCAAGAGGCTCCTCTTTAGGCACTTGACTCTCTCATGCTAGTGAGGGCCTGAAGTCCTGGCTTACTTCAGGATGTGGAGGGGCTTAGTAACGCAGAATAGACTAACAGTATTTACCCTTGGTGGTAACCAGACTGAGGTCCCACTCTTGTTCAAACAGTGTTCCTTCCATTTTCCCGTTCTAGAAGCCTCCTTGATGTGAGGCCAGCTAAGATGAAACGCGGATGGACAAAGAGACTCCAATAGCCAATCATGGGCCTGGAGTTGTGTAGCTTTCCCAATCCTGGGTGAGCCCTTTTTATGCTGTTAAAGTCCAAACCTGCATTCTTCCAACCCTGGAGGCCACAATGAGATCTGCAATGCTCCTAACCCTCCTGCTCACTCATTTCTCTCTGCGGTGTCTGCCTGTGCTATTCCCTACAATGTGCCCCGGTGCTTTCCACTGGGCCCCCCCCACTTGAACCCCACACTGCCCTCCTACCCTCTTGGAACTACACCGCCCTCTACTTCCTTTGTCATTGTGCTGCCTTCCTCCCACCCCACCTTGGGTGCAGCCTTCCTTCTCTCTTCTTGGTTCCCGTTTTTCCTCATTAGCCCTTCAGAATTTGTGTTGATTCTCTCTTTGAGCCCTGCTTTGTTAACCGCCAAAAGCTTATATCCAAATCAGAGATGGTCCGATGGAATTTCTGTTGCCTTTAGATGTGTTGCACAACTGAAAACAGACACTTGGCAGCCACACCTCATTCTCTTTTGACACATAAAAATGGCACAAATGCATTCGTTAAGTAAAGTATCACTAGGTGAAATTTGAAAAGCAGCTTGATGGCCTTCAGTGCACCATTTCACCAAACATTACTATGCGGATATTCACACTAGATGACAGACAGTAGTGGGTTTTGCATTGCTTGATACTCTTACTTTCCCCATTGTATGTGCCACACCCACCAACACATTAGTGGAATGGGAAAGATTTATTTCCAAACCATGCCCAGCATGTGAATACACTGTAACCGTAGACCGCTTTCCCATGCCTTGGAAGACACGGGAAACACCATTGCACACTGTTCAGAAGCAAACAAGAAATGTACGGTAAAGTCAGTGTCCCAGTGTATTGTGTTATTTAGAGTAATCGTGGGATTCATCCAAATAGTCATACCTAAAATACAGAGCCCAAATAGTTTAATTTAGACATAAACAACCTGGACCTTTCTGAGCCTAGAAGTGTGGAGTGCACACCACATGTGAAATTATAACATGAACTGCAAACCAATGGTTATAGGTGGTAACATTACCTTTATTGTGAGTTTCAAAGCTCTTGTAGCTCATAGCAGATTCGGAGTCCTTTACGGGCTGGGATTTAAATGACACCTCATAAAGGATATTTGTGGCACACTAGAGAGTTCTTGAATTGTTAAAATTCCTGGTGCTTTATGAGTACGGTATTTTTTATTCTGTAGAGCTGTAGAATCGGCTACCATTCTCTCTGAATGACCTTTATAAAGCTTCGATGAAGAGAATCATAAACCTTTGTACATTGTCCAACGTGTGGACGGGTCACGAGGCCCGGTCTTTGTTATCTAGTAAGCCAAAAGTCTTAACAGTCCATTACAGGGCATTAGCAATAACTGAGCTACAGACCCCAGGCTTAACAGTATCCTGAAGCACCATAAATAACCTACATACATAACCAAGCCTTAGCAGCGCACCCTGCGGTGTTGTAAATAGCAGGCAATAAGACTTAAGACTTAACTTTCACTCCCAGGCCTCTTCAGTAACTGATATAAAAGACACCAGGCTTAGCTTTTTATGCTGGGCATCACTTTATAGACACCGGGCTTAATAAACCCTAGGGATACCATGATTAACTGATATACCGGCTCCTAGCTAGCTAATTTGTAAGCATGTGTCCTCTTCTCATTTCACTTGATCGCAGTGCAGACTTTAGGTAAAATATGCATTTGTAGAACTATTTCAGAATTTGGTAATCACATACAGCATTTGGCCCACATTGTGTCAGTAAAACATAAAAAACTAGTTACATAGTTGCAATCTTTGGGATGTCCATGGGGGTTCTTTGTCAGTTTAATATCAACTTTGTGAGGGAACAGTGACGTAAAGCAGTGGGTGGAGCCTTTGGTTTGAACCTTACAATCCAAAAATTGCAGTTGATTAACAACTTGCCGTTCCTTAGACAGTGAGAAAACTGAGGTGAAAAACAAAACCGTGCAGAGATTTAAAAAAAATATATAATAATTCATCCAAGATGTATCATGATGCTCCTACCTTTGAGCATTCTCTCTGAGACAGAACATACATACAAAAGTGTTTACCTTATTTGGTTACTCACCTAACTCGAGGCATAGTGCTACAAGGACTCAATACAGTTCTGCATTATGAAACTTTTTCAGATATACATGCTGTTTGGTTTTCTGTTAGCAAGGGGTTGGGTCCGGAAGCATATCTCTACTTTCCAAGTTTTTAGATCTGGCTTGACTGCACAGCTCCAAATACGTAATGTGATCAATAGAAAAAGAGCATTCAGAAGCACTACTGAGTGAAGGACTTTTAACTCCTCCCTCATCTTGGTGTTCCTGAGTACAACATTTGATTGGGCAGAAGTAATGTGCTTCCATTAAAAGAGTGCTTGTATTATATTTTTGCCTTGCAGTAAAATGTATGCTTAGTGCAGCACATAAGAGATGGATATAGTGCTAATTCAGAGACCCAGGCCAAAGACCTGATTTGTTGCTTATTAAAAGTTATGACCGTGGCATTAGGTCTGGCATCTTTGTTGCGAAAAAACGTGTTAAAGCCAATAGGCATTTAAGGGTGGGCTGTTATTACACTTTGTTAAAGCTGGACGGGAGGTACTATGTCACATGGACTATCAGAGCATTCCACAGTAGGCATGGGTTTTGGTTACCCCCTTGCCCGACATCAGGGAAGTTGTGCACTGTGATAATTCTTGGAAGGTATATTTTGCTGACTGTAATTTTGTATATATTTGTATTTGTTTTTGACTGTATGCCTAATGGGTGCTTTGTGTGAAAGTGTTTGCTCAGTACCGTAGGCCTGAGTTGGCTATGTTGAATAACCCATGATAAGGACTAGAAGTCTGATTTGTTAACTGGAAAAGGTTATGTCCTGTGCTGCAGGTCTGATCATGATCTATCCATTATGAAAAATGATGACAAAGGAAGTAGGGGTAGGACGTACTACTTTATTGTAACGGCATTTCTTACAGCCAGAAGTCCATTTAGGAAAGATTGTTATTGTACTGTGTTAAAGCCTATTAAGAGACATTTTGTCATGGAATCAACAGATTACTGTAGTAGGTAATTGTTTTGGAGTTGGTTACCCACTCTAACCAGTTACACAATTTTCACTGTGACAGTACTTGGTAGGCCCTCTTAGGAGGGTTGTATTTTGTTTTGCCCAGTGTAAATTTGCATATATTTATAATTGTATAAATATATGCCAGGTGGTTGCCTTGCGTGAAAGCTTATGCCCAGAAGAATCGGCCTGAGTTCATCATTGTGACAAGTCAGTAATGAAGGCTACAGGCCTCATTGGTTTAATAGGAAAACTTAGGTCCATTGCCAGAAGTCTAATTTGTTTACTTTGAAAAATTATGGCAAAAGCAGTAGGTCTGGCTATTTATTGTGAAGTGCTTTAGTTAAACGCCACTGGGCCTTTGAGGGTGGGTTGTTATTACACAAGGTTAAAGCCTAAACAAGGTATTTTGTTGCGTTGCATCTCACAGATTACCATAGAAGGAAAGGTTTGATATTGGCAACCCCCACTAGGGATGGAAAACGTTCACTGAGATAATCCTTGTTAGCCCCACTTAGGAGTGGTATTATTTTGTCAACTATAATTGTATGTTTGTAAATTTATGCCTGTATGCCTGATAGTTGCCTTTTGAGAAAATGTAAGCTCAACACAAGGGCTCTGATTTGGTTACAGTGACAAGCCAATGGTAAAGGCTGTTGGGCTAAATTGTTCAATGGGGAAAGGTTATGCCATTTGTCTGATCAGTTTAAAAAAAAAAAAAGGTATGAAAAAGGCATTTATTGTGAAAATCATATGTTAAAACGAATAGGTCTTTATTGGTGGCTTATTATTACTCTGATTTAGGGCCTGATTATGACCTTGGCGGAGGGGATTACTCAGTTACAAAAGTTACGGGTATCCCGCCCGCCGTATTACATCCTATTGAACTTATAATACGGCAGACAGGATATCAGTCACGCTTGCAATGGAGTAATCCTCTCCACCAAGGTCGTAATCAGACCCTTAACCCCTTTAGACAGGTATGTTGTTACGTGGAAGGTAACAGACCAGCATACTAGACAAGGATGCTGGTGTTGGGTACTCCTCTTGCTAAACCTTGGGTGTAGAAGATTTGGACTGTTAGGATCCACGTTAAACCCCTGCAAGAGTGGCTGCATATTGTTTTGTCTCTGTAATGTTGTACATATTTATATTTTGTATGATTATGTATGTTAGCTGTGTTGTGGGAAATCATAAGCTTAATATAGAAGGCTGTGGTGATAAGTAGTTTTATGAGACATATGTCTGATTGGTTAATTTGGTAAAGTTGGTACCATTTGCCTGATCAGTTATGAAAACGTACTACAGTAGGACTGACGCATTATGAAAAGTACTTGTTAAGCCAGGATACCTTTAGGATGGATTGGTGTTAAACCGTGTTAAAGTATATAGAGAGGCATTTAGCTTATTAGCGTAGATTACCTTAGTTGGCTAGGATTTGTTTGTGTCAATTACTCCCTTGGACAAATCTTGGGAGTAGACAATTTGAACTGTGATAAGCCTTGCTAGCCTCTATTAGGAATGCCCGAAAGGTTGAGTTGTCTGCTAGGTTCATGTAAAAAAAATTAAAAATACATACAGACATATATGTAAGTACACCTACATATACAGAGGAGCTTTGGGTGAACCGTCATCTGCTATCCTGCACCATTGTTTAACATTCTAAGATGGCCAATACATAGTTATAAACGTGGCGGCTATGCTAGAAATTTAAAACAATGATACACCATATATAATACCATTTCAAGACTGCCACCTGCTGCTATTTTCAATTTATTTTTTTATTACAAATATTCCATTTAGGTGGCCTCATTTTTTCTACCTTTCGTCTTATTTTTCTTGCAGATGTTTGTTGAGCATTTGTGTATGTTTTATTATGCATGTGTAAGTGTGTGAATGCAAGAACGTGTCAGTGGGCGGATGAATGCGCAACTACAAGGATGAATGTTACAGTACACTTATGATGATATATTAAGTGCCCAAACTAACCAGTGACTGAAGAGGCACTTTCGGTTGTTAGCTGGACCTATTTGCATCCCGAATTCTTATTATTTTGGGAGTTGACCTAGTTGAGGTGAGCATGGCTCACTACTTAGTCCACCGTAAGGCCACAATGCCCCATGCCCATTTATTCTCCCAGTCTAGCAGCTTGCTTTCACGTTTTCCACCAGATTCAGATTTGAAGACTCCTGTGTCATGGACTGGTCACAAATGTAAGGGCCTCGGGCTGGAAAGTGTGCAACATTTCAATAGTACCTGGTACAAACCTTTATTGAGGTGAAATATTTACATCATTGCTCGAATCACAAAGAGATTGATCCAGAACAAAGAATTGCCTTTTGTTTGTGAATTGCAGGGAGCCTGAGTTTCTCTGTATCATGGATGTTCACAGTGAATTCGAGTGTTAATTTGGATGACGTATCCGGGTGACCATGAGCCATTGTTCACTGCTCTGAAGCAACCGTCTTTGGTGGATACTCTAGGAAGGTGATCTCAAATTGAGAAAAAAACAGTGCATTGAGGACTTGCCTACATTATTTTGGGAAGATCAGTTTACCAATAGCAGTGTTCAGATAGTGACAAAAGAAAATTACACTGCGGCTCTACGTGTCTCTTAAGAAAAATTGAAAAACAAACATTAAATCTGGGAGGCTTGCAGTAGACCACCAGGCTGCGAGGATCACGTCAACCTAAAATTACTGAAACAAACACAAACCGTGGTTAAGTGGCGGGATGTGGTCGGTGTTGTGGGTTTTTGATAAGCAGGCATCAGCTTGGCAGTGCACTGAGATGGAAAAAAAACAAGCTTAGCTACGTCAAGGACCCGTTCTTTTTCCAGAAGGCACTGAATGTTGCTCCAGGGACCTCTTAGAACGACAATCGAGCAGTAACAATAATGGCATAGAAGTATGGGTGCCCTTGGGGATCATGCTATTCTTTTATTTCCTGTAACGTGTTAAGTGATGGGAAGGTGGGGGGAGTGGAGGAACTGTAATTTCAAACTCAAGCAAGATCAGAGGAATGGTACTTGCAAAAGGCTTTCTAAAAACATATGGTTAGTAGGTAGGCTGTTAAATTAGAATTAATAACGTTTGCCTTTGTGCTGTAATTTATTCCTTCATAACCTCAAGCCCGATGGCCCTTGTGGATAAATACACGGCCACTATTGGTTTCAGTACAAGTTAGAATTTACTCGTTAGAGTTTCCTGATTGGTCATTCAAAAAGTTATGTCGGTCTTTTGGTCTTGAAAATATAGAGGAGGTAAGGAACCATGGACATCTGCCCACGGACAAGCCACGACAAGAGAATTATGAACGAACTGGACCAAGTAGTGTCAGAAGCCTTGAAGTGATGAGCTTCCAACCAGCCTGTAAACTCTTTTTCAGTTCTTCAGCTAAAGGTCCCCTTGAAGCTGCTTTTTCAGTATCGGAGGGAAGGAATTTTAACCTTACAACTCCAAACCCTCCTTTTCACTAATGTGAATTTGTGGATAGATAGGCATTCACATCACGTTTTGTATCCCAACTGCAATAATTTTCTGCCCATCCACCTTACACAAACTTTTCTTCTTTTCACCATCATGGAATCCCAGTTCTCTCCCACTCAGCTTGTATGTTTCACTGGCAAGGCACTGGCACAGATCTCGGTTCTTGATCTGTATAGGAAATCTCAGAATATGAAGTTGTTTCAACACCAAATTACTGTCAAGTTGACAGGTTGTAAATGTCAGTCTTACACTGACATATAAATAAAGTAGATCTGAATAGCTTTTCTAGTTTTGGACCACTACCTCTTTTGTTAACTTTTATTTTCTTTTGTGAGCCTGTACCTTTTAATATATATATATATATATATGTGTGTATATATATATGTGTGTAATTATTCCCGCAATCAAGAATAAAGCATTGGATGTAAAATGGCCATTGAAAACATTGCAAGTCACTTATCAAATATAAATATACAGTTTCATTTGGAGTGGGCATATATGATAAAACCACTCTTAACCAGGGAGAATACATTATTATTCTGCACGGGACTACACATCTGATGGCATGCAAGGGTGTAATTTAGGACCACCTGTCCATCCTGTGGGTTATTCATTAGAGGCACCACCACACTACCCAAGCGGTTCACAGGACGTCCCGTGAGCAGAAAACTTTTAAATGTACATAAAGGGAATAGAGAAGACTAGATGAATTTCCAATAGTGCTTTCTTACAGACTTAAAACACTGAATGCCCAGTGTCATCGCAGGGGTCACGTGCCAACTCACTTGAAGAACCAAGTCTGGGTTTATACTGCTATGAAAAAAGAGCCTGTTGCAGATCATTTTCTAAAGTGACTTTAAAATTGAGCTGAATTGCCTGCAGGTTGCACCTTCCATTTAAATCTAAAGACATTTACCACTTCTTTATATGTTAAATCCCTCATTTAAATATCTTCACTTTTTTATTTTTTTGTCATAGCTCTGCTGTTTTTCTTCATTTTTGTCGTTTTATACCTATTATAACTGAAAACAGTTTGCCGATATAGGCTGACCAACTAACTGGATAAAACGTATGCCATAGAACACTGATCAACTCTTTTCTTGAAAAGGGTTGATGACTAAAGTGAGGAAAATGATAGAAATCTTATGAAAGAATACGGTGGGCAGTATGCATAATATAACTCGCAGAATTTCCCATATGCTTTGTGAGGTCTTAGATACTGCTTTAGAACATTTTGTATAGAGAGATTTAGGGGCATCCCCTGAAGCTGTATGCATGAATAGATATCTTGATGAGGAAATCGGTATCAACAGTGTTAATTATGTAGATGAAAATGATTGTGTGCTCTATATCCAGACATTAAATTAATTCACGGATGCCTAACAATAGAGTATTTCCCAAAAGGTTGCATGCTTAAGGCAGAAATGGATATGGGAGGGTATTACATTTAAATAATGGTCAACAGAATAACTCTTCAAATGACTGGGGGAAGCTCTCTTTAATACGACAAAGAGAGCAAAGTGATGGCTCAGATGCAAACTATGTTTAACGAAGAAAGAGCTTTGAAATGGAAACTAGGTTAAGAGATACAAGGAAGTGTGTGTGTGTGTGTGTGTGTGTGTGTCTGTACACACGAGTGAGAGATTAACAGGAGGAGCAAGTCAAAAATCAGTTTACTGAAAATGGAGAGGTGCAGTCTGTAATATAGACAATGGGTAGAGAGTTGAACTTCAATACATTCACCACTGACCAGGTGGGCCAGGGCTCGAGGACTTGAGTGTTCTTTGGCGAAGCACATGACAAGTCAGTCCCTCAAAAGCACATGTTGCCAGGGGTTTTAAAAGGAACGAGAGACCTAGACCAAGGCATATCAGGCCAGGTTTCTGCATTGTACTAGGTGGGTGTCCCATGTATAGAGGCGCCATGTGTAGTTACTGTTTTAAGGTTTTGGCAAATCTCAGTGTGACGATCTACACTTCCCATAGGGACATTATCCTTTTAACTCTTTGCATTTCCCTTTGCTGTTTTTCCTTTTGTCTTGTGATAATTCCTTTAGCTCTGTCTCCTCACGTCACCCTGTCCCTTGACCGTTAGGCTGCCCTTTTCCCCTCACTCTGGCCTTCCTCCCTCTGCCTTCTTTTCACCCTGACTACCCCTTTGCCCGCCCTCGTCCTTCCCTCTTCCCTTCACCCGCGTGGTACCGTAACCACTCACTCTGCCCTGACTCTTCACTATCACCCTCACTGTACCACTTGGTCCTCAGATTGCCCTTTCCCAAACTGTGTCCTCTGCCTTTTTTAGGATTGAGCCTGCGGGTGCTTTTGCTAGTGCTCGTGTCTCGCTTGCGAGACAGTAGTGTACAGTAAAGGACTTTAGTCCTCTGCTGTCGCTTTTTATTTGCGTCTTGCGTGGCACTCTCCTTTACAGCTCCATAATTCATCACTGCTGGCCAAGCATTATTTCCGTTCCTCTGTCTGGAGCAGGGACCTAGCACTGATTGATTCAACTTAATCAGTGCTCATCCACTGCTCCTGACGTGACTGAGGTACTGGTTTGTTCTTTCTTAAGTTCTAGTGCCCTGCAAACAGAAGGCCTGCGACTGGCAAAAGCGTGCCCAACAAGACAAACAACATTTCTAAGTTTTATTTTTTTATAGCTAACTTTATTTTATTTTGCTAAGTCGTCTTTTATTATTTTGCACTTGTGTTTTCTTTTGTTTTTGCTCCTGGGCATTGTTCTCAAAAGATGGTGATTATGTTGTTCTAAATATTGCAAAGCAACATTGTTTCTTGATTATGTATAATTTCTGAACTGATGCTTAAATGCATAATCATGCAGTCCACCCCACGCCAATCAACTCCAGCCTACTCCACCCCACCCACTCCTCTTTGACACTCTGCCACTGAACCACTGATTCTACTCCCCTCTTCTCAACTCCACAACACTATACTCCCCCCCACTTCACTTTGACACTCCTTGCCACTAACCTTTAGCCTTGCTGAACAGCGACCACACTAGTGTACAACATGGCAAAACACATTGCCAGAGCCAAAAGCTCTTGTTAAAGCAAGACCTATTGGCTTTCCCAATACCCTTTTCTCCCCTCTGACGCCCTGTTTGTGGTGTCCAGCTGACTTTGCTCATCTACTTATACTTTTACCTTCAACTCTAACACTCGCCTTCGGCTAAGAACCGCTCCTTCTCCAGCAAACCTCCCTTTGTCCATTGACCCTCCCCAGGTGTTTTAGCCTTCCTCTGCCACGTCCTCCAGTTAATGTACTTTGTCTGTCCTTCTTGGCCAATCTCCTTTCTCCCGGACCTCTGTTTTCTCCTTGCCTCCATTGCTTTTCCTATCCCAGAGATTCTTCTCTCCTGATTTGACCATGGTCTTATTTATGTTTCCCAGGTCTGATCTGTTGTTCCTCTGAGCCTCTCCTCTTGTCCCGGTGACCACCCCTTTCCCTCTGACCCCGTATTTGTTCTGTTAACGTATTTTTCTCCCTGGTCATGCAGTCTCTGGTACCGTGTAGTGGTGATCACATGCACCCATGAGATCCTCATCTGCTCTAAACTTGAACCTCGTCTTTTGCATTGCAGAAAAGTTGGCGGAAGCACAGCGACGGTCCGCAACCCTCCAGAATGAGCTGCAGTCGTCGCTCGACGCCCAGAGGGAGAACAGCGGCATCTCCACCTTGCGGCAGCGCCGGAAGCCTGTCTTCCACCTGTCGCACGAGGAGCGCGTGCAGCACCGGAACATGCGGGACCTGAAACTGGCCTTCAGCGAGTTCTACCTCAGCCTCATCCTGCTGCAGAACTACCAGGTGAGGGGCTGTGGGAAGCTGTGGCGTAGGTGGCGATCATTTCACCTCGGCATCCCAGAAGACTACCTGATATGGACGAAACCATTCTAATTCACTTCATCCTGCATCGGAACCGCTATTTATGCGGGATGGGAAGGGGGTCCTTCTACTTAAAGATGTTCTCACTGAAAATCGGAATCGGAACTATCCCTCGTATGCCTTAATCCTTTTGAAAACGGCTTCAGTCCTTACTGAGAAGAGCTAAAGTGCTCTCGCGCTTGTCTCCTTGTCCTACCATCTTTTCTCGCTCACCCTCTGCATCTGTTCTCCATGTTTCATATGTTCACCCTTTATATTGATATCTCAGTCCTTTGCAGTCTCTTTCACACTTGCCCTCTTGCTATATATATATGTTTTATGCTATTATGGTGTCACTGTTAAGTTTTAATCTTGACTTCTTGTGCTTTGATCGTGGCTCCTGGCACCTTGGTCGTGGCTGCTGGCGCTTTGGTCGTGGCACCGCTTTGATCGTGGCTGCTGGTGCTTTGATCGTGGCTGCTGGTGCTTTGGTCTGGCTCCTGACGTCTACATTTGGCACCTGCCAACTTCTGTAGGCACTTGTTGTCTTGGCGCTAACTGGTGGTAGCTCCTGCTGTCTTTTGCCGACTCCTCCTCCTCTTTCAGTTCTCCCTTGCTTTAAAGGGTTTTCTCTTACTTCCTCTGGCTCACATTGGATTCTCTGGATCTCACTCTCTTCCTTCTGGCTCTCATTCTGTCCCAACAGTCTGTCTAGCACTGTCCGTTTCCTCTGCTCTCGATTTTTTATTATTTTACCTTGAGCTCTTATTCTTTCCTTCATTTCCCTCCAGCACTTTGTTCTTTTGCAACATGACTGACCCTCCCATTCCCCTGCTGGCTTTCAATCACCTATACCCCAGCTCCTTCGAGCTTCCTCTAAGTTATCTTCTCCTGACCCCTTACTTCCTTTTCTAAGAGCTTGCTCGCTAACCTCAGTCCAACTACCCGCGCGCCTCTCCATGCTCGCGCCTCTTGCCCCTCACTTACCCCGGTGTTCCCTCTCTCTGCCTTCTGCGGCTTTCTGCGCCTCGCCGGGGGTACTAAGCGCGGTATAAATGCAATTTAAACACGTTCTTCAGTTTACGCCGGTTCTCCCTCCCTTCCCCCTGCCTGTCACTCACTGCCCTCCATGTAGCTTTTACTTACTTCTGTCTGGTTCTCCCTCACTCTCTCGACGATACTGGATTCCCGCTCGCTCCTTCACTCTAGCATTTCTCCTCTCTCGTGATCTCGCTTTGACGTTGTCACCCTGCACGCCGTCCCTCCCCGGGACTCCCTCCACTTGCCCTGGTTCTCGCGCTCCCCCTCACCCGCCTCTGGCTCTCTAGCACTCTTTTTTCGGTACCTCGCTTTGTCCTTGAACTTTTCCTTACATTTTAGCGCCATCATTTACTTCGAAATTAACTTTTTTTCCCTTCAACGGTACAAATTCACCTTACAATGAAGAAAGCGTTTCAAGCTTGTTACAAAATGAACTCCTTGTTTTGCGTACAGCTGGGTAGTGTCCGTTTCTGCTTGTTAGTGGGCTGTGCCTGTGCTAGATGGTAAAGCTCGTGTAACGTGCCTACACGCTCCCTCACAGCTCAGTCCACTCCTCGGAGTCCCGCGAGGATCGCAAATTGTGACAGTCGAGCGGGTATCAGCCGCAAAATGACAACCCCTTGAACGCACGGCAGTGTCCCAACGAGTCTCACGAGCCCTGTAGCTAAATATTGAAACGATGCAGTGAGAAAATACAAGAACCGCATGCGCTCAAAGGATGCTGCTAGTACCTTCCACGGAGGGAGTGGGGGTGGGGCAGTGGGGGTGTCTGTCATTCCCTCGCTGTCTCCGTTTCCTGCCTTCTTTTCCTCATTTAGGCTCCTTTTCCTAACCCTCCTGGCATTTTTTGCGCCTGACGCCCCCACCCCCCAACCAACTCCCCAAGGAAGAATTGCTGATTGTGAGCCTCGTGTCCTTGCAGCTGGAGGATCGTCTGATGTTCCCCGGCACACGAGGGGTTAAGTCAGCTGGTAGAAATTCATAACTTTGCTTGAGGGGGGACGTTGAGGAATTACCATTCTGTTGAATCTTTCATTGGGGTTTTATGAGAGCTGGCTGCTGCCTGTCCCGGGGGCGGGAGGGGGTGGGGGCTTTGGCGGCTGGTGATAGTAATTAGTGTGGGGAGTGCATTAATGAGGCTTGTTAATGCATTGCCGCCCAGCTCACCTTTGCACCCGCGCAATATTAAAGCGCTGTAGGCTCCGCGAGATTGGAACTCATTTGTGAGCAGCAGGTGGGTCAGTCCTCCTCCTCAAGCCTGCAGTGGTCTACCGAGGAGGACGGGAGCATGCACTATGAACCAACTCCACGCCTGCTTCCTGCAGTGATCTATGGGGAAGGGGAGGCGGAGAGTTCTCCCCAGTGTACACTCCGCAGTTGTATACAGAAGATGAAAGGAGCACCGCGATGTGTACCATGTTTCACGCTCCACGCCTCCTCCATGCAGTGATCTATGGGGAAGGGAAGGCGAGAGTCCTCCCCCAGTGTACACCCTGCAGTTGTACAGAGTATGAAAGGAGCACCGCGATGTGTACCATGTTTTACGCTCCATGCCTCCTCCATGCAGTGATCTATGGGGAAGGGAAGGCGAGAGTCCTCCCCCAGTGTACACCCTGCAGTTGTACAGAGTATGAAAGGAGCACCGCGATGTGTACCATGTTTTACACAGCATGCCTCCTCCATGCAGTGATCTATGGGGAAGGGAAGGCGAGAGTCCTCCCCCAGTGTACACCCTGCAGTTGTACAGAGTATGAAAGGAGCACCGCGATGTGTACCATGTTTTACACAGCATGCCTCCTCCATGCAGTGATCTATGGGGAAGGGAAGGCGAGAGTCCTCCCCCAGTGTACACCCTGCAGTTGTACAGAGTATGAAAGGAGCACCGCGATGTGTACCATGTTTTACACAGCATGCCTCCTCCATGCAGTGATCTATGGGGAAGGGAAGGCGAGAGTCCTCCCCCAGTGTACACCCTGCAGTTGTACAGAGTATGAAAGGAGCACCGCGATGTGTACCATGTTTCACGCTCCACGCCTCCTCCATGCAGTGATCTATGGGGAAGGGAAGGCGAGAGTCCTCCCCCAGTGTACACCCTGCAGTTGTACAGAGTATGAAAGGAGCACCGCGATGTGTACCATGTTTTACACTGCATGCCTCCTCCATGCAGTGATCTATGGGGCAGGAAAGACGAAGAGAACCCACCCGCCCGGGGTGTACACCCTTCAGTGATCTTCCGAGGAGGAAGGGAGCCCCACGGTCTATATACAGGGAGTGCAGAATTATTAGGCAAATGAGTATTTTGACCACATCATCCTCTTTATGCATGTTGTCTTACTCCAAGCTGTATAGGCTCGAAAGCCTACTACCAATTAAGCATATTAGGTGATGTGCATCTCTGTAATGAGAAGGGGTGTGGTCTAATGACATCAACACCCTATATCAGGTGTGCATAATTATTAGGCAACTTCCTTTCCTTTGGCAAAATGGGTCAAAAGAAGGACTTGACAGGCTCAGAAAAGTCAAAAATAGTGAGATATCTTGCAGAGGGATGCAGCACTCTTAAAATTGCAAAGCTTCTGAAGCGTGATCATCGAACAATCAAGCGTTTCATTCAAAATAGTCAACAGGGTCGCAAGAAGCGTGTGGAAAAACCAAGGCGCAAAATAACTGCCCATGAACTGAGAAAAGTCAAGCGTGCAGCTGCCACAATGCCACTTGCCACCAGTTTGGCCATATTTCAGAGCTGCAACATCACTGGAGTGCCCAAAAGCACAAGGTGTGCAATACTCAGAGACATGGCCAAGGTAAGAAAGGCTGAAAGACGACCACCACTGAACAAGACACACAAGCTGAAACGTCAAGACTGGGCCAAGAAATATCTCAAAACTGATTTTTCTAAGGTTTTATGGACTGATGAAATGAGTGAGTCTTGATGGGCCAGATGGATGGGCCCGTGGCTGGATTGGTAAAGGGCAGAGAGCTCCAGTCCGACTCAGACGCCAGCAAGGTGGAGGTGGAGTACTGGTTTGGGCTGGTATCATCAAAGATGAGCTTGTGGGGCCTTTTCGGGTTGAGGATGGGGTCAAGCTCAACTCCCAGTCCTACTGCCAGTTCCTGGAAGACACCTTCTTCAAGCAGTGGTACAGGAAGAAGTCTGCATCCTTCAAGAAAAACATGATTTTCATGCAGGGCAATGCTCCATCACACGCGTCCAAGTACTCCACAGCGTGGCTGGCAAGAAAGGGTAGAAAAGAAGGAAATCTAATGACATGGCCTCCTTGTTCACCTGATCTGAACCCCATTGAGAACCTGTGTCCATCATCAAATGTGAGATTTACAAGGAGGGAAAACAGTACACCTCTCTGAACAGTGTCTGGGAGGCTGTGGTTGCTGCTGCACGCAATGTTGATGGTGAACAGATCAAAACACTGACAGAATCCATGGATGGCAGGCTTTTGAGTGTCCTTGCAAAGAAAGGTGGCTATATTGGTCACTGATTTGTTTTTGTTTTGTTTTTGAATGTCAGAAATGTATATTTGTGAATGTTGAGATGTTATATTGGTTTCACTGGTAATTATAAATAATTGAAATGGGTATATATATTTTTTTGTTAAGTTGCCTAATAATTATGCACAGTAATAGTCACCTGCACACACAGATATCCCCCTAACATAGCTAAAACTAAAAACAAACTAAAAACTACTTCCAAAAATATTCAGCTTTGATATTAATGAGTTTTTTGGGTTCATTGAGAACATGGTTGTTGTTCAATAATAAAATTAATCCTCAAAAATACAACTTGCCTAATAATTCTGCACTCCCTGTACACCATGCTTTACACTCCATGTCTACTTCCTGCAGGGATTTATGGAGGAGTAAAGACTGAGAGCAGTACATCTCCTGAGCTTCTCTTCTCCGGTGTACACTTTAGAGTGGCCTACAGAGGAGGGGTGAACCGCGATGTGTACCATGTTTTACGTTCCATGTCTACTTACTACAGTGAGTAGGAGAACGGCGGAGAGCAACGCATCCCGTGTGTTCCTCTTCCCTGAGATGCATCTTAAATAGGTCTGGCTAGCAGGAAAGGAGCACCACAATTTATACCACCTTTTACATTCCAAGTCTACTTCCTACAGTGATCAATGGAGGAGGAAAGGCGGAGACCAGTGCATCTCATGTGTTCTTCCCCTTGTGTACAACTTAGAGTGGCCTACAGAGCAGGAGAGGAGCACCACAGTGTAAACCTTCTTTTACGCTCCATCTCTACATTCTGCAGTCATTTCATTCGGAGAGACGGAGAGCCCACATGCGTCCCATGTGTTCCTTTCCCAGTGTACACCCTGCAGTGGTGAACAGAGGAGAAAGGGGTTCACTGTGAAGCATACCAGGCTTTACGCTCTTTGCCTACTTTCTGCAGTGTTCGATGTTGTAGGAAAGGTAGAAAGCAACAACTCTTAAACCCCACTGGAGTGTCAGGAGGTGAAAACTCAAGTATGTCCTCCTGTTTCACAAATCATCACACATAAGGTACTTGAGTCTATCGAAGCCAAGATCAGCTTGTCCTGTATGAATAAAAGTAATGCTACACATGGTCATAAAAAGATATTCGAGAGAGCGCCTTACCCATAAGGTATCATGGCATGCTTCATCCTACACAACCTCTCACACTAGAGTAGGACTGTGCCACTGCAGCGGATTCAAACAAAAAAAGTCTTGGGAGTTCTTAGATATTATTCTTCAGGGCATATTCATTGGACCAGATACAAACTCATAGATTACAAATAAGTAGGTGTATATCCAGCGTAGCTTCCTTTATTTAAGGGTACCCCTACTATCGGTTGAAATCGAGATGATGGTCAAAAGGTGGAAAATGATTACTCACCTGAGCATTAAAGATGACCCAGTACAGTATTATCTTTGTTTAAATAAGACTAGTTGGTCTTGGTTTCGATAAACTCAAGTAACTTATGTGTGATAATGAAAGTGCAATGGATCCCATGTGCTCTTCCTCTCGGTGTACATCTTAAAGTGGTTTACTAAGGAAAGCAAGGAGCCTCGGGATATATACCATCTTTTACGCTCCAAGTCTAATTCAAATTGTGATCTATGGAGGAGGTAAAGGAGAGAGCAATGCATTCCATGTGTTCTTGCTCTGAGGTACTCCTTAAAGTAATCTACAAAGGAGAAAAAGAGCACCACAACATATACAATCTTTTACTCTACATGTCTACATCCTGCGGTGATTTATTGAGGAGGAAATATGGAGAGCAATTCTTCCCATGTGTCCCTCACCCAGTGTACACCATGCAATGGTCTACAGAGGAGAAAGGGTGCACTGTGATGTATACCATATTTTACGCTCATGTCTACTTACTACAGTGACTTATGAAGGAGGAAAGACTGAGAACAATACATCCCAGGTGTTCTTCATCCTATGTAAACCTTAAAGTGGTCTACAGAGGAGGAAAGGAGTACCGCAATGTGTACCTTCTATCTGACATATTTCTACTCGCAGATTTGTTCCTTTGAATATCTCCAGGCATTAGACTGGATCCGGAAGATTTTTTAGCATTATCCCTGCATGCCAGTAAGTGGCATCGTTCGGTTCTGTGATGGTCTTGGCATAGTCCATGCCAGAAGTGATGTGCGCCGCTGTATCTATAAAGGCACCACCTCGATGAGCTGATGTCAGTTCTTTCCTTTTTGCACCAGATAGGGCTGATCCGGATTGAGCTACCCTCTGTCATTTAACTGACCTTTTCTGACTTTTAGTCAACCCTTTTTCTAAGATTATTCTCCTAATGTGAGGATGTCACCTAAGAAACCGTCGGGTTTCCAACCAAGTGGGGTCTATCACAGGCAAATGTCGGTGACAAATCTCCACTTGGTGTGTTTGTGGTGCCTGGAGCTGGGAGCCCCGATTTTCCCAGTTGAAGGAATGTTATGAGGCCATGTGCCTCATTTCTGGGTGGCCCGGTTCCCCTGGAGTGCCTTTGGGCCTCAGGGGAGCAGGAGGGGCCCCAACTGGAACCCACCTGAGGGTTCAACCTCTGCTCCAGTTGGGCCACAAGGGTCCCATGTTGGATCCAGAGCGGAGCTGCTGGTGAGACCGAGACCTTCCTCGTTGTCCACTCAAGTGCAGACACCCCTGGTGCTGCAGACACCCCAGGCAGCGTCTCCCCATCATCGTACCAGACTGTGACACTAAGCCGGGTGGGCATCATCCGACACCGTGTCCAGCGCCGACAGAGGACATCTTCTGGCAGAGCCAATGCCTTATTTAATGGATAGGCCTGGAGAGGGAAACAATTTGAAGGTTTCTTTAGACCCTTAAGGGAGAGGACCCAGTTGAGGAGGACAACTGGTATGAGGAACTGGATGAGGTCAGTGGGTTAGACACCTCACCTGACACTGGCCTGGTTTCCCTCCTATGAGGATAGAGCCTCTTGTCATGGTGGTTGGCATGGCGGATGAGGTCCTGGACCTTAATGTACCCTCAGTGGCAGACAAAACTCACGTTTTGATAGAGATGCTTAAGCTGGAAGTACCCCCTCAGAATCCTTACTCCCATTTAATGAAACCCGCAAGACTGTCCTACTTGGGACCTGGTCGAAGCCCTGCACAAGAGCTCCTGTACATAGAATTATTGCCCGCTGCCATTGCCCCACTCCTGGGGATCCCCGTTTCCTTACCCAGCACCCCACCCTGGAGAGGTTGGTGGTCCAAGATCCTCTTCTCGCATTTACCCTGGCACATTCCATACTCCTCTGCCAAGTAAGGAATCCATGAGTCTGGTAGAAGCGAAAATTCTCTTACCAAAGGTGTCTAGCCTCTTGGATTCCCTATTTGTCTAGACACCTTCGGTAAGAGAATGTTCTCTTCCACCAGCCTGGCACGGCAGTCGGTGAATACCGAATGCCTATTGGGCCACTATTCCCATACACAATGAGATTTGGTTGCACAAGTGCTGCTTATGGTTCTGGAGGAGGCCCGGCCCATGCTCTGACAGTTGCCTATGAGAGAGATGCAGTAAAGGTTGCCATCAGATGTGGACTTGACACGACCGACTGGCTTGGCAGAGCAATTTCCTAGTTGGTTGCCTTGCGACACCACGCCTGGCTGAGAACGTCTAATTTTTCAGGGGATGTCCATGCTTCCCTCATGGACATTCCCTTTGATGGTTCACGCCTGTTTGGAGACCAGACGGATTCAGCGCTGGAGCACATCAATCATCAATCAGAATTTATGAAGTGCGCTACTCACATGTAACAGTCCCAAGGCGCTGAGGGGGTTTGGTCGTCTGTGCTTCAGTCGAAAAGCCAGGTCTTAAGGTCCTTCCTGAATTGAGGTAACAATGGTGACTGCCTGAGGTGAAGAGGCAAGGTGTTCCAGCTCTTTGTAGTGAGGTAGGCAAATGATCTTCCTCCAGCCGAGGTCTTCGCGGGGTACAATGGCTAGTGCCTGTTGAGCGGAGAGGTCTGGCGAGGGAGTAGAAAGTGATGCGGTGGTTGACGTAGGTAGGTCCTAGGTCGTGGAGAGCCTTGAATGCATGTACGAGGAGTTTTGCAGTTGATCATTTCAAGGACAGCAGAACTACAGCCAGTTCCCTGGGCTTGTCTATGGACCCTAGTCAACTCCAATCTGCCTTCCGCCCCCTTTTTGGCTACAAAATGGGTCTCGAGCTGTGCCCATACCCTTAAAGCCATCATGGCTAGCAGGCTTCCCAGCTTTTTCATGGCTGAGGACAGGGACCCAGCGACTATGTGGGACAGGCAGCCAGTGGTGAGATCAGTCCACCCCCAACCGGCAGCCACTACCTCTAAACCTCTTTAGTCTGCCTGCAGACCATCATGGGCACCCAGTGGGAGGCAGGATACACCATCACCTCTCCCACTGCTAGTCCCGTAACATCAGACAGTTGGGTACTACAGATAACCCAACGGAGACTTTGTGACACCCCCTTCACCTATTCCAGCCTCTTACATTTAGCTGATAATCTCTCCTTGCTCCGTCAAGGAGTCCAGGCTCTCTTGGTGAAAGGGAGCCATAGAGAGGGCGCCTTCATCAGAAGGAGGTTGTGGTTGCTATTCCTGCTACTATCTGGTGCCAAAAAAGAATAGAGGACTTTGTCCTATCCTAGGTCTGCACCTTCTCAACCTTTTCTTGAAGAAAGAGGAATTCAAAATGATCATGCTTACCCAAGGTTTGTCTGCCCTGGAGACAGGAGACTGGATGTTAGCATTGGACTTGCAGGATGCTTATTTCCACATCCTCGTCCTGCTGGTCCACAGACACTATCTGCGGTTCATGATGGGCCACAAGCACTTTCAGTTTGCTGTGCTACCCTTTGGTATTAGCAGCACCTCCCAGGTATTCACCAAGGTGATGGTAGTGGTTGCAGCTCAACTGCAGAGGTTTGGGATTTTAGTCTTCCCCCTACCTCGACGACTGGTTGTTGAAAATGTGCTCACCACAGACAGTCGTCTCCCACCTTTAGACTATGGCGAACCTACCGCACTCGCTGGGGTCCACTGTCAACATACCAAAGTCACACCTGACTCCCTCTCAGATGCTCCCTTTCATTGGAGCTGTTCTGGACAAGGTGCAGTTTTGGACCTATCCTCCCGAGTGGTGAATCCAGGCTAAGATTGCAATGTTTTAGCCTCTATCCTGGATTTTGGTGAGACTGACACAGAGGCTGTTGAGCCTCATGGCCTCTTGCATCCTGCTTTTTACACATGCCCACGGGCATATGCAGGCTGTGCAGTGGGTCCTGAAGGCCCAGTGAGCACAGCTTCAGGGGAATCTCAATGACATAGTCCAGATCATGGAGGGAACTGCAAAGGACCTACAGTGGTGGCTAGCGAACCGCAGTTGGGTCAGTGGCAGACCGCTCTCCCTTCCCCAGCCTGAGTTGACATTAGCAACATGGTTTTTGGGGTGGCCACCTGGGAGAGGTGGAGATCAGAGGACTCTGGTCTCTGGCAGGGTCCAAGCTTCACATAAACCTGTTGGACATTTTGTCCCGCGGCCCAAGCTCGGGCCGCGGCATTTGGGGAACACCGCAGCCTGCATGCAAGCCGCAGGGGAAGCCGCGGCTTGCAGACAGGCCGCGGGAGAAGCAGCGAGTCTGGCCAGGGGTCGCGGCACTTGCCGCGCCCCCTTCTTTCGTTTCTGCCGCAAGGGCAGACGCGGCAGGAGTTGAGACCCCGAGTGGGTCTCAGACCTGCCGCGCATAGCGCGTTTAGTGCGCTTTACACTTTAACATCAAAGAAACCTTCTTCTTCACCACTTACCGGTCACAACAGGCAAAAGCCGGATACCTGCACATGGAGGTGTTTTTATGCATGCCTTTTCCCTTTCCCAGCATGCTGCTCACTTCCTCTCTTCCCAGCATGCATTGTTTCTCTCTGTTTGGACGCATGTTCTTTATTCACTGTTATACTCTTTTCCCCAATCCAAGATGGTGGTGTTTCTACTTCCTGTTTCCTACTTCCTGTATAGGGGTATATAAGGGGAATTCAGCTGCTTACTCATTGCGTTGCAACACTCCTTTGGTGGTAGTCACGCTACGGCTGGTTTCCTCTTTTGGATCCAGTATTTCCTGACCTGTCTTGGTCTCCAGTTTTCCTGTACTCTCGGATCTTCAGTTCTAACGCCCTTGTGTCCTCCTTCCGTTTCAGGGACTTCCTGTTGGAGGTTTTTTACCCTTTTGGGGTTTTTCCTCTGGGACTCCTTCTGGAGGGCACGGACTGTAGTGGCTTGCTATTGTCAAACAGCACCGTGGCTACCGGAAGGGGTCGCCCCTACCTCGGCCAGAGCAGAACCTGCCGGAATCGGGGTCGTTCCCCAACCCTCATCAACTTGGATGGTAAGCCCAGTGTAAACCGTGACAGATTGCAACGCCCAAAAATCCAGTTGCAGTCCGGAACCATGGATAATCCAGTGGCAAATACGGAACCCACCAGCCAGACCCTGCTCATGACTATACAACAACAGACTCAAGAACTCCAACAGCTACGTACTGAAAACACCATCTATCGACAAGCCTTTGCATCCAGGACCACTGATGTCCCCTCAGTATCTGCCACTACACCTCGTTTCTCCGGGGATCCTAACAAATTGAGAGAATTCCTGGATGCCTTGACGGTTTATTTTGCCTTTCGCCCCTCGCAATTTGTGCAAGACAAGACCAAGGTGGAGTATTTGATTAGTGCCTTATCGGGGCCAGCCTTGGCTTGGGCCACTCCTTTAGTGACAAGAAATGACCCCTGCCTGTCTAATTATTCCACCTTTGTCACTACCTTTAAACAGATGTTTGAGCGCCCTGGACTCGAGTCTTCAGCAGAAGAAGCTCTTTGTGATATCCAACAAGGAAATCAAGATGTATTACAATACATCACCCGTTTCAGACAATTAGGAGCAGAAACATCCTGGGTGGAACGTACCTTGGTGACACTGTTCCGCAGAGGTCTCAGAGAGACATTAAGGGCGAACTGGTGCACTCTGCTAGAATAGAGAACCTTAAAGGATTGATGGATCAGACTCTGATGATAGAATATCGGTTAAATGAACGAAGAATGGAGAAAAAGAAGAGTTGTTTGCCATCACACTCAGTGATGTCTCGCACCTTCCCTCATCGTACCGAAGAAGTCCGTCCTGAACCTAAGGGGGCTACCGAGAAAGAGCCAATGCAAATTGATACGGCTCGAGGACCTTTATCAGCTAGTGAAAGAGAACACAGACGAAGGAAGGGACTTTGTATTGCGGTGCAGCTGGTCATCTAATTCGCACCTGCCCCATTCATCCAACCAAGCCTTTGGGAAACGCCAACTCCCGTCCTCCGTGAGAAGGGTGAGGACGGGATATCGTGAAATACCTTCCATTTGTTCTTCCAGGGAGGAAGGAACTGCTCTTTTTCTTTTACCAGTTATCCTTCACTTAACTGATGGCCGGGAAGAAAGAACCCTAGCTTTATTGGACTGCGGAGCCAGTGGCATCTATTTAGATGAAACATGGGCCAAAGAACGACAGATACCACAAGTACCTAAGGAAGTACCAGAACAAGTCCACACGGTGGATGGATCACTCTTGGCCTCAGGACTTGTACAATATACCACCCCTACTTTCTGTCTACAGTTTGGGAAACACCAAGAAAATCTTTCGTTTGATTTAATTTCATCACCACACCACACCACGTCATGTTCCTGGGAATTCCATGGCTCACACGGCACAACCCTTACATCAACTGGGAAACAAGAACTACTTCTTTATCCTCTCACTTTTGCCAACATCACTGCTACCTAGCAGGGGATTATTGGTCCCCAAAAGGTCTCTTAGCAGCACCCCCTAAGGTGGGATGCTCTATTAACGTCCTACAGGGAGTTCCCAGGCATTATCATGAATATGCCGATGTATTCCAGAAGCCAGAAAAACCTGAACTGCCACCCCATAGAGAATACGATTGCGCCATTCCTTTAGAACCAGATACAGTGGTTCCTTTCGGGCGAATGTACTCTCTAACAGAACCTGAGAAGCAGATTCTTAAGGAATACCTTGATGAGAACCTACAGAGCGGGTTGATTGCTCCCTCCTCTTCACCTGGAGGGGGCTCCTCTCTTCTTCGTGCCTAAGACGACGAAAGATTTGTGTCCCTGTATTGATTTCAGAGGATTAACCAAGATCACTATTAAGGATCGGTACCCGCTACCCCTCATTAAGGACATCCTAGAAGCAGTCAGAGGGGCGAAGAGATTCATCAAGCTGGATCTCAGAGGAGCCTACCATCTTTTAAGGATCAAAGAAGGTGATGAGTGGAAGACCGCTTTTAGAACACCTTTTGGTCACTACGAATATCGAGTAATGCCCTTCGGACTCACCAATGCCCCTTCCATCTTTCAAAGGTTCATGGATTCTATCTTTTCCGATCTTTTGCAACAAACAGTGGTGGTTTATCTTGACGACATTTTAATCTTTTCTGTCCACCCAGAGGAACACTCTAAGCATGTTCGCCAAGTTCTAGAGAGACTCCAACACCATTTATTCTGCAAACCCGAAAAGTGCGAGTTTGATCAGACAGAAGTAAAATACTTGAGATATTGCATTAACCAAACTGGAGTCGCCATGGATTCAGACAAGGTGCAAGCTATATTGGATTGGCCATCTCCTTCTTCCATCAAGGAGACTCAGGGGGTCATTCTGACTTTGGCGGGCGGCGGAGGCCGCCCGCCAAAGTAACCCCGTCGGAAGACCGCTCCGCGGTCAAGAGACTGCGGGGGTCATTCCGACTTTCCCGCTGGGCCGGCGGGCGACCGCCAAAAGGGCGCCCTCCGGCCCAGCGGGAAAGACCCTGCAACAAGGAAGCCGGCTCCGAATGGAGCCGGCGGAGTTGCAGGGGTGCGACGGGTGCAGTGGCACCCGTCACGATTTTCACTGTCTGCAAAGCAGACAGTGAAAATCCTGCTGGGGTCCTGTTAGGGGGCCCCACGACACCCGTTCCCGCCATCCTGTTTCTGGCGGTGAAAACCGCCAGAAACAGGCTGGCGGGAAGGGGGTTGGAATCCCCATGGCGGCGCTGTTTGGAGGATTCCCCCAGCCGGGGGAAATCCGTCGGGAAACCGCCGGACCCGGCTGGGAGACCGAATGCCATATGAAGCACCGCCAGCCTGTTGGCGGTGCTTCCGGCATCCTCCACCCTGTCGGTCATAGACCGACAGGGTTGGAATGAGGCCCTCAGTGTTTTTTGGGATTAGCCAATTTCTATCGACAATTTATAGCAGATTTTGCCCAGAGAACCAGCTACATTACTCAAACCCTTAAAAAAGACCATCTAAAGAAGGGCTTTTGTTGGACACAAGACGCAGAGTTAGCCTTTCGAGACTTAAAGAAAGCCTTTATTCAAGCCCCCATTCTACGACATCCAGACACCAGCAAACAATTCATTGTTGTCGCAGACGCATCCGAAAGAGCCATTGGGGCTGCCTTACTGCAGAGACAAGACGATGATTTAGAGCATCCTGTTTTCTACCTGTCACACATTTTATCCGATTCAGAACAGAACTATCCTGTGCTAGAATGTGAATTACTCGCCTTAAAGACCGCATGCACAGAATGGAGACACTTTCTGATGGGCTTGAAAGAACCCTTTGAAGCCCGGACAGACCACAGAAATCTACAGTGCTTAAGAAACTTTCAGTGTCAGAATAGCCGGCAGCCTCGATGGGCTTTCTTTTTCAGCCAATATGACTTTTATATCACATACATCCCTGGTTCTCAGAACATCCTGGCGGATGCCTTATCCCAACGTTACCCTGAGTGCAGCGATTCTCCTGTACAGAACCTATTTGACAATAACAAGATCATTGGTTTAGTACAGACTTTTTTAGACCAAGTCAAGTCCGAATATGCCCGTCTAGAAGATACAGAGCTGAATAAGTTGCGTCCGCAACTTCATATAGATCAAGGGTATTATTATCATGATAAGGCCCTGTTCTTACCCACTAAACTAGTACAGACTGAAGCCTTACATATGTGGCATGATTCCCCCATCGCAAGTCATCGAGGAATGAAAGCTACCCAAGAACTTCTGCTTCGCACCTTCTGGTGGCCAACTCACAAGACAGATACTGAAGAATATGTATCATCCTGTCCTATATGTGCTCAAGCCAAGACACCCCGTACTAAACCAGTAGGATTACTTCGCCCACTACCAGTTCCCCCAGGTCCATGGCACACTATCTCCACAGATTTCATGTGCTCATTACCCTCTTCAATGGGAAATCACGTAATAATGGTAACCGTGGACTCCTTCACTAAGGTGGCTCACTTCACGGCCTTTCAGAAAGTTACCAACGGCAAAAGAATTAGGTCAAATCTTTACACAAGAAATCTTTCGACTTCATGGATTACCTCAGGTCATTATATCGGATAGGGGTCCTCAATATATCTCCCGATTCTGGAAACAATTCTGTAAGACCTTGGGAATCGAAGTGGCCTTATCATCAGGGTTCCATCCTCAAACTAACGGGCAGATGGAACGACTCAATCAAGGCCTCGAACAATATTTACGTAGCTTCTGCAATGCTACGCAGAGTAATTGGGCTACCTATTTACCACTTGCAGAATTCTCCTACAACAACTCAATGCACAGCGCCTCGAAAGTCTCCCCTTTCTATGGCTCCTACGGTTTCCATCCTAAGGCCTTTCCAACTCCCCTGAAAGATACTTCCAATCTTCCTGCCATCTCATCCTATGTTCGACAGCTACGGGGTGTCCAACGTGTTATCCATTCCAACCTTGTGGCCAATAAGTCACGCATGAAAAAGATAGCTGATAAGAGACGTTGTGTGGCTCCTCACTATCAGGTCCATGATAAAGTTTGGCTCTCCTCTAGATTCCTGCCTCTCCGACTTACTCAGAAAAAATTCAAACCCCGTTTTTATGGTCCCTTCCTGATTCTCCAAAAGATTAAACCAGTGTCTGTGCGTCTTCGCCTGCCCCAGACTTGGAAGATACACCCTGTATTACATGTCTCTCAACTTAAACCGTACCTACCTGATCCTTTTCACTCCCCCTCTGTTGATTGATAATGTGCCCGAGTACGAGGTTCAGGAAATCTGTGACTCTCGGTTTTTCCATGGACGCCTCCAATATCTTATTCACTGGAAAGTGTTCCTGGGAGGATGCCCCTCGTTTGGTCCGTCACTTTTTTCGGGTTTTCCCTCACAAACCTGGGGCCTCAGGGGGGGGTGGGGTGGGGACCTACTGTCACGCCGCGGCCGCAAGCTCGGGCCGCCACGGCGCAGCATTTGGGGAACACCGCGGCTTGAATGCAAGCCGCAGGGGAAGCCGCAGCTTGCAGACAGGCCTCGGGAGAAGCCGCGAGTCTGGCCAGGGGTCGCGGCACTCGCCGCGCCCCCTTCTTTCGTTTCTGCCGCAAGGGCAGACACGGCAGGAGTTGAGACCCCGAGTGGGTCTCAGACCTGCCGCGCATAGCGCATTTAGTGCGCTTTACACTTTAACATCAAAGAAACCTTCTTCTTCACCACTTACCGGTCACAACAGGCAAAAGCCGGATATCTACACATGGTGTTTTTATGCATACCTTTTCCCTTTCCCAGCATGCTGCTCACTTCCTCTCTTCCCAGCATGCATTGTTTCTCTCTGTTTGGACGCATGTTCTTTATTCACTGTTATACTCTTTCCCCCAATCCAAGATGGTGGTGTTTCTACTTCCTGTTTCCTACTTCCTGTATAGGGGTATATAAGGGGAATTCAGCTGCTTACTCATTGCGTTGCAACACTCCTTTGGTGGTAGTCACGCTACGGCTGGTTTCCTCTTTTGGATCCAGTATTTCCTGACCTGTCTTCGTCTCCAGTTTTCCTGTACTCTCGGATCTTCAGTTCTAACGCCCTTGTGTCCTCCTTCCGTTTCAGGGACTTCCTGTTGGAGGTTTTTTACCCTTTTGTGGTTTTTCCTCTGGGACTCCTTCTGGAGGGCACGGACTGTAGTGGCTTGCTATTGTCAAACAGCACCGTGGCTACCGGAAGGGGTCGCCCCTACCTCGGCCAGAGCAGAACCTGCCGGAATCGGGGTCGTTCCCCAACCCTCATCAACTTGGATGGTAAGCCCAGTGTAAACCGTGACACATTTAGGCGATCCGATTGGCATTAAAAGCCTTTATTCCTTTGATCAAGGGAAGGCTGGTACAATTGTTCAGACAACACAACTGCCAAGTGATACTGCAGGAAACATGGCAGGACAGGGTTGTGGACCCTGTGTCAAGAGGCTCTAAGCCTTTGGATATGTCTGGAACATCAGGGCATTTTCCTGGTGGGTCAACACCTGGTGGGCTTTCTGAACACTAGGGTGGACAAACTCAGCCCAAGATGCTTGCCAGATCCTGAATGGAGCCTCCACCTGGAGGTGGTTCAAGGTCTCTTTCAGCAGTGGGGTGAGCCTGGGTTAGAGCTGTTCTTTACCACTGAGAATGCACACAGTCAGCAGTTGTGCATGCTGAAGTTTCCAAGGTGGCTCTCGCTCGGGAACACTTTTCATATTGAGTGGAGCTCCAGCCTCCTGGATACCTTTCCGCCAATACCACTCCTGCCCAGATTTTTCAAGAAGATCGGGACGATTGGCCCCAAGTCATTCTTGTGGCTGCGGATTGGGCACAGAAATTCTGGTATCCCAAGCTGTTGAGCATGGCCATCGGTCTTCTGGTCAGGTTGCCTCTTCAGGAGGAGGCCTGTCTCTGCAACATGGCAGGGTCCTGCACCTGAACCTGCTCATCCTCCACCTCCATGCATGGAGATTGAGCAGCAGTGGTTGACAGCTTTCAACTTTCCTTCCGAAGTCTGATGTCATCCTGGCAGTTATATGTCCCTCCACAAAGACTGTATACGCCTGCTGTTGGGAAAGGTTAGTATCATGGGGTGCCTCTCATAGCTGCAACCCCTTACCTGTACCACTTTCACAAGTTATTTTGTTTGCACTGTCTTTGACCCAGCAGGGCTCTGCTTTGGGCACAGTTAAAGGTTACCTGTCTGCCAGCTCAGCATTTTTGCGGTTGTCAGACCAACCCACTCTTTTTAAGTCACTGTTTATGGCTAGGTTCCTTAAAAGCCTGCAACATATGCCTAAGTAGGACCTCAACCGGGTCCCTACTTTTCTCATGTGTGCACCATTCGAGCATGTACACAATTGCCCTCTTAGGCTGCTGACCATCAAAACTTGCTTTTTGGTGACCATAACATCAGCCAGGAACGTCAGCAAACTACTAAGCGCTCTCAGCGCACCCTCCTTATATTACCTTTTAATCAGACCAACTGGTCCCCCAGACACATGCCATCTTCCTTCCAGAGGATGTCATTTATTCCCATCTAGGCCAAAACAACATCCTGCCTACCTTCTTTGCTCCACCTCATCCCTCCAAAGAAGGAGAGGCTCTACCGCCTGAACCCAAAAAGAGCGAACAAGAGCGATGCTGATGGATGATCAACTCTACTCTTCGTTGGTTATGTGGGAGCAAAGAAAGGGAAAGCTGTACAGAAAAGAACCATCTCATGATGGATTGTCCTGTGTATTAAGATCTGCTATGCACTGGTCAAGAAACAGGGCTCATCGTACCAGATCAAGGCTGCAACCACTGCGTTAGTGCCAGCATTTCTTTCCTAGATATCTGTCAGGCAGCAAAGTGGGAATCCCTGCACATGTTTACAAAACATTACTTCCTGGACATCCAGGTCTGTTGTGATGGGCACTTTCTCGTTAGGGCTTACAGGATTTTTTGTTGAATCTGATGCACAGACCCATTGTCTGTCCCCTCCCTGCCCCTGGGGCCTCGGGACGAGCTGAACTTATTGCTACCAAAGAGTGTGGAGTAGCGAGGGAGTGTTGGGCTTACTCGAGGCACCACAGGGTGGTGTTAGTGCACCCCCCCTCCGAAGCCCTACAGCACCTTTGCCTGAGGGTGCTGCCTAGTGGGTCGCCACTGTCTAGGCAACAGCCACACCCCCTTTCTGGATCCTGGTGGGAGTACGGGAACACTACCTTACCCTGGGTGAGGCCTATTGGCCATCTCAGTCTCTGGAGTGACTAAGGCCCTTATTATACCATTAGCGGTATTGACCGCCAACTGCCGCCAAACCACTGTTGCCGCGACCACCTACCGTCCGCCATATTATGACCGTAGCCGGTATTCTGCCAGAAGGATGGCAGAATTCTGGCTGCGGCCATGGTGGCGGATGGCGGTAAGGTGGCGCTGCTGCCAGCAGCAGCGCCACGCCAGTAGACTGCCGCAGACCGTATCATGACACATGATACGGCCTGGCGGGCTGTTGCTGGCAGCATCACCCCATCCTGTCTCCTGCTGGAGGACCCACTCACAAAAGGTAAGTCGGGTGCTCCGACAGGGGAGGGAAGGAGGGAGGGTGGAGCTGTTGTGTGTGGGTGTATGTTTGTGTGTGGATGCATGCGGGTGTGTGGCGTGTGAAATGCATTTGTGCATGCATGGTTGTGAGTGTGCGTTTATGTTGTGTTGTCTGAATGCGTTGGTGCGTATATGTATGTCAGTGTGTGTGGATGTGTGTGTGAATGGATGTATGCATGCGTTGGTGAATGTGGGTATGAGTGTGTGTGTACATGTGTATGATGGTGCGTGAATGTGCGTGTATGTCATGGGAGGTCTGGAGTTGGAGGGGAGGGCGGGGGAGGTTTCTGGGGAGGGGGCGGGGGAGACCCCTATCAGTGACAGGGAAGGGGTTCCCTGTCAGTGATAGTGCCTACCACCATGGTTTTCATGGCGGTAAGGAAGCCACGAAAACCATGGTGGTAGGAGGGGTAGTAATCCCGCGGGTGGGACAGTGACGGACGCAAGGCTGGAGACTGAAGTCTCCAGCCCGGCGGCTGTTACCACCCTGGCAGACAGAGTGGTACATTGGCGGTTTGGCGTGAGCCAATGTCATATTTTGGAGAAGAGTACTGCCAGCCTGTTGGCAGTACTCTTCTCCAAAATACCACCGTCTGCCAGGGTCATAATGAGGGCCTAAGTCTGCTACGGCTTGTGCCAGCACCCCCTGACATACTGGCAGGGGTCTTCTCATGCAAACACGTGCTGTGGCATTGTCCTTGCATGAGGTTGCACGGGAACGCCAGCTTACTGTGAATGCGCCTTCAACGATTGCGATAACCACTCGCCAGGTTGGAACTGATCAAAGAGATGCCTCATGGGCGGTGGTAGTCATACCATCGCGGGCAACCTGGACGACGAGGAGAGCTCCGGAAGCACCTGTAGAAGAAGTGGAAATGGTGAAACCTTACATGGAGGTATGACCTTGACTCTCCTTGAAGGCCCTTGAGCAGGCCCACGTGTGGAAGTTTAGAACAGGAGGCTCCGAAGGGATGGTGAAAGCTGCCTAGTACTCCTGGCAGCTTGAGTAGGCTGACAGTTGGAGGGTGGGGGACCGCTCCCCCTGGAGTACAGTGGGCAAGGACAAGAAGGCACGCTCAAACCCAGCGAACACCACACAATATACCACACTGCATGGTGCCAATTGATAAGGGGGGTGTGCCAACGGGTGATGCAGGGCCCTGCCAGGCGGAACTGTTGGCTGCAATTCAAGGTTCCAGAACTACATTGGAACATAAAATAGAGACTCTGTCGATTGATGTTAACTTGTTGCGGGCAGACCTGCCGGAAGTAGCGGATAAAATGTTGACAGCAAAAGGTAACATAGCGGACCTGCAGAGGAAGGTGGTAACCCTGAAGTATCAACTGGCACAGATGACGATGACTACAGAAGACCTGAAACGGCGAGCAGGGGATGCAGAAGGCCATTCCCGGCACAGTAATGTCTGAGTCCCGGGTTTTCCAGAGAGCCGAGGTTGGCTTATCCTAAAAATTCCTGGAAAACTGGGTGCGCATTGAACTCAATCCTCCCGGGCCTCTCCAACTTCTTTGTGGTGGAGAGAGCCAAGAGAGCACTGGTGCCACTGCTGCTAGGGACCTCCCCGAGAGCCATCATTGCCAAAATTCTCAACTATAGTGATAGAGACTGTAGCCTGCGTGCGGTTTGCGAGTGACCGATCCTGCTCTTCGGCAGCAGCAAGATTACTATATACTCAGACTACACCAAACAGATGCAAGAACAACGCAAGTCCTTTCTCGGCAATAAACAGAAATTTATGGCACTCCAGCTTCAGTACATGTTACTGTACCTGGCAAAACTGAAGGTTCTGGCACAAGGAAAAGGGCTCTTCTTTGACAATCCAGAGGTATGGTAATGGCTGGAGATCCAGGGGGAAGAAACATCGCCAAAAATATACCTGGGGCACCCGACCTGGGAGAGTTTATTGCAGTCGCAATCGGGCCGAATAGGATCCCAATACCACCCCCTGGGAGACCAGAGGGTTACAGTTCGTGAAGAAAGCACCATACAGCTCAGCGCAGTGGAGACCTGTAGGATGGCGCAGAATGTATATATGCTGCAGCGCCCGACAGAACTGTAGGCAGGGCCTGAGCCCAACACTGACCCCCGTGCAAGTAGATCGAAGCCGTTCGGAAACATGGGCGTTGGAGAGAGAAACAAAGCAGGGTTGCCCCCGTCACCCCTCCTTTTTGCATTAGCGATAGAACCCCTCACGATCTGGGCACATCGGGTTTTGTGGGACTGGGGCATAAAGCTGGGGAACACCCAACACATCCTATCTCTCTTTGCGACGATGCACTTCTTTACGTTGCCACCCCCGCGTAGCGCTGCCTATACTCTTCAAACTCTTAGACGAGTTTGGGGACTTTTCTGGTCTCCATCTCAATCATAATAAGTCCTTGCTTTTTCCACTGGCAGTGGTGGTCCCTATGCCACTAGATCACCTTCCGAACCTGGGCCTGTGTTGGGAACGGGCGCACTTTCGATATCTGGGGATACAAGTAGCCCACACGGAGACCCATCAGCTATGCTTTACAATGGACAGGGTCGTTGAAGCCCTCCGGAAGTCGGTGGCCTTTTGGAATACATTGCTGCTATTTAGAGATACAGGTGGCCCACACTGAGACCCAGCAGCTATGCTTTAATATGGACAGTGGTTGATGCTATACAGAAGTCGGTGGCCTTTTGGAATACATTTCCGCTATTTAGATATCTAGGGATACAGGTGGCCCACACTGAGACCCAGCAGCTATGCTTTAATATGGACAGTCGTTGATGCCATACAGAAGTCAGTGGCCTTTTGGAACACATTGCCGCTGTCACTAATGGGCAGATTGACAGTATCCAAAATGGTGATGATACCGCGATGATTGTATATATTGCAGAATTTGCTCTGCCCCATTTCCCGTAAGGTCTTTAAATAGCTAAACTCTGTACTTACAGCATTGTTGTGGGCGAGCCGCCACAGTAGATTAGCCCTGAACATGTTAAACTGACAATACGAGGAATTGGGTTTGGAGTTGCTAAGACTTGATCTGTGCTACTACATAACACATCTACAACATGCAGCCCAGTGGATGTACGGAGGGGTTAATTGGGAGGAGCGTCTACTGGCAGGATTGGTGATCGTGGACCACCTGCCAGTGGTGCAAATGGAGGTCACGGCGTAGCTAGAGACCTCCCTAGCGTTGTTGGTCAGAAGGTGCACATGTGGCAGAGCTATGTTGAGTTGGTTTTGCGGCACGCCCCCTTCCATCGTGAACTTCCCTCTCTTGAGGGACAGCGGGGTGTGCACTGTTGGGGGACCTGTATCCAGGTGAGTTTTTACATCACATTTGAACAAGCCTGTAGAGACTTACTCTAGGTCCGAGACATTTCCTCCATCACGTGGGACTGGCAGAGGTGGCCAGATTGACATGGCCAACATTCCCTGCTGAACCCCAGTCCATGCATATGCTGGACATTTTGTTGTCCTGCGCATTGGTTGACATCTGATCACACATCTCTATATGGCAATGAGAATGGACGCAGTTGGTCCACTGCATGGGAATCGGAAGGGACCTGAACGCTCCATTAGATGACTGTACATGGACTGGTATCTGCGCACACACTGTCTTGCAACGCTCGCTTTAAGATGGTGCCTTACAGCTTCCTTCATAGGACATATATGACTCCTAAGAGTCTTCATCGTATATCCCCACCTGATCGGACAGTTGCCTGCGATGCAACGCCAGCAGGGCGGACTTCATGCACCTGGCATGGAGGTGCCGGATATTGCAGGACTTCTGGACACAGGTAGTGAGGGACCTCCAGCGGGCCATGCACCTGTGAATAGACAATACGCCATTACATTGTTTCCTGGGATATGTTAAGAAATCGAAGGGTCGTAAGATGACCTACACATTTCTGCAACTGGTGCTAGCTCTGGCCAGGCATAGAGTGGCCATTACGTGGATAGGTCAGCGTGCCCCTGAGTTGAACAGCGGCATAAGAAGGTACAAGAGTGGGCACTGGCTGAGGAGGTGCACATGAAACTGCGTTCACGTGATGACAAACTGGAAGGATGATATCCAGGTGTGTAGGAATGTGTGCGACACCCTTTTAAACCTGTGCGAGGACACAGAGTCCGCTGACAGCCATGACTCAATTCCAGGTGGGGGAGGTTTACCTGCAGTAATGCTAGGGTGTTCGTGCTGCATGTTTGTTGTGTGGCATGGCAGTTTGGAGAGATGCAGGAAGTCTTCCCGAGCATTAGTCACCTGAACGGGAGTTCTTTCTGTCAAGACCCATCGTGTATTGTTTTTAATGTTGCCAGTTCTGCTGTCTGTTGTTCATTAAAACTGGAAAATAGCGTTTTTTTTCTTTTTTTATATTTTTATATTAAAAAAAAAAAGTCTGCTTCTTGCAGTGGTCTGTGAAGGAGGGAAGGAGTCCGTGATAAATGCTAGATTAGGCAAAATGCCTATCGAGGAGAGTGGGAGTACAGCCATGTGTTCCACTATATGCCTAATTGTCACAGTAACCTATGCAGGGGGCACAGTGATGAATCCCATGTGTTTCATTATATTTTTCCTTGTTACAGTGGCCTGTGGTGGAGGGAGGGAGTACAGCGATGCACCTCGTGTGCCGCTCCATATGCACATTCTGCAGTGGCCTATGGAGGAGAGAGGGAGGACAGATGCATCCTATGTGTTCTGCTTCACATCTACTTCCAACATTGATTCTCCAAGAAAGAACAGATGCACTGTGATGCATCTAATGTTGCATTACATTTCTACCTCCTACAGTGGTCTATGAAGGTGAGCAGGAACTCAGCGAAGCATTTTCTGTTTTGCACTCCAAATCTACGTCCTAAAATGGTCGATCAGTGAGGGAGGGAGCACAGCAATGTATCCCTTATGTTCTGCTTCATGTCTACTTCCTGCACTGGTCGATGGAGGAAGGAGGGGCAGACAGCAATACCTCCCATGTCTTCCTTTCCATGTCTATGCACTGCAGTATTCCATGGAAGGAGCAGAGACACCCCGAGACATCATGTGTTCTGCGGCTTCCTCCTGCCGTAGTCTGTGGAGAAGGAGCAAAGTCACAGCAATAGCTCTCATGTCTGGTGCTTCATGTTTCCATTCTGCAGTAATCATTCAAGAAAGGAGGAATGCACAGCCACCCATCCCATGAGTTCCACTCTGTGTACTTGCTATAGCGGTCTGTGGAGAAGGGAGGTACAATAATTCCTCCCATGTCTGCATCCTTCAGTGGTTTGTGGTGGCACAAGAAGCAAAGCAGTTGTGTCTGTTCAGAACTAGCTGACTATTGGGTAGAATACATCAAGTTATAAAGCACAAACCTGTTACTGTCAGTGTCATGAAGCAGAGGGGCTTATGCCCCAAATACTAACTGACCTGCAGGCCTCTCTTCATCTGCACATCTCCCATCAAGCACGGAGGGTTGTGTTCATGTTCAGTCTCCAGTCTGCAGGACTGCATAGTCAGTCGATCTCGAATGAGTGGTCTATATTGCCAGTACCACTCAGCGTGTCTGTATTCTGCAGTCTTTGTTCGAAGAACTAAGAGCCATTTGCTAAAAAATCAGAATATAGCCTACCCTTCTGTGTAATAACCTCCATCTCTGAGTAAAGCCTGCCATGGTTGTCAATAACCTCCGGTCTGTGGGTGTGGTTTGTGCTACTGTGTAATAGATTCGAGGCCTCAGAGTGTTGCTTACTGCTGTATTTAATAAACTACTTTTCTGTGGATTCAGCATGCCTTCCTGTAAACTCTTCCTTTTAACAAACAATCATCATGAGCTGGGGCCGAAATAGTCATTTCAGCTCCCTCTCTCCTCTCACTGCAGAATCTGAACTTCACTGGGTTCCGGAAGATCCTGAAGAAACATGACAAGATTCTGGACACTCCACGGGGTGCTGACTGGCGTGTTGCCCACGTAGAGGTGGCACCTTTCTACACTTGCAAGAAAATCAACCAACTGATATCTGAAACAGAGGTATGTAGCACTCACTGATACTTTGTCAAAGACAAAGACCTGGTACACTTTAAACAATTTGAAGAAAATTGATATTCATTTTTTCCCAGCTTACCAGGTTAGTACATCAAATGTATGCAGAGCTTCACTAGAGCTAATCTTAAATGAAGAGGCAATTGGTGAGATTATAATTAAACACTGGATTGTCCTTTACAGTTTATATTTTATTGATAGATTAACCAGGCAAAGTATTGCAGACTTTTACGTAGTTGGCCACCCTTACAGGGAGTCTCTATACTACATTTCTACACAAATTACTTAACTGTATATTAAACACCTGGAAGATCAGTGTTCGAACCTGTTTGGAAGCCGTAGGGGCATGCACAGGTTAGTAGGCCTCACTCGAGGTGATTGAGTCCATTTGCATCTAATGTCCCAGTGCCGATCAAGCAGGACCATGGAAACTGAGTACCCATTACACCCTTTTAGCATTTGACACTTAAGGTAGTGCGATGAGCAGACCTTGGCTTTCTCAGGGAGGTGGTGTGGGATGAGAGACTCTGAACTCTCGGCGTTGCTTTATATAGGAAAGAGTACGCTTATCTATATCCATTTCAGTACTACACTCAATGTTAGCAATACCGGAAAATCTGCATCCTTACTGGGAAATTAGACCTACAGTTCACCACAGTGATGGAGTGATAAAGGTCCTGTCTATATCTAAGCCTATAGGGGCTGTTGTTAATGTTCTCTTCTGCCTAACTTTGTCTTCCTCTAACAGCGGAATGTGCATAATGTATCAGTTGTAACCTACTTCAATGCCCAGTTTGTAGGGTCATGCTGGGACATATATCTCCTCGGTGCTTGTGAGAGCAAGGCCGTTCCTTTCCACCAAGCCCCACCTCCTCTCCAGGCTCCACCATCTGTTGTGGCACTATGCGGAGTATCTTCTAATCATTGGTGGTCACAGTGAGGAGCCGTTGCAGTTTTTGAACCGGTTGCCACTGGCCCAGCTGAAATTCCCCAGCCCAAACAAGATGAACCCACCCCAGATTCCTTGTGGAAACAGAGACTTTCTTCCACAGCTGAAGTGGGATGGTGCACTATCGGTGTCCCTGGAGCCCGCGATCCTGGCTCTCCTTGTCACAATTCTGACAAGGGGGCAAAGCTCATGTGGACCACCGTCATGGCACTGTACACGTTCTCAGAAGAGAGAGGGCACCGCATGCGAGAGAGTTGTAGTGGTATTTGTTTCCATTGCGTCCATATTCTCAGTTTGTGTTCTATGTTTTTTTTTTTTCCCCATCAGACCGTTGTGACCAATGACCTTGAAGATGGAGACAGGCAGAAGGCAATGAAACGATTGCGGGTGCCTCCCCTAGGTGCAGCACAGGTGAGAATGTGTATTATCTTGTGATGTAGCATAAGAGACCAGTCATGCCCCGTGGAATGGTATATGCAAGAGCTTTTTATGCGTTGTTTTTAGTGCTGTAAGAGGTAATGATCACCTTGTGGAACAGTGCAGGTGTCCAAGTTTCACCTTGTGAGCAGTAAGAGACCGGTCATTCTTTACAACTTATGGACAGATGAAGGCTACCTATTCTTTATGAGGAAGTGCAGGTCATACGCCATTGCACTTGGTGTTACAGCATATGAGGTCATTCCAGGTTCTACCTACTGCTCAGGCAACCATTCAGACAAGACACTCCACCAAAAAAGTATGAGCCCACACCTTCTGTCACTTTTCTCTGTTAATGTGATGTAAGGCGAGGGCTGTTAATACTGCACACCACCCTACAAACGTCATGGGACTAATCACAAGCCAGGTTTGCCTGACTGCTCCCAACCCCCCTCATAACCTCTTCCCCCATCTCAAACATTTAAATTCTCCACCCCAGAGATATCACCACACAACAGATGGAGCAATGGCTCACCTGGCAGTAGAACCGCACAAAGACACTTCATGTATTCTGTTGCCCCTAATGACTGAATAATATCTCAAACTAGCATAAGTCTGTTATAACCACACCACAGAACCAACCCTTTGATACTGACATGCACACCACCATTCACACAGACTTTCCAATCATATTTTTATTAATTGAGAGAAAGTTGCAACACCAAAGTCCCGTGGAGACTTCCATAGATATAATCAACAAAGTGCAGATAATGGCTGTTGTACCTTGAACACTTGGAGATCAAATGGGAATTAGCTGCTCCTCAAAAGATGCAGACAAAAGTTTGCAAAATCACTTATATTGTTAACAGGGATTAAAGTTTACTAGTGTCTGATAGCACGAGGAAAATCTGATAGCAAAAGGCGATTCTAGTTACCAAAGGTCATAAGATAGAATAACACACTGCAATCAAAGAAACGGGTTGAAGAGACCGAGGGAAAGGGAGAGAGATACTCTTCCTCCATTCAGCCAGTGGCACAGATGTACGTACACACACACACCCACGCCTCTCCCCCAGATGTGCAGTCTGTCTCTCTTGGCCTCAGTGGGATGGCAGAAATTCACAATATTGAGACTGGTCCTTTGAAATATCTGCAGAAAAAATAGGGGGTCAGGAAACACATGGACAGCGATACACAATTTCTATAAAAGACCTGGATATAGCTAGGAAGAAAACATTATTTAATATGTTAAAAGGGATAGCTTCTGGTCTGCTACACGTTTAGAATAAGGGTGATAACATACAGACAAGCATTGATTTGGGACGTCATGAGACAGGTTTGCAATCGAAGCACTGTGAAGTAAGAAAACCTACCGCTGCAAAACCTCAAGCTGGGCCAGTAAGCAATATGTACTATAATCTGTGTATGACAATACATTGCACCTTATGGGCAGCCCAGGTAGAGGCAGCGCAGGTGTGGACATTACACCTTGTGAGCATCTCAGCTGCAAGGGCAGAGAACCCTGTATACAGTGCAGTTGGGTGATCATTGCACCTTTTTTTAAACATTATAGGTGAACGTTAGTAAAAACAAGGCGTTAACTGAGATGTCCTCTTGGTGTGTAGTGATTTGGTGCCCAGTGATTACGTGCAATGGTCAAGTCTCCAGTAATAAGTCCCCTCACACCTTATTGCTTATGGCCAGTGAGTACAGCCATATTTATTCATGTGCAGGAAGTGAGAACCCATGGGGGTTGCTCTTATGATCCCCCGTGATTGTTTTTGTGCAGTGAAGGAGTCTCTAGTGTGTGATTATGTGCAATGTGTGAAGCCCTATTCTCTCTTGAAAGTGGTGTTTAGGGATAGCTACTTTCTTTATGTACAATGAGGATATGAAGGAGTAGATCATAGCACTGACACATATATACTGCTAGAGGAAAATATCCATTCTATACTTAACTATAGTGCCTTAGTCAAAAGTCTACATGTTAGCATGCACATTATTGGCAGACAAAACATGTACGTTTACTATTCTAGTGTTCATGGGCGTATACATTTCTAGTTAACAGATTGTTAGGCATTGTTGACAGAGAGCTGTACAAGTGTCCATGTATTGTTGGTGTAGAGCATTCGTGCTAGAGTGTATGCAGGTTTGGTAATTATTATCTAGGGGTATATGTATTGTTAGCAAAGAATGCTTTTTAGCGCCTGTATTTTTTTTTGTTAATTCAGATGTGCTTCTCTGTTGTCAATCTGCTTTGTTGGTGTACATTTCTATTACTGCCTGTGTGAATGTGTTATTGAAGAGGCACCGCCTGATGTGTGTGTATATATGTTCGGTGGCATGTGTAGCTGCAGATACACATGCTGTGCACAGTCCGCCGTCTGGTGTTGGGCTCGGAGTGTTACAAGTTGTTTTTCTTAGGAGAAGTGTTTTCGAGTCACGAGACCGAGGGACTCCTCCCACTTCGGTTCCATTGCGCATGGGCGTCGACTCCATCTTAGATTGTTTTTTTCCCGCCATTGGGTTCGGACGTGTTCCTTTTCGCTCCGTGCTTCGGGTCGGAAAGTTAGTCAGAATCTTGGAAAAATTTGTCGGTATTGTTACGTTCGGTATCGGGGTAGTTAGAACAAATCGACACCGAATCTTGAAGAGCTCCGGTAGCCCTTCGGGGTAATTTCGATCCCCCGTCGGGGCCTGGTCAGCCCAACCGCTTACGACATCAAGACTGATGGAACAGACCCCGTTCCGATTCTGTCCTAAATGCCATAATAAATATCCTTATACGGATCAACATTTGGTCTGTAACTTGTGCCTGTCCCCAGAGCACAAGGAGGATACGTGCGAAGCCTGTCGCACGTTTCGGTCGAGGAAAACGCTCAGAGACCGAAGAGCCAGGAGATTACAGATGGCGTCCACGCCGACAGGACAACAACGGTTCGAGGAGGAAGAAGAAGAAACTTTCTCCATCCACTAGTCGGATTCCGAAGAACTCGACGTCGAAGAAACGTCAACCGTGAGTAAGACGTCGAAACAAAAAGCTCACGAAAAGACTGACAAAGCCCAGGGGACGGCACCGCCAACAGGCCATGGCTTAACCCGAAAAGTAGGTGACCGTCCATCGGCACCGAAAAAGGGCGAGCTGGTGTCGAAGTCATCCGACTCCGGTCGAGATACAGGCACGCAGCTGTCTCGGGCCCGAGAGAGTGTTGCAGAAAAGATTCGGCACCGAGACAGCGGCACCGAGGTTGGTCGGCACCGAGAGGGCACGACGCAGAAAAGAAAAAAGATTTTGTCGGAGCCGCAAAAATCAGTAGAAAAGGTTTCGGTGCCGAAACATCCGGCATCCGAACCGAGAATTAGTTCCTACTCAGAGGAACAAGGACTGTCCTCTCAAATGAAAAAACACAGATTTGAAGAGGAATTACAAACAATAGAGCCAGATCACACGCAAAGGCGGCTCTTTATTCAAAAAGATACAGGGAAGATCAGCACTCTTCCCCCAATCAAGATGAAAAGGAAACTTGCCTTCCAACAAGGAGACAAGCAACCACAAGCAAAGGTGGTAAAGAAAGTAACTCCACCACCTTCTCCACCACCATCAACTCATGCATCACCAGCGCAAACTCCACTATTAACACACTCACCAGCTCATACCACAATGAGCCAGGATGATCCAGATGCATGGGACCTCTACGACGCTCCAGTATCGGACAATAGCCCAGAGTCGTACCCAACTAAACCGTCACCACCTGAGGACAGTACATCATATGCACAGGTGGTCGCTAGGGCAGCCGAATTCCACAATGTATCACTACATTCAGAACCTATTGAGGATGACTTCCTCTTTAACACTCTGTCCTCCGCCCATAGCCATTATCAAAGCCTTCCCATGCTCCCAGGAATGCTAAGGCACTCGAAACAAATATTTCAGGAGCCAGTTAAAGGCAGAGCCATAACTCCAAGGGTGGAGAAAAAATATAAGGCACCACCCACAGAGCCTATATTTATTACAACACAACTGACACCGGACTCAGTAGTTGTGGGGGCAGCTCGTAAGAGAGCCAACTCGCATACATCAGGCGACGCAGCACCTCCGGACAAGGAGAGCCGCAAATTTGATGCAGCGGGAAAAAGGGTTGCAGCACAAGCAGCAAATCAGTGGCGTATCGCCAACTCGCAAGCACTCTTGGCGAGATACGACAGGGCTCATTGGGATGAAATGCAACATCTCATCGAACACCTACCCAAAGAGTTTAAAAAAAGAGCGCAACAGGTGGTGGAAGAGGGACAAAGTATCTCGAACAATCAGATACGGTCTTCCATGGATGCAGCGGATACAGCTGCAAGGACAATAAACACTGCAGTCACAATAAGAAGGCACGCATGGCTGCGCACATCTGGGTTCAAACCAGAAATACAACAGGATGTGCTCAATATGCCGTTTAATGAACAGCAATTGTTTGGGCCAGAGGTGGACACTGCCATTGAAAAACTAAAAAAGGACACCGATACGGCCAAAGCCATGGGCGCACTGTACTCCCCGCAGGACAGAGGCACATTTCGGAAGACACCTTTTAGGGGAGGTTTTCGAGGTCAACCCACAGAAACCAACACCTCACAAACAAGACCACCTACCTACCAGGGACAATATCAAAGGGGAGGTTTTCGGGGACAATACAGAGGAGGCCAATTCCCAAGAAATCGGGGAAAATTTCAAGGTCCCAAAACCCCTCAAAATAAACAGTGACTCACAAGTCACACAACCCCTTCACACAACACCAGTGGGGGGGAAGACTAAGCCAGTTCTACAAATCTTGGGAGGAAATAACAACAGACACTTGGGTCTTAGCAATTATCCAGCATGGTTATTGCATAGAATTTCTCCAATTCCCTCCAAACGTCCCACCGAAACCACACAATATGTCAAAACAGCATATAGATCTTCTAGGACTAGAAGTTCAAGCATTACTGCAAAAGGACGCAATAGAATTAGTACCAAGTCTACAGAAAAACACAGGAGTTTACTCACTGTACTTTCTAATACCAAAAAAGGACAAAACTCTGAGACCAATACTAGATCTCAGAACACTAAATACCTACATCAAATCAGACCACTTTCACATGGTCACATTACAAGACGTAATCCCACTGCTCAAACAGCAAGACTACATGACAACATTAGACCTAAAAGATGCGTATTTCCATATACCGATACATCCTTCACACAGGAAATACCTAAGGTTCGTATTCAAAGGAATACATTACCAATTCAAAGTGTTGCCATTCGGAATAACAACCGCGCCAAGAGTCTTTACAAAATGCCTAGCAGTAGTAGCTGCACATATCAGAAGGCAGCAAATACACGTGTTCCCTTACTTAGACGACTGGTTAATCAAAACCAACACGCTAACAAAGTGTTCATATCACACAAAGTATGTCATACAGACCCTTCACAAGCTGGGTTTCTCCATCAACTATGCAAAGTCACACCTTTTGCCGTGTCAAACACAGCAATACTTAGGAGCGACAATCAACACAACAGAAGGGATAGCCACTCCAAGTCCACAAAGGGTTCAAACATTTCACAAGGTAATACAGGCCATGTATCCAACACAAAAGATACAAGCAAAAATGGTATTAAAACTCCTAGGCATGATGTCTTCATGCATAGCCATTGTCCCAAACGCAAGGTTACACATGCGGCCCTTACAACAGTGCCTAGCATCACAATGGTCGCATGCACAGGGTCAACTTCTAGATCTGGTGTTGATAGACCGCCAAACATACATCTCGCTTCTATGGTGGAACAGTACAAATTTAAACAAAGGGCGGCCTTTCCAAGACCCAGTGCCACAATACGTCATAACAACAGATGCTTCCATGACAGGGTGGGGAGCACACCTCAATCAACACAGCATCCAAGGACAATGGGACATACATCAAAGGCAGTTTCAAATAAATCACCTAGAACTGTTAGCAGTATTTCTAGCGCTAAAAGCATTTCAGCCCATGATAACCCACAAATACATTCTTGTCAAAACAGACAACATGACAACAATGTATTATTTAAACAAACAGTGGGGGACACACTCAACACAGTTGTGTCTCCTAACACAAAAAATATGGCATTGGGCGATTCACAACCACATTCGCCTAATAGCTCAATTTATTCCAGGGATCCAAAACCAGCTAGCAGACAATCTCTCTCGGGATCACCAACAAATCCACAAATGGGAAATTCACCCCCAAATACTGAACACTTACTTTCAAATTTGGGGAGCACCCCAAATAGACCTATTTGCAACAGAAGAAAACTCAAAATGCCAAAACTTCGCATCCAGTTACCCACACCAGCGATCCCAAGGCAATGCTCTATGGATGAACTGGTCAGGGATATTTGCGTACGCTTTTCCCCCTCTCCCTCTCCTTCCATATCTAGTAAACAGATTGAGTCAAAACAAACTCAAACTCATACTAATAGCACCAACATGGGCAAGACAACCTTGGTACACAACACTACTAGACCTGTCAGTAGTACCTCATGTCAAGCTACCCAACAGACCAGATCTGTTAACACAACACAAACAACAGATCAGGCATCCAAACCCAGCATCGCTGAATCTAGCAATTTGACTCCTGAAATCCTAGAATTTGGACATTTAGACCTCACACAGGAATGTATGGAGGTCATAAAACAAGCAAGAAGACCTTCCACTAGACACTGCTATGCAAATAAATGGAAAAGATTTGTTTGTTACTGCCATAACAATCAAATTCAACCATTACACGCATCTCCAAAAGATGTAGTAGGATATTTACTACATTTGCAAAAATCAAATCTAGCTTTTTCTTCCATAAAGATACATCTCACCGCAATATCTGCTTACCTGCAGATTACTTACTCAACTTCACTATTCAGAATACCAGTCATTAAAGCGTTTATGGAAGGCCTAAAGAGAATTATACCACCAAGGACACCACCTGTTCCTTCATGGAACCTCAACATTGTCTTAACAAGACTCATGGGTCCACCTTTCGAGCCCATGCATTCTTGTGAAATGCAATACTTAACGTGGAAAGTTGCATTTCTCATTGCTATCACATCTCTAAGAAGAGTGAGTGAGATTCAGGCATTTACCATTCAAGAACCATTTATTCAAATACATAAAAATAAGATAGTTCTAAGAACAAATCCAAAATTCTTACCAAAGGTTGTCTCACCGTTCCACTTAAATCAAACAGTAGAATTACCAGTGTTCTTCCCACAGCCAGATTCCGTAGCTGAAAGAGCACTACATATATTAGACATCAAAAGAGCACTAATGTACTACATTGACAGAACAAAACTAATTAGAAAGACAAAACAACTATTTATTGCCTTACAAAAACCTCATACAGGAAATCCTATTTCAAAACAAGGCATTGCTAGATGGATAGTTAGATGCATTCAAACCTGCTATCTTAAAGCAAAGATAGAGCTGCCTATTACACCAAAGCCACACTCAACCAGAAAGAAAGGTGCTACCATGGCCTTTCTAGGAAATATTCCAATGAACGAAATATGTAAGGCAGCAACATGGTCTACGCCTCATACATTTACTAAGCACTACTGTGTAGATGTGTTATCTGCATAACAAGCCACAGTAGGTCAAGCTGTACTAAGAACTTTATTTCAAACTACTTCAACTCCTACAGGCTGAACCACCGCTTTTGGGGAGATAACTGCTTACTAGTCTATGCACAGCATGTGTATCTGCAGCTACACATGCCACCGAACGGAAAATGTCACTTACCCAGTGTACATCTGTTCATGGCATTAGTCGCTGCAGATTCACATGCGCCCACCCGCCTCCCCGGGAGCCTGTAGCCGTTTAGAAGTAGATCTTCAACATTTGTACATTTGTAAATATATTACTTTAACCTTCATTTTGTACATACGTATTCATTCCATTGCATGGGCACTATTACTAGCATACACAACTCCTACCTCACCCTCTGCGGGGAAAACAATCTAAGATGGAGTCGACGCCCATGCGCAATGGAACCGAAGTGGGAGGAGTCCCTCGGTCTCGTGACTCGAAAACACTTCTCCTAAGAAAAACAACTTGTAACACTCCGAGCCCAACACCAGACGGCGGACTGTGCACAGCATGTGAATCTGCAGCGACTAATGCCACGAACAGATGTACACTGGGTAAGTGACATTATATATATATATATATATATATATATATATATATATATATATATATATATATATATATATATATATATATAATGTATATATATATATATTTATATGTTAGTTTATTTGGGTTGCATCAAAATAAAGACTCAAGATAGAAAGCTTCTGGTTCCTTACTGAATCTTTGACTAGTTGAAACTATTATTTTGAATATCATCTTCAAATCAACAGGTTTGATTGTAAATGGTTCGATAATGTCCTTGTGTGACGAAACTAGCAGTAGTTTGAATCATTTGGTTTAATTGGTTTTTATGCTTTTCCAACTCTGAACCTTTACCCTAATGCTTTCTCTGCCTCTAGTATTAAGCAGACTGTGAAACGACCCCAACCATAATCCAATCCTCACCTTCAAATTAACCTGTATATTTGACTACAGACCTAATTCTCACCTTCATACTAATCTGTATGTCTGACCCCAAACCTTATTCTCACACTATAGTGGTCAATACTTATGGCACCATTTATTTGTTTTTTTAGTCTGACGTGGCAGTCAGTTGTCGGCATTACCAAGCCTTATAAATGCCTTAAACTATACGTGAAGTTGTCTTTGGCTGTACCCATCAAAGGATTTCTCTATCATCTCATACACTTGACAGCTTAGAACATTATTTTACCTGCTATGGCATGCTTGCCTTGCAGTCAGTGAGGGACTATTTGACATTTCAGACATACAGGGAAGGACCTGGCCGTCCCTGCAGGGACATCCCCACGCTTTTTGCCCTTACCCTCCTGTTTTCTGAACTATTTTTTGTTGGCTTTTACGACTCTGTGCACTTTACCACTGCTAATCAGTACTTGTGCTCCCCCTTTAAACAAGGTAGTATTGCCTGATATTTAATTGAAACATTTAATTTACTTTTAAGTCTCTAGTAAAGTGGTAATACGTGTACCCAGGGCTTGTAATTAAGTGCCACTAGTCAGCCTGCATCACTGACTTAAATAGCCCTTTAAACGTGTTTTAGGCCTGCCATTGCAACCTGTGTGCAGTTCTAGCACTACCATGTCATCCTGTTAAAATGCACCTTTTGCCAGGCCAAAATCTTACTTTTGAATACATATAAGTCCACGGCAGGGGTAGGCCCTAACCAACCCATAGGGCAGGGTGCAGTGTATTTAAAAAGTTGGACATGTACCTTTAACTTGTACATGTACTGGTTGTGAAAAACTCTTATAAATTAGTTTTTCACTACTGCAAGGCCAGCCTCTCCTGTAGGAAAACATTGAGTTACCTTATTACATCTAATAAATGCTAACTTACATTTGGGAGCAGGTAGGAAAGGTGAGATTGGTGTCTGAAGAATGATAATTTAAAACATTAAAGGCAACGTTGGATTTCAGGTCACAATTCTGAAAATGCCCCTTTTAGAAAGTTGGTATTTTCTTGTCCTAATCATGTGGTGGCTGCAGCCTTTATCCTTGGTCACATGGCTAGGTGGTCTTTCTTTATTTCTCCCAGACAGTGAGACAAAGGGGACATAGGTGTTTGCAGGATGGGCCATATCTGACTTGATAGGGGGTGGAGCTGTCACCTACCACACGTTCACATCACAAAGCCTCTGCCCGAGCACACTCACAAACGGTTTGACACTAGCCTTTTGTGTCCCCAGACCCGCTGGGGCCAGGGCGGGGAGTCAGAAAATCCGAAACGTTTCTGTGGGTGGAAACCTCCAGAACCTTCCCCTACTTCAAAGCTGGCACCAGGTGTAAATATTGGATTCTCAGACCCAACTCTTCAGTGCACCTCAGGACGTGTGGAAGAATCATAAGGAATGCTGTGCTGCTTTGCAAGAAAGACTGCTACTCTGTTGCCCTGTGACCATAGTGAGGAGTACTGGACCGACCTACATTTGAAAACAGGACCATCAGAGTGACTCCAAGGGCTAGTTGGCTGGCCTCATGATCAGGGCCTCATGATCAGGGCCTTGAGACAGAAAAGGTTCCAACCACCTTGAACACAGCACCTGGACTCCGTCTGCTGTGATTCATAAACCCAAATGCTGCCGCCCCAGTTCTAGACGCTAGGAAGTGGGCCTGAATGTGCTCTGCCAGCCCAGCTGTTGTCCTTTGAGCAGACCAGATGTAGCGCAGTGCATCTCCTTGTAGCTCCACTTTGGAACATCTGTATCACCTTGCATCGCGTGACGCATCCTTGATGCAGGATCTCTCAACGTTCTGTAAACTAAGATTGAAGGTACTTTGTTCAGTGGGCTTAACTTGGTCCCTGCATCTGGTCTGCACTCCATTGCGATCAGTCTGAACCTGTGACTTTGTCTTGGTCCGGCGCAGTTGACCCTTTGTGCTTCTAAGCTCTGGTTTCACTTAAATACTTAACATTGCAAATTGGCTCTACTGATTAGATTTTTGTCGTTTTTGTTTCAAATAATTTATTCAATTTTTCTAAATTTTCTTTGTTGATGTGGGATATTTTTGTTGTTTCTTACTTAATTACCGTTTGATGTGCTGCATAAATATTTTACACATTGCCTCTAAGTAAAGCCTGACTTCTTGTGACTTCTTGTGCCAAGTGACCAGGGGGTTAAGCACATGTTTAATTTGGGTTTTGCTAGTAATTTCACAAAAACAGAAGTTGTGGTTGCTGCGTAAGTAGTTTTATCCCCCTCAACTAGCAACATAATTTCTTACAGTCACACAATAACTTCTTTATTTCACATATTCCTTGTATACAGAAGCAATAGTTGTGGTAGTTTTTTTTAAATAATCTACAGCAGTCTTCTCTATGATTTAGCCAGGACTCAAAATGCAAGCTATACCTATAGGCTTTGCCATTGCATGTTAAATGTAGCACTCACACTTTGTGTGTATTTAATGATATATAACCACAAAGGTTTCAATAACTTTGTTTTGAATTCTGGGACAGAGTTACATTGTGCGCTAGCTAGGACACAGCAGAAAGCTTTCCAGTTCCAAGTCACTTCAGGGAAGTAGTTAATCAAATTACTATGAAAGAAGACTGTGCATAGCGGTAAGCCTACAAACAAAGGCTTTCTCTGGACAAGAGATGTGGAAATGGAGCCAGCCCCAGAGGGAGGTTAGGAGCAAAGATCAGAGGAGGGCTACAAGTAAGAACACGAAGCATTTCTAAATAAATGCAAACTACATTCCTATCTTTTCAAATATGTGCCAAGGGCTTTGGCTAAATTAACATAGTATGTATGTCACTGGCAATATTTTTATTAGGTGTAACTCAGGACGAGCCATTGGACTGTTTGTTTTATTACTTTGTCTGACTTTTTGCATATGGAGGCTTATCACGAGCTTGAGGCAAACTGCTTGTAACATCCTGCACTCTTGTCAGGTCTTCCAAAGTTATGGAAACTGTACTATGTGACGTTAAGTGTCTCATATGCAATAAAAACAAAAACTCACTATATAACGAGCTCCAGAATAACAATAGGGAACTCTGCAATAAGGTATCTCTAACCAGCTCACAACCTTCTTTGATACCAAAATTGCTTTGATAATAAATACCACTCAAAATGTTTAAAACACGATTACTGATACATGCTCTTACCATCAAAATCAGGAATTCAACTCAGAAGACGCATAGTTCTGGTAAAAAAAAATTCAACACTCCTTCATTTGATACCATTGTTGATCTAATTAAAAACTGTCACTCGGGATCGTCATAGGACCCAATACCTATTGAGGTACTAGCTTAAAATGAAGATGTTCTGTCACCGTATATACAAAGTTTGAACGTCTCTCTCAATTCCCGGTGACTGAACCAGATTTAAAGATTGGTACCATAATCCCAATTCTAAAGAAGAGTGGGTTAGATAGTAGAGATATGGCCAGTTAGCAGTTTCTCACATTTTTGTCTGCTGTTGTCAAAATACGCGAATCCTTCTTTGCAAAAAAAAAAATAGTAGAGATATGGCCAGTTAGCAGTTTCTCACATTTTTGTCTGCTGTTGTCAAAATACTCGAATACTTCTTTGCAAAAAAAAAAGGAATGCACTTCTATAGAAAACAATCAGATCGTGAATGATGTCTTAATAGACAGAACTAAGTCATGAAATTGGCCTTATTGTTCGCTCTAGGTGACCTCCGCTTATCTTCTGATCAGAACTGCACTGGTAAACTGATCCTATTAAACCTATTGAATGCATTTTGACACAGTAGACTACAAAATTATGATTAGCTGATTAACATATATTGGCATACATAGTACATACCTTAATTAAGGCTCTCTGTTTTCCTTTTTTACTGATTTTTTTTTTTTTTTTTTTTTTTTTTTTTTTTTTTTTACAGAAAGATACAGGAAGAAAACCATTTATTTTCTTGTCTATATTTATTTTTCTTGTCTGTATTTATTTTTCAATGTAGATAAAAACGGAAATTGGGTTGATTTTCGAGTAATTCCAAATACTTTCTGCCATGAGAGCCAGGCCAATAGCTGTGTGGATTGATAGGCAAGGGGGTTTAAAAAAAAAAAAAGGTATTTTAGTTTAGAGGCTTAACCAGCAGTAGATACTACACACGGTTGATAGTGAAATTTGCATATTTTCATATAAGTGCATTGATTTATCTTCTGTAGGTTTTCATATCATTGAAACCCGGCGGGCATTCTGGCAAAAGTGCATATTTATCTATTAAATAAATGTGGAAATATACCAGTTTCAGCTTAATTTTTTCACAAAACTCAAAATAAATATGGATAAATACAGATAAAATTAGCAACAAAATAATCATGGTTAAATACAGACGAAAATGTCCAAAAAATAACTACGCTAAACCCCGGAGCCCTAATCTTAATTGATTTTCTTTTCTTTTTTTCTGGAACATAATTGGAAAGATAAATTGTGCTACTTTTGTTCCAGATCCTTATTTCATAACCGCAATGTAGCTAAAGGATCGGTATTCTCACCTTATTAGCTTAATATATATGTTCAACCAGTTATATGATTAAACTAACATAGTAACGTAAAACTATTAAACTTCTATGCATGAGCCGATGACTGAACTCTATTTGGCCTTATGTCCTAAGTAGGCACCAGCTCCAGAAAAAAGGTTAGGAGTCTAGGAGTAAAAAGTGGATGACAATTTGCAAGTGTCACCTAAAGTGCTATTATCATGCATGTATCAGCTCCAGTGCTTTAGGCGTATAGCTACATTTTCACCAGTGGACTCCAGTAAGATAGTGGTAACTCCTACGATCGGTTCCAGACTAGACTGTTGCAACTCAGTTAACTAGGAATAAAAAAATCCCTTAATAAACAACTTTAGTTGATTCATAATCAAGCTAAACACCTAGCCTGCATAGCCCCTTACAGCAGTGCCTCTCCGAAGTTACTGAAATAGTTACATTAGCTCCCCATATTCAAACGAATTTACTTCAAAACTTTGTGTGTAGAAGATTTGCCGAATATTGCCTCCTATGCATCCTGTATTCTTCCAACAAACTGCTTTTATCTGTCCCAAGCTTCAGATGAGCCAGTGACTAGAGGTCCCACCTTTTCGAAAATTAATACCATGTTTATGGAACGTCCTCCCGCTGGAATTGTGCATGACACCTGTTTACTTGGCCTTACAAAAAACTGAAAAAATATTGAACAGTAACCCTTTTTTCTCCACTGGTCGTAGGTTTTTAGTGCTATGAGATCTCACGTAGTGACAGTGCTTTTTTGGGACATTTAAGTTTTTTGCTGTTTTGTCCATTCTGCAATGTTATTGTTGGAAATTGGGTTACTACTAGAGGTGGGTGAAGCCCTGCTCGGGCAGGAACCATAATCTCTGTCAGAAACAGAAGCAAACCCCAAATTAACTTGTACTTACCGCTCTGGTAGATTGGCACAACAGCAATCAAGCTTAACTTAGAGGCAATGTGTAAAGTATTTATGCATTACTTCAAGCAGTAATGAAGTGAAAACACACTACAAGAAAAATCCCACACCAATTTGGAAAAATAGAGTGAAATGTAATGAATTATTTGCCACCATATTGACAAAAATTAAATCAGTAGGTAGGAGATATGCAATTTTAAAGATTTCAGGTAAGTAAAGCACCTAAAAGCACAAAACGCCACTCAAGGTTATCTGGTCGTGCGAGACCAATTGAAAGCGTGGGCTGGATACAGGGACCAGGTTAGTCCCACTGAAAGAGTTGCCATATTAGTCCAGCACAAAGAATTCAGTTTGCGGTGGCAGGGGCTGCGAGGAGCAAGGCAAGTGTCGCGGATAGAGGTCAGTGTAGCACGGAGGGCAGGCTAGGTGTTGCAGATGTTTGTCACTGTAGTAAGAAGATCCTGTTGGGTGTCGCTGGCGGTGGTGCTTAAGGTTCGTGTTCACAGTCACCGCGAGCTGTGGATGCTGTAGTATGAAGTTCAGATCTCGCACTACCAGGCGTTGTTGGTGGTTGTTGTAGCACAAAGAGTCTGGTTCACAAAAAGCTTTGTGTTGGTGGGTGTCACGGACATCAAGATCTTGGTGCAAACAGCCCATTTGGGAAGAGCCCAAAACGTCAGGAGAGCTCAACTGAGGCCACACCAAGTGTTCAGGACCTGAGTGGCACCACTTGGGGGTCAGAAACCCACTACATCAGGGCTCAGGCAGGTCAAGGCAGCAGGTCAGCTGTGTAGTTGCAGGGAGCCTCTGGAACCTATGTCCCTGTAGCTCAAAACATGAGGTCAGCTGGCTGACCCTTGGAGTCACTTCAGCCCAGTATGAAGGGTGCAGGTCTAGTCTTCCTTCTCAGCTCAGCAAGCATGAGTAGCAGGGCAGTAGAGTGGCAGTCTTTCTGTAAGCAAAACAGTACAGCGGCCCTTCTTCCGTAGTATGCACAGGTCAAAGAGTGTACTGAAGAGTTGGGTCTGAGGGTCCAATATTTATATCTGGTGCCCACTTTGAATTAGGAGACGTTTTAGAGATTCCCTTTGAAATACTTTAAGTTCCCTGCCTACCCTGTAATGGCTCCAAGCTTGGTGCATGGACTGTGCAGTGCTGACAAGTCCTTTGTGTGATGGCGGGGCACAGCCTGTTCAATTGCAGGTGGGATTGTGCCCAACTTCACCGCCATCTTGCCAGTGGATGACCCATCCAGACACACCTAATCCCTCTATTCTGTGGCTGTCTAGGATGAGTCCTTTTGCCAACTACACCCAGTCATGTGACCCAGAAACATCTGCAGGCACAAAATAGTTGGGACAGGCGAATTCCAACATACTAAAAGTGGCATTTTCAAAATTGTAACTTAAAATCCAGTTTTACCATTAAAGAGGATTGATAATTGCAGTGTCTCAGACACCAAATATAATATTCCTATCTGATCCCAATTGAAAGTTAGAACTTTATGAAATATGTTAACCTAATGTTATGCTATGGGAGAAGTAGGCCTTGCTGAAGTGAAACACGAGTTTAAGAGTATTTCACTGCCAGGACTTGTTAAAGTACATATCTAACTTATTAAATACACTGCACCCTGCCCTCTGGGCTGTTTAGGGCCTGTACCAGGTTGAGTTACATGTATTAAAATGGAAGATTGAGGCTTGGAAAAAGGTTTATTTTGTGAGGTCAAATGGCAGTTTAAAATTGCACTCACAGGCTGAAATGGCAGGCCTGAGACATGCTTAAAAGGGCTATGTAAGAGGGTGACATAATAAGTGCTGCAGGCCCACTATTAGATTTGATTTTAATATACAGGCTCTGGTTGGGAGGGGTACCGTTTTACTAGTTACTTAGAAATAAATTAAATGTGCCAATTGGGTGCAAGCCAATTTTACCATGTTTAAAGGAGAGAGCATAGGTGCTTTAACACTGATTAGCAGTGGTAGAGTACACAGAGTGCTAAGGCCAAAAAAAACTGAGATCATAAATCATGGAGGATGAAGGCAAAACGTTTGGGTGAAGACCACTAGGAGGTTGGCAGGTCTAACATTTATGATCTGTACGCCTTTCAACATTGCAGAGAATTGATCAGTCACATTTGACACAGAAGAATATATGGATATTATTGGCAGAGACATAGTACGGGAAGTAGTGGAATCTGAGGTTATCCACTATTGGTTTTACATATATGTCAGACCGAAGGGTGAAAAGGGGAAAGCCTTGAGAAACAAATGGCTGTGGATACAAGAGAGATAGAGTATTACCTTTGGTTGCAGACACATAAGACCAATATGAACTATTTGAGAAAGAGCCATTGACTGCTGATGTTCAAGGAGGATGGATGGTTGCTGAGAGATCTAGAGGAACAAGAAAGCTAAGGGAGCCCAGGTCTGGTAATTCTAGTATATATTCAGAGGTAGTGACCAGGGCTGTCTTTCTTTCCATGGCATGAATAAGGGTCAGATTACTTAACGTCTAGCAATTTGTGGGTTTCTGTGTGGAACTCTAGTTGGGCTGTTGTTCCCAATCTCAGGATTGTTGACTTTCAAGGGAACTTGTGATAGGGCAGTAGCTGCTGTGGTCAACTGGGGCCAGTGTTGACATCATAGTAGAGGGAGTTGGTGGTTACAAACTGTGGCTATTTCTCATCTCCATCTTGATGGGAACTGTATGTACCTATCTATGTATGTGTTGGTAGTTGTAGAACATCAACCTAGCTCAAGACGATGAAGTGCTGATCAGGGAGCATGGCTCCCCAGAAGATACAATTATTGGGTCAAGGGTACAATACCGGGTCATGGTTTGTGCTACTTGAAGAGGTGTTCCTTCAGCTTGTTTGTATGAAAGTTGTTGCTGATCTGATGTTGATGTATGTTGTTCCAGATTCTGGGCTCATGAACAGAAATGGCTTGCCTTCATGTTTTTCCTTCTTGCACTGTTTTGTCTCCAGTCTAGCTCTATCCAGGCTCCCTGTCTGCTGTTGTCCTCTGATGTGGTGGCTAGTTTTTTTGCCAGGTAAACTCTGGTCTTGTTGTTGGCTTACAAGTGATGCAGCTAGTTTTGAACATGATGCCGGCTGGAAGGGTAAGCCACTGTAGGTCTTCCAATGTGGATGTGATGAGGTCAGATTTGTTTACCTTTGGTGACATATGCCACTATGTGTAGGATACCTTACCAGGGTACTAATGATGACTGCTTTGGCTTCCACGTTAGCTGCAGTAACTGCAGCTAGGCAGACGTCCCCTGATTCTCTGGAGCAACTGAGGTGTTTCGGTAGGAGTATTTGTGTGGCATTGGCATTAGTAATGCAGAAACTGATTGGGGGCGTGGGGTCTTATAGAGATGGCTACCATGCTTCGGGGTCCTGCTATTCTGAATGATTAAAGTGTCAGCGCTTTTGCAGAGCTCCTGTGAATAGTTGCTGTAGGGCATTGGGGGCCTGCAAACGTTTGCCACATGTTAAAACGTTCTCTGGTCTATTATTGGATTCTTGAACACGTGTAAGGCTTCAAAGGTTTTGCTGTGGCATACAATTTGTGTGTGATTGATGCTGAGAGTAGGTTCCTGTGGTGGGATGTTCTGCTTTAGGGGGTCTCCGGTTGGAAATATATTTTTATTTTGTACAAAGTGTTATTGAAGTAAGGGTCCCATTGACTTATGTTTTTTTGTTATTTCTGGTGTGGGCAGGGCATATCTATACCTTAGATTATGTCCTTTGTGGGTGTATGGAGAATAGTGTTTGGGCAAGCATGTCTACTACAAGTTTGACATTGTAGTATAATGGTGTAGAATTGTTGTTTGACCAGAATATTGCTGTGTGTGTTGATGGTAGTAATGAGACAGGGAACGTGATGGTGAAAAAGGGCTTGACACTTTAGTTTCGATTCTTCCTATAAGAGCTGGACCAAGCTCGATTTACATGTGAATGGTCCCTTTCTCACGTGCCATATTTAGGGAAACTTAATTTACTGGATTGTGGCCCAGAGCAGTTAGCCTTGGCTGAAGTTGATTAAAAAATTCCATCCCTCAATGTCCTTGTTTTCTTTGTGATAGAGGCAGCAGTTGCGATTTCAGCAAATCCAGTGGCCAAGGGCAAATGTGTTGTGCCCGAGTCCCCTGTTTCTTCTGCCAACACAAGTAAAACTCACCATGAGAGTCTGCCTTAATATATGATCCTTAAAATCAGACCTAGAACAAGGCACCTGGGTGAGTTTTTTTTGCCTGGTCATGTTACCCACAGTGCCTTATCAATGTTCGATCCTAGTTTAAACGAAGCATTGCATAACTAACAGGTCTGTGTTGAAGTTGGTAACTAATACATTAGCACATTAGAGCAAGACGCCAAGGAGTCAGAGGGAGGGAACAGTAAGGGCTGTAGTTGTATAGTAACCCCTAATGCAGCCATTAATATTAGGTGAGAGATGAATACGCCACTGGGCTGGACAAATACATGATTGACAAAGTCTCAACTTGATGATTGAAGGAGGCTGGTTAAAGAAAGTGCTGGACCCAAAAGTCACTCTGTGTATTGTAAGCAATGATTATTGCACTGGCAAATACGCAGACCTAAAAATTAGAATCTTTGGCACACAGAAGAATGATTCTGTATTAGATGGCCTAATGTGGTGATAATTTGCTTGTATTATTAATGTCCAGCAGTTCTTATCCTCTGTTTCTATCAAAAACATGACTTGTGCTGTTTTTCTACCTGCAGCCAGCACCGGCATGGACAACTTTCAGAGTCGGACTCTTTTGTGGAATTTTTATCGTATTGAATGTTGCTGTTATTCTATCAGGTGAGTGCCTATCACCTTCAAGCTCTATTTAGCTTCATCCCTATACTGTAGCTGAGCATTTCTGCAACACACCTTCCGTCTACTTTCTACTTTGCATCTGGTAGATTCGCATGCTAGTGTGATTGATGTCACCAGTTTCAGAGTGATATCAATCACAACCGATGGATACCGATCTGGTGACAGAAGGAGAAGAGGAAGTGGAGAGTGTACCTCTCCCTGACATCTTGGACTAGGGCAGCGCAGTGTGTGAAACTATTTACGATGTCATTAAAAAAATTAATTGATATTTTGCAGTTCTCGTCTTAAGCTGACTGATCTTGTCACACCACAATGGTGCCCAATGTAAAAGCATGTCATTCAAAACACTTCACCTTGATCACAAATTACTGCCCCATTATGGTCCTGGCTACCCTATCAATATTTTCTTTCTCCAACAAACACACCATACACAAAAGGGAGGTAGATCGACAGCATGCAGGTTCTTCACTCAGCCACGTACACCACATGGCTCATTAACAAGGTTCCAGTCATTCAGCCACCACTTCCCCTGAGTCTTTTCCATCTCTCTTTTCCATGTCAGTCACTAAGGTGCCTTTTTCAAACATGATCTCTAAACTAATCTCTGTCAATCTACTGCCCTCCACCAATGAGAACACTTGTTATCAGTGAGTTCCGTCTGATTACCAGCTCCTATTCTCTCATTCTCCAGCTCCATTGTAGCCTAATGCAGCCTGGAGCGGTTCTGTAGTGGTTAAATACTCCAAATAAAATAACTAATTATTATGTAAATAGGGAGTCGTTTACAGTGTGGCAGATGCTGGACATCCTTGTGTACACAATTTTAGGTAGTTGTGCGTCTCTCAAACTCTAAATAACCCCACTATTCTTTAAAAATTGCTATCCCCACCATTCCTTATCATTATGGATTCCTATTTTCTAGTATGCCAGAACCTCTTTAACTGTAATTTTTATTCAATTAAAAAAGTCCAAATGATTTTTGAAATGCTTCAGTCACTTCCACTTGATTATGGGCGAGCGCAAAGTGCTCTGTCCATTCTGTAATCTCTTTGGGCTTCAAACCACACCCATGTCCTGTCAGTCACTTACATTGACTCGTGGGCTTGCCTTTTAAAATCCGCTTGCTTTCATTTGTGAAAGGCATGCATACTTCATGCCTTTTCCGGTGTTTAGCCCACCTACACAGCACCGGTAAACTACTAAAAACATGCGAGACTCGATGTTTTCAGCCTGGGGTCCGGACTACTTTATCTGTTTATTTTCCACGCAGCGCAATCATGCTGCATTTTACATAGCGCGATCGCACTGCGTTTTTTTTTCTTTACAATGCTAATAGCTCGAACTCTAGCAAATGCGAGACCCGTTGCATTGAAAATGCTTGTTTTTGTTGTGATTGATTTTTAGCAAAGCAGTGTACTGTTATGCATGTGTTTTCCATACTTAATACACAAAACCATTCTTTTTTGTCTGCTTCCTTTATTTCAATTGCCGTTGAATTCCTATGCCATTTTCCAGATGCCTTCTGTTACATTTTCTCTGATCATAGTTGGCTTTACCAAACCAAGAGGTGACCATCAGGAAAAAATAATCTGTGATCTTGGCATGTGTGCTTACTCCAGTATTGGAACTTTCATAGATTCACATGCTTGGATCATTCCCCGTCATTGAGATGGGAGCCCCCGGTATATTTAACTAAGTAGTGTTGAAATAGGTATAATCAAAGGGCCCTAGGCCTCTTAATTTAACAGTCTATCAGAGTCATTTTAAGAAAAAAGGACCAAACTTGAGCATCCACCAATCAGATGACACCACCCTCTAGAATCCTCCTGAGAGAAGCTCCAGTACTTCAGATTTTCTATTGCACGTCGTGCTGTGGTGTCTCCTCAGAGCTCTGCTCTTTCTTCACACTTTTGGATTAGCTTTAAGCTGTTTTTTTTCTGCTAAAACTTGTTTTGACTGATTCTGGGTAAGGTCTACAGTATGTCTGACAAGGAGGAGAAGGGTTTATTCAGGGCTTGCAAGACCTGTGGTAAAAAGAGACTACACTCTGAAGATCCTCATCAGGATTGCATGTACTGCCTCTATCCAGACCATTCAGCCAAGGACTGTAAGGTTTGTCGTACATTTTCTTCTAAAACTCTAAAGGATAGAGAAGGCAGATTGTTGATATGGCTACAAAAACTTAAGTCCAGAGATAATCCAGTCTTGGATTCAGATAGTGATGACTCAACCTACTCCAAAAAGTCATCAAAAAGGGCTAGATCAGATACAAGATCTCCTTCGGAGCAATCCAGAAAAGCCCACAAAAAGACCGCCTCAGGGTCTTACAACGGGCGCAGACCCTCTACTTCATCTCATAGATCCTCCAAGAAAGGGGAGAGAGGTCATGCCAGCAGCTCTGTTAGGCACAAAAAGTCATCTTTTGTACCGCCACCTGTGCCTTTCAAAAGGCCCTCCTCTGCTATTGGGGCAAAGACTGTACCGTCGAGGGCGTCGGTGAATACTGTTTCGTAGTCGTCGACGACTTCCACCGTTTCAGCGTCGACTGCAGTTGTGATGACGACATTGTCGACGACGAGTGTCCCACCGTCAACGAGAACAGCGTCGACGATGTCATCGTCAACAAGGATCTACACCTCATCATCATCGACTGCAGTGACAATGGTGTCCGCACAGCCATCGTCGTCTGCATCGTTGACGGTAGACTCTTCAGTAAGGCTGTCGACAATTAAGATCTCTATGCTTTCGTCGTCGACAACTCAACCGTCGAAGAAGGCTATATCTGCGTCATCGACAACACCGTAGATGAGGGGAAAACAGCACAAAAACCGGGAAAAACCTACCCCAAAGCATACCTCACCTAGTAAGGTAACCCCTCTCATGCCAGTACACCTGCTGGAGGGGGATGGAGAGTCAGACGACGAGGGTCCATTTGGAACAGCACATAGCCCCTCACAATTAGATGTCAAATATCAAGAGGATGATGAATAGGGCGAGACCTATGACCCGCAGTACTATGGAGGGGAACAACCATATCAGGAGGAGGCATACATACCAAGCTCTTTGCTTTCTGATCTCAGAGCAATGCTGGCTGACTACAGTAAGCGTTTTCCTCCTCAAGGACAGCAACCTCCTCCGTCGATGGTTTCAGCCGTTACCACTCCACATCAGAGGCCATCCTCTTTGCCACTAGCAAATGCGGCCACGCCGGATATAACCATACCGCAGGACACTGATGTTTCGGAAGGTGATCAAGAAGGGGAGCTCCTAGACACTCAGTCGGAGTGGGACGAATATATTATTCCTCCTCCCCCTTCTCCTTCTCAGCCGAAGGTGGATTCCCCTCCAGATGACATCGGGGGATTCCATAATCTCCTGGAGAGAGCGGCTAAACGATTTGCTCTGCCAATGCCGTCCAAGCAAACAGATTGCTTCTTATATGATTTTAAAGAGCCGTTCCAGAAATCTCTGCGCTCTATACTATTAGTCAACTTCTTATGGGAAGAGGGGTTGAAAGTTGTCCTTTGGAGGCAAGGCTGGCTAAGAGCTACGTCCTTCCGATCTGAGGTCCAGAATAAAGTTTTAGACCTTCATTTCGATGGCCAAGCGTTGTTTGGAAAACATATAGATGAGGCTCTGAAATCTATTAAATCTGACACGGATACGGCGAAATCGTTGGGAACTCTTCAATATTGGAAACCTTCTTTTCGAGCCACGAGAGGACTTGGAATGCTTTCATATAGGGGAGGATACCAGCAATACAGATACTTGACGTATCCTTCCTCTCAGCAGTTCCGTCAATACTACCCACAAAGGCAACCGCCATAAGCGGCTTACGGCATGCAGATCTGGCTCTAGGGAACGCTCAACTCTCCCTGCTAAGGACTCGGCTCGCAGAGCCTGATACACCCAAGGCTCCGGCTGCATCCGGCCCTCCTCCCCTGGTTTTAGGCAGAAAGATATCCCTGTTTTTCAAACAATGGCAAGTCAGACAAGTGGGTTTGAAATTAGTAAAACAGGGCCACACTTTGGAGTTTGTCCAAATGCCTTCTCCCAATCCTCCTCGCAGAACTCCATCAAAGTATCTGGAACAGCTCAAGAGGGAGATCAACAAGATGCTCCTCAAAGGAGCAATAAAGAAAGTACCTCTATCACAGCGTGGAAGGGGTTTTTATTCCAGGTTCTTTCTCATTAGCAAAAAGTGGAAGGAATGGAGGCCGATCCTCGACCTCAGAGATTTAAACACCTACTTGAAAAAACAGTCCTTCCGCATGATAAGCCTACAGGATGTCTTTCTGCGACTCAACCAGGGAGATTTTATGTCTACACTAGACCTAAAGGATGCATATTTCCACATCCCCATTTACCCAACCCACAGACAATATCTGAGATTTGTGGTACCCGGAAGCCATTTTCAATTTTGTGTCCTCCCTTTTGGCCTAAAGTCAGCTCCCAGGATATTTACCAAGTGCCTAGCACCAATTGCAGACTTCCTCAGGAGGAGAAAACATCAGATATTCCCCTATCTAGACAATTGGCTGATAAATGCGAACACCTGTGCAGGAGCGCGCAGGTCAACAAGAAAGTGCGTTTCCTTACTCAACAGCTTAGGCCTGACCCTCAACTGGGAGAAGTCCAAACCCCTACCATCACGCAAAATCACCTTTTTAGGAGCAAAACTGGACACTCAATCCACCATGGCATGTCCCTCTGTGGAGAGACAACAAAAGATATTAACTCTAGCAAAGTCAATACAGAGAAGAAACTGCATTTCAGTTCGCCTTTTCAAATCTTTATTGGGCATGATGTCATTATGCATACCTCTAGTTCCTCTCTGCAGGCTCAAGATGCGGCCCCTGCAAGAGCAGCGCAATCTACAATGGCTCCAGATTTTGGGAAGCTTTGAAGATCGGATAAGCATAACTCCAGCATTAGTCGTAGCTCTTGTATGGTGGTCTCAGAAGCAAGTCTGTCGGCCTTTCGTTTCTCCATCGTCCAGAACCATGAACAATCACCACAGATGCCTCTTTAGAAGGTTGGGGGGCTGTTTTGCAAGACCTTAGAGTAAATGGCAAGTGGCCACTAAAGTTGAGGACAATGCACATCAATCTGCTGGAGCTCAAAGCAGTTTATCTGGCTTCACAGGCTTTTATTCCAAAGATTGCTGGATCAGAGGTGGTAATAAGAACAGACAACACCACTACGATGCATTACCTCAACAAACAGGGAGGCACAAGATCTCTTACCCTCTCCAGGGAAGCTAAAAAAAATTAATGGAACTGGGCCTCGCAGCAAGGCATCAGGCTCACAGCTGTGCACCTTCCAGGGATAGAGAACAAGATAGCGGACAGGCAAAAATCGAGCTGTCACGAATGGGAACTGGACCAGTCCACAGTAGACCACATCTTTTCCCAGTGGGGAACGCCCCAAATCGACCTATTAGCCAGCAAGTTGAACACCAAATGCCAGAACTTCGCAAGCTGGCATCACCAAAAGGGATCATGGGGGAATGCGTTTTCCATAGCTTTGTAAGGAATCTTTGCTTACTCCTTTCCTCCAATACCATTGATCCCAAGAGTCCTGACAAAGATGAAGAGAAAACCATGCACTCTAATATTAATAGCTCCTTACTGGCCTCACCAACATTGGTTTGCAGAGCTTCTTCTCTCATACCCCGCTGAAATCATCTCTGCATTTACGGACAATGAACAAAGGGCAGATATTGCATCCGGATCCTCAGTCGATGTGATTATCAGCATGGCTCCTGAACACAGGGAATTTGCACATTTAAATATTCCACAGGAGTGCAGAGACATTCTGTCCAAGGCTAGAGTAGCTAGCACCAATAAGGCTTACTCTTGTAAGTGGAAAAGGTTTTGTTTGTGGTGTCACCAAAGAAAATTGATCCGCTTTCCTCATCACCGGAGCAAATATTGCCTTATTTACTACATTTAGTGCAATCAGGTCTTGCGCATTCCTCTATAAAGGTGCACCTGGCAGCGATAACATCTTTCAGGCGTTCAGACTCTTTTCCTTCGTTGTATTCCTCTAGATTAATGAAACGGTTTCTGAAAGGACTTTTCAGAGTTTTTCTTCCATTCAGATCTCCTCCTTCCGCGTGGAATCTGAATATCGTTCTAGCGCAACTAATGAAGCACCCATTTGAGTTGATTCATCGAGCTTCTCTGAAATTCCTCTCCTGGCAAGTTGCCTTACTGGTGGCCCTCACATTAGCCAGACGAGTCAGTGAGATACAGGCTCTTTCCATACAAGAGCCGTTTTTCCAGATCAAACAAGACAGGCTACTCTTACGCACTAACTCGCATTTTATCCCGAAGGTCCCTTCGGATTTTGATCTGAACGAGCCCTTAGTTTTCAACACCTTTTTTTCCACATCCATCAACTCCTGCAGAGAGAGTTTTGCACTCTTTAGACATTAAAAGATGTGTTAAATTCTATTTGGACAGAACTAAATCTTTTTGCAGGTCCAATCAGCTGTTTGTGGCTTACAGTGCACCCAGGCGAGGTCAACCGCTCTCCAAACAGAGTATAGCTAGATGGATCTCCTCAGCTATTCAATTCTGCCATCAAGCAGCGGGCAAGCCTCTGCATTCATCTGTCCATGCACACTATACGCAGGCAGTTTCTTCCTCGGCAACGCTGTTTGCTGGGGTACCGCTGCAAGACATTTGTAGAGCAGCGACGTGGAGAGGTAGCGGTGGGTCAAGCCGTCCTCAGGAACCTCTTCCGGTGAAGGTGAGCCACCTCTTTCATCCCTCCATTCTAACATCAGGTGTGCACATTGTTTATGACTAATAGTTTCGTATTCACATCCAATGCTTATGATGATTTTAAAAAAAAAAAAGAAAAAGGGGAAGATGGGGGAACAGACAGAATTTCATTTGAAATGTTGCTGTATATTAACATGTTTTCTGTGGCATACATGGCTACAATGATTCAATGTGCATAGATACTGCTCGCTACTCTGGTTCAAGCATGTGAATCTATGAAAGTTCCAATACTGGAGTAAGAAAACTAGTTACTTACCTGTAACTTTAGTTCTCCAGTATTGGAATCTTTCATAGATTCACCTCTCAGGCGGGTTCTAGAGGGTGGTGTCGTCTGATTGGTGGATGCTCAAGTTTGGTCCTTTTTTCTTAAAATGACTTTGATAGAGGGCCCTTAGATTATATCTATTTCAACACTACTTAGTTAAATATACCGGGGGCTCCCATATCGATGACGGGGAATGATTAAAGCTTGTGAATCTATGAAAGATTCCAATACTGGAGAACTAAAGTTACAGGTAAGTAACTAATTTTCTTCTTTACCTTGATTCACTGAATTCTGACTGTCAGACTTCAGGCCAAAGACACAGGCTGTCTGAGTCACCGATTTAAAAAGTATTCACATTACAAAGGAAGTATTCTTTTGTACCTCCCTTTGATGAAGTGGAAGATGGCGAACATGACGATATAAAGGAAATTCCCATTTCCTTTAGCAATGTGTTCTTTTTCTTTGATTAACAAACATTTTCTATAAAGAGTAGATGACCAGGAGATGTCTTCTTTGCTGCAAGTTAAAGTAGAAGTACTAGGTCAGTCAGGAACTGTGCTGGCCCAAAGGTCTACTCATGATCCTTCTCCTAGCCACCCAGCCAGCTGGATCTCTTGGCTCCTAGACAACCTCAGTTAGTCTAAACCTCCTCTATCCAGATATTACAATCACCTGTACCTTTTTTGGGATCAGTTTGCCTTCCTCGTTGAGACTCAAGCCAGCCCCTGGTGTAAGTAAGTTTTCCTATCCAAATGTTGGAACAGAAAGTACTGAATCTGGCTTTCCAGACGTAGGCCGTGTCTGGAGGGAGAGTAGTATAATTTATAGTTAAATGTCTTTAGTCTTTTCTAATGTGCAGGCCTCCTCAGTGTCCAGCTGCTGTACTGGCTCAGGGGACAGTACCAATGGAACTTTGTTTGCGGTAGGACGCCTCAACCAACCAGAGAGTCTGCTGTTCAAACGTTTAAGCCATCTTCCCTTTCAGGAGAACTGCATTTACCGTTAGCTGTCCAGTTTTTGTGGGCTCTTCAGCCAAGAGTTTGAAGTTGTCCCACTTTAGGCTGGTTTCAGGTGATTCATGTGTTGCAGTTAGACAGAGCCCTGCACTGTTTCCTGTTGCTGTTAGAACCAGCAACAACACAGAAAAGAAAAAGATGGGATGGGTGTGTTCCACTCTTGCAGGTGGAAGTCTAGACTGGGCAAATCATTGGGCTGGTGACCTAACGTCCACCAGGTACAGGAAGTTCAGAGAACGGAACCTGGAAAGGCGTAAGGCTTATGTGCAAGAGTGTGTCTGGCAGGACCATGGCCAAACTTCTATTAGGAAACCACCATCTTCTTCACTGTTGGATCTTTCATAGATACACATACTTGAATCATTCCTCATTGTTGAAGTGGGGGGTACCTTGGTAACTTTACCATAGCAGTACAAGGCATTGACGAGTTGAAAAGGCACAAACTGTGCCCACTTTAACACATCTGCCTCATTCTAAAGGAATCAAAATTCAGCCACTTAGATGAGAGTGCTGTCTTTTTCACCCCTCCTCTCTTCACACCTCAGATTTCTACTTTGTATCCAGCAAAACATAATTGTCATGCAAAAGGCCAACATGCAAGGTATCATTGATTATTTTCAGCCACCAGATTCCACCATGCATACCCCAAGATATCGGGCCCAGTAGCAGACAGAATCTCTCCTTTCTCCAACGAGAGACTTTCCACCAACAGCAGCTCTGACCAGGATGTTAAAAAGCAGAGATTTGCTACATGCCACAGAAAGGAGCCATAAGATACAATCCTGAATTATCATCAAATGTCAGATTCTATTCCAAGTACTTGTTCATACAAAAAGAAAACCTCAAAAGAGTGGAGGCACGTTCTGCACTTACAACACCTCAATCTCTTTCTGCACAAACAATCATTCAGGATGGTAACCCTCCAAGAAGTATTGCAACTTTTAATTAGAAACAAATATGTGGCACAGAGCTTGTTACTGTGTAGATTGATTCTTAGGCCAAATCTGGAGGGAACCATCAACAAGCTGGGGGAGCTCACTTTGACAGCCTCAACAACTTAGGGTCATCGGCCCACACAGGAAAGCTTTCTCTACATCAGTATGTTTGTGCTCTTAGGGGTGAAGCCAGCTCTTTGAAACTTTCAGACCAGACTCCGCAACAGAGTGAAACTGATCCAATAAAAACATCTGACTGCCATGTATTACATACAAAAACAGGGGCACACATTCTGTATAGTTGACCATTTTTGCCCAAGTAGTATGGCACCCGGCGTTACACCTTCAAATCTGTTGTTAGCACAGCATCTCTCAGTAGTGTACTAGCTGATCTCCTTCGAAGATGGCACCAGGAGACTCACAAAAGGATATCAACTCCCACGTTCTTAACTGTAGGAGCGCTGCAAATTTGGACCTGTTTGCCTCCCACATGGATGCAAATTGATTAAACTTTGCCTTCAGTTACCCTTAAAAACGTCTCTGGGTAATATCCTAATGATAAGATAGGCAGAGTTATTTGAATATCCTTTTTCTTTGCTGCCACTGGTTCCTTATTTAGTGTGAAAAACGCATCAGGCACTAATGACAGTGATTTACCTAATATTGGCTCAGCAGCCATGGTACTTTATCTGATTAGAGATATTCTTCCCTACACAATAAAGCTACAGCTGCATCTAACTTGCTCTATCCGCATCAGGGTCACTTACTGCATTACAGTTTCAAGTTGCTGAAACTTCAGATTTGGCTCTTGAGGACTTAGGTATACGCAGCTGGCTCACGAATATATGAATGTTATAAAAGAGGACATGAAAACTATCCAGGAGCATGTTATGCGGGTAAATGGACGCTCATACATACAGCATTTCTCAGTCACAGTCCAACAAATTGTTTTCTACTTGCTGCAGAAAAAAGAGTTAGTCTAGACATCCATACGGGTATTCCTAGCAGCAATAGTTGGGTACCTGCAAAAAGGATAACTACAGTTTAACTTAAACTTTCTGGTCCTTAAGGCCACCCCACCTAGGCTGACCTCCGTCCCTCCCTGAGACCTTAATATTGTACTTACAAGGCTCATGGTGACACCCTTTGAGCCATTCTAACCATGTCCACTCCCATTCCTCTCTAGGAACATACGTTCCCTCATGGCTATCCCCAATCTGTGGTGAAGTTCATGCTTTGTCAGTTGAAGAACCCCTTATGCAGGTATAGAAAGTCTGAGTTGTAGTGAGGACACATCCTGGTTTATTGCCAAAAGTTGTTTCGCCATTCCATGTCAGCCAGTCCATCGACTTTCCTTAGTTTTTGACTCAGCCACAGTTGCTAGTGGAAGCACTACCTACTCTAGTTGTACAAAAATCCGTCATGTTCATTGTGGATTGTACAAATCCCATTAAGAAACCCAAGCAACTGTTTGTTGTTTTTGCACAACTGTACCTTGGGAACCTCATTTCAAAAGAAAGCCTTGCTAGATTATTAGTTTGATGCATTCACACATTATGCCAAAACCAAGCACACAGAACAATCGATACCTAGGGCAAATTCACCTTGTACAAAATAATTTCAACTGGATTTCCTGGGTAATATCCCAGTAGAATGCATTTGTAAGGCTGTTACTTCGACATCTAAACACACTTTCACCAAACATTACTGTGTGTACATTTCTTCGTTCAGTCTGTGCATAGCATGTGACCTATACCAGCACATGCTGCTAACAAAACTTGTTACCTGTAAAAGCTGTTTTCCAGCTTATAGAGCTTGAGATGCACATGCGTTCTGTGGCCTCCACATATGTGAGCCAACAGAAAGCTGTCTGGTACGGTAAGTATTTTTTTCTTATTTGACTAATTAAGCGGTTCATTTCACATTACACAGACCTTCTAATGCTTTGCATCTCTACAGACACACTTTTAACAGGGTGGACACTACACAGTCTGAGGTGTCTTGATGAATTGTGGCTTTCAAGGAAGGTGTTTCAAGCCACCTTGAAACCAAAACCCTTTTTAAAAAAAAGACCGCTTGTGATGTTCCAAGTCTAGCATTACATTTCAGGAGTGTGTGCAGCATGTGAATCTACAGCACTACAATCTTCAAATAAATAAATAAGTAAGTTGTTCATTTTATAGCAAACTTTCCCAAAATTAAGTCTGTGAAGGAGACACTCACACATTCTTACAGACAATTGATGCCTAAAGTGTAGTGAGGACATTACACATACATATATTTCGCTTTTAAAGATGTAAAATGACTCTGGTAAGAGCTCATCTTTCGTATAGAGTGTGCTTTCTCTGGGGACATACCTTCTGCAGATTGGAATCCCAGCAAATCAGACTCATCCTTCCGAGGTCTATCAATTGAGTACCATGAATTAAATAGTAGTAATATCTGTTTGTAGCTTGTACTGCTGCAGATCATGTGCTGTGCATATTCCTGCCATCTAGTCTTGGATGGGCGGTTGAAACTTCTAAGTATAAGTTTCAGTTTCCAGGGAACGTGTGATCCTCCCCAAAACCCACAATATACAGTGACAAAGACTTCACCTCCTGTTGTTTATTTTTCCCACCATAGTTTGGATGTACTACATCCATTCAACTCTAGTGACCAGAATCGTCTGCATCAAAGAATCCACTTCCACAGGTGATGCTTCATATTCTACCAGGACCAGGGAGTTCCTCTAAGTGGCAGATCATATTGACTTATGGGTTTGTGAGCTTGGGAGTGCACGCCCTTCTGCTTCCTCCCTAATAGCAGTTACAGGTTCCTGTGGTCAGGCCATCACCAGGTCTGCAAACTTTGCATATTTCAAGGCCATGGGAAATCCACCTGTTCAGCTTACTCAGTGGAATACACTGAATCAAGATTCCCACTAGGTCAATAGTAGCAAAGCCCCAAAACTAATTCTTCCCTGTGTTCCGATATTGAGGAACCATAGATGTTGGGACTCCAGGAATCCTTGCATCCAGGATACATATTCCTTGACAAAGATTGGAGTATCAACCTTCTAATGATCAATCTTGAAGAGAGTCTCATATGGAGGCAGAGTACTGCTTTCGAGGACCCCAGGCATCAAGTCCAAGACTATAGCCAAAAAGCTTTGACAATTGGCCTCTGCCACTGACCGCATGCCTGCTCAGTGCCAACAGCAGCCCTCCACTCCGAAAAAGCTTTGAGCCAAGGCTCCAAGCATCAAGATTAAGCTCTCTCTCTTGCTCTCTCCCTCCTCCCCCACCCGTTCTCCCCCTCCAAACCCATGTTGTGGCGGAGTACTTTCTAGTCAATGTATTATGCAAGCCTGAAAGATCAGTATCTTTTTGGCTATGCTGAGGAGTTGTGCGCATGGCTGAGATCTTTAAGGGGTCATTCAAACATTGGATAGTGTTGTATATCTCCTGAGATGACCTCATAAAAAGTAAGTCTCCTTTTCTTGAAGGGCATTAGGGCTGTTTCCTGTGGTGGTCACAGCCAGAAGTGAGAAAAAATACAAAGCGACCCCACATAACCCAATTTACATCAGGGGCCGTGTTCCACCAGGCACCTAGGTCATCCACATGACTCGTAAGAGGGCGTTTGCCCAAGACAAGAGGGATGTTTCAGACCAGGAATGTAGGATGATTGATGCTGCTGGAAAAACCTTGTTGTGGGTGTGTCAATTCAGTAACACATCACCAATTTTGTAGGCCTTCTGTCAAGATGCAAAAGGTATCAGTGGGAGGAGAGGAAGCTGCTATCAAACATCTCAGTGAGGCATGCCATAAACAGGGTGAAGAACAAGTCCAAGAAAGCAAAATAATATCTAACACAAATATTCTGCTGCCTCCAGAGATGTTAACACTTGCATTATCCTCTTCAAACATGCTTGATTGAGGGCCTCTGGATTCTGCCCAGAAGTTCAGCAACACCTCAAAAACAGCAACATTTCAAAAGCCTGCTACCTCTTTTTCAGACCTGACATCCAGAATTGAAATGAAACTGTAGGGGATGAGGGACTCTTGCATTGCCATAGTGCTGCACATTTGGCTTCACATGCACTCATTACAGGAGTGTCTGTCCAGGCAATGGCCACAAGCGATGGGTCAATGGGATGATCTAGTTTTGGTCGAACCCAGATTTCAGCAAAGTCTCATGTGGTGGAAAAACAAGAACTTGCAGTTGGGCAAAGCGTTTCTGAACCCACAACTGCAGCTAATTATTACAGACTGCTCACTCTTGGGGTGGTGAGCACGTATGAATGCCATGACTGTTCAAGGTACCTGGTTGCAAGTTTCACATCAGCTGCTTAGAGCTGATAGTGGTCCAATTTGCACTTAAGTGTTTTGAGCATTCATTTGAAAGAAAACAGTCTTAATGAAGAAGACAAAATGTATCACATTCAACAACAGGGGTGTACTCCCTTTTCCCGAATTGCAGTCATTCGCACTTGGCCTACACACTATCACATCCAACTCCTAGCAGAGCATCTGCCGGGGGTGGACAGCAGCTTTATGGACCTGCTAAGCAGGGCACATGAACAAGTACACAAGTGGGAGTAATGCCCAATTACTGAGGCTGTTCTTTCGGAAACAGGGCTGCCCACAGCCAGTCTGTTTGCCACCACAGAAAATGCAGAATGCTAAAGCTTGGTCTTATGGTACCTGTACCCGCAGTCCATGGCAATCACTCTTGATGAACTGGCCATAAAGACATGACACATTTGATCAGTTTAAAGTGAGAAAATTAATTTACCTTTACATGAACTCAAGCATCAGAACACTCTGATTTTACTTATTCCTTGTTTGTGTTTCGTCTTTCACTGTTTTTCCTTCTTGATCACCTTTCAGGCTTGGTCTTCACTGTTGGTACCATGCGTTCACTTTTAACACAGATTGCCTTTTCAGACTTTATTCAAATGTGTGTGCCTGTGTTTTCTTTTTCTCAGCAAATCGATGCATTGTTTTTTTTTGGAGGGGAGGGACTATGAGATGCTCAAACCTGAAACTTTAACTTCACCTTGCTTTTTATATACATATTTTTATTACATTTTGTATTCATAACAAAAAACAATTGACAAAAAACGTGCAGGTACATAATCATTAAGCATAATTGTAAGGATGCGATAAAGTACCCCCTGCCATACATTTTAAGGATATTGCAAGTTATCAAAGGGTTGCATGACCATTTAGAGCGGAGTCCTTTTATAAGGTTGTGAAACTCTGAGGTGACTTGCAATATCCTTTTAGTACAGGAGAGGGTATTTTATTACTTACACCACATGATCATGCCATCACCCTTACCATAAATTGGTTACATTTTTGGTGTCTTATTCTTTCCTGTTCATTGTAGATTGGAAGAATAAAATCTGTACTGTTAAATCAAACAGCCCAAAAACAGTTTTTTTTTTTTTTTTTTTTACAAAAAGATATTCGAATCATCTTGAAGTAAGTAAGATCAAAAAATGTTGCGGGCTAGATATTCTTTCCTTCCTGTAATGACTTATAGTGTGGAAAAAATAAACATGTTTACATAAACCTCCCCTTTCTGGTGATCGCTTTCTTTAAATAAATATATATATATATATGTAATCACTTAGTCGGCGTTTTCTCTCCACTCCTGAATGCCAGTGGTGCTTGTTCAGTGATGCGTGCCATCGCGTCTTTAGATAAACACTCTCCTCCTCTTATCAGGAAGATAAGCACTCCGAGAGCGAGTGTAATTTGACTTTATTGTTAGATTGAAACAGGAACGCGTTTCGGCATCGTACTGCCTTTGTCAACCTGTCAGACGCCATCTTTGTTCAACATTTATATAGTCACATGATCACCTTTGCACTCAACATTTTTCCTACATTACTATTTTGTGAATTTACACAGCAGCTGGTTTTACCCTGTATCTGATAATCATTTATGCACTTATTTCATACCACAATAATACTTAGTGATTCTGCTCGTGCAATATCGCCTGACGTCTGCATAACGAAGTGGATAGATTTATAATAGACAAGCAGTAAAGCTTGTAAACCTGCATTGACCTACTCTACCATTGTAGGATACACTTGAATACGATTTACTCTCCACCATCTAGCTCAAGTGGGCATTTCAGAGGAATATTGCAATCAAATCTTCGTGCCTATTTACATCTAAACTTTGTGTGATGCATATCGATTTTCTCTCATAATCCTTAATTACCCTTAAGACCATATATAATCACTTATTATTACCTCTTACCAGCTCCTTAATCACTAAGATAACTATATATCTATATATATATATATCATAATAACATTTTCGTTTTCCTTGTATAAACTTCAGCTGTCATTCTGCACCGTGAGCTGCCTGGCATTGTGATATCAGAGGCCGAATGTAGTACCTTACCACAGTTGTTCAGTTACATCATTCTGTTATTACAGGTGAATAGAGACTTTACAAGTCACCTGTATTAAGGAAATTAGAGCAAGGTTTTTATACAGGGATTGACCCTGTCCCCATTCCCATTTGTTATATATGGGATGAAGCCCCCCTCCCCTGCCATACATAAAGGGATATATTCTAAGTCAAAGAGGAGTTTCATGACCATATAGAGGAACAAGACCAACAGCAGAATTCCATTATAAGGTCATGGAAATATGAGGTGACTTGCAACGTCCTTATAATGTACAGTAGGGTGCACTTTATTCCTTACAGTACATGGTCTTACTATCATGCATCCCACAATCACCTTAAATCCTTAGTGTCTTGCTCTTTTATGCTCATTGTAGGCAAAAAGAATAAAAGCAGAATCTGTTGTGTGAAATGAAACGCACCAAAAAGCGGTTAGTAATTTTATGCAACAAAAATTATTGGAATCAGTTTTAAAAATACTTTGGCTCACATTGTGCAGAAACATTCAGCGATCCTGTTTTTGCTGCAGTGACCTACAGTGTGGAAAAAAAATAAACATGTTGCCAATAATATCTCCTTTCTTCGGATCACTTTGTCTTTTTAGAAAAAGATATCAGAAGAAACTTTAAACTGTAGAAGTAATTAAGCTCCGTGACCTACCTATCACCCTGGCTGCTAGCTCTGGTAGCAGCTATAGTGCCATCAAAACTAGACTGTAATAACTTACGCCATTTGCACAGCTACTATTCTAAAACTGATAAAGGTACACTAGGCTTTGATATTTCATGAGTATTTTATGGTTATGTTAGGTTTATCTTGCATTTACATCATCTGCACCTAAGACACAATATTTGATAGGAGTAGGTCATCTTGAAAATAAAGGAACGCTGGTTCAGAAAAAAGTCAGTATATAAAAGCATCCTACATGCTATTGATGTTGATCAGTTAACAACATATTTCTCTTTTATGGATTAAATTACCCCACATCACTTCAGAATAGATGATATTATGAAGGGAGAAAAGTAGGAAGGGGTGGGAAGAAGGGATAACAAATATGTAATTGGTTGTAGTGTGTTGGATTTCCCTCATGTAGGAATGAATCCACTGATGAATGTAGATAGTACACTGGGGAATGACCCTCCTGTCTTGGGGTGTTCACCTGAGTTTGAAGGATTATTGAGTTCCATTGACAGCCACTGAGGAATGGGTATGTGTGTGCATTTGTAAACTAATGACTGACAACTGGTATTTTCTTGCCTCTATCTAGGCGTGGTTTTCCTGAAGGGCAGTAATGTGTGGCCTCTGGTGCGCATCTATCGGGGTGGCTTCCTTCTGATCGAATTCCTCTTTCTGCTGGGCATAAACACATATGGCTGGCGCCAGGCTGGAGTTAACCACGTCCTCATCTTTGAGCTGAACCCTCGGAACAACCTGTCTCACCAGCATCTCTTTGAGGCAAGTGGAGAATGAATTAGTTCTGAGAACCAGGGAGTACTATGAACTCTGGGCAGAGGTGGGGCCATGATAAAGGGAAGTCAGGAGATGCCACACCTGTGCTGATATGATGACTTCACGGGTGTGATGGAAGGACAGCTAAAGGGGACATTGGAAATAAAGTGTTGTAAAAGTGTCGTGGGATACTGTGCACAGGGGGGTGGTCTCTCCTTTATAAGTATGTTGTTCCATACATTGATCATTTATATCAGCTAACTTAATAGAATCATCCCAATATTCCTTCTATTCTCTGCACTGATATGGCAGTTGTAAATGAGCATCTTTCCATAATATGCTTTATTGAAGGATGGTAGACATACATTCTTTGTAGTTATCTGTTCATGTCTGAGGTGGGCCTGAATGACTGTGGATGGGAAAGTTCCCTACCTGTAATAATTGTTCTTCACAGAACATAGTTTCCCAGATTCATAGGTTTTGGGTAATCCCAGGCTGGATCCCAGAAGGTTTGAAAAAGATGCAAGTTAATCAGAATGCATTTGTTTACATTCTTCCTAATGACTGTTAACCTTACTCCTTCCACTGTGCTGGGTAGAGAAACGTTTCTCTTATCTGGAAATGATGGAACAATGCTTATGATTTTGTGGAGGATATCCTCTATGGACAACTGTTTTTAGAGTTAGGTAGTTTTTCTTTCTGGAGCAATGCAAATTCTTAAGCTTAAAGTAGATTTCATATTATTGCGGTCACATTTGGAAGAGGGATTGCGAGAAGGTAAAAGTCATCTTATTTATTTGTAACAACCTGTGCTAGTAAGGATTGCATGTCATAGGAACAAAAGAGATCGCTGTGGCAATACCTAGAAAACATGCCAACTAGCTTTAAGGAAAGATCACTTACTTAGTCTTTGATACCGTGTATCTAAGTAACCCTTAGATGAGAGTAGTATTTGATACTGTTAATGTACAGAGAAGGCGAAAGGGTATTCTGTTGCCTGATTTTACTAGATACTACTTACAGTATTTATTCCTTTTCTGGTCTAACAATCAGTGCATCTTTTGAGTTAAAAAAAAAAAAAAAAAAAAAAAATATGAAATTAGCATTTGCATATTCTATTTTCTCTCTGCAAATACTGCTGTGACATGTATTCTTAATTTATGAATCTGAGGGGAATCTTTTGCTGGCCCAGGAAGCATTATTTTCCTGTAACGGAGATCTTGAAGAGTGTACTCCCCAGGGTCATTGATTTCCCTGTCGTCTTAAACTATATGGGTGGCAAAAGAGAACTGTTTATGTGAGAAATGTATGCTGGAAATGGAGCCTTCGGTGCTGCATATTGTGGGCCAGTACAAGACCAACCGACCTTAGAAAGAGGCTGGAAAACATCCATGTCTTTTTAAGGTGTTCTATGTTTCAAAAACACGTTTTCAGAAAGAGAAATGGGATTCTCAATATTTTTAGATGACAAGACACTTGGCAGCCAGGAATAATTCTGTATCTGAGTTTGTGAAAGATCCCTCACTGCAGAACCATGATTTCAGTGGTAGGTCTGTGGTCAGGATTAATGGGCATGCTCTTTTACCTCAGAGTGCAGTGTTCCCTGGGAAGAGACATCAGTGGAGCTCACTGTTTTCAAGTTTTATAGGCTTTCATGTCTGTGTTTGACAACAAGAGACATTAGTCACTAGTACTCAGTCAGATGCCACCATTTATACAATCTGCTTTTTTCCATTCATACTGCGTGGCTCCTGGGATTGAGATGGCTGGTTAGATCACTTTTAATCTGTGCTTGTCCCTTCAGATTGCTGGTTTCTTGGGGATGCTGTGGTGCCTCAGTCTACTCTCCTGTCTGTTTGGAGAATCCACTATGGTGCCCATGCAGGTGAATCCACTCATCCTCTATGGCTTCATGCTGCTCTTCCTCATCAATCCTACAAAGACCTGCTACTACAAGTCACGCTTCTGGCTGCTGAAACTTCTGGTGAGTAAGGAAGTAAGAAAAAGGACTTAACTCTGTTGTATGGGAAGTGGTGGGAGTTTCAGCTCACTACTTTTAGTCTCATGGGTTCCTCTCTTGCTTGCTGAGTTCCAACTTTGAGTGGCTGCATCAACAACAAGATGGCTTGATATGTTGCTTTTGGTACTTAATGGTTACTTTCCCTCTTTAGCTTGGTAGATTGTGCATGCGTGGGAAACTTGCCTGGATCCTCACACTTGGCTTTTGGAGTTTTCTTTCTGATCTTAAGTGGGTGATTGCATGAGAGCAGATGGGTGCCTCTACAGCTCTTGGTTTCCGGGTTTCCTTGAAACCATTATTTGCATTGACATCACATAGAGAGGATAGCTTTGCCCCTTCTTTTGGTCCAACAGATTTCTTTCTTTCATTCCTTAAATGGATTATGTAAGAAGCAGGTGGATGGGGTCTGCACTCCGTTTTTGGTTTCTTGAATCCCACAGGTGTTCTACATGGACATAGCTCACCTTTTCCTGTAGGACTGGCAATTTCACTTCTTCATTTAGTTGATTTGTGGACCAGCCACGTGATGGGTCATTCCTCTGAAGTTCCTTTTCTCCTTTATTTAATTGATGCAGCAAGAAGCACCAGAATGGGCCCACATTCTGCAGTTAATAAAGTTTTGTTTTATGCATTACTTGTGCTTGAAATATAGGAAATGATTTTTTTTGTGTGCTATTATACTTAATACTATTTACTGCCTTGTTTTAGTTGCAGGAATATACTTCGTCCACTCTACGATGGGTTCCTCGTTTAGTTGAGTGGCACAGAAGCAACTTTATGAGTTCCTTTCTTCAGTGAGTTGGATGCAGCAGAAAGTAGAGCATGGCTTTGTCCAACGTTTTTGGTTGCTTAGATCCCAATTGTGTCTTTGTTGTGTGACACAGGGAGCAGGTTGTGTGGCTTAGCCTGCTGCCCTTGGTCTGCTGTGTTCCTTTCTTCCCATAGTTGAGAGTGAAAGAAGCGGAGTTGTAGTTTGCACCAAAGTCTTTTGTCATCTCAGTCCAATTCAACTCTGAATTAGGTGGTGAAGTGAGCAGTAAATTTTGTGGTCCACTTGTCTTATAGGTTAAGATCTTGTTTTAGTTGAGGAGCACAGAAAACAGGATGGTGGTTTGGCCCGCTGCTGTTGGTGTCCTGGCCTTGATTTGTCCCTTACTTTGATGGTGCAAAGTACTCAGTAATGGCACAACCCACTGCTTTCTGTCATACAGTTACTTATTTCCCCCTCAATTGACTATTTTTAGCAGGATGGACTTGAACTTCCTGCTTATAGCTGTTATTGTGCCTCACCTCACTTCTCTTCCCTTTCCTTGGCAGTTCCGGGTGTTCACCGCTCCCTTCCACAAAGTGGGCTTTGCAGATTTCTGGCTGGCAGATCAGCTGAACAGCCTGGCAGTGATTCTCATGGATCTGGAGTACATGATCTGCTACTACAGCTTTGAGCTGGACTGGAATAACAATAAGGGTCTGCTGCTTGTGCCAGGTATGTTGTAAGGGAGAATCTTTATATTTTTTAATAAGAAATCCTTGTATTTATGAACTTCTTGAATGTCTCATTAGTGGGTTGATGGGGCGGACTTAAATTCCTCTATAAGCATGAACCCCAAAATGCAGTGCACTCTGGTATCTCTTTCAGTTCATAGCTTTCTGCTCTTCCTGTAAGAATCTTAAATAATGTCATCTCAATTCCATTGATGTTTCTTTAAAAAAAAAAAAAAAATTATTCACTTTTGATCCTGTTTGCTGGTATTTCTACTGCCCATTTTTTCCCTTTTATTTTTTTCCTCTGTAATCTTCCTACTGTTCTTCACATGCTGCATGTTTGTGTTTATTATATCAAATCCATATTTTGTTTTTATCTAAAGGGCCTAATTATTTTAAGGATTCTTAGCTCTTTTTCATTTCTTCAGATGTGTTCTACATAACACACTCACTAGAACAGCAGGTATAGACAGATAGCTTTTGTTCCTGCTTTATCTCTTGTTTGAGCACTCTACAGATACACTCAAAGTGATGGCCTTGCACACTCTTCAAAAGAGTGAGATCAGGCTCCATTAGTCATCATGTCATGGTATCCTGGGAGGGCAAAGATTACCCTCTGTTATTATAGCACTTAGATGCAGACCAATCAGTGCTCATGCTCCCTCTGGAGAAAGTTCACTTACTCCCAGTTTACTTAGCTAACTCTGCTACGAGGTCTGAGGTTAACAAGTTCCTCATTGTTCTTCAACAGAGATTGTGAAAGCCCCCCCAGCTTACACCTGGCTCTTTAGCGTCGGTTTGCCACCTTTCTCCCTCTATGTTTCTGTCTCATTGTCCAGACTAGCTTCAGTTCTGATAAGACTCTTGCTAATAAGACATTGTTGGATGTTGCAAAAGAAGATGCGAATACCCTGCATTCCAAAGGCCCTTGAAATTCAGACTGTGCTCAAGAGTTTTATGTCAGGAGAGCAACAGAGTCTCATTACATCCATCCCAGAGGAGTTGAAGGAACTTCAGCTAACTCCGGAGACCTCTGTACCTGAAATGGTGAAAGAATATAGTGACAAAACTCAGAGAATTATAAGCCTCAGTCCACAGCTGAGGAAAACATTCCTGTTTGTGATTTATTCTTCTGGGTGATCGGGCCTTATATTCGGACCTTGCATATTGAAAAGCTGGGAAATTTCTGCTCCTCCTTCATGTTTTGCTTTATGTTGTCCCAAAAGTATGATGATGTCTATGCCCCCAAAAGCTGTATTCCATTGGTAGTAGCTTATCTACACCCATCCAGATGTGTAATGTTGGCTTCCTACTTGACCAAGCTGTCCTGTTACAATTTGACAAGTAGAATGCTCTGGTTCACGTCTGAGTTTTTTTTTTGTATGGGGTCAACAATACCAAATTCAGTTTTTGTACCCATGCTGTAGCATAGGACAGTAATTATTGCTTTACCTTACCTGGCTTCTCTGGGTAAGAAGAGCAAACATATGATCAGTCTGGACACCAAGGTATACATCACCTGTGTGCGCTGAAAGCCATTTTGCTGTTCTCTGTCTCTATCACAGACACCTTACAGGTAAAAGAAGCGTGTTTTGTTCAAGAAGGTATTTAAGGATGTGCATAATTTTGTGAATAGATGAAACCCACTTTTTAAGCAGATCATTGCCAAGTATGCCATGTTTAACAGTCTTTGCATCTTCATGATGTGAGGGAAAGACTTTTACTTTTGGATTTGACATAGTGTAGATGTTACAAATTGGGTCTCTAGTTGGCAGAAACAACATGTCCGAGTAGGGATCACATTGTGACAAAACTACTACACATTCTAAATTAACCTGTGCTAACCCTCTGGTAGCTTAGCACAGAGCAAGCACATTTAACTTAGAAGTCAATGTGTAAAGTATTTGTGCAACACGTACAGTAATCACAATGACACACCACAAAAAGGACTCCATACTGGTGCATTAAAAATATAGGCTATTTATCTGAATAGATCAAGACCAAAAAACGACAAAAAAACCCATGACTGTTCACTTTTGAAAGATATTACATTAAGCGCACTGTGTATGAGGCTTATTTTAGAATCTTTATGGTATTGAGTGAGAATACGGGTGTCCCTCTGCGAGGTGCGCAGAATAGGTTGATCAGGGTCGTTCAGGGTCAGCCCAGGTGAAGAATACAAGGTACTATTTCCTCGGTATGCAGAGAGCGCAGCTGAAGCTTAAAGGGCGCTCCGGTCTGAGTCCAGGAAGGCACTAACGCGGCCACGGGTTGAGACTTAAGTGATCCAAGTTGGACCAGTGCGAGGGCAAGAAGCAGGGTTTCACTGAAAGCACTACTCATTGGTTGGGGAATGTCAATGTGCGCGTATTGCGTGTCTCAACCAATTGGCAAGTCAGGCGGCGGCCCACACCAAAGCTGCTCCAAAGTCCTGGTGATATGAGGCCGCTCTGAAGTCCTGGTGGGGCGAGCAGCAGGCCGCAACGAAGCCACACTGAAATCTTGGCTGAATGAATTGCAAGCTGCAACAAAGTCGCACTGAAATCTTGAGCAAAAGGGAGCAGCAGACTGCAGTTAAGCTGTGCAGAAATCTTGGTTAGATGAGCGGCAGGCTGTAACGAAGCCACGCTGAAGCATTGTTTAATTGAGCGGCAAACGGTAACGAAGCCGCACTTGAGGTCTTTGATGTCCTGGAGACCTGGCATAGAACCGGGGACAAGTCAGCAAGCCCTTGGAGTCCCTTTGGGGGTGATGGTTAAGTCTTGAGTTGCAGGGCAGAAATCAGCAGGGCAGCTCAACAAGGCAGGGCAGTAGTCCTTGAAACAGTCAGACACATCGAAGTAGCGATCCTCCAGCACAGCAGTCTTTACTCTAGCAGAGTTTTCCATGAGTCCAGAAGTGTACTGATTTTAGTGGATCAGAGGCACAGTACTTATACCAAAAAGTGCAATTGATATGAGGGACGACTTGAGAAGGTTTCTATGAAGTGCACAGTTCCCTCTTTCAGCTCAGCCCCGGCTCAACTTGGCATCTTTGGGAAGGCAGTATTTTGAGCAAGGCTCTTTTGATCTGCCCACTTGCACACATCAGTATGTCTCTTTTCTCATATGACCATCACACTATTCTCCCCCCCTCCCCCCACACACACACACACACACATGCGCAAAAGGACTTGTCTTAAAGTTGGTATTCATTGAAGCTCTCAAATTGGTTCTCACCACACTTCTCCCTCACATTACTTTACGACTTTAACCTTGACACCAACATGTGCATCTAGGAACTTTCGATGTCTTCCTTCCCTACAGTTGGCATCCATTTGAGGGGCCCCCCACACACACACGTCTCATTCTCCACTACAGTAGCACACTAAATGAAGTCTTGCTCCTGTGTGGAATTGTATGCTTCTAAAATGCATTCTTCTTGGTAATTAATGGTTTAACCTTATGGAAGCTGACAAAATCCTTTTGCATTTTTTGTGGTTGTTTGGTCCTGTGCCTCCTTTTATTTGACACATCTTCTCTCTCTGCAGATGACCCAGTGTGTAACAGTTACTCATACGGAGTACGTGCTGTGGTGCAGTGCATCCCAGCATGGCTGCGTTTCATACAGTGCCTGCGCCGGTACCGCGATAGCAAACGTGCATTTCCTCATCTACTCAACGCCGGCAAGTACTCAACTACCTTCTTCATGGTGACCTTTGCAGCACTCTACAGCACCCACAAAGGTAAGCAATAGATATTGGTATATGCGATGATGGAAAAAGAAAATCAACTGACCCCGCTAAAGGAACTGGGTCAGTCTCATGGCACCTACAGAAGTAAAGGCATACAGTGTAGATGAGTAGGGGAGCGCAACAGCACTCGCAGAAGCAAGGAGGAATTTGCTATAAATATACAACTTTAAATATTATGTAAATCATGGAATAGGAGAGGAAGGTATAGTTTACCACACACGGATAGAAGCATGATGGTTGTCTGCATTTTCTGGAGAGATGAATATTAGGTATGGTCAAAGGCGGTAAGGAGGCTCTGCTATATCCAGAGAGAAGAGGAGGCTCAAGAGTACCTTCAGAAGGAAGGGAATTTTCAACATTGTTCGGGAATAGAAATGGCAAACACAAACTGATAAAAGAATTGAATGGGTGGGGTCTAAAGGTACTTCAAAGATGAATGAGAGAAAAGAGGTCTCAAAAGGGAAGGCTCAATACTATATGAGGAGAAATTAAGTAAGTGTGTGATCGGATGATGAGTGAAGATAGAAAGAGGCCATCCCTGCCACTCTCACAGGTAAAAGGTACCCCAGATAAAGAGTCAGGCTACTCCACAACTGCGAAGTTGGTGGAGGGAGAGGGATTATCTCTGTGACACCCATATCAAAGAGAAACCCAATAAAAAAATGTTGTATTACCAACCATTTAGTTCCAGCATAACAGCCTAATGCATTGTGTATTCATACCTCACAGACAGAAAACTACTTCCACTAGTAAACCACTTCAGCTAAGGAGTCTTACACAGCTTGTCTGTCTGCCACAGAGGCAAGCGATTCCTTTATCGCTAATGCCCATTTCAAGCACTGAAGCTTAATGCTGGATGTCTATACACCCCAGAAATGGAAATATTTTCTCACTCAACCATTCCCAGCACCAGAGTGTAATCCATTGTTTCTAAATTCCTCAGAGGCAGAGGACCTCCCTCAATACCAAACCATTCCCAGAACCAGTGCCAAATGTAGTGTCTGCACACCTCAGAGAAAGATCCACCTCCCAGATCCAAGGATTTTGTCAGCAGAGTAACATTTGAAATCAGTACTGCGAAGATTAACAGGAGAGGGGGGCGCACTTCAAGCTATGCAGTCAGTTGCCTTTTCAATAATGTATGACATTGATTTCCCTCCTGCCTGAATGCGTGTTGCACATTCGTTACTGGGGGCCTGTGAGGAAAGAGGCAGTGAGAGAAAGTTGGCAGCAGGGATTTTATCGGTATGTGCTGTTTAATATGTACCAGGTGTGTTATCTGACATATTCCCATTAGTTTGGGGGAACAGTCTGAAGCAGCACTGTCCATACAGGAAATCTCACCTGTATTATCCTGTATCAGTATCTCAGGGATATTGATTGATGAAAGACTAATGTGGGAATCCCACCCAGGAGTGGGTCATCAGCACACTAATGTCTCCAGTGATGACTTTCCTAAAGCAGACCCTTTGAGTGAGTTTGTCATGCTCATTCATGCACGACTGAAGCAGCCTCTGTGAGAGGAGACTTCAAACTTAATACCCTACTCTGGACAAGCTAGGAGATGGACAGTGAGTCTCTGCAGCCCCAAACACAGTTTGAGTGCCCACTGGGATAAAGCTATTGCAAATATTTATTTTGGACGTAAAAACATCTGTGTGTTTTATACCAGTGTTTTACTTTGAATCAGGACATTTTCTAGCGGATGTGTGTTGGGTGGGGATGTCACAGCTCTTGTCTATATTTATTAAAGTTGACCTTTTCTTTACAAAGGGACGGTTCCTTGCAGACGCCCTTAGTATTTGTGTGCTTACTGGGCACATTTCAAACCACATCTCACTTTTCTTCTCCATAGGAGCCATTCCTCCCCACTAACAGCTCTGGCTCAAATCTAGCAGTCGAGACCTTGCCTCCGGTGCAACTTCCTGAAACTGCACACTTCCCTCCCCCTCGCCACCGCTCGCACGTAGAGCAGATCCAGCATAAGGATCATCCTGCCACTCTGGGGCCTCAGAGACTGGCTGCTGGGCCACTTCTGCTTTTGGGCCATGGTCGGCATTGAACAACACTTTTGGACGTAACGCCCAGCTTCGGCTCCACGCCGAAGAAAGCGTTGATGCCGATCACATCCCCCATGGCGCCGACCTGCCCATCGGAGTGGAAACCTTCGTCCAAATCTAAAAACACCTTTTGAGCTGATAACCTCAGTGCTCGACATCGAAGACAAGCCTCTTGGCTAAGGCAATGTTGAACCAATCCTCTAAAAGCTGCAAGAGGAGATCGACGCCAGGCAGAAGCATCTCATCATTAACCCACATACGGACCGGATCCTGGCTCACTCTTCTCCAAAAGATACAAGAGGAGATTGATGCTAGACAGAAACATCTCCTCATTCACCCAGATATGGACTGGATCCTAGCCCACCCTCCGTTGGTCTGGCACCCAATCCTCCAAGCATCAGTTATCCTTTTGAGGAAGCTTTGGACTTGCCAACTCCTCCCAAGCAGCAGAAGAAGGCAGACAAGGCTACTAGCCCCTTGCCTTTTTCTCCTCCACCTCGCCCCTCTGCACAGCGCACTTCTTCTCCACCCGCCTCCCCAGGCGACCCCCATCCTTACACACCTCAAGGGTTCCTCGCTCAGATACAACAGGATGAAGGGGTAGGGGATACACCACCACAAGGGATTCCTTGGAATTCCTATGATGTTGATAGATCAAGTAACACAGACTTGTATTTTGCACATCATACCACCCCCCCTCCAGACCACCCTAACAGATGATTCCACCTCATGCCACGAGTTGATTGGTAGGGCTACCTCCTTCCACAAGGTGGATCTCCATACTGAGCCTTTGGAGGAGGACCTACTTTTCAAAACTCTTTCCTCCACTCACTGCTCCAACCAGTACTTCCCCTTGTCAAGGGGCGTTCTTCATCACACCCCGGATATCTTTCAGGATCCAGTCCACACTAGTCATTATGCCCAGGGTGAACAAGAAATGAAAGGCATCCCAAACTGATCCATTGTACATACGAGGCAGCTCCCTCTGGACTGCTTGGTTGCTACCACTGCCTGTAAAAAGGCTACCTCCCAAGCTTTTGGTGATGTCCCTCCACCAGACAAGGAGAGTAAACACATTAACTCAGCAGGCAAAAGGGTGGCAGCACACTCAGCCAACTACTGGCGGATTGCTAATTCTGTAGGTCTCCCTAGGTATGACCGTGCCCACAGGAATGAGATGAAGGAGCTCCTTCGACATTTCCTCGAGGAGCATAGAAAGCAGGGTTATAAGATCATTTCTGAGGGGATACAAATCTTCAATACCACCATACCTCAGACACTTCTGCGAGGGGAATCAACTCCAGTGTCTTCCTGCACTGGCATGCCTGGCTCGTATCTCTAGGTTTAAGCCAGAAGTCCAGCAACATTTACTCATCTTGCTGTCAGCCCGCAAGTAGACCAGATGTTTGAAAGTCAAAAAGGATACAGAGATGGCAAACGTTATGGGCACCTTTCAGATGCTGGCCAGTTGTGGCTCCTTTCACTGCACTCTTTTTCATGGAGGCTCAAAATCCATCTCTTCCAATGCCTCCACAACCTGCCAGCAGCCACAGGCCCAGCAGTGCTATTCTAGGGGTTACTTCAGAGGTTCCTACAGGGGTAACAGCTCCGAAGGGAGAAGAAGGTCTCTCCCAAAGGAGCTGCCACTGCCACAAAACTGTGACTTACCTTTTATTCCCCCGTCCCCCAACCACATAACACCTGTCAGGGGCCACCTCCAAGGTTCCTTCCTGCTTGGAAGAACTTCACTTCCAACCAGTGTGTGTTGGAAAGTATCCAACATGGTTTTTGTCTGGAGCTCACTTCCAAACCTCCCTGCATTCCACGTCTCTAATACTGACTCTTCCCCAGAACACCAAAGGCTACTTGGGGAAGAGGTCCGAAGCGCTCTTTCTCAAAGGAGCCTTAGAAACCCGTCCCCCACTGTCAGCATAGCGCAGGAGTCTACTCTCTGTACTTCCTGATCCCCAAAAAATACTGTTCTCTTCAACCAATTCTGGACCTTAGGCCTATAAATGACTACATAATTTAAGAGTATTTCGACATGGTTACTCTTCAGTATGTCATCCCGCTTTTACAACAGTGCAACTTCATCGCTACTCTAGACCTGAAAGACACTTATTTCCATATTCCAATCCACCTGGCTCGCCATCTGTATCTCAGCCTTGTAATCAGCATAAAGCATTATCAATTCAAGGTGCTCCCATTTGGGGTCACCACGGTACCCAAGTTTCTCATCAAGTGTCTTGTGATGGTAGCAGCTCATTTGCACAGACAGGGCGTCCATGTTTTTCCCTTATCTGGACGACTGGCTCATCAGGAGTGGCGCCCGTCATATTTGCCGCGAGCCTACACAGGTCACAATAAACCTTCACCAGCTAGGGTTTATCGTCAACACTGCAAAATCCCAGATACACCCCTACCTAGGGACAGTCCACAACTCAAAAGCTTGCATGGCTTTTCCAAACGCTGCCAGGATCCAGCCCTTCCAGACGCTAATCTCTGGTTTTCAACCAGACCACCAAGTCACGGTTAGGACAGTCCTGCGCCTCCTTGGCATGATGGCCTTCTGTAGTGCCATAGTGGCACATGGTAGGTTACACCTGCATCCATTGCAGGAGTGCTTGGCACATCAGTGGTCCCAAGTGGAGGGTCATTGGGACGATCTAGTGTTGATTGGCCGTTGCAATAGTGTAACACCAACAACCTGTTGCATGGAGCCTTTTCTCTGCCCAGTTGCGGAAAGGACCATTGCAACAGGCATCTCCCTTATGGGATAGGGTGCACACTTACAGGATCTGACTGTCCATAGACAGTGGGAAACCAGTCCACAGGGTCTCCACATCAATTAGCTAGAACTGCTAGCTGTTCACTTTGCCTTGAAAGCTTTCCTTCCCCACTTGTCTGCCAAGATGGTCCTCATCAAGATGGACAACATGACATCCATGTATTATCTTTAGAAGCAAGGGGGGACCTGATCTCCCCAGCTCTCTCACCTAGGCCAGAGCATTTGGTGGTGGCCTGTCTACCACAAGATCCATCTGATAGAGTAGTACTTCCCGAGGATGGACATCAACTTAGCCAACCTTTTCAGCAGGATGCAGCAACAAGTCCATGAGTGGGGGCTCCACCCACGAGTTCTCCTCCAATACTTTCACCAATGAGGCTTCCCAGAAATAGACCTATTCTCCAAGGTAGAAAACACCAAATGCCCAAGCTTCACATCCAGCTTCCCACAGTCCAGGAGCAATGCACTATAGATGAGTTGTCTGAAATATTTGCCTACACTTTTCCTCCTCTCACATTATTTCTGTTTGTGGTTCTGAGGCTTTTGCAGATATCTCTCACTATCATGCTGGTGGCTCCCACCTAGGCCCACCAACCCTGGTTCACCACTCTGCTCAAACTCTCAGTGGTTCCACATGAGAGGCTCCCCAACAGGCCAGACCATCTCAAGCAGAACCATGGAGAAATCAGGCACCAAGACCCAATGTCTCTAAAGCTTGCAATCTGGCTCCAGAAGTCCTAGAACTTGGTTATCTCAGTCTTCCACCAAACCGCATGAGCATTCTCAAAGAAGCACGCAGGCCTACTACCTGTGTCTGTTATGCTGCCAACTGGAAGAGCTTAGTCTACTACTGTCATTCAAAACACATTGACCCTTTAGTAACCAGAGTGCAGGATATTACCTGCTACCTTCTTCACTTGCAGAATTGTGGTTTGGCTTTTTCTTCCCCCAGATTACATCTAGCAGCTGTAGCTACCTAACTTCAGAATAGGCAACACGTGTCCTTCTTCAAATTTCTAGCTAATAAAGCTTTTATGGAGGGTGTTGAGTCATTACCCCTCTGGCCCCACCAGCCCTGATATGGAACCTCAATATTGTATTGATAAGGCTTATGAGCCCTCTGTTTTAACCCCTTCACTCCTGGCACCTCCAGTTCCTCTCTTGGAAAGCGGAATTTATGTTTGCTATAACTTCACTCAGGCATGTCAGTGAGCTTTAGACACTAACCTTAGAAGAACCTTTCTTTCAGATTTACAGGGATAGTTTTGCCTTCACCACCAACCCCAAATTCCTTCCTAAAGTGGTCTCACAGTTTCACCTTAATCAATCTCTTGAACTCCCTGTGTTTTTTCCCGCAGCCTGACTCAGTTGCAGAGCCGGCCTTCCACACTTCAGATGCTAAGCAAGTCCCTTTGTACTACATTGACAAAACTAAACCTTCTAGAAAAACACAAAAGCTATTTCTTGCTTTCTCCAAACCCCAGAAGGAGAAAGTCTTATTCAAATCAGGCATTGCAAGATAAACCGTAAAATGCATCCAGACATGCTGTGCTAAAGCTAAAGGGCCCTTACCCATTCCTCCTGCATCCCACTCTGCTAGAAAAAACGGAGCCTCTATGGCTTGGAAAACATTCTGGTAGCTGACACTTGCAAAGTAGCTATCTGGTCCACACCACATACTTTTACAAAACATTGTGTAGATATGCTAGCCTGCCAACAAGGCAAAGGTGGCCAGGGAGTACTCCGTACACTCTTTCAATCTACTGCAACTCCCACAGGCTAGCCACTGCTTATGGGGTGACTGCTTTACAGCCTATTCACAGCATGTGTATCTACAGCCACACATACCTGGAACGAAAAATGTTGCTCACCTGATAGACATCTGTTTGTGGCATGTAGTGGTGTGGATTCACATGTGCCTAGCCTCGTCCCCGGATTCCTGTGGCCATTACAGTAACCTTTATACCTTCCTTTCTTCATTTTATGTGGACATCTCTCTATACATTATTTCCTTTTTACAAAATATCCTCACTCTATGTGTGGAGAAAGCAGTCTAACATTGGAGTGGTTGACCATGCACATTAGAAGTGAAGGAGTCAAAATATTTCTTCAAAGGAAAACAAAACGTGCATTCATCCAGACCCAATACTAGATGGCAGGAGTATGCACAGCATGTGAATCTACAGCCCTACAATCCACAGGTATCTACTAGGTAAGTAACATTTTCCTTCTCCTCTTCAGGAAAGGTGTACCATTTAGACACAATCCTAAATTTACAAGTCTTTGTGAATCTAGAAATGCGGAAAAATCCCAAGAACGGGAATGCCATGTTCCACCAATGGAACGCCTTCCAAATGCAGAGTGGCTTTGCATGGCTTAGTAAATCCCACTAAAAGGCTTGCATTGTCTTGCATCACCTTGCATGACGCAAGGGCACCGCAAGCCCTTTTTAAAGCTGGGCCTTAGTGTCAGATGGGTAGGATGATATAATGCTTGAAGCTTTTCTAGATTCACATGTTTTGTCATATGCCATCACCTAGTGGTGCAATCTGGAAACTGAAGTCTGACGGAGTTGATTTGCGATTTTGTATTAGGACTGTCACTGTAGCATATGTGTCTGTAGATTCACATGCTTTGCATACTTCTGCCATTTAGTGGTTGGCTGGGACATTACAAAGAAGCTTTGAGTCCACAGATATGACGTGACTCCTACCTTAGTCCACAATGTGTATGGGTACCGACTCACCCTTAGATTTTTTTATTTTATTTTTCCCATTAGGTTTGAATGTGTTAAGGCACGGCTTATAGACAGACGTATTTGCTTGTGGCAAGAGCTTCATCAGTTCCGGTGAAAGACCGCAATCCCATTTGCTATCTAAACATCAGTTCAAAACAATCGGCTTGACAAATGGTTTCGCAGGCCCTGAACTTACCTCCTTTCAGTTACAGAGGACTTTGCCTCAGAGAATGTTGGCAGATGGGGCAAACTTTTCATTTCTGCCCACACTGTAATGCGAAATATCCTTGGGCCAACCACCATGAGGTCTGTAACCTCTGTCACTCTTTTGAGCAGAAGTAGTTGATGTGCAATTTCTGTCTCTTTCCATTGCAAAATTCCATTGTAGTATAGGGGGGGAGAGAGCCAGGCACACAGGAAAGGGCAGTGTGGGTCATTATCAGACACTCCTGACATCTTTGGGGAACAGGATCTCCTAGACATGAAGGAAGAGGTGGTCCGCTTCTGGTGCAATGGCAGCCCAACACATATCCAGTCCTGAGTTTGTGTCTGAACAACGCAGAGGAAGATGAGGCATACCTTTCAGAGTCTAGGCCAGTGGGGCAATGCACAAAGAAAACCCCAGGGTGTAAGTAGGTACCACCCCTAGACATGGGGTAAAGACCTTCCCTCAAAGACTGCCCTACAGTGCTCTTGAGGAACTGGGCATACAGCCCTGAGCAGGCGAAGAAGGTGGTCTCCGGTCCACCCCCATCCTTGGGGTGTAGTTGAAGCCAAGGTAAAACTTTAAAGGTGACTCACTATCCACACCCTACATCAACCCCTTCTCGAGCGAAAGGCACAGAGCCTCCAAATCTGAAAACAGTGCATGAAAGGTCAAAGCCAAAGTCAAGACCAAAAGCACCCTTGCTCTAGAGCTGCGAAACCTCAAAGGTGCTCACCCATAATAGAATGGCAGAAGAGTTAGATGTTAGATAAAAGTGTCTGTTTAGTCATCCTGAAACAGGTACGTTTTCTGCAAAGCCTCCTTTGCCAAGGGCAGTGTCCACACTGCTTTGCATCCCAAAGAAAAGGAGGCTGACTTTCAAGGAGGAAATTGATTATGAAATACCTCGACACCCAATGCTTAGGAAGCACAGGTATCACCTAACCAGCCCTCCACCACCACTTTCCACACCTAAGCAGGCAGCTCCTGCTCCATCAGTTCCACCCCAACCCCCATCACCGTTGCTAATCACACCACCACTCGACCAACAAGGCCGGACTCGCCACTGCCACCATCCCCACCTTCCAGAATCCCCACAAGGGTGTGTCTACTCTCTTTTTCAAATTGGCCAGCCCATTTGGGCAAGGGGATCCACATGATCAGCTCACTGCTGCAGGGGGTGGAGATGACTCATTGAGCCAACTATGTCAACCCCACTCCTGAGGATCAAGACGTGGGTGCAGACCCTAATAAGCCATCCCCGTTGGATGATACTACAGCATAGCATGCTGGTATACAAAGAGCTGTTCAACACCATAAGGTCACCATGCATATTGTAGAGGATGAAGAGGTCTGTTTGGTAGAGAACCTCCCAAAAGAGAACATAGTGTCCACTTCCTGCCTACGTATGGGAATGCTGAAATGGACCCACAACACACAATAAATTGTAAATACGTGAAAATGAACTGTATGCGTTCAGCAATGAGGAAAGTGAAAATGAAAAACATTTTTTGCAACTCTGAACTGTGCTGGAAAATGATTTTATTAGGATCCAGACAAATCAACACTTGGTTTATTTGGTAATGCATAACTGATAAATATTCGCTGAACCCCAATCTCCACACATTATCATTTCTGTGCTATATCGATCTATCAAAAAAACTTTAGATGTGTGCAAAGTTATTTGCCATTTTAATGGAAAATATGCTGCCTGTGAATGACAATATGTTGTCACACAAAACTTTAGGGAGTTTCAAACATCAGACCTCCTCATGTCTTTCAAAGTTAGGAGGGTCACGAAAGTTTGTCATTTAATTCTGAAAAGTATGTCATGGCTCTCACAAGGGAAAGCATACACCAGCCTGCAGAGTTATGGCATTTCTACAGTTGCTGCTGCCTCTTTTTCAATCTACTCCGCCCTTTAACAATAAGTACTATAATGACGTTCCTCTGCATGATAGTATATTGCATAGGAATTGTACATGCCAGATTACACATGCCCAACCAGGCATTAGTGTCTCGCTAATCAATGGTTACAAGTAGAGGGTCAGTGGTAAGGCCTAGTGTTGACAAATGCTAGCACCAATAGTTAACTCTAGTGGTATAACAGCAACAATCGGTTGCTAGGCAGGGCTTTTTTGGACCCTCTTCTGTATCTGACCATTACCACTGACACATCCCTCATAGGTTGGGGTGCGCATCTTGGCAACATGACTGTCTTGGGGCATCTGGACCCCTCTTCACTGTGGTAGACACAACTACCACCTGGAATTACTAGCTATTTATGTAGCACTCAAAACTTTATATCCACTCATCCATGTCTAGGTACTCCATGTCAAAACACATAAAATGACAGAAGTGTATTACTTTCAAAAGCAAGTGAACACCCATTGTCCTCTGCTGCCTATACTGCCACAATGAAAAAGCACTGGCAATGCGCCACACCATTCAGATCCTGGCGGACCACCGTCCAGGGGTAAACAACAACTTTGTGGCCCTGCTACACAGGACGCATCAACAAGTCCATGTGTGTGAACACTACCCACAAGTCACACAAAAATCAACCTTTTTGCCACTCAAAATGCCCAACCTTCACCCTGCAGGTTTTCAAAGTCCATATGCAGTGCACTAAGGATGAGAAGGGCAGAGAAGTTTGCCCACGCTTTTCTACTTTTCCCTCACATTCCATGCATACTGAGGAAAATTATGCAAGTCTCCATGCACCTCATGCAAAAAGCACCACCGTGAGCCAGACACCCTTGGTACTCGATGCTACTAGAAATGGCCCCATTAGAAGCTTCCAATCAGGTTGGACCTTCTAACTCAACAGCAAGGCATATTCAGGCACCCATGCCCTATATAGCTCAATCCCAGAGGAGTGTATAGAACGCATGTGTGCAGAAAACATGTAGAGCTTCAATGTGTGCATTCTGCGCTACATAATGATAACCTATTGCACACTACTGCATCTCAAAATAACTAGAACCCTTTAGTGTTAGGGTGTAGAACATAATTTTTTTACTTTTTGCTTCTCCTAAAGGCAAGGCTATCTTACAGTTTAGCTTCATGTAATGTCTGTAGTCTAATACATGCATAACCGGGAATATTCATCCCTTTGTAGGATTCCTGTAGTTTAGGCATTTACATAGGGTCTTCAAAAGGTGATACCCCCAAGAACACAGCTGTTTGGAGTCTAATCAATTTTTTTTACCAGGCGTATGAGACCACCTTTTGAATCTATACACTAATTACACTTTCTTTCATGATATGTGGCTTTTCTTGTAGCTATAATTTTACTCGGGCACATTTGTGGTCTACAAGTATTTAAGCACTAACTATTCAGGAACCATTCATTCAGGTAGATAGCGACAGGATAGTGCTTCGTACCAATTCCACATTTTTACCTAAGATACTGTTGCCCCTTCATTTAAATCAGACTGTTGTGCTGCCAGTTTTCCTCCCACCTGATTCCTGTCGCAGAGAGAACCTTACTCAAGCTAGATGTTACGTGGCCATTCAATTATTATATTGACAGGACTGAGACTTTCTGTAAGACCAATCAGTTTTTCCCTGAATATACTAAGCTACACAAGGGTCAGCCAGATTCCAAAGAAGGCACTACAAGATGGATAGTGAAATGTATCCATTCTTATTATGCTAATGCTTAACAAATGCACTCTGTACCCCCTAGGCAAAACTCTACACGTAGAAAGGGGGCTACCATGGCTTTCATGGGCATCGTGCTTACCTTATCTTTAAGGCAGTGACTTGTCCAACGCCACACATGTTCACAAAGAATAAAATGCTGTCCAAACATTTAAACAGCTACGTGCCTTGCATGTGTGGCTGTTTAGACAGGGTGTTAAAGGGATTGCTGACTGAAGAACCTTAATGGAAGCTCTTCTTTGGTTTGAATGCCCCTGGGAGCTTAGAACTTTCCATCTTGCATTACTCAATGGGACTTAAATGACAAACCCTCCCCAGGTCTGGCACAACAGAGAGTAGTATGTTGTAAGCTCTCGTGCGACCTCGGCTCCCATTAGCTAATCCCTAAGCTACAGGAGAAGGGATACAAGTAAACCGACCTGGAGTAAGATATAAAAGTAATTAGCATTCAGTCAGTGCATTATATTCTATTTGTTTTCTATTGTGTTTTGGGTACTTGAAACTCTTTCCATCCCAGCTGTTTCTGTTCACTTTTTCTTCCATTTAGTACTTTTTTGGGTAACTTTTCAACTGTGCTAAAGTGCTTCAGATTATAATAACTAAGGGAAATCTCCCTTGTTTTACCATGCTGACATCAGAGCTTAGCCTCTCCAGGTTCCTATGGCTGCACAACTCCCTTTAAAACATGTCTTGCCCAGTTACAAAGACCACACAGCCTGCCATTCCCATGTCTTTTCCCTGTGACATTGACTTCATAGCTTGTCATTTCTGAAACCTCCTATCTCACTGAGTGTAGTGCTAGGCCACTATTGGTCTCTCTAATCTCACTCCTGCTGCACCGTTTGGTCTCTCTGGGTCTTCCTTTTGTACCAAGTGCAGAGCTTGGCTTCTGTGGATCTTCCTATAAAGCTGATTGCAGCTCTTGACCACTATTGCTTCTCTGTATCTTTCTACCCCACTGAGTATGCAGTGTGTTTTTTCCTTGTTTTCCTCCACACTGAGTACAATGCTTTGCATCTGCAGAACTCACTGCCACACTGAGTATAGATCATGGTCTGTCTGGGTCTTTGTAGGAAGCTGGCCTGGTGTGTGGTGGGTACCTATGGTGCTTACACCAGGTCCAGGTATTTACTCTTAGTGAAGTGTAGGCAGTGTCAAGAAGCCAGACTCTCTAGAGGTAGCTTTGTATGAGCAGCCAAGGCTTATCTAGAAGACATGCAAAGCTCATGCAATTCCCCTGTAGTCACACAGCACTCACATACATAAAAGAAAACACTGAGTTGTACAAAAATAAAGGTCGAACAAATCACCACAAAATACTAGACAGGTGACCCACCCTTAGGAGGTAAGTAAATAACTAAATATATACACTAGCAATCCGAAATAGGCATAGAAAAGGTTAGAAAACAGTGCAAATAGCAAAAACCAATAGTGGCTTTCGGGGGGGGCACAAACCATATACTAAAATAATGGAAGGCAAACAAGGTACCCCCACCTAGATAAGTAAAATGTGTAGAAGGGAGCTGGGAGTACTAGAAAATCACAAAGGTAAGTAGCACACTATCCTCCAGCGACCAGGAATGCAGGAGTAAAACATTAGATTTTCCCCAACCCACTCAAAAGGAGGAAAAGAAGAAAAAGACACCCAGAGAGAGAAGTCTGCAAGAAAACCTGCAGTGGATTCCCAAAGAAAGAAGACCTGTGGAGAGAGGGGACCGTGTCCAAGAGTCATAGTGGAGTCCAGGAGGAGTAGGAGATACTACCCACCCAGCTGTGGATGCAGGAGTTGGTCGACAGTGATGAAGAGCAGGTCAGCACTGTAGCCGGAGAAGAGTTTCTGATGGATGCAAATGAAGCCCCACGCTGGAAGGAAGATTGCAGGTGGGTGTCTGTATTCCACCGACAAGCCTTGGCAAAGGCAAACTTGCGGTTAGTGGAAAAGATGTGCTGTCGGGAACCAGCATGGCCCAGGAGGACCCAACCCAGGAGGGGGAGTCACATGGGACCCTCAGCGTTGCATGAGTCCACAGCAGCAGAGGCAGAACCCACAGGACGGGGATACGGGAGTCGCCGAAGCACTATGAAAGAGGATCCCACGCCGCAGGAGAACCACGGAGGAGGCTGTGCTTTGCAGGATGGAGTGCTGGGGCTGGAGCTACACGTTGCCTGAAGATCCCTTGGAGGGATGCAAACAAGTCTTGGCAGCTGCAAGAAACGCAGTGCCTGGGGGTACTGTTCTGCTTGGGAAGGGAAAGGCCTATCTCCACCAAAGTTGGACAGCTGGCCGAAAAGACCAAGAGGACTACTCCGGACCACCACCCTTGATGCAGAATCCATGCAGCTCAGCAGGAGAGTGGATCCACGCAGCCAGTCGTCACTTGTTGAAAGTACCCGCGGTTGCAAGGGAGTGACTCCTTCACTCTAAGGGAGATTCCTTCTTCTTCTTGTGCAGGCTTAAGAGTTGCAGTGTTCTGAGGATGCACAGCAAGGAAATTGTTGCAAAGCTGGCAGGAGCCCTGGAAACAATGTTGAAGAATCCTTTCTTCTTAAAAGCAGCTTATTGGGTCCTGGAGGTTCCAGTCGCAGTTCCGGAGGCCAGAAGTCAAAGCAGAGGTTGCAGAGGAGTTCTGCTGGAATTTTGCAAGCCGAATCTGTGGACCCACCCAAGAGAGAGACCCTAAATAGCCTAGAAAGGGGATTGGTCACCTAGCCAGGTAAGCACCTATTAGGAGGGGGCTCTGATGTCACCTACCTAGCCTGGCTACTCAGGTGCTCCCAGAGTTCCCTGCCATCCTTGGAATCATGATGGCAGAACCTGGGGACCCTCTGGAGGAGCTCTGGGCACCACCCCTGAGTTGATGGACAGGGGAGTGGTCACACCCCTTTCCACTGTCTAGTTACGTGCCAGAGCAGGGAGTGGGGTGTCCCTGAACCAGTGTAGACTGGATTGTGCACAGAGGGCACCAAATGTGCCCTTCAAAGCAAACCAGTGGCTTGTGGAGGCTACCCCTCCCAAGCAAGCCAGTCACACCAATTTACAATGGGAGAGGGTTACCTCCCTCTCCCAAAGAAAATCCTTTGTTCTGCCTGCCTGGGCTTGATCCGATCAAGCAGAAGGAGGGCAGAAACCTGTCTCAAGGGGAGGCAGCAGCTGGGCTGCCCGGAAAACCCTGTAAGGCTGGTGGTAGCAATACTGGGGATCCTTTTAAGGAGCCCCCAGAGAGCATTGAATCATACTTGCAACATAGGTTGTGACCTATGTCCAGTACACTCGTAAAATGGTTTCCCCACACTCACAAAGTCCAGCCAAATGAATCTGGAGTTTGTGGGGGAACCTCTGCTAGTGCAGGGGTGCCCTCACACACAAGTACCTGCACCCTGCCCTCTGGGCTGAGAGGGCCTACCATAGGGGTGGCTTATTGAGACCTGGTGTAGTGACCTGTAGTGAAAATGGGTGTGTGCTCCCGTCGTTTCACGCAGGCTGCAATGGCAGGCCCACAGAACCCTATGGGTGGCAGAATAACTGCTGCAGCCCATAGGGATCCCCTGGGACCCCAATGCCCTGGGTACTTGGGTACCATATACTAGGGACTTACATGGGGGACCAGTATGCCAATTGTGGGAAGAAAAGGTTAGTAGCAACCAAATTTAGAGGAGAGAGCATAATCACTGGGGTCCTAGTTAGCAGGATCCCAGTGAAGACAGTCAAACACAATGACAATGGGCAGAAAATGGGGGTAACCATGCCAAGAAAGAGGGCACTTTCCTACAGTCTTCCTATCACACAGAGTACAGAGCTTCGCTTCTCCAGGTCCTACCGTAACATTGAGCGAAGAGGGTGGCCTCTCAGGATCTTTCTTTCACAATGAGTGCAGCACTTTGTCAGAGTTGATCTTTTCCTCCACACTGAGTATAGAGCTGCTGCTGTGTCTCCACTGTGTGCTTTTCCCTCCCACACTCCATGTTTCTTGTCCTCTTGCTCCCAAACCCACTTTATTTTCTCTTTCTCTTGCCTCATTTCTTCATATTACCCACTTCTCATGGGCATTTACATTGTTTCCTGATTTTGAAGTTCACAGCAATTATGCTGCCACGCATACCGCTACCAAAAAATAGTTTTATAGACTTAAAATTTCTTTTTTAAATTTATCAGTCTAATTAATGTCCTCCATCCTATCTTGATCAGTAAAAAAAAAAAACAGGAGGTGGCACCTGCATTATTCTGTAAGTGCTCGCATGACTGGTTTTGCACCAAAAGACTGACAAAATTGGCAACAGCTGCAGCACCATAATGTTTGTTTATTTATGTTGGGGCGATGCTGCACAGTATCCACAAACAGCATTGGCAAAGCCAGTAAGCCGAAAAAGAGAGACCCCCTGGGGTTGCCAATGCTTGTTTGCTTCTCCTGTTTTCTCGTTTGCTTTCACCAGTCTTTCTTTTTTACGTTGCCTTAGTGCTTTCTCCTCTTCCTGACTAGCAAATGCCTCTTCCTTTGTCCTTTTCGCTATTCCACTACCCTTTCCCAGTATTCAGTTTGTAAACAAATAAATGTGGGGTCTACAGTTTTTCTTTTAGAGCCCACCATCGAATTCTGGTGTTATCAGTTTTTAAAATTATCCACTATCAAAATACCTGTCTCTTTTTCATCACCTTGCAGCAGCTTTTTTTTATCCATGCATTTTCCATTCCCTCACTGTTTTCCGCTTTGTCTTCCTCCTTGTTTCTCGTTTTTCTAACTTTCTCTGTTTTGTTCTCGGCCAAGGTCTGACAATGAAAGTAAACCCAACATCTTCAACCACCTGCACAAATTAGGCATTGCATATTGCCTTGTCTCGTACTCTGCCCCTTGCCTCTTTCATGGTTTCAGCATTGTCTCAGTTCCTTCAGGCATGTCATTCTCTTCTTCTGTCAGATTTCCTACTGAACATTCAGTACATATGGTCGTATCTTCCTCCTGGGAAAGAGTGCCTCCAACATTCAACTTCAAATTGGATGAATAATGCCTTCATCTTAAGCAGTGTGTTCTGGATTCACACCCTCTTACAATGTTTTCTGACTTTCCAGAGTTTGTGTTTGAACTGGCTGCAGAATTGGTGGCTGAGGAGTCTTTGCTAATTCTGATTTCTGCCCCTTCTGTGCTGACTAAGGTGGAAGTCTTTTATAAATATCACTTATCATTCCTTGTAATTGTCACCATTTGCACTGAAACCGGAACCAGTCTTTCTGAAGGATGTATCCACTCATCCCTTCTTATTTTTCTGTCAGACTTGGAGATCGTAATCTCTGCATTTACTCCACCTTATCATCAATGTATTGGACGTTCAATTCTCCTGGATGAGTCGCCCTTCCTTCTTCCTCAGAATTTTCTATTTCACTAGAAAATAGCCTCCATATGATCTAGGTTTTGCTCAGTGCCTTCTTGATAATTCCACATGTAATCTTGCTCCTCTGGAGAAATTCCCTTTCTACAAACAAGGGTTCGACAATACCAGCGTAGATTCCAATATAGGCTCCACTTCCCTATCTTTTATTTCCTTTAATAACCCCCTCGATGTAGTGGGTGTTACTAATGTTTGCCTCCTTTCTGTCATTAACTTGTCACTCGTAGACTGCAAATCCCTCCTCGGCAACAAGTCCTCGTTGACGGCGATTCCTTGTTCGACAGCATTCCTTGGGTCGACGGCACTTCATCTGTCAACGAAGTCTCTCTTTCCGACGATTTTCTGCCCATCGATTGTTCAATTGGCCTTTTCATTACACCATGAGCTGTAGCAATACATGCCCAAATACATCTTGAAATTGTCAACTAAGACGCTGCATTTCCTTTACTTACCACACCATAAACTACAAATAGTTTGTCCGTGTTTCGTATCTCCGTAGTTGCATGTAAATAAACCTTCAGACATCTCTTAATGTCCAAAGAATGTAGTGCATTCTCAGCTGCCATTGCTGATTTTTCAAAAAAGATTTGTAAATTTTTTTTTTTTGAACTCAGATGAAGGGTAGTCTGCACCTACGGAATAAAATGTGTATTTGTCATCACAGTCACCTTTTCCTATGCAAAAAAAAAAAACAACAAAAAAACAGATAAGGCTGTTTGCAGCACAAACCTGCATTTCATTTACTGTCCTCGCTCACACGATGGATAAAAAAAAGGCAGTCTCCACATCAAATGCTTTATTATTTTATGAATCTGCTGAAATGGCAGTGCCTTCATCAAGGCTGCAAAGACAATATTAAGTTCCCATTCGGGTGCCACTTTTTGTATTGGTGCAAATGTTTTAAATAAACCTTCCCTAAACTATTTTATCACTGTGAATATAAAGATATTGTATTTGGTTTTCTGGGAAATCTCAAAATCGCTGCAAGATACATTTTCACGGACACGAGAACAAAACTGACTCCACTAAATGTAGCAGATATGCTAAAAAATTAATGCAGCTCCATACACATTAGATTCAATCACTTCTCATGTTCCCACTCTCCAAACCGTTGCCATTTCATGCACAGAAGTCCAAATTTGAAGTCCTGGTGAGCCATGCCATGAGGTGAAAAGCGACTGGGTTGTTAAGTACTTATTCTTTAAAAGTAATTGAGCATCTGGCTTAAACTTCACTAGCCTTCCTACCCACAACTCCAACATAGATTCACACACTTGAATCCTTCAATGTCTTCAGACTGGGACCCCCAGGTAACGTTACAATCAACAGTACTCTATGCATCCATTACCATTGACACTTAATGAAACTTTGCTTAACTTATCCATGTCATAATATAAGGGCCCAAACTCCAGCCAATCAGAACCCAGCTTTTCTCTTCACTGATGCCTTATACTGTCAGAATTTCAGAACCACAAACTCCTTTCTCATTTTTTTTGGAAGCCTCATTGATGGGGATGTGGGTGGGCTGTAAATCTATGAAAGATACCAATGCTGGAGAACCGGAGTTACAGGTAAGTAATTTATTTATTTATCCAGTATTGGATCTTTTGTAGATTCACATGCTTGAGACCAGACTAACATAGCATTTCTATCACTCAAAATGTGGAAGGCGGGAAAGAGGCCTACCGTGTGCAAACAGCTTCCTGAGTAACGCCTGATCCATAGCAGCTTCCTTTCAAGTCTATTCAGTAATGCTTAACAAAAGCATGTGTTGTTCTCCATGTTGCAGCTTTACAAATGTCCAGCAGTGATACTCCTGCAAAAAAGCTGCTGTTGTAGCCATTGCCGTGTCAAATACTCCATGACTTTCCGCATCAATGGCCTTTTCATTACACTACACCAATCCATCTTGCAGTTGTCTGCTTAGATACTATATTTCCTTTTCTTCCCACACCATGTGCTACAAATAGTTGATCCATGTTTTGTGTCTCCCAGTGGCGTGTAAATAAAACCTCAGGCATCCCTTGAGCATTCCGGAGGATTGTAGAGTGGTTCTAAAGATGACAGGCCAGTCTGTATTAAAGATGTACAGTATGAAATGCCGAGTGTTGTAGATTGGGCACCTGAGAAGGGACTGAATCCAGTGTGTATGGAGCTGGACGAATTGTTACCATATCTGCTCAAATTAACGGAGTCTGGTTTATCTTTTGTGTCAGTGAAAGTGCGTCTTGCAGCAATTTCGATATTTCTCAGAGAAAACAAATATGATATTTATATTCACAGAGAGTGATAAGAGTTTATGAAAGGTTTATTTAGAACCTTTCCACTAGTACAAAAAATGGCACCGGAATTGGAACTAAATACTGTCTCGGCAGCCTTGATGAAGGAGCTGTTTTAGCTGATTCATAAAGCAACACTAAAGCATTTGACGTGGAAGACTGCCTTTTTATTAGCCATAACGTCAGCAGGGAAAGGTAGCGAAATGCAGTCGTTGTGTTGAAAAGATCCATCTTTTTCCAGATTAATTCCTTTTTATATCTTGCACACTTCCCATGTTTTTTTTTTTTAACCTTTTGATATCAGCTCCCCTTGTCTCTTTTAAATAACTCGCGCTGCCTTTACCACTGCACCTTCGTTTTGTTCCCCTGCCCTAGTTTGTTCTTTTTTCCTCTCCTTCCTTTGTCTCCTTTGATCGCCAGTCTCCCTTTCTTCTCTGTTATACACTTCAGCGATCTACTTCCCGTCAGTGGCCTGTCTTTCCATCTCAGAACCTGGCATCATGTTGAGCAAAAGCTGACATTGTAAGCTTGATTTGGGGGTAGAAGACCCGATCAGGTGCACCAGGTGTGGAGCATGGTGGGTGAGCTCTTACAGTCTAGTAGAGCAGAGAACTACTTTCCAGCAGTACAGAGGGGCTGAGAATGAGGCCTCTGAGACCTGCCAGTGCAAATTGAGATGTAATTGGTCGCCTGCAGTGATAACCAGCGATAAAGTCTCTAGGCTACAACACCTGAATAACAATGAGGGAAGGTAGGCAAGGAAAGAAAGGCTTATACAAGGACATCATATGCGCAACTGAGCATGAAATCATCAGAAATAGCTCCCCGTGAGTGAGGGGGCCAGGTGGCATGAGCAAAAGCACCAGCAAGTGGTGGGAGTTATGTGGCAAAGAGGGTATTGAGAAATTCACAAATTCACCAAGGAGGGGTAAATGTGGGAAGTCTCCAGGGCAGCTTCAAGATACATTTGTTCAATTTTAAGTGGAACAGTATGTGAAATCCTGACTAAGAAAATGCCAGTCCTGTGTATAAAACCATACATTATCATGTAAGAGCCAGACAAATACAGCATGTAATACAAAAATCATAGAAACTGTGAGTCATTTAATTTTATTAAGAAGGGCTTAAGGTGTAGACAACTGACCATAGGATGTACTATTTCAACCGTTTCCCCGGTGGAGGTAAGGTGATCAGGGTTGCATAGATGTCTGCCTTTTGATGACACACTTCTCCAAAGCATAACAGGCGAGAGTGCTTGTGCAACATAATCTACTGTGTTGTATATTATTATAACACACCTTTTAAGAGCCTATATCATTACCCACTGTCTACAAAAAAAAAACATCTGAATACATGGTCTTTCCTGTCTTGTGAACCACATAAGGAACTTTGAGTGATGCTCTTTTTTTGCATCAAATCCTGCTTTAAACATATTTTAGTGTGTTTAGGCGACAACCTAAGTTACTTGCCCTCTTGCACAGCTTTTTTAGTTTCAGTAGAAAGTCCTTGGAGCGGGCCAGTTAGACAATATTTAGTACTTACAGCCTATGTGTGGTTTTCCCTCTACACCAGTGGTTCCCAGGCACTATCCATGACCCACTTTTTAGAACAGAAAACTTTTGTGACCCATCTACCTTTATAAATTGAGTCAATGCGGTTTTTGAATGTAATTAAAGCATTGTGCGGTGGCGCATTGTTATTTACAGACAGCACATGTTCAATTGAAGCAGCCACTATGTTTGCACACACATACAGTTTTACTGAAAAAAAAAAAAACTGTATAGCACAAATGATAATGTGTGAAAATCGGGTTCCTGTAAATGTTTATCATTTGTGCTTATAAATAAGTGTCTTGAATTGTTGCGATCCTGTTAAAATGTGTTTCCAGCAAATGTCAGAATTACAAAAAGTGCTTCCTTTTTGCTTTCCTAACAGTTGGATGCATACTGTTCATTTACAGGTATTTTGATGTGCATTGGAAAACACAAAAGCCTACATTGTCACATAATTCACTTTAAAAACTCATTTCACTTTACAGTCAGAGAAAGAAAAGTAAACCTCAATCCCACCAGCAAATGTGACTAGTTGCACACAGAATTTAAGTGCATCTCTTTATTACTGTGACTTTCAGGACCCACGAAAAATCAGATAGTAGCCCACAGTTTGGGAAACTCTATACTGTTTGCTGAACATGTGAAACTTAGCTTATAATCAAATTGCTGCATAAGACTGGCTTCACCACAGGCATGAGTTGGGCATCAGAGGTACTAATTACCCTTAGATTTATAAGTGAGTCTGCCCATGTCAGGCAGAGGTGTGCCAGACCAAGCAAGCTATCTTTATGTGTTTTGGGGTGCATGACTTCTGTCTCAGTAGGTAGTCAGTTGTCTCTCTCTTCTTGGGGCACCTTGTCACAACGTGATCATTTCCAGACCCCCATTGAAGATTTAAGAAAGATGTGGGTGTCACGCACTTGCAGTTGACATTCGTGAGAAGGACAGGGCACTTGAAAGAATGATATACGTGGACATTATGATGTTATGATGGGTTTTTTTTATTGAGATAAATGGAAATTCGTATCTTTTGCTGTGGGATGCACATTGCCCATTTTCTTGACTTGTCTGTGGTTGTTAGTTTGACCAGCACAAGGAAAGGCACTCCAAAAGTGCAGTCACAGGCAAGAAAAACTGTTAAAAAAAAAAGTTTAAAAAAAAAATAGGTTCCTGTAAAAACTACATTATCGAAAGCCATAACTGAAAAGCCTTTGTAGTGATTGTTCACCAAACTCCCACTCTGTCATCATGGGAGACCCAGGTCTTGCAAAATGGGAAATTAGTTCACAGATTCCACTGGCCTGAAATTCTTAATAATAGGATAAGACATGATTTCTGACAGTAAAGATTGTGAACCACCTTCCCAAAGAGGATAAAAAAATAATAAAGAATCAGTGCACAGGGGCCGACATAGATGATCAAGTAGGTGGCAGAGCCAAGGATTAAAATATCTAAATGCCTGAAAGTTGTAAACTGCAAATGAAAATAACAAAGTACAACACTAAGAAAAGGTCCTAATGAGGTAGACTGACATCATTATTAAGCCTTAGCAACAGCACCAAGTTCACTTTTATGCAAACTCATGCTCCAGATAACAGTGCACTTAAGAGGTGTCTAAATCACATACCTTAAAAGTGCAGAGACGTAGAGTTGGCAAAGGAATCTGTGACCATAATAAGCATTCTAGAACGCTGTGGGGAATAACCATAGGGTACTGTCACAGAGACAGAATCTAAACTAAAGGCTGCGCCGAACAGCCAAAACATGCTGATACATTAAACAACTTAAGTGTACCAACATGAGGAATAGCGAATCGATCTGGAACAATGCAAAAATGTAAACCAATAGGCCTCCTGTCATGGGTTGAGGAATTCAGCCCAGGACCCATGTTATGTGGGTAAAAGAAGGTGGTGCAGGAACCAGTTTGTAGGGTACTCACTAATCTAGCACTGAATTCAGCTGCTGAAGAGTTCACAAATACAGCCCCAAAAGAGTAGTTCAGATCAGTAGTAGCCTAATGCTGAAGAGAAATATGATAACAAAAAGCTCTAGTAACCAGCACATCACCACATGAGCACAGTCCCATAAAGAAGACCATGCACCTGACATGTATGTTATCAGGTGCAGTGTCCCTCAGCTACCCAGCCTCTTGGTACTTTGTGAACGATTCAATCTGTATTAGTGGCTCTTCAGATTGGATGTTTTACACAAGGAACTCACTCCTGAGCCACATTTCATTTATGTTGGTTGTTTGGAGGATGTAAAGTACCCAGTGACTGCTGACAGTCACTGTGTCCCTTCGCGTGAGCTGGATTTATGCTGAAACTTACTTGTGCTATTGGCAGTGTTTTTTTTTTCCTCAGGTTAAACGACTTGACATTTGTGTGCCCAACCACTGTTTGTTTTTTCGAATAGATTAAATATCAGTAGGTACTAGAAGGTGTAGTGTGAACTGGAGGTATAGCTTGCTGAAGAATGTTTGCTGGCTTCTAAACACCTCCACCTAGTTGCCATTAACCTCCAAAAAGGCAACCAAACTCATTAAGAGTAAAACTGCAAGGGAGGAAATACTAGTTATGAGTGAAAACACTTTTGAAATGGTTCTTGCAGGATACCACATGAAAGACAGAGACGTGTAGACATGTAATATCCCACCAGAAACAGGCAGGTAGGTATGTGTTTGACTACTTGAGAAAGGCCATGTAATGTACTACAAGAAAGGCAGATAGTCTCACAAGAAATTTCTTAAGGGTTAGATCATAATGTTTGCCTACATAGAGAGTTAGGTAGGTGAGAGAAACAGCCAGAGTGAGAGGCCACGCAGGATTCCTCCATATAGAAATCTGAAGACTCGTCTTAGAGAAAACCCTTGTGGCATTCCACCAGGATGAAGCCTGGCCCCGGTAAAAAAAAAGTACCTTTCCTGGTAGCAACAGCAAGACAATTAGTGAGATGCATCGATCGGGTCCTCACAGGGATGGCGATGCATCGTTCAGTTCTACGCAGTGATGGCAATGCTTTAGTTTTTAAAACAATCCCTGGAGCCGCTGTGCATTGGTTCCAAAGTGCGATGCGCAGGGTCTCTCCATGCAGCCGAGGGATGTGTCGATCTCTCTAGACTGCTGCAGTGGTAATGCTTCAGGCTAAAGCATTGTTTCCGAGAGGGATGTGCTGATTCTGCTCCCACAACCAGGGTGATGCATTGATTCAACTACACGCAGACAGGAGATGCGCTGAGTACCGTGATGCATATATTTGGGGCCACTTCCACTGAACCAGGCACAGGAGCAAAGGGGTATAGATTTTGATATCGCTGACCCGAAAGCAACAGGAGGCAAGCCAACAAGCCCTCTGAGCACAGTTCTGGTAGAAGACAGAGTACAGCCATCCATCAGCAGAGTCAGAGTCCAGCAGGGCAATACAAGAGAGAAGCAGGCTTTCCAGCAGTCCAGCAGATGAGTAGTTTAAGCAGCACAGCGGTTCTTCTGGCAGAGTCCAGTTGTAGGTCCAGAAGTGTCTGATTTGTTGGGGTCAGAGAACCAGTACTTATATGCAAAAGTGCCTCTGAAGTGGGGGTGACTTTAGAGAAGGGTCTTTGAAGTGCACAAGGATCCTTTCTTCCTCAGCCCAGGCTCCAGACTTTCAGTAGAGGTAATCAGTCCTTTGTGTCATGCCTCTCCCATTCTTTCTGCCCAGGAAGAGCCATCAGAATGTGGATAAATACAGGTGAGTACTCAGAGAGCTAACCTTCCTGTGTTTGTGGCTGTCTAGAGTGAATGCACACAGAGCTGTAAGGGCATGGAAATGTCCACTTTCTAAAAATGGCATTTCTAAAATAGTAATATTAAATCCAACCATTAAAGAAGGTTTATAATTACCATACCAAAAGAAATGAAACATGATGCAGCTACTCTTTTCTAATCAGGGTCTGCAGCCTGAAAGTTTATTAAGGAATGCCCAGTGCTAGCCTATAAGAGGAGTAGGCCTCGGAGTAGTGTAAAACAAATTTGGGAGTTTTTCACTACCAGGATATGCAAAACTTAAAAGTACATATCCTTCCTTTTAGTTACTTAGCACCCTGCCCTATGTGCTATGTAGGGCCTACTTTAAGGGTGACTTATATGTAATAAAAGCGGATGTTTCAGGTTTGGCAATGGGTTTTAAATACCAAGTCGAAGGGGCAGTCACACTGCACACGCAGGTCTTAGGCATGTTAAGGGGCTACTTAAGTGGGTGGTACAATCAGTGCTGTAGGCCCACTAGTAGCATTTACGTTACAGGCCCTGGGTATATGGAATACCACTTTACAAGGGACTTACAAGTAAATTAAATATGCCAGTTGTGTATAATTCAGTATTGCCATGTGTAGGGGAGAAGCACATGCACTTTAGCACTGGTCAGCAGTAATAAAATGCTCAGAGTCCAAAGGCTAACAAAAAGAATCAGCAAAGAGTGGAGGGTAAAGGGCAAACAATCTGTGAGAGATCATGCAGAAAGGGCCATTTCCAGCATATGCTAACCACAAAGGAGATACAGTTACACATTGGAGGAATGCAGCAAAGCATAGACCTTGTGGGATAGCACCAAAAAGGCAAGTAAACATGAAAGAAACCACTTGAGAGCGGATAAGTAGGATATCTCTAGAGATATGCTTGAGAAGTGTGAGAAAGCAGCTTGGAGAGCCCATGTGCAGTGCCACTAAAGAGGCATATTGGCATTAGAGAAACTATCTGAAAGAGAGAACCTCCAGATACCAGCAGAAAGAGGTAAATGGACATTAGGGAAATCCCATGATTGAGAAGACCCACTGGATATTACCAAATAAAGGTATATATTCATAAAAGGTACTACCCAAAAGAAATGCCTGGCTTTTAGAAACCATGCAAAAGAAACAAACATGAAACCCATTTAGTCAGATGAGCCTACTGAAAAAGGAGAGAAAATACTATGCAATAACAGTACTAGAGAGAGAGATTCATATAGGCAATAAAGAAAACTCCAGAAACCGATATTGATGCGTGTGGGACGTCAGCCAACCTAGATCTGTATCTATTGTTTTTGTCTTTGAGTATCTGAATTGCTCCATTGTTTTACCTCATAGCAACTGTAGTAGCATAAGAGTATTGAAATGTGTTAGGGGGAGGGGTTCAGATACAAACTTGTAATATATATAACTTTATTCGGTATGAAAAAAATTCATCCATTACAATTAATATTCTCCAATACATTTGTTAAAAATAGCAATAAAACCATAAATAATAAGAACACCCATCAGGAATAAAAAACACATATAATCACATACATAGAAGCAATAAAATAGAAAATTCATTCTAAAAACTCCACACTATTACGCCAAGTAATAGCTCCCTTCAGGAATGATCCCAGCCCCTTCCACACCAATACATCTGAGGCCATCTGCAACCACATAAAAGCAGGACGATATTGCACAAAACCCTTGGGCCTTAGAAGAGGTAATAAAAAACGAGTTCTGAATGGTGCATAAAAAACACAAAACAAAGTAAAATGGGGCAAGGTCTGTTGGGACACCCCATCACAGGGGCAGGGTCTAATACATTTGTCCCCATACTGGCTTAACGGGAAACACAGATGACTTCTGATGATCCCCAAGCGGAAACGGGTTATGAGAGACCTTTCCCTCACATCCTTTATCTCTAAGAGATAGCGCTCAGGACCTACCCACATCTTTAGCATAATGAAATCCCTGATCGATTTTTTTCCCTAAGGCCTCCCCCTCCCTCCTGTTCTTCTGGATTCTTAAAAAATTCTCCTTAACCCATTTCTTATCACAGCTAATCAGGCCTTCGGAATGATCAACCAGTTCAGGCCGCCCCAAATCACGAGCCAACTTCCTTATGTGCATCAACCAGGGAATATTCTTTGCATTATCACAAGCCAGACAATCCTTTAAAATATCCCTATTCAGAGTGGCATGTTCGTTAGTCCAAATTGAGATCCATAGCAGAAGGGGAGCCAACTGAATAGTGTCCTGCACAAACTCCAGCTCCAAATGGAGGCTAAAACCAGGGATATTTTGTCCAACTCCCAATAGCCTTCTACAGAACCGATTTTCTTCCACCGTAAGGGCTCGGGAGCCCCTATACCCCCAAAGTGCAGCACCATACAGCAGGACAGGGAAGCATTTCCGCCTATAAATTTCAAGCAAAGGCTTGATAGGTTTACTGCCTACCCTTACAGCAAAGTCAAAAGTCGCGCCAACAGCTGCATGAAAAAGTGCAGCCCTTCTGGCAATACAAGGTTTCCAAGATCCTTTCTCATCAAAAATTATCCCTAGGTATGGAAACTCATGGACCCTGCTAATAATTTGATCCTCCACCCTTAGCTCCCCCACCCTACTCAAGGGTCTTCCACACACCATAAAATGAGATTTCTTAAAATTGACCTCTAAACCCAAAGCTGACATAAAGGAGGTATAAGCTCTAACTATTTCCCAGAGACCATTCATAGTACGGGCCATGAGGACTGCGTCATCCGCGTACATCAGCACAGGGATATCAGTACCATTCACCTTTGGAACATCCCTACAATGTTTCATCAGAAAATCAGACAGTCCATTTGTATATAGAAGGAACAAAGTAGGAGCCAGAACACACCCCTGGCGCACACCCCTTGAAAGCTTAAAGGCCTCTGAGCATTCCCCATTCGACCCCGCCCTCACATTTGCAACCGTCCCAGAATGTAGATATCGGAGCAACTCTAAAATATTAGGATCCAGCCCTAGCTGATTTAACCTTTCCCATAATATAGACCGGTTCACCTTATCGAAGACACAGCTGAGATCCATAAAAGCAAGATAGAGCGTACCTTTCCTGGCCTGCGTGTATTTGCCGATCAGCATCAATAAGTTGAGATATTGATCTTGCGTGCCAAGGCCTTCCCTAAAACCATACTGGTCCCGGCTTAAGATATCATTCCCTACCATCCAGGACTCCAGGCGCCTTAAAATAATCCATCCCAGAATCTTCGCCGAAGAGTCCAGTAGAGAAATAGGGCGGTAGGACTTAGGATCATTTCGGTCGCCCTTTTTAAACACTGGAACAATACATGCCAGTCTCCAAGAGGCAGGGGTACCCACAGTAACTGCTGCATTAAGGACATTTAAGAGAATAGGTGCCCATAACTGGGGGTTCGCTTTATACAAGTCCATAGGGATCGAATCCGGGCCCGGAGCTTTATTGCTCGCACTACACTGTATCGCATCCATAACCTCCTGAAGCGAAAACCTAATTGCTAGGTTGGGAGCCATCTTATACTCATTCTCCCGATGATTTCTTAGGGGAGAACCCTCAAAAATACTACAAAAGTAAGCTACCCATGCTTCCGGGGCGATGTTACAGCCAAGGCCCTCATATGTATCTGTTCCAAAGGAACCTCTATTTACCACTTTCCAGAACAGGCCAGGATCCTTCAGAGCTATGGCATGTTCTAACTCTTCCCAGGCTTTATCTTTGTTTTATCTTACTATCCCTCAAGGCCCTCTTATATTTCAATCTAGCTTCTTTTACGAGGACCCAATCTCTAGGATATTTCTTAGTAGCCATCTTCAGGTTTGCCCTTGCAACATAGCAGGTCTTATCATACCAACCACAATTACGTTTGCTAGGTTGGCTGCCTACTGAAAAAAGGCAGTCTCTCACTGCTGCATTTACTACTGTTATTGCATTCATAACAGTTTTAGGATTAGGAGCCTCTATCAAGAGTGTGTCCATAAATAAATGTAAATTTTCCCCCACCACCCTTTCTACAACTTTTAGGGAATCCACTTGTTTCCACCCAAGCCGCCTACCCTGGTCCTTTATCTCCACTACTACTGGCCTACCTCGTCCTAATTTTCGTAGGGCCCCAGGGAGTTTAAAGGATACTATAAGGGGATTATGATCACTGAAACTCCTCCCCCAGGACCTCCCCCCCAATCACCAGGTCTTTCAAAGGTGGAGACATAAAAATATAATCAATAGTGGATTCAGATCCTCTTCCCACATAGGTTGGGAGTTGATGAGTGCCTACGGCTTCTATATCACACAAATTCAGAAGGCCCATCTTCCTGAGTTCCTTGATTAGAACCCTGCCTCTGGAGTCCTGCAGACCATCCACTGAATTATCCTCGCAGTCAAAGATAAAGGGATTAACCACAGTGCTGAGCCTCCCCAGCTTGGCATTAAAGTCTCCAGAGACAATAGCACAGAATTCTAACTCTTCCATTCTGTGTTTCAAAACCTGAAGAACGGAAAACAGGGCCCCAATTTGGCACCCCACATCCTACACAGCATTATAAAAGTTAACCAGTAAAATATTAAAATTATTAGAGAAAATTACCCATAGCAGCAATATACCTTGGTGATTGCAGTTAATTTGAAAAGCACCCACTATCTTAGAGAGGCGGATTAGGGTAACCAAGCCACCTTTTGAGTGGCCACCAAGAGACTTCACAGCTGGAATTGCAAATCTGTTATACCCATCCCACACAGACCACCCCTCTGACCAGGTTTCCTGAAGCATGATCACATCAAAAGTAGTCACACACCTAATCCACGCCTGGTCAGATAACTTAGCATCATAGCCCGCAATATTCCATGAGATAAGCTTACACTGTGGGGGCACCTCTTCCTGTATAGCCAGGGTCTTGGCGCATTGTCAGTCCACCCCTTCCAAGGATAAATTACTATTAGAGACAGTTCTTCTGCTGGTTGCCCGGTGTCTATTTTGACCCAGGGGGGGAAACCTACCAGAACCTGGAGATACCCCAGCACTCAATCGCCTGTGGTCATAAAAATAACCCAAAGGGACCGTACCAATTGCACCAGCTCTAAATACAGCAGGGCGGTAGGTAGAAAGGAACCTTTGACTCAGGGCTGGGTATCTAACATTTATAATAATACAATCTTCATCCCCCACCTTTTTTTTGGGCCCAACCCATCCAATTCTTCTGGCAAACAAAATATCATTGAAATCCTTGCATGAGAAATCACAGTTCTTACTCAACCAATATCCAGCCTTATTTGTGAGTTGGGCTGTGGACTCAGTTACCCCGGGGGCAAGAGCAGGTACATTCGTCAACACCACCACATAAGGGGCACAAGCTGGGGGGAGATCCAAACAGGTCAATGCAGGCCTGGCCGTCGGGAGATTCAGATTATTATTCCCAACCAGCTGTTGGTCAGCCCCCCCGTTACCACAAATTCAGGATCAGGCTGCCTACTACAGCTAGGCCTGTTGATAATCCTATCCGCCCTTAATATAGAAGTTGGTGCAGCCGACGCAATCTCAGCATGAACGCCCTGTCCCCCAGAATTTCCAGAATTAACCAATAACTGAGATGATTTTCCCAGAGGCCCCAATGGCCCGCAGCATCCTCCGGCAGGAGCAGCTCCTCACAGGGATGGGATCGCCTGGTCAGGGCCACACATCCACCTACACAGGGCTTCCCCTGGCTGCCTTGCACCGATATCAAAGAAACTGCCTTTTCTATGGCCGATAGTTTCGCCACAACGGGGGATAAAATCTCCTGGATCATTTCACGAAATTTAAAATAGTAACATCACAACCCAGCTGCTGGCAAGGTGCAGGGTCACTACTTGTACCCTTAGGGAGTTCCAAGGGGAGTGTTTTCGACCTTTTTTTTTTCTCGGGGGGGGACTACATTTATCCAGGGGGCAGGCCGGGTGAGAAGATAATAAAAGTCTTTTACTCCCTCTGGAAGGTCCTTGGCGACCAGAACCCTCTGCTGTCTCAATTAGCTCAGTTTGAGCAGGCTCAGCAGCAACCATAAAAGTACCTTGGTCTCCCCCCGGATAACTCCACACCCACAACCTCACGAGGACCACTATCTTATGGGGCCAGATGCCAGTCCTCCAGTTCCATGGATAACCTCCTCACTGCGAGGTCAATCTCCTTCGTTACAACCCCGACAGCTCTTGCGAGGAAGGAGTCCAATGTGGTGGTGCCACTCCCCTGTCTACTACCGCCACCACCACCCCCTATGGGACCAGTTAACGGTCCTCTTTTCCTGCCCATTTAAAAAAAAAAAATAATAATAATTAATAACGAATCAAACAAAACAAATTAATAAATAAAAATAAAAAATATTAAAAGCCCACTAGAACCCCTAAAAGGGCTCCAAAAAAAAAAAAAATCCCCAATGTTAGTAAATGTATAGTCACCCTCCACTGGAGATGAAAGAGGGGTGCCCCAGCCCAGCCTCAGACGGGTGATGACAGGCGCAATACGGGCCCGCCCTTGTCCCGGGCTTTGCCCGGGCGCCGCTCCTGCGCGCGTCCCGCGGTTGCGGGAGCGCGAATAAGTTTTAAAGGGCTCCTGCCCGAGTAACGCCGCCGCCTCTCTCCTCGCGCTTCCCGCGGGAGCGCGATTAAGTTTTAAAGGGCTCCTGCCCGAGTGACGCCGCCTCCTCTCTCCTCGCGCTTCCCGCGGTTGCGGGAGCGCGATTAAGTTTTAAAGGGCTCCTGCCCGAGTGACGCCTGCCTCCTCTCTACTCGCGCTTCCCGCGGTTGCTGGAGCGCGATTAAGTTTTAAAGGGCTCCTGCCCGAGTGACGCCTGCCTCCTCTCTACTCGCGCAAACTTGTAAACATTTACTTCCTTTGATTACCTGGAAGAAGTGGTGTTCCATTCCTCCAGAAGGAACAAAAAGACTGTAATTTGATACTTTTTGAACTGCTAGATAATGAAAATCCTTCTCCTGCCCACTCCTTTTATTAGACCACTGATACTTACGAGTGCATCCTTTATGAGCCAGCCTTCAGATCTGTTGAGGAGTAAGCTTATTCCCCCACTGCCTACTTCATTTTCGTGAACCTCTATCCACAGCTCTGCTCGCCTTCGAGGTGGGAGGGAAACATTTGCCTGCTAGAATAACTCCATAGGTGGGCGGAACTTCTACCGGAAGCCATGCTCTGGAAAAGGTCCAGATCCATGGTAACTCTCATGGATAAGTAAAGAAAATAGGGCATCTGGCGCTGGTTGAATCCCAATATCGGGTATCCACCTGGACATCACCAGAACAATCCAGAATGTTGCACTTAGAAGGACGGGCTTCCTGAGTTGAGCAGTTAGGATTTTTCTGAGCAGGCCACCCTCTACAAGGTTCCAGCTGTCATCACTGGCCGGGCAATGGGAAGAGTAAAGTATTAAATTGAGCCTGCACTTGGAGGAAAATCTTTGTTTTTGTAGTATGCTTAGGGCAGTACCTTGAGCTGCTTGTGCCAGCTATAAGCTGGAAATGGTCTGTGTAGAGGATGGAATCTCCTTGGCATTGTAGTATGTTCACCACCACTGCATCCCAATCAGGTTATAAGTCTGGAGATCTGCTGGATTTTCAGACATTCAAACCTCCCCCCTCCCTCCTCCACCTACTAAGATTGCATGTCCTTCATTTGGCCAGCCACTCTCAGTGGGGATGGTTAGTTGGCCCACCTTTTATTTACAAGAAGTGACCAGTACCTCGTCAAGTTGAGATTGGAATGTTATCAGGCTTTGGATGGTCGCAGTTTTTGATCAAGGGCATTAGAGTACTTTACAGCTGAACCAAACAACACAAAATACAAAGTATTTTGGGGTTTTTAGGCACAAGGGAATTAAATGTTTTGTCCAGATTCACAGGATGTGGAGCAGAGGCCAGGATTTGATCCTGGTGCTCCATGTTCCAAAGTCAGCAGCTATAGCCAGCAGGCCACTTCTGATGAGCTGATAATTTGATAGAGAACCTTTGAGGCATTCAATGTCAGGTCAAATTATTTATTTTAGTTTGCAATAGCATGCACCAGGACTATTTTGTTGTTGGAGCACTTTACCCTGAGACACCTTTAATAACATCAAGAAGTTAGGTTTCCTCTTAAGATGTCTATAAAAGGTTGGGTGTCTGCATACAAAAACAAGAACCCAACCCCATGCAGTTGACCGATCCGAGGCATCATATATATGTTGAACTATTGGGTGGTGGGGAGAGCCTTCTATATGCAGTTCTCACAACATCTATAAAAGGTTAGGGTAGTAGATGGTAGCTAAATCAGAACCTGACTCTGCCTGCATCTACCAACAACTTAGGTTCATCAAGTTCTGAGGTGACTATGGGTTATGTTGCTATCCTAGGATGGAACACTGTTTGCAGAAGTTTTAAAATTACATTATATTGTGTATGGTGCTAAAGCTTCATAAGAATGCTGCTTTCTAAATGTGATGAAGGAAAGGGCAACAAGGAAATGAGATGAAAATTCCCAGGGCCCACTTGACAACGGATGGGGTCCACAAAAGTATTTAAACAATCACAAGTTATAATTCTTTGGGAATTAGGCTTGTTCCAGTGAACTATTGATTAGTCTCTAAAGGTGCACAAAAACCTTGTTAGCGTTTACTAAGATTTTGCTGTGACATGTCTAAGGGTAAGCCAAGAAGTCCACTGGATGATAACAGTTTGTCAACTTAAAACCGCATGGTTAAACTTTAGTTTACCGGGGGCAAGGCCACTTAGGCCAACATGGCAGCTGCATTTTAGGAAGGCTCCTCGGCCCACCTATATTTTGACGCAATCCTGCCTAACAGCGCGGTTCCTGGTGACTCCGGGGCAGCTGAGACGGGCGTGGTGGTCGAGGGGCGGCTCAAAGCAGAGCATCTTGGGCCGGGAGGCCACTGAACTGGCGCAGCATGCCAGTCTGTTTTCCCTGCCTGACCTCAAGATGGTGGGCAGTGTGTAAAGCTGGTCTGAGCCGCGACGATCCCTGGAGTCTAAGTTGGCTCCCCGCTGTGTGCGTGGCAGCTGGCCCGTCCCCTGGTGCTTCGGGCTGGGTGACCCCAGGCCTTTATCCAGAGGTCTTGGGACCTACCAAGCCGAAGCGGAGACGGACGCAGTGATGGCGGATTGAAGGCGAGGTGAGGGTGGCTGGATGGGACATGCGGCTTGGTTGGGGCCTTGCCACAGCTACATCTGAGCAGCCCTAACATCCCCTCCCTCTGCCCCCCCTCCCAGTAGGGGTTGTGTGCTGGCCCTAGCGACCCCCTCCCCCCACACCTCCTCATGAGCTGTGAGGCCGGTGGAGCCCTGTGGTTGGTGGGGCTGGCAAAGGGGGCTGTCTAGGCCGCCCGCAGATGCGTGACAAGGGGTGCCGTGCAGAGAGGCACGTTTCGCTGGAGGAGGGGTTTGGAGGGCCTGCCTAAAACATCATGCAGGAGGCCCCTGGCATCGGCTGGGGGTTTTGATTCAGACCTAGGGGGACAGATTGGGGCCTGAGTGGAGGGGTCACCTGGAAGTCATGATACCTCCACCTCTCATCTCGTGCCTGTGATCGTACGGTGACCGGCTGGCAAATCACTCCCCACCCCTTTCAGCCCCCCCCCCGCCACGTTGCTACAGGGGTTGCAAACTTTGTGTCTGGCAGGGACGGCGTGTGCCTGGAGGACATTGGGGGTGCGTCCTGTTGGCCAAACTGTAAGGACTACGATGCAATCTTACATGAGGCCAAGTCCCAGCCGGATCTCTGCTATTCTCTAGAATCCTCATCTTTCCCGACTACTCTAGTGCAGTGCAGCAACAGCGCAGAACTTTTGAGGCCGTTAAGCAGAAACTGCGGGCACTGAATCTCTGATACATGCTGCTCTCCCCAGCCCGTCTGAAAGTAGTTTTTCAATCTAACACATACTTTTTTGAGACACTGGAGCAGGCATGGGAATGGGTAGCAGAAAGCACACCTTGTGGTCCCTGGAGCGGAAGGATGGCTGGTGAGAGGTCCTGGAGTTCCTGGGGGGGATCTCCCTGCTGGCCTGTTCACGGAAAGAAGCACTCCCGCTCATGGAAGGCTTGAGCTATTCGTAGGGAGCAGAGTTGATGCCCTGAGGCCTAGCCAGCGTATGAGGTGTTTTTGCTGCTCAGTCTCCTGCTGTCAGGAGACACATCGGTATCCAAGGCATGATTTGGCCGCAAGGCCCCCAAACTGAGTTGTGTTAGCTTGCTGGTTATTGCAAGATGTATTGAGTAGGGGCGACAGATGCTTCAGGGGTAGAAGTATGTGGTGGGGGTTGTTGGAGGAGGCTCATGGGGAGTTGCGTTATGTTGCTAGGTTTCCTTTAACTGTTTGTTTTCCAGGTTAACTGCATTCACAGTGAGTGGCTTATCTGACCACATGTTAACCCTGTATTCCCATGGTAGCCCAGGTGCTCGGCGGCCTCTGTCTCATGAAGGAGCTTGGCCGAGACCAACACTCATTTACAACTTAACGCCATGTTTACAACACTTTCTTGGAATGTCAGCGGTCTGCTAGACCGCATTAAGGATCAGCCATCCACAATAGATAAAAGGTTATCACCCTAGTGTTGTTCTCCTGTAGGAGACCCATCTGGTGGGTACCCAGTGTGCTTCTCTGGGTAGTTTTGGCTGCGATCGGGTGTATCATGCTGGATTCTCCAGAGGCTCAATGGGTGTGGCCCTCATGCTCCATAGATCCTTGCCCATGTTGGTTGCCAGGATACACGCTCACCCCCAGGAGATGTACATTGGCATAGAAGGCTGCATAGCCGGTAAGCAGATCAACCTGGTTTCTTGTTATGTTCCTTCGCAAATGTTAAGTCCCACTCTGCAAGGCTGCAGTTTCAACGTATAACTGGGTTGGAGAGCAGAATAGCAGACCTGGAGCGTCTGGTTCTGCAGACAGACAGGGGAGAGCTGGGGAGACAGTGGGCGCTCTTACGCATGGAATTTCGGCAGGTGTCCCTTGCAGAGGCTAGGCAATGCTGGCAAGCCTTGACGCAGAAAGTGTAGGAGCTAGGTGATCAGACTGAAAAGCTGCTGTATTGGTTGGCGCCTCGTGATGTGAAAGCCCGGTGATAGCTCTCATCAGGGATCAGCAGATGCTGTGCAGGAGGAGTTGCAGATGATCGCCCACACCTTTGCCTCCTGTTACAAAGATCTTTATACACAGGTCCCCCAACCTCCGGAGGAACAAAAGAACCCCATCCTGGGGGATATTCCACTGCCCTCCATTCCATCCTCTTTGGCTAAAGAACTAAATCTATCCCTGACAGAGGAAAAGGTGGATGGTCGGGGAAAAGCTCTGGCCCGATAGGTATCCCATTGAATATTACAAGAAGTTCTGCTCACACCTGGTACCCCATATGTTGAATTTTAAAAGGAGGTGCTCAAATGCAGTTCCTTCCCCTGGGCCTTGATTGTGCCACGATTGTGGTCATACCCAAGGGGTGACCTGTCCCGGGACCAATGTTCATCTTATCACCTCATTTCACTGATCGACACAGATAAAAATATATATGCGAAGATTCTGGCAACCGGATTGGCCCACACATTTCCCTATTTGTCCCACCCTGATCATTGCGGGTTTATGTCTGGCAGGAGCATGTGTCACTGCATCCGACGTGTCCAGGCGATGCTCTCGCAGAAGGAGAGACTGGAGAGTGAGTTGGCACTCCTGCTGGTGGTCTTCCACAAGGCTTTTTACACCCTGGCCTGGAACTTCCTATAGGATATCCTGGTGCAAATGGCCTTTGGCCCGACATTTTGGAAAATGGTCCATCTTCTCTACCACAACCCGACAGCTCAGGTGCGAGTTAATGGCATAATGTCAGACCCCTTTCCGATTCGACGTGGGATGCGTCAGGGGTTCCCCTTTGCTGTTCGCCCTGGCCACCGAACTGTTGGCCTGCCTTTTTCACTGTGACCGGCTGATCAGTGGCTGGAGATGAGGGATCGGCTAGGAGGATCGTGTGTCTTTATATGCTGATGCCATCCTGGTTTTCCTGGGTGAGCTCTGGACTGCGTTGCCTTGAGCTCCTGACCATATACGGTGAGGCCTCGGTTCCGCGACTGAATCCCAAGAAGTCGCTACTAGTGGAGGTGCGAGGAGATGCAGGGGTCAGTATTTGGTGTCCGTATATCCCGGTGAGGCAAAATGCCTTTTTTAATATTTGGAAATGCACCTTTCCACGCTTCCAGATCTGACCTGTCAGCTTAACTTTCAGCCCCTATCCCAGGCCCTGGTTGGGGACCTTGCCTGCTGGCGCTGCCTGCCGCTGAACCCACTGGGCCATACTGCCCTCTTCAAAAAGATCTGTCTCCCTTGCTATCTGTATGTTCTGACAAACCTCTCATATTCAGTGCATCGTTCCTGGTTCCGGTCCTTCACCTCCAAACTCACCTCCTTTATATGGGTGGGAGGGCAACATAGAGTGGCTTTTTGCTCTGCAAGGAAATCTCCCTACGAAGGTGAATTGGGGATATCAGACATCTACATATATTATCTGGCTGCCCAATTAGTACCAGTCAATGAATGGTTCACTGGTGGATGGGATGACCTGGCTTATCACCTGGAACTCTGCCACCTCGGATTCAGTGGCCTATTGGGTCTACTGTATGGTGGTTCAATTCTGCAGGCCACCCTTAACTGCACACGTGTGGCGGTGCGGTGCTGGAGAGTGGCCCTATGACTGACGGGTTGAGATCGCGGCATTACTTAACTGATGCCCTCATGGTAGGGCACATGGTTGCAACAGGTGTCTCGGCTGGGGGGTTTAGGCAGTGGGACAATACTGCGATTATCTACCTGGGGACGTGTATGATGGTGACCACTTGATGTCTTTCCAGCAGCTCAAGGACCAATACGCCCTGGCCAATACCCAGTTCTTTCGCTTCCTTTAGCTGCGCCGCACCCTACAAGCCCACCTGCCATCTGATTTGTCCCTTCCTGATCATAAGCCTCTTGCAGCTAATATCCTTATGGGCCACCTGGGGAAGGGAGCCATTACTCATATTTATCGCTCGTTGCTTACTAATACCCCTGACGGCCTTGCCAGACTGCGAGACAGGTGGAAGGCTTGGGTGGGAGAGTTGGATGAAGAGGACTGGAAGGAAGCGTACCTTGCACCTTGAGAACTGGCCATATCCACACGCCTATGGATGGTACAGTTCAATTACTTCCATATGACACATTTGTCCCCATTGCGCCTACAATGCATATGTCCGGAGACGCCTCCTGCCTGTCTGAGATGGTCATCTGGAGACGCACCTTCTGCATGTAGCCTGGGAATGTCTGGGAGTGCGCCCCTTCTGGGAAGCAGTGGTGCCTGAGATTTCCGGGGATCTGGGGTGTCTGGTTGTGTTGACTGTTAAGATGGCGCTGCTGAGGGTTCTGGAGGAGTTGGGTGGACCAAGGACAGACCGAAACTTTGTTGGGGTTGCATGCCTAGTGGCTAAAAGAGACATTGCACAATTGTGGAGAAGCCCTGTGGCACCATCGATGTCTAAATGGTGAGCCTGGGTTGACTGGTGCTCTCAACTAGAAAAGCCGATATATGAAGTGCGAGGTTGCCCTTGGAAATATTAGTAAATTTGAGGGGAATGACAGGCTTAACATAGGTTGCCCTCCTGAGTGGAATTATTTTGTTATTGTGGAAGAAGGGGGGTTGTTGTCAAAAGTATTTATCTGTTTTACTGATTGAACTGATTTGTGCTCTCTGTCATGTTGCATTATTAAAAGAAATAAAATAGCCTATTTAAAGATAACTTCAGTGCGCCAAAAGCAATAGGAGCAACGGGCTCGGTGTTTATTTCAAGTGCAATATTTAATCTAATATGCTGTACCTACTGAAAGGAAGGATAAAACAGACTAAGGAGGTAAAAAAGCTCATGTCTGTTTTTAGGTCGAATTAATTTCCTAAATGCAGATCACCAATAGATTCGTTATAATGATGATGAAATAAGATTTGTGTAAGAAGTATAGTTACTCTTAAGGATATCCCGGCACTGGGCAAGTGGTAGAGTTTGGCAGAATACCTGTACATTTAATGCATTGGTAAATAGCAAAGGTTTTAACAGTTTATGAAATATAGAGGTGCAACTCTGCACGGACAACTAAGGAAAGCTTGGTCGAGTTTTTTGTGGTTACTCATAAACGGCCTTGCTGTCAGTTTGCGCCACATTCTTGATTGAAGAGAGCATTAAGGGATGCGCTGAAGTAGAGCGGAGGTATCTCTGGGTCTAATACCTCAAAACTGTGGTTGTACAAAGTCTGCTCCTCAATTGTGCGTTGCCTAATAGCAGACACGGAGCCACTTAAATGTTTCTTATTGCCACTGAGAGCCAATAAAGCCTAAAAACATGTTGTGATTTATGATGTCAAAGGGAAAGGTTTAAGGTGAGTTGTGCCTCAGCATTCTGGATTGGTTAGAGACAAAGTATTTGAAATTTGGGAGAACGCACTTAGAGTGAGTTGCCAGAGTCTATTTAAGGGGAAGTATCCGATGGGTGCCAGATAATGCAGCACATCAGCAGAAGTAGAGGCAATATTTTCTGCTAAAGACGGAAAGAGCAAGTAGAAGTCAGTGTATTGATTTGAATCTTAATGGATAAATTAGTGTAAAAAAAAATTAAGGCGTCTGTTTTTTTTTTAAACAAAAGTGGCTGTAAACGCTGGGCCTATTGAGGTGACCAGTTAAAAGTGGGGTCTCAGAGTAGGAGCACCTCTTCTTTTGTGTGTATTTAGTTCAAGAGAATGTTAGACTCATCCAGTTGGCAACTTGTTCAAGGCTCTCTTTAAGTCTGGGTTGTGTATTTATCACACCATTTTCTATTGACAGTACTGTGAATTTCGCTTACAACTTCACTGATTACCTACCGCATCTTGCGCCTGAGAGCGATGCAGTGTGGCCAGACAGGTTGTCGCGGGTTCTTGGGTGTTTCTCGGCCCCGGTCCCGTGGAGTGGATACAGTGACGGGCACCTCCAGGGCCTGGGCGGCTTTGTGCGACGGTCTGAGACATGTGAGCCCTTTGCTCCCGCGATGCCGGTGCTGGATGTCGCCGATGAGAGGATGTCCCGGGACGTGCAGCTGCGGGACTTCCTTAATGGCTTGGGTCCATCTTCTTTGGAAGATTGGTTTGAGGGGGGGGTGGTTGATCTCCCCGGAGGCAGTACTTGGAGAGGGAGCCGATAATGCTCTGCATCGGTTATATGTTTTGCTAGTTTATGCGATGCTCTGCGTGCGATTTGCGGGTCTCCCGACGACTCCAAGGACCTGCCGGGCGCTGGAGATGTGGTGTGTGAAGTTGCCGCGCAAACTCATTAATAAGCTCTACGGCTGTCTGCAGGAACAGCAGAGGGATAATGCAGTGTCTGCTAAAGCCAGATGGTAAATGGACATTTCTGAAGAAGCGTGGAAGAAATGCTGTGCGCACATGAGAGCACTGTCGCCAAATTATCGGCTGCGGCTTATCCATTTTAAATTTCTGCATCGTTTATATTACAACCCTCGAAGTCTCTACGCTATGGGGCTGCACGCAGATGCTAATTGTGAAAGGTGTCGCGCCCCTGACGCTGATTTTCTACACTTGGCGAGGAATTGTGGGGAGGTGCGCGCCTTCTGGCTGGAAGTGATGCATGCTATTGCGAAAATGACTGGCTTGGATCTGCCCCTTTCCCCTGTGCAGGCGCTGCTTGGACTGGTGGACGGGGTGCCGTCGGCTTCGCGGAGACTGGTGGGACTATTGCTGCTGTTGGCTAAGCGCATAGTGGCGATGTGTTGGGGGAGAGGCTGGGCTCCACGCGGGGCCGACTGGCTGCGAGATACGACATCCGGTCAGGAGCAGTTAACGATTTTTTGGGAACTGGTCCTTGAGGGCTCCCGCCCGAGGGACATTTGGGCACCCCTGCGCACCTATCTGGAGTCTCATAAATGAAATGTTGTGTGCTTTCTTGGTCGGGCACGCACATGGAGGATCAGCTTTGCGTTGCCGCTTGTCTGTGCCATGTTAGTTTGCTGGGATGAATGACTGTGCTGCCGTGTTCCTCTCTGCCGCACTTCACTTCTTTTGTTGGTTGCTGACCTGTTCTTTTTCCCCCCTGGGAGCGCGGTAGCATTTACCCTATTTTTTTAGGTGTGTTTCTAATGTTAATCCCAAGGGCTAGTACAAGATATGTTGGCTGGACCTTGCTGCACTGAGCATAATGGAACTATTTCCCTTACTACATCTTATCATTGACTGGCGATAAAAAAAAAATGACGCTTGGACATTGCCGGGATTATCTATGTCTGTATATGCCCGGCTCCTGGGCTTGTAGTTGTAGGTTTATTAAACTGAATAAATAAATTTTTTTTTTTTTTTTAAATAAAAATCACTGATTACTAAGATTTAAAAAGCCCAGCGTTTCTGTAGCTCCTCTGACCCCTTTGCTAGATTATCATTCACCATGATGATTTCCACAGGGATCATAAGGTTTCACCCATAAACCATGTAAGACTCAATTTTCCAAGCAGTACTGAACAGGGTGGATTCCTAAGGACTGCAGTATTAAGCTTTGGTTTTGAGAGAAACCTTGTCACAGGTGCTGGGAATGAAGCATTTGGCAAGTTTGTTGTTTGCAGGGGTTTGCTTGATGTTGGGTTTTGGCCAGTGTCGTAATAAATAGGAACCTTAAAGCTTAGCAATTTTAAATTAGTATGTTACTACTATGTGAAAGAAATATTATTTATCTCTATTTTAATAATTTGGCTGGTCGATTTAAGTTATGCAGGCGCATATCAGATCTCTGTTGCCCTGGAATAAAGGATGATCTCAGATCCTTAAGGGACCCTTCTGTACATCTCTGTGGGCTAACCACTGTAGGAGAATAGCACTCCACCACATCATCATTTCTGAGAGGTTATAAAAACTGCAGAAAGTGAGAACCATGAGAGGTGCATGGTTTGTTTGTTTCTGTTTTGTGACTGCTCTGCATGAGATTGATGCTTTTTGAGTATTTAAGCTCAACACTTTGAATCTCCAACTAAAGTATAAAATATGCATTGCTGGACTTGGCTCTCTGCTGCAGGGTCACCTCGAAACCTTTTGCCTTTACGCCTCCTATTATCTGAATTTGCTTTTGTTTTCTTCAGGACTCTGCACACTTTACCACTGCTAGCTAGTGCTAAAATGATTTTGCTCATGTCCTGCAACATGTGAAAGTTGGCTTACATCTGATTAGCGTATTGCATTTACTGATGAGTCCCTAGTAGAATGATATACTATAAACCCAGGGCCGGTAAAGTAAATGCTACTAGTGGGCCTTCAGCATTTATTGTGCCACCCACTTAAGGAACCCTTAACATGTCTCAGGTTTGCCACTGCAGCCTGTGGGCAGTTTTAAACTGCTAATCGACATGGAAAAATAATCCCCTTGGCAGGCCTAAATCTCTTTTTTTTTTTTTTTTTTTTTTTAATACATATGTCACCCCTAAGATAGGCCCTAAGTTGCCCAGCAAGGTGCATTGTATTCAAAAAGGTGTACACCCACTTCTCTTGTTAGTCCTGGTTGTTAAAAACTCTTAAATTTGTGTGTCTGCTTCTTACATAGGATAACATGGGATAACATTGGAATACCTGATTACATTTAATAAATTGTGACTTTTGTTGGGGGACAGGTAGGAAGCTCTTGCTTTGAGTCTAAGGAATTGAAATTTGAAACCCTCTTTATTGGTAAAGTCAGATATTGAGTCACAGTTCTGAAAATGGCACTTTTAGAAAGTTGGCATTTTCTTTTCCTAATTATTTGGTGCCTGTTTCCTGGGGCACATGACTAGGTGTAATTGGGCTTTTTGCATTTATCCCAGGCAGTCACACACAATGGAGACTAGGGACCTCATTTTGAGTCTGTCAGGCAGCAGAGGCCGCCCGCCAAACTCTTTAGGACAGAAAACGCCACTCCGGTTTTCCGCCCGCTGGCCCTATTATGAGTTTCTTGCTGGGCAGCGGGAAACAGGCCACAACATTGACGGCGGCTCGTAATCGAGCCGGAAGCAATGTTGCGGTGCGTCAGGTGCAACGGCACCTGTTGCACTTTTCACTGCCTTTCAGGCAGTGAAAAGTGCGACAGGGCTGTCCATGGGGACCCATGCACTGCCCATGCTAAGTGCATGGACAGTGCAGGGGCCCCCATGGGGCTCCCGCCACCCCGTCTCCACCAGCCTTTGCATGGCGGTGGAACTGCCATGCAAAAGCTCGCTGAGAAGGGACTCGTAATCCCCAGGGCAGCGCTGCTTGCAGTTCCAGCACTATCTTGGGTGGGTTTGGGGGGTAAAGCTAGAAGTTTTTTCTACAGACCATGTATAAGCAGGGGATCCTCAGACCCACTCTTCGGTTCACTTCTGCCCTACTGTCTGTGGCCTGCTGTGTACTTCAGAGGAATGCCCTGCTGCTGCAAGAGTACAAGGAAACTTTATTGTATGATTAATTAAAATCTTCACAATAAAACATTGCAGTATGAAATGTTAAAATTTAGTAGAAGTACAGTTTTGTTAAAAAAAGATAAGATCACATAAGCACATGTTCTATTGTTGCGCCCATTACCAGCACCAAAGCCCTTGAGTACATTAACCGCCTAATACATTTTTAAAAAACGATTCGTACCTGTCAAAAAATTCAAGAAGTCACTGAATATGATGGTCATCTGCAGCCAACCAGTCAATAATAATAAACCATGCCTTCTAAGAACATGATTTTAGAACCTTGTTATCAAGAGAGTTTGTGGGACCACCTAATACAAGTACTTAATTAAAATCATATAACCCCCAGTGCAGAATATAAAGTGGCAAGGTTTGGTTTGTTCTAAAACACAAACAAAAAATCAACAACATTTGTGAGATCACGTAATGCAAGTACTTGATTGAAAACATATAACCCACAATGCAAAGTATAAAGTGCAATGTGGAGTCTGAGATGCAGCTGTGGTAACAACCACCTTTTACAGCCGTTGCATTTAGCCCAGAAGGCAGAAATATGGAAGAAAGCGATTTTGAGCAGCATTTTAAGACCCTGGAAATGTGCAATGTGCCTTAATTAAAGTCCTTATTAGCGACAGTCATGGGGGGAGAGTGGCTGTGCATGGTGTTAAGGGAACAAAGAGGGCGGATAAGAGCGTTCTGTTCATTCTGTAAAACTGCCAAGGGAAGTGCATTCCAGTAATAGTCATGTATGTCTGCCACATTCAAGTAATTCCTTTCTGGGATTTCAGTTGTTACCTTCCCGTAGCCGATCCCCTAATATGGTTTAATATTTATACATTCTAGCTAATTCCATTGGAACGTTTCACGTGTAAACATAAGTGACCGCTTCCCTACAGGTTCTTAACCCATGCTGCAGGAATAACGGCTTATAATAGGTGGCTCAGGGATTCTGTGACATACGTACACAGGCGACACCGCTGCCGAGACCCACTTACTGATTTCCAGTGTGCTCTGTATTTCCATAACGTAGTGCCAAGAGTCTCATATATAATATATTTTTTAAGGCTCTCCTGTCCGTTGGGGCCTTCAAATACGGCTGGTACACTTCTGCCTCCTACAATTGAAGAAACCGCGCTGCTGTACATGGCAAAATGACATTGGCCAAATCCAGCAGGTCTCGTAGGCGATCCCTATTGGCTTTGCCAGTGCTTGTTAACTTTGCCTGAGAATTCTCCACCGTTCCTCACCCAAACATGTTTTTCTAAACCATGCTTCCAGATAATAGTACAACATAGGATGGCAAACGGTGGAGGCTGGCTGCCATCTAGCGGATGAGTTTAGGAACTGCCAGTGCTTCAGGCACAAGATTTTCCAGACCTGAAGTTTCCAGACCTGAAGTTACTTACTTTATGTGCTTTTTTTTAGGGGTCGAGCCTGCGAGTGATGCGCCAGCGCATGCGAGACACTCTCGTGTTAAGTAAAGGGCTTGGAGCCCGTCTGTTGCTCACCATCTGTTGACTTGCATGCCACTCTTCTTTACAGCCTCGTAATTCGTTAAGGCATGTCTCCCGTCATTTCCGTTCCTTTGGGTGGAGCAGGGATCAAGCACTAATTGATTTCAACTTAATTGGTGCCCTTCCGCTGCTCCCAACGTGATTGAGGTACTATTTTGTCCCAACTTCCAGTGCCCCACAAACAGAAGGCTTGTGACTGGCAAAAAACAGACCAGCAGGACAAACAAAATTGCAAATTATTTTTTTAAAGCTAACTTTATTTTATTTTGTTGTCTTTTCTAAGTTTCCACTTTTTTTTTTTTGCTTGTGTGCGCTGTCAGAAGATTACAACTTGTATGTAGCTTGGCAACAGCAAGCGATCTTGGTACAATTTAAGAACCAGGGACAGTTTGACCTTAATATTGGTAATGTTTGAAGATACCGAAAAAGTTCAGGTTCTTCGACGGAAGATTGACATGGGGTCATTTTTTGTGTGATAGCAGATAAAAACCGACAAGCTCAAGCTAATATGTACATGCCTTTCTGCCCTGTTCACTCTTAACACCTTGGCCCCTTCTTGTGGTCTCCGCACTTACCTTTTGTTCTCAGTACTCTTGTTGTACCGTGCCCTAGACTCTTGATTGGAGTCACTATTGTTTTGCATAATGATTCTGATATTAGGTTAATTGTTTAGTACACTCACTTCCGTTCCTGGCAAAGAAATGCTAATGTCCACCATTTTCTACTTTGCATTGCAGCACCTCAATTTCTACAAGTACTGTCCTACTAAGACGTGTTAGCTTCAGTACTGTTTATTGCACATCATCTGTGTTGTAACCCTTCACTCTGCTCTTGGAATTTAAAGATTCCTCTGTTTGGCAGCAGATCTGTGGGCTTCCAGTTTAGTTTTCCTTACGCTTCTTATGGTGTGGCCTTGCGCACTGGACATAGGTGTGAGAACTAGTCATTCTCAGTTTTTTTCCCACTTTTCTGTATGTTTGACTCTGGAATGTGTGCGCACTTTGTCGCGTGCGTGTTTGTCTGTATGCCCACTCACCATTAATATTTTATAGGTTCCTTATTTAAAAGGGAGAATGTTTCTGTTCAAAATTTTTCTGCTAATTATTTATATTCGTCTTTCTTTCTATTTTTAGTCGTATACTTCAAAGTATTCCAGTTTGAGCTGGAGGGAATGTCCCAATTTGTCCTCCTGCATTTTTTTTTTAATTTCTTTTTGCACTTACATTACCAGTATGATATTCTTGGAGCCCTGATGTCCTGATTTGGGGCTTTTTCAAAATGCGCTTTATCACAGATGATGGTGAGCTGCAAAGAGTATGCTGTTGTGTTCAGGGACTCCATTGTACAGAAATAGCTGAGAGAAGTCCTATTACTGCTAATAATCGCAGTGCCACTTCTGCTTGCCCACTGAAGTTCTGCCAAAGGCTGTTAATTTTTCTCAACTGAATTGTTACTCCTTCATTGCCTCCCGAACGGGCCGACGAGTAGATCCCCTCCTGGATTCGAATCTATGACTTAGGTTTGTCTCACAGTTCAGGGCACCCTTAGTTGATGTTTCAGAGATTATCTTGATGAGGGGCTCCTAGCAAGGGGGCCTTGTTACTAATCCACTGTGATAACAGGAGCTGCCTTCAGATTACATGGACCTTGAAAATACTGTATATTCTCCTTTGTTTCTCCCTGACTTTCACCAGTTTTTGTTTCTGATGTCTTTATTCCCCATTTCTGATTGTCATCATTTCCACTGTTTCGGTTCTTTACTTCTTACAAAAGTGTTCTTCATAACAGCGGTGCTGCCTGTCTTTCTCCTGTAACACTGGCTCTGCCCTTTTTTTCCTTACAGAGCGGAGCCATCCGGATACTCAAGTGTTCTTCTACCTGTGGATCGTCTTCTATTTCATCAGTTCCTGCTACACCCTCATCTGGGATCTCAAAATGGACTGGGGCCTCTTTGACAGAAATGCTGGGGAGAACACGTTCCTCCGAGAGGAGATAGTGTACCCTCAGAAGGTGTGCACTTTTGACTGCTCCAGTGCTCACATTTGGGATGCTTGGAAGCAGTATTACTGTACTGCAGCAGAGATTTGCTGGATGTTCTGTCATCGAAAGGTGATCGTGTATGACAGATATGTATGTGGGTAGGGAGAGCTTGGGCTGCATCTGCTATACGAAGAACGAGTGTGACCACATGAAGAAAGAGAATTGGTGCTACTGAGCCTGCTTTATTGTAACGCTAAACAAAAATGCCTTCCATAAGGGAAAGAAAGTGCTGCTAATGCTCCATGAAGGTAATGTGTAAACGCACTAAGTAACACGTCAATGGAAAGTGTCTTCTACAGATCATGCACAAAGGTAGAACGTGGAGACAGTAACACCTGTGGGAGTGAGTGAGTGTGGGTGCTGCATGTCTGTCCTGAGTGTGGAATTAGTAAAGCCTGTGGATCGGGATAATGTGTGCTGCGTAATCTCCACAAAGATAGAGTGGATGAGGACTCTGCATATTTGTATGCCGCTCTGTTCTCTCCTTAGAATCTGTCCCTCTTGACTGATAACCTCTGCTAATCATGATGCTGGGTTTATCCCTTTACACAAACCATTTTCATTAACATTACCTACCCTTGCTCGCTTATTATGGCCCTAATCCACCTTACTTTTTCCCAAGCTGTCATCCCCCAGACTGTCATGCTGAGTCTGCTCCTATTGTATTTGTCATTCGTTCCCCTCACTTCTTTCTTGACATTCTTCAACATATATTTTGTAGTTAATTCCCCCCTCATTGCATCATTAGAATCTAGTATGCCTTCTACAGTATTTTCTTTCATTTTGCTTTGTCCATATATCTGGTAAGAACCTTGATGCCCAACGGGTCCCCCTCGTTGGGTTTGAAATTAATACCAGAAGACACTTTTGTTTGGGTTTTCTCCTCAGTCTCCATTGTAGACTAGATCCTGCCTCCACCCCTTTGACATTCCGTCTTTTAACCTTACATTGTTTATCTCGGGTGCCGGGAATTTATGCAGTTCTTTTTTCCAGCCTTGAGATCTTAGGCATTGTCTTTTGTAGACCCATATCCATTGACTGTCGACTGACATACCTTCAATATTCTCTCCTCAGGCCTATTACTATTGTGCCATCGTTGAAGATATATTCCTGCGGTTTGCTTGGACAATCCAGATATCCCTTACAACAATGAATGCCTTTCCATCTGCAGGAAACATCATTTCTACCATCCTCGCACCCCTTGAGGTCTTCAGGTAAATCCTCTTGGTCATCTCTAGAGATTTTGATGGGGTCATTTGTAATCGTCACAGTGTAATTTTTCACAGGCCATTATCTTTTCAGGTTCGGTGCTCCCCTTCAGCATGCAATGAGTTTAGCGTAAGGTTCTTAATCACTCACTTTTGAAATTGTTTGCTTCTTTCTTTGACTTATGGTGTAGGTAAATCGAAAATATTTGGATGAATGATGTGGCATACTATGACCCAGAAAAGTGTGCGGAGGGAGTCCTATTGTAAATTAAGAATGCCATTTTCTTAGGAGCGTTAAGATTTAAAGTAAATTCTTGCACATTTGGTTTATGTTTATTGGCTGAGTTTCAAAGATTAGTGTTCACAGAATTACTACTTTGATCAGTGTGATGTTTTCTGAGATTCATGTCTTTGGGATGAACATGCAGCAGTCCAGTAGTGGAACAGTCCCTTTTTCATAACGGCTTTTATTCTTAAAGGGTAAATTACAGTTAATCAGCCATTTATTTTAGATATTAATTACACCATTTTAATGTGTCTTTTGGAGTTGGGACTCCTTTTGACCCTTAAAGGCCGGGGCCTTCCTTGCAAAATAAATATAGATTTTGGCAGCCTTCAAAGCAACTAGAATCCTGATGTCTTGTAGCACATGGATCCTCCATCCCGGTCTGGAAGGGAAAGGCCTCATGTATTACAATGAATACTTCTCCCTGCAGAGTCTCAATCAACAGAACTGTTGTACAGTACCACAGTGGCTAAGGACAGTTTTACAACGCTACTGGCTATGCAGTAAAGGAAATCTAGAAGTTGATCTGATCCAACATCACTGCTTGAAGTGATGGCACAGTTCCGTAAAGCCAATACCTCTATGTAATTCCCTTTTCCTGTGCATTACAGACACAGATGATTTGGGCGCATGGGTTTCTTGCATTATTCTTATTTTTGGACATTTATTTTTTTGTTTTGCTTTTCAAATACCTCAATCGGAGCAGAAGTCTTTGATTGGCTGCGAAAACACCAGAAGTCTGTGCCATACGATTAACAAGGGGACATATAGGATTTGTGCCACTGTCATTGGAGAACTCATCCCCGGGGCCAACAGGGAGCAAAACACCAAGGTTTTCATGGCATTGGCATCGCTCAAAGAAATATGGATCCTCCTCAGAATGCTAAGGACGTTGATTGTTTACATTCAGGCTCTTCTCAACACCACAAAAAGGAAATGTCACACAAGTCTCCTTCATCTCCAGTGCCACTTTTGCCGTAAGTTAGACCTGCATCCTGTAGGGGACGTTTCTGTGATGTTAATTCCTCTTTCTTTCATCCTGGGGAGCCCATTCACAACCTCAAATAGATGGAGGCTGGATTCCCTCTTCTTCTTTTCGTCCTGCCAAATCTGAGGCATTTTGTTTATCCATTTTTAAAAATATTCAAAGATGGTTCCTCCTAAATCCTTGTTACTCTTTCAATGGTGGACACTATCTTTATGCTCGATGGCCCATATTGGGTGCTTCTGACACTGCCTCAATTTCATGGGTATTACCTTCCTCAGCCTTGGCTTTGCTGATGTGCCTTCTTTGGGCCTGATCTCAGATACGGTGTGCCTGGCCCTTTGCCCAGCCCCAAAGCTCCCATGCAGTGCTATTATCAACCACAGATATGGAACGCATAATGATGTTTTTTAGAACCCATCTCCTCTCTCACTCTTCGCAAGAGTGACTAAATTATAAGACCGCTCATGCTAAGCAGGACCTCCATGTGGCTCACAGTTTGGCTGAGGAACCATGTACTACCAAACATCCAGGCAAAGATGGGTGGAGTGCCTGTTTTGCTGTACATTCTGACTCACTAGGATGCAGCTCTTTTACTTATGGCTTCCCTACCCTGTGTTAGTAAACATTAATTCTAAAATTCGAATTACCTGTTTGACTGCAAAGCAGCATACATTTGTTCACGTAGCCTCAGACAAACTGACATACTTACCTCCTATGTCATGATGTAGTGGCACACTGTGGTCTAAGATGTGATCCTGCACACATGAATCCCTGGATAGGGTCAATGAATATCTCTGGATGCGTATAGCAAACTAATAGGCAAGTCATTTCACTGATTTCTGTTTCAGTCAAAAAGTAGCATAGTCCCCTGAAAAAATACAAAAAAGAGTGATAGCCATTGACATACTCATCCTCTAAACAGTTTGCAGAGTAGATGAACATTTTGATTCAATCACCACACTTTTTGTCAAAGGATACTCAGATAGCCACAATGTTTCAGTCCTTCCAGATGTAAGTGCGTGGGTGTCCAAGTCAGTTCCACAGTGATGTATGCACCCACTCTTGAAAAACTACTTAAATGAGTTTCCCTTTTTCAACCACTTATTGCCAGCAGGAGGCAGATTGTGAATTTATTTGAGTAAAATCACTTTGATCCCATTGTTCACGCAAATCATTACACTTGGAGAATCCTTTCAGCTCTTGAAGAGGTAATTAAAGTACACCACAGCCCTACAGAACTCTTTCTGGGCTTCAAATACATATGGCTTAATTCTTTTTAAGCAGCCCCCTTGTGTCATCTTCTACAAGAGATAACATCTCTTCTGTTGAAAGGATCCATGAAAAGATTAGTACAGAATGGTATAGAAAGGTATGGAACACTGCATAATTTCTGGTACCTAAGAAGGGAGAAGACTTTAGACACGTTCTGGATCGGAGATATTTAAATTGATTCCTGAAAATGGTGGCCACCATAACCATGATCCTGTGAGACCTGGATCCCGGAAACTGGTCGATGTCCCTGGACCTCCAAAATGCCTGCCCTCCACAACAGGGAGTGCCCCATGATACTCCATGTCTTTCTAGTGGACGGTATGTAATATCAGTCTGAGTTTCTACTTTTCATCCTTTGCCAAGGATTTTTCTTTTGTAGCAACATTTTTGCCAATCAGGCATAGAGGTGCTACCTGCCATGTCTGAGCACTTACACCCCTTTTAACAAGGCCCTCACTGATAGCTTGATGGACACTTGGCCAAAGCCCTATTCCTGCTCACAATTGACTAGACAGGTGGTCAGGTGTCACATATCGGCACCTGGTGAATTTCTCACCAGACATCCCACTTGTGAGAGCCTGGTGATTCAAGCTTCAACCAGCAAGGTGAATCCCATTTAATTAGCTGCTGCTCCTCCAGACAAGGAGCCTAAGAGGATTGAGGCATTTGAAAATGTATGTTGTCCTCTGCTAGCCTGACACTGAAATCAGTCAGTGCTATTTGTTTGTTGAGTCGCTAAATGCATGCCCATGAGACATGGCCAGTGAGATCTTGCTGATGGTTCTAGAGTACTTTGGGGTTTTTCTGGCGCAAACAATTCATGAAGGACAAGTATGTTATTCGTGCTGGCCTTGATACTACTGATTGTCTGGGAAGGTCGGTTGGCACCAGTGAGGTGCTCCACCAGCACCCACGGATGTGTTCCACAGGATTTTCTGGAGCTGTGCAAGTTTCTCGCTCGCTCTCTCTCTCTCTCTCGCTCGCTCTCTCTCTCTCTCACTCTCTCACTCTCTCTCTCTCTCTCTCTCTCCAGTGATCTGGGATATCTCACACTTTTTTGGTGAAAACGGTGACTTTGCCTTTTATCATTTTAAAGAAAGTAGGGCTACAGTGCTCTCCCTGGTTCTGGTGACCCATGCTAATCAGTGCTCACATCAGCTCTGAAAATTTACAGGCTATTCCAGGGAGCTGCAAAATAGGCATCGACAGTCCCCGTTCCCTGCTCTCCTCCCCTCAAATACTACAACAGTCAACTCAGTCTTTTCGAGGCAGAGAGGGCATGTGTTTACAGTCTGGCTGGGGCACCAGTCCTCAGAGTCCTATTCTGATAAGGCAACAGCAACCAAGCTGCTTTTTTCACCCTTGGCGGAGCACCACCCACTGTGTGGGTCACTATTCAGCACTTTCTTTCAGGGTGTCAATCCACCACTTCCAGCAGATGGGTTCTGAAAATTGTTCGGTTTGGCTTTGACCAACCCTTTATTTTTTCTCTTCCAAATCTTTGGCCCTTATTAGAATGACACTCAGAAAAGCACATGTAATTTTGCTGCAAAAGGCGCGAGTATTACTTTCAAAATGTGCTATTGAGAGGGTTCCGTACCTGAAAAGCAGCTAGAGACAGTGGCCTCTGGCCTATTTTGAACGTTCGATCTCTAAATGCCCTCCTGCGGAAGGACACATTCAAAATTCTCACGCTGGCCTAGATCCTCTCTGCTCTAGGAGGAAAAGGGAGGAGGGGGCGGAACTAGACGGTTTCCTTTGACCTACAGGACACACATTTGTGTTTACCGGTTTTGCAGTCCCACAGACGTTATTTCTGGGTGATGTCGACCAGGAGCATTTTCAGTTTGCTTTCCCCTCACCAGCGCCCCTTGGGAGTTAATAAAAGTGAGAGCAGTGGTTGTATCCTACCTTTGGAGGTTGGGGATACCAGTTTTCCCCTACCTCAACAAATGTATGTCGAAGGCAGGTTTGCCACAGTCCGTCGTATACCACCTCCGGACAGCTGCAAACCTCCTGACATTATTGTGGTTCAGGATCAACGAGCCAAAGTTGCACCAGCCTCTTTCACAGAGGCAACTATTTATTGTAGCCATCCTGAATACATTGTATTTCAAGGACTTTTTTTTCCCCCACGAGTCGAGGACATTTGGGATGGTGGAACATATTGGTTGTACAATGGAACTGGAAGTCCCAGAGGGCCCAGTATCAAGGAAGTCGTTTGGAGGTTGTCCACATTTCGGAAGAGACGGCTCGCAGTCTGCAGTTGTGGCTTCTCAAAAAGCAGTTGGTCCAGTGACAGGCCTTTCTCCCATCCTATCCCAGAGCTGGAGGTAGTGACAGATGCGTCACTACTTTGTTAGGGAGGTCATTTGGGGGAGGTGGAGATCAGAAGACTCTGATCTGTGAGGGAGCCCCATTCTTTTGGAGGTGGGGCCATTTGTCTAGCACTGAAAACCTTCCTACCATCCAAGGGTAGGCTGGTGCAAGCTATCACAACACCAACGCCATGTGGCATTGCAGCAAGCAGGGCAAAGTGGGGTCCTGGCTCTGTGCCTTTGTGATTGGTTAGAGTGTCGGGCATTTCCCTGATCTCAAACCTCCTACAGGATCCTTGAATGCCAGAGTGGATGAGCTAAGCAAGTGGTGTCAGGTGGAGGTAGGGGGGGCACAAATGATGTCTACATCCCAAGGTATCGCAGGGCATCTTCTGGCAGTGGGTAGAACCCTGTTTAGATTGTTTGCCTCTGTTGAGAAGGCGAAATGTTGAAGGTTTTATGCATTGGAGTTTCCATGAGGACACTGATTGGGAGATGCATTTCATCCGGAATGGAATACAGGACTCCTGTACGTCTTCCTGTCTCTGCCTCTCTTTCCCCAAAAACCCAGCATCAGCATTGATGAGGCCCAAGTCATCCTACAGGCTCTGGATTGTGCCAGTAGGGTAAGGTACCCTAAGCATGTGCTTGAGCATCTGTCCTCCTGTCAGGCTACTGCTTTGAGAGGATCTTCTGTCCTTCACCTGAACCTGCACAATCTACGCCTCTACATGCGTGGAGATTGAGTGGTGGCAGTTGACTGTTTCATCTTCCAACTTAAGATAAGGATATCATCCTCTTTGCCAGGCACCCTTCCACAAAGTCCATTTATTCCAGGTACAGAATTGACCCTTTACAAGCTAAGCTGTCAGGTAATCCTTTGCTTGTTTTGCCTATGGCCCTTGAAGACCTTGCAGTGGGCCCTTTTAGAGGTTACTTGTTGGCCTTTTCAGACTTTATACTTTTGTTGGACCAACCAGCCTTGTTTAAATAATCTATTGTGATGAGGTTTATAAAAGGTTTGGCCCATGTTTTCTCCCCGATCGTTTGTGATGCTTGCTGTGTCTCCTGACTTTAAAGACTATCTTCCTCATTATGACTGGCAACGAGGTTATGTAAGTGAGTTCAGACACTGTCTGTGCAACTTCTCTACACAACACTTTCTACACAACATTTGTCCCAGAAAAACTGGTGTTGCTGATTCAGGTGGCTTTCTTTTCATAAGTCATGACTCCTTTCCATGTTCGGCAATCCTGCCTGTGTTCTTTGCCCCACCCCAACCCAGTAACGCCTCCTAACCTTCTTACTAGCCCCCACCTCCCAAATCACTCAAATTGGATAGTCCTCATTGTTTGGACCCCAAAAGGGTTTTTTACATTGATCATATCAAAGAATACCAGATATATGATCAGCGTTTTGCAGGGTTCTCTGGGGCAAAAAAAGGGAAGGCAGTGCAGAAGAGGACCCTGTTGAGGTGGATAGACCTCTATACTGGCCAAGAAGCCACCTCTGCAATAATATGGATTGCCTGTCCTTGACATTTGCCAGTCTGCGGCATAGGTGTCTGTGCATATGTTCACTAAGCACTACTGCCTTGACAGCCAGATCCAACAGGAAGAACATTTTGTGCTTGGTCTTGAATAATGTTTGTGGCTGAGCAGAGCCCACATGGGGAGTTATTGCTTTAGTAGCTATCCTAAGTTGAGAAATCAGCCGTTAGAAATATCCAAGAGAAGAACAAGGTACTTACCTTTGGTAATGCTTTTATACTCTGGCTGACTGCAAATTCCTCACTGCCCTCTCGCCTCCCCGTTTTGTGGAGCGTCCTCTCTTTAACATCTAAAAAGGTCCCAAATTAAAAATAAGCACACTGGAACCAAAAAAAATTTCACACCTTGTGTCTGAAGGTGCCTCAAGGAAAAAACAAGAGACTGACATCACTGTTTAAGATTGGTGCATATATTCTGCTCACCTCTGTCACTTCTGGGGCAATATAAAGTAAATGTAGAGCCACACAATGCCACCAAGCGGCGCATTGGAGCATTGCTGGAGAAAACGTTTGAGGTCCAATCTGGCACATGGGGAGTATTCTGAGCCAAGGAATCTGTGCCTAGATATTGCATCCACCAGATAGTGTTATCAAGTGTAAGTAACTTGTTCATCCTACATTTGCTACACTTTTTTCCAGGAAACCTGAACGAGAGTTGTGTCCAGAGTCCCTAGTCTTTAGCTTTCAGTGGGAGGAATCATGTATTGAATAAAACTGATGTTACAAGCAGGAATCTTGTTCTTTTCTTGCTTTGCACACAAGAGATGGCAGTGTTGCTCTATAGCCTTGCATTTGGTGGGGTACACAAAGTGCAAGCTCTTGACTTACTGGATTTACAACATCCTTTGTAGATATTTTGTTCGGTGCTCTTTGAGTATTATATGATTCCTTCTCCTTATTTATTTCCTGTACCCCTAACTGATTATCACAAGTACTTCAGATGGCTGTGATCTGCAAATCAAACCACTACATTTGGTTATTATCTCATTATTTCTCTGACAGACGATTTGTGTGGAACTTCTTCCGTCTGGAGAACGAGCACCTGAATAACTGCGGCGAGTTCCGAGCCGTACGTGACATTTCGGTAGCCCCAATGAATGCAGATGATCAGACCCTCTTGGAGCAGATGATGGACCAGGAGGATGGTGTCAAGAACAGACTGAAGACCAAGCCATGGAAGCGCAGTCTCAGTGTGTCGCTGCGCCGTCCGTGCGTGCCAACTCAGTACGTTGTTCCCAGATCAGGCCTTGCATGCTTTTTTTGTGCACCTGTATTAATGCAAGTACCTGAATGCTGTTCTCTGTATTGTTACTTATTTTGAGAATGTTTTTAGATCGGTTTTGGCAGATCTTGTGAAACTCAGAAAAATCCAAGTTTAAATGGTGGTGTTGTTAGGGTATACGTATGTATTTTGAATCAAACATCACAGGTCAGGTTGACATGTTTCAACACTATTTTCTGCCTAGCTGGGTAATTTGGCTTCTTTTTTTTTTTTTTCTTTTTTTCTTACAACTGTGTTCATTGGGATTTCAAATAATACATATCTGTTCGTTCATATTGCCAGAAATTAATACTCAGGGTTCTTAATTACATTGCTATATAGCCTGTTGTTACCCAGTGCGCACTTCACAAAACCACAGTCACAGAATGACCTATAACTTATTAATTCCTTGGCATACAAAATTATACTGGCAAAGTCTTAAGCCTTCTCAGGTTCTCGGTTGAATATTTGCAAGCCAGGGAGTTGGTAATCACCTGGGATAACTTTGCAGGCAGGTATGCCTGTCCTCCCTGTGTGTGTGTGTGTAAGCCAATAACGAAATAGAAATAAACAAAACAGTATAACCAGTTAACCCAGTAACTTGCCCAGTCTTCCAGAAATCACATGTGTGGTGTGGTGTGCTGATGCCCACTCTGACCCCCAAGTACCAGGGGCTGGTGTGGAGGGGGGGGGTTAGAGGAGGAGGGAGCAAGAAGGGACCGACCAAGGGGGAGGCCCTGCCCACGAGACAGACCGACGGCGGTCAGGTCGGTGCTAGCTCTCGTTCATCCCTGAGCCACCTGGGGTCAGGGCTCCACCCGGGTCATTGTCCGCAGCAACGTCCAGCATTTCCAATGCGTCCACCACCTCCGCCCACAGTGGAGTGATCGATCGGCGCCTCAGTCCCCTCATCTCTTCCTTCTGCAGTACTCTCTCCTCAGCCCACGCCCAGTGAGTAACGTCCGCCGCCCATGTGGCCAGATGGGGCCCATACTTGTTTTTCCAAGCCATTGCCACTCTTCTGCTCGCTAATACTTATGCCAAGTCTGCAAATCTATTCCCCACTTTTTTAACTAAGGGCTTGTCAAAAAGGCCCAACAAACATACCGCTGGCCCATCATCGAGTTGTCTATGTAAAACAGTATTGAGGCGGGCAATCACCTCTTCCCAGTAGGGTCTTGACATTGGACATTCCCAGGTAATATGGCGAAGGTCCACATCAGCCAAGACATCGGGGGCATGCTCCTGTCGTCGCCCTGTAAATCCGGTTAAGTCTGCGCGGGGTGAGATAGGTCTTGTGGATATAGTTATACTCTATAAACTTCAGTCGCGTATTACGTGAAATCTTGTGTGCAGAGGTTAGAATCTTATGCCATTCGGTATCTGCCATGGTTCTGCCTAAATCAGTGTCCCATTTGAGTAGCAGTCCGTCCAGTGGTCTCTCAATCATCTCATTTAATGCCTTATAAATCCAAGTGACCAGGTAAGTACCTCCACCCACAACCAGCATAGTCTGGAGGGCTGCCGCGGCGGGTAGTTCACCACTACCGTCTCCCCACAGTTCCTTCAGGGCCGGTGCTACAGCCTCATAAGTCAGGAATTGGATGGCAGGCAGACCCTTTTGATCTGCCAGGTCCCCGAAGGGGATCAGCATCCCTCCCTGATAGCCGTCGCCCACTGTAGTGATCCCTCCTTCTGTCCAATATTCGAGTTGTCTGAAGGTGAAGGCCGACCCAGTCGTACCACATGGGAGTCCCACAAGGGGCAGCGCAGGTGCATAGGGATTAATTGTGTCTGTTCTCCGAAGGGCTCTACGCCATGCTGCTAGAGCTGTAGATATCAATATGTTCGGTCTGGGTGGTACTGGTTTCCCCCCGAGCAGTTGTGCTGTGAATTCCTCCCCTTGCCCAGCTGCGCCATCCAGCGTTGTCTCCTCTAAGTCTAGCCCATTTAGCCATTGCGCCGGCCATTGTAATTGAGCTGACAGGTAATATAGTTCAAAGTCAGGGGCTCCAAGTCTCCCCCCCCCGCACCTCAGGCGACAGATGAAGAGTCCCCATTGCCACCCGGTGACATCCCCGCCCCATATCAGTTAGCATTGTAGAGTGTCTAGTGTCCAAAACTAAGACGCCGGGACAGTCAGCAGTAAGTTGGTAAAATAGTAGAGACGTTTAGGGAGTATCACCATCTTGGAAAGTGTGATCCTGGCCATGACTGGTAGCTTTAAGGAGTGCCAGAAAGCCACCTCTGTTTTCAGAGCCTGGTATGCTTTCCCCAGATTGCCCTCCCGGAGATCCTTTCTATTATGATAAATCTGGATTCCCAGATACCGAAACGTTTGGGGGAGCCCATTGTACATCCACCGGCACGAGAGAAGACGCACCACTCCCTCAAGCATCGGGAATACATACGTCTTTCGTCTGTTAAGCCGTAAGCCCGAGTGTGGACCGAAATTTTCCAGCGTCTGGAGCACCTGCGGAAGCACAATGCCTCCATCTCGTACGTAGATAAGGAGGTTGTCTGCGTACAGTGAGATGATGTGTGGGATCCCCCCCCCCCCCCCTCTAATCACCACCCACTCCCGTCCCCTATTCCGGAAATTATCTGCCAGTGGCTCTATTGCTAAGGCAAAGAGTAGGGGCGAGAGCGGGCAGCCCTATCTGGTCCCCCCCATAGATTTCGTAGCTGGCAAATATCGTGCGTCAGGCTTTGACTCTAGCTGTAGGGTGGGTATAGAGCGAGTTTACCCATCTTCCCCACTCCAGTTCCAGGCCCATGCGTTGCATCACCGCCTCCAGGAAATCCCATCGTATTGTGTCAAAGGCCTTTTTAAGATCTACGGACTCTATCATAGCTGTGGGGTCATGTGGGTGTTTCTCATCATAAAGCAGAGCGTAGAGCTGCCATAAATTATTGGATGTGTTTCTCGCAGAGATGAACCCATTTTGGTCCTCATGAATCAGGTCCCTCATGTGGGAGTAGTCGGTTCACCAGCACTTTGCTGAGTATCTTGAAGTCGTTGTTTATTATTGAGAGTGGGCGGTAATCAGCATCCTTCGCCCCGTCCCTCCTCCCCTTGGGTAGGGGCATCACCAACGCCTCCCTAGTGGAACGAGGTAATTCCCCCTTCTCAGAAGCCTCTGTGTTCATCTCCACCAGTCATGGTGTCATTACTCCCACGAACCTTTGATATAATTCAGGGGGAGACCGTCAGTCCCTGGGGTTTTCCCAGTTGCCAGGTCTCTTATAGCAGTCTGCACCTCTTGCGCCGTCACCGGTGCCCACAATTTTTCACTGTCCGACGCTGGCAGCCCTCGCAGTTGTAGTCCACTCAAGTAGGTATGAAGAGCACCCCCCTCTGCCACCAGCGGCGCGCTATGTAGGGTCATGTAGTAAGATCTAAACTAGTTGTTAATGTGCATTGGTGCATACAGTATAGTCCCGTCCTGAGTTACAAGGTGAGTGATTGGTGTGCCCCTACTTTCCGGTTTTATCAGCCAAGCCAGTAGTATCCCCACCCTCCCCTCCTCTGCGTGCATTCTTTTAGTGTGTATTTTATAGTCGTGGCAGCGAAGGCGCTCCAGCGCCTCATTATGTGCGTCCCGTGCTGAGAGCTGTCAAGGTGCCTCTGGATTGGCACCCATCTCCGACTCCCATCTGCGTAGGGTTGCCTCTATGCAAAAGACTTCAGCCATCAGTTCCCTTCTGATTCCCACTGTTTGACCCAGGCAATGGCCCCGGATCACCAGCTTTAGAGCCTTCCATTCCACCCTCCGTTCTGAGGCCGTCTCCTTATTTAGTGTGAAGTACTCTGTCAGTCTAGTCGCTAGAGCGCTGCAGAAGACCTAATCTTCCAAGGCTCTAGGAGGCGTCACGTCGAGATCAGCGGTAATTTCTCAGCTGTCTGCATCGTCACCAGCAGTGGACTGTGATCTGACACTGTGTGGCCCAGGTACTCTGAGTGTGTGAAAAAACTGCTGATGCCGGCCATACAGAGCATATGGTCAATCCTAATATGTATTTGATAGATGTGAGAGTAATGTGAGAACTCCCTGCAGTGCTGGTGCTGTAGCCGCCATATATCTTCCAACTCCCACCCAGATCTCCAACTTGTCAAACCCCTTGCCACCCGGGTTGCCGCCCCCGCAGAGGTGGAGTAGAACGATCCATATTGGGATCGGGGACAGCATTGAAGTCACCCCCCAGGACCGCCCGGGTGTCTGGCCAGTCGGGCTGATAATGTGTGAAGGAAGGAGACCTGATCTTGGTTGGGTGCGTATAGGCTTCCCAGTACTATTTGTCATCCGTATAAGCAGCCTTCTACTAATACGTACCGACCCTCCCTGTCTGCATCTACCGAGACTGGCTCGACTGGCACTCCCAACATCACCCAGACCAGCGCTCCCCATGCATATGCAGAGTATGTGGTGGCAAACAGTTGCCCCCACCCTAGTGAGATGTGACTCCTGTAACATAGCAATGTGGACTCCCCTTCACTTCATGTATGTCAGGATATTATGGCGCTTTGACACGTTACCCATCCCCGACTGTTCCAAGACATCAATTTAAGAGTAGTTGCAGCATGCATCAGGGAATTAGTGCGTCACTCGCCCTGAGACAATCACCCCCACTACAATCCCCCCTCCCCCCAAACCACACACACCAATCCTTGCTCTGGGCATCAACAACAGCAATAACAGGGCTAATCAAACCCCAACTCCCCATCCCCAGGTCAGTGCGGCAGCAGCCGACCGCCCAAACCTGTGTTAACAGTCTGGAACTAGCCATCGTCCTCACCCCACTGGAGTAGTCCAGGGACAAATGGGGGGTATGTTCGTCCTACAACTTCGTGATGGTGTCGGTCATCGGCGACGTCTGGACCGGTCCAGATTTGCACTCCGGGCGCCGCTCCTGTATAGGAAATTCTATGTAATGGTGGAAGGTGACAGCAGTTAAATGATGTCTTCAGCTGTCTGAGGTGTCATGTGCGGCAGACCGCCAGGAGGGCCCACAACCGACTCATGATCCGATGAGTCCTCTGTCTCACCAGCATCCGTGTGGCTTGTTTTGTCTTTATCGGATGTGGGCGACTCTGTCAGGAACACGTCCGCCTTAATCGCTGCCCATTTACCCTGACTTGCTTGCGTTTTCGTTGGTCAAAGCATTCTGTCCCTGTGAGGCCGATCTCCGGAGCGGCGTCTCTTTTTCTGGCTTCTAGCCAGAGGATGCTCACGCAGGCTCCGGTCATCTTTTCGAGTTCTGTATGTTTCAAGCCAGGACCATGCCTCCTCTGGGCTCAGGCAAAAATAGGTAGGCCGTCCCACATTATTTTCAGTTTTGAGGGAAATAGCAGAGCATATCGAATTTCTTCAGTCCTTTGGGCTTTTTTAACTTCAGTATAGGGCGCCCTCTGCTGCTATATAGTCTGGGTACATACTGACCCTGCTGTTCTCTATGTCAAAGGGGCCTTCTTCACACGCTCTCCAAAGTAGCAAGTCCCGATCCTTATAAAGGAGCAGTTTGGCCACAACAGGTCTGGGGGGGTCTCCCCGGTGTGAGGGGTCTAGTCGGGACCCTGTGTGCCCTCTCCCGGCCAAAGAACGGCGTGAGCTGTTGGGGGCCCATAAGCTCTTTCATCCAGGGTTCCAGATAGGCCACCTTGTCACTGCCCTCCACTCCTTCTGGTAGTCCTACAATCCGGATGTTATTGAACCGACTGCGGCCCTCTGTGTCTTCAGCCCTATGTTCCAGTCTCTACACTCTGTCATTTGGCTTCCTTAAGGACCACTATTACCTATAATTACTTACTCACAATGGTGATAAACCAAAATGCAGTATGGTGGTGCGAAACTGTCACACTTATAGAAACATATGTATGTACAAACCATAAATGGGAATTTCCTTATCTTTGATTGCATTGGAGGGAATGAAAAAAGACAGTTATCATTTTTGCAGTGTGAATCATTTCTGGATTCACATGGTGTGCATTATTCTGCCATCTATTGGTTGGGTCCAGAATTCTTTACTATTTTTTAGTCCTCTCTTTTGTTTTTTGTTTGTTGGGCATCGACAATACTTCCAATTGGTGTCCCATGTGACGTTGTGCTTCCTCCAGAAGCTCCAAACTTTGGTGCCATCTTCAGATTGTTTTTTTTTTCCGTCGTTGGGTCTGGAAGCCTGCCTAAAGATCTCCAACACAGAGAAGATGAAAAATGTGCAGAAATCACCGAAAAGTTCACCGGATTCATTTAGATTGCTGACAGAACTTCAAGAGGAAGATTAGGAGAAGGAAATTTGAAATTTGGGAGAATTTCGGAGAATGCCTGTTCAGGGGCCTCCCTGAAGGGCCTAGATGGAGAAAACACCTTTCCAGTTTTGCAAGAGCTGCTATATTAAGTTCTCTTACAAAGACAAGCACCCAGTCTGCAACTTTGTCTCCCTTTTGAATACCGGAGTGAGAACTGCAACGCCTTCTCAGCCTTGATGCCGAAGACGCTGAGGGTAAGAAGAGACAGAGAAGGGCACATCACAGCATGCAGAGCCAGCAGACAACACCATCCCTGGGGAACCTAGGCTGTCCAGTGAGGAATAAGATAATTTCTCCGAAGAAGCTGGGTGAGACACGTCGGATGCAGAGGTAAAGATAGTCGAAATCGAGGAACATGCAACGAAGAAGAAAAAGGACACGCTAAGAGAAACATCGGTCTTGAAAAAAATATTTTGAGCCAAAGAAATCTGACGCACTCACATTAAAGAGGGCATCAGCGTTGAAACACTCGCCATCCGAAGGCATGCCCCGAGAGAAGTATCCCACAGACCCCTTGAGGGGGACTCCAGTGGTGGAAAGATTCCCGAAAAATTCAAGGTGTCAAAGGATGTACTGGGAAAAAGACGCTTCAACGTAAAAAAAAATGCATCAAGAGCAGAACACCGAAGCTCGACCACCGATACGTTGAGCGAAAGATTCTTCCATGTATGAAAGGAAGACTCTGAGTCGCAACCCCAAATAACGGGTCACCAAAATCAAAAGGAAGCAAGAGACTGGAGACCGAAAGGTTCTCACTTTTGCAAAAGTAAATGGGAGTTCGAGAGTCTGAGGGGATTCATGATCCCACATAAGGCTTTGATGCTGAAAGATCTTGGGTAGAAAGAGTTCAAGGAATTAGAACCTCCCCTTACTCAAGAAACTCAGGAATAAGAAGTAGAGCTTTCTATGAAGAGGAGGAAAAACAACTAACTAAAAGCTTTCAAGGATCAGAAGCTGAGTATGCATAACAATGCCAGGAGTTAAAAAGAGACTCCCCAGGGGAAGGAGTGGACCCTTGCCTGTCAAGGTCCTCACCACCAGATGACATAGGCATGTATAATCAAGCATGCTGCTGAAAAATATGGGGTACAGCTGGAAGAAGAAAAACCTCAATCATGTTTTCTTCTGGAAACCCTAATTCCAACTCAAACAAGAAATCAGTTTCTGCCCATGCTGCCTAGTGTCCAGGATCAGGGAAGAGAAGCATTATAAGAGCATGCCACTCGTAGAGGAGTAACCCCAAGGGCAGAGAGTGCAGCTAACTAATGGTTCATTGCCAAGTGCAGTGCTTTGTTAAGCCGCCTTGCCCACCAGCACTGGGAAGAAACTGGGGAGCTGATGAAGCACATCCCAGAACAGTGCCAAAAGAGGGCTGCTCACTTGGTGGACAATGGCAAAAATATTCCCAACACATGCCTGAAGTCCGCTCTGGATACAGCTGATATATCCAGCTGTCAGATGATGATTATGGCGTTACCCTCAGAAAGCAATCATGCCTAAGAATCTCAGGATTCAAACGGAAGGTAAGGCCAATATCCACAATAGCACATTCAAAAGGGAACAACTTTTTGATAGCACAGTGGATGACAAGCTGAACCAATTAAAGAAAGATTATGAAACTGCGAAGTCAATGGGAGCACTGCGGTTTTGTGGAGGAATGCATAGAGGAACAACACCATCACGCAGACTCACTGGAAAAGGAACTTGTGAGATTGGAACTCCACAACGAGGCTTTCAGGGGACCAGCCAGACAACTGGGTTCAAGCAAGGATGGCAAATCCAACAACAGGGCAGAGAGCCATTTCGTGACAGAGGAAGGGGTCACCTCCACAAGGGAGGATCTACTGCCATACACAAGTGACTCCGTACAAGCAACATTCATCAACAGCAACAAGAACATAAAACACCAGTAAGAGGCAGATAAAAGACTTTTCCTTCAGGAGTGGAGGAAATTAACTTCATACAAATGGATACTAAACTGAATCCAATTCGGATACTGCATAGAATTTTTAAAATTCCCCCTTCTCCCCCGCTTCCCCTAGCAAAGGAGCCAAAGAGAAAAGTTAATTCCACAGATGAAACAACAGGTCTCCTTAAGGAAGTAGAAGAATTGTTGGGAAATAATGCAACAGCAAGAGTTCCAAAACAGGAAATCAACAAAGGAAACTATTAACTATGACCAATTTTGAACCTAAGGTTCACAAACAAGTTCATAAAGACTCAAAATGACAACTCTGTAAGAGTTCTTCCCTCAAAAAGAGGAGGATGATTACATGGCAACTATAGACTTAAAAGATGCATACTTGCACATCCCAATGAATACACAAACAAAATATTTCTGTGCTTTGTGGTGAACAAGATACACTGCCAGTTCTCAGTACTAGCAAATCGGAATAAAATCTGCCCCAAACATGTTCAAAAAAGTGCCTAGTAACAGGAGCAGCCACCTCAGAAAAAGGGGCATACATACTTACACGATTGGCTGGTACGAGCAAACCCTTACAAGCCTATTCACATTGGGATTCTCTATAAAAATAGAGAAATCGTCCCCACAACCAGAGCGGGAAAAGCAAGTTCTGGGAGCAAGAATAAATTATGTTCAAAGGAAGGTGTTTTCCAAGAAGAGAACACAATCATTGTTTGCGGAAACTCATCATTACCAGAAGGGGCAAGCTCTGACAGAACGGTGGGGAAACTCCTGGGGAAAATGGCATCATGCATCCCCTTAATACCAGATGCAACACATCACATGAGACCAATGAAGGAATGGTTACAAGTCCAATGGTCACAGGCGACCGGGAGTTGGGAGGATCTAGTGGTTGTCACGTAAAGGCTACAAGAGGCGATAACGTGGTGGAACATACCAAATATAACAAAAGAATGAAATTTCAACAGCCAACTCCTTCAATAAGTTACAGCAAATGCTTTGCATATGGGATGAGGAGCACACATGAACTCACTCACGGTCAGAGGGGCTTGGAAGGGAAAGGATGTAGTGCAACACACCAACATCCTAGAACTAAAAACAGAGTTCCTAGCCTTAAAAGCCTTTCAGAAGCAGTTATCCGGTCAATCGGTGTTAATCCAAATGAACAACACTACAACAATGTTCTACATCAACAAACAAGGGGGAACACAATGCCTGCAGTTATCAAGATTAGCCCAGGAACTCTGGAACTGGGCCAAACAAAGGAAGATAACAATGACCGCAATACACCTTTTGGAGAAGGACAATATACAAGTAGACACTCATTAGTTAAGCATCCTGCTCACACAAATGGGAGATTAATCAGAAAGTGCTCGAAAGAATCTTTCAGGAATGGGGAACCCCACAAATACACCTGTTCGCAACACCAGAGAATACAAAATGCCAAAGCTTCATGTCCAGACAACCTCACCACCAGTCCCTGGGGAATGCTCTGTCAAACTGGTCAGGGACTTTTGCTTACCCTTTTCTCCCAATACAATTTTTGCATAGGGTGATTAATAAATGTAAAAGGAGCAGGATAAGCCTGATTTTAATTGCGCCCCAGTGGCCAAGGTAAACTTGGTTCTCAGAACTAATCCAGAAGGCAAAGGGGGGCAGGCGAAAGATATCAACACAGCAAGATCTGTTATCCATGGACAAAGGGGGAAGAGTTCTCCATCCGGAACAAGAGGACATAGAATTCGGACACTTAAAGCTACCAGAAAGGATTATCGTCGTACTCAGGCAAGAATACCAACAGTACGGTAGTCTTACTTTTTAAAACTGAAAAGATACTCCCTATGGTGCCTTAGAAGGGGCCTATGACAGCAAAGCACTAAGGATTCTACAGTGCTAAAATACTTAACACACCTAATTGATTGCAAGCTAACATGTGCCTCCTTAAAGGTACATTTAGCAGCAATAGTGGCTTACACAAGGGGCCACATAGGAAGAAAGTTTCTTTATGGCACCAGTAATAAAACGATTCCTGGAAGGTGCAAAAAGAATTGCACCACCAAGGAAAGTACCAGCACTTACATGGAACCTTAGCCTGGTGGTAACCCGATTGATTAAACCACCCTTTAAACTATTGCACAATGCTTTTCAAAAGATTCTCCCATTGAAGACAGTATTTTTGGTGGCTGTAACATTGCTCCGGAGGGTGAGTGAAATACAAGCCCTCATAATCCAAGAACCATATATGCAGATTCTTAAGGACAGATTTGTCATGAGGACAGATTCTCAGTTTACACCAAAAATAGTTTCACAAGTTCACTTGAACCAAACTATCCAAATACCAAGTTTTTTCAAAAACCCAAAGGATCAGGCTGACAGACCTGTGCATACATTGAACCGTAGAATTGTGATAATGTACTACATAGAAAGAACACTACCAAACTGGAAAAAAACAGCTATCTCCTTTGCAGAGTAGAACATGGGAAGACCAGTTACGAAGGGTACAGTGGTCAGATGGATTTCAGAAACAATACAACTATGCCACACAAATGTCGGTGAAAAATTGAGCTCAAAACCAAGGGCACACAACACGGAAGAAGGGGGCAACCATCACCTTTCTAGCAAACACACAATTACAAGATATTTGAATGGCAGCTACGTGGGCATCCATGCATACATTTACAAAACAATACTGTATAGAAATTCAAATTAGCAGAGAAGCTCAGAAGGGTCAAAAGATACTAAGGCATTTATTTTCAAATTCGAGTTTATCTTTAACCCATCCACCACAAACCATCCCTACCGCTATATAATCGATGCACTGCATGTGAATTTAGAAAAGATTCATGCTGCAAAACGTATAGTTTCTTAACTGTAGGTGTAGTCTTGCAGCTTGAAGAATTTTCTGTATTCACAAGCGACTCACCCACCTATGCCAAGGAGATGGAGGAAAGAAGCAACATAGGAAAAAAAAGAAAAAAAATAATCTGAAGAAGGCGACCAAAAGTGGAAGCTTCGGGAGGAAGCATGACAACATCACAGTGGACTCCAAACGGAGGTACGGTTAACGCCCACTAACAAACAAGAGAGATTAAGGACTACAAAATAGTGGAGAAATCCGGACCCAACCACTAGATGGTGGTATAATGCACAGCATGTGAATCCAGAAAATTCTTCAAGCTGCAAAAATACACCTTCAGGTGAGAAACAATATGTTTTCCTTTATCATGTAGTGTTGCATATTTTATATCATACACTAGGATTGTGGAGAGTCATGCACACTCGTGACTTCCCTACACTCCACCATTCATTGCTGTCAACACACAAGTCAAAATCATGTGCGAGAACACTTCACATGCACTGCATTGTGTGGTGTTAAAAACACTTGTATGCAAACCGAATAAGTATCTAGACCTACACTGCCCAATTAAAATTCAAGACTCCATAAGATCTCTGGAGGAGGGCGGGCTTGGAGGATGCAGAATAGGTATTGTGGAGAGTGTGGACTCTTGACAAAGTAGGTCTCGGGGGAGATCTCTAAGGGGGAGGCTTTGCTTTCATTACTGAACCAGTGAGAATACAAAACCTTTGTTGATCTTCTTACAGTGTGTGACTATAGAGACCGCCCTCCTCTCAAGACTTTATGGAGCCTTGAAGTTTAACTGGGCATTGTAGGTCTAGATACTGATTTGGATTGCATGCAAATGTTTTTTACTCCTCACGATGCACTGCATGTGAAGTGTTCTCGCACATGATATTGAGTTTCTGTTGAGTGTGTTGACAGCAAAGAGGGTGGAGCATAGGGAAGTAATGAGTGCACACAACTCACCACAGTCATTGTGTATGATTTAAAATATATAAGACTTATGCGATAACGTAAAAATGATAAAAGCAGTCTAACGTAGGGAAATTCCTATTTATGATTTGTGCAAACATGCATGTTCCTATAACTATGGCAATTTCGCACCACTATTCTGCATTTTTGTTAATCACCATTGTAAGTATGGGATTATGGATAATAGTGGTCCTGAAGAAAGTCTAAAGACCCAGATGGGCAGAGAATAGGGCTGAACCATGTGGACCTGACCGGTGACATTTGGGTCATAATATACCCTAGCAACACCATCTTTTAAACTTGTTTTTAATCTTACCAAAGGTCCTCATAATAAAGCAACGAGTAGAGGAACTTGCATGCAATTTTAACAATAGATTCCTTAGGAATAGTTCTCCACTTACACACTGTGTTGAGCCCACCCACTGACACTAGGTGTAGTGGGTGAGTATATGATAATGCTACAGACGACCATCACACGTGATCCTTTAAGTCCATATAGATGTCTGTCCTACATGAAATGTAATAATTCTTGGTAGATCCCCACACACAGCTTTTTAGACCTCCTGTTAAAATGACCTCTGATGTGGCCTTCAGAAGTCCATGAGAGTCCCTCATACAGTATTTTAGAATTCACTTTAGAGTCATCTCTTGTGTGACCCTCAAAGTGTTGTGGGAGACGCTGACACACACCTTTATAACTCCTGTAAGCAGTCCCTCCCGTAAGACTATTAGAGGTCAAAGATGCAACGTCACATGCAACTCTTAGAAACTGTTCGACTTTACTCCATTTAAGGCCCTCACACCCGTCCTTTGGAGCACATTAAGAGTGATAGATGTCCCACTTGTATGAACCTCAGAGGACCATCTGAGACCCTCATATCTTTTGCAGTATAGGTTGTACTCACACTAATATGACCTATCCACTGGGGTCTTTTGAAAGTGGAAAATAAATACTCTTTAGAAATCTTGTCTTAAGTACCTGTTCTGTTGTCTTCAGATGGATGTTCTTAGGTCCCCAACCTAAGCTGCATAGTCAACAGAGCCTTTGAGAGAAAGCCTGTGTTCTTTGCTGAAAGAGACAGCCTTTCTTGGTGCTCAGTACTTCAACAAGGAAGTTCTTGTGAGTTAATAGTACTACTCTGTTGTTCAAAGCCCTTTTATGCTTTGGCAATAGTGTCCTCCTTCAAAGCCTTAAGCACTCGCTTGTATGCTCTCCTGCATAGCTGTAGGTCCTCATGAAAGGTTACTGTCCCATTCAGTGGTCATATAGACAGATTGTGGCAACATAGTGAGATAACTAGTACCATGGGCTAGAGACATTGTAAATGTTGCAAAATGTGGAACTTTCGAAGCAGGCAGGAATTCGGAATGGCCTCAGTAGTACTGTAGCTTGTACAGTCATTTTGGAGGCAAGTAAAAACAAAACAACAAGTGGATTAAAGAGGAGTGAAAACCCAAAATGTGAGTGGAACAATGCTGGAAAGTTGCAGTTCAATTGGCTAGGTTTAAAGTGGTCACTTCCAAGGCAGATATAGGTACAGATAGGTTTAAGTTATGTTATCGGGTCCTTTAATGAGCTGGTAATATGAAAGATTTTGTCTCTGTGGTAATAATCAAACATTCAGTTGAGTTGGACGTGTCTGAATTTTACACAGCCATGACATGAGAGTGGGGAAGGGGAGGGGTCAGAAGAGTAAGTTGAAGCATATTATGTGGCGTTTGTGGTGGTAGACTGAAATGTAGGAAACCCTTGTGCACAACTCATGCTAATTAATAATTGGTCACTAACCCTCAAGTAGGAATTTGGAAAGTGACATTACTATGCTGAATCACCTAGAAAGGGCAGCTGGCATGGAGCATGAGGTCATTCAAACTGTGATTTCATTATTTAGAATTACAGTTGGAATTAAATCACAGTATGTAAATTATAGCAGTACTTAAAGATGACTGTATGACACCAAGTGTACAGAAAGGCACTAAGCAGAGCGCTTTGCTAGAGATGACAAATGTGCAAGTCATCCAAAGCGTGGCCATTATAGAACATTTGAAAAACTTTGAGAGACTGTACATACAGTCAAACTAACTAGGAGTCTTTCTTTATATACATGTCTATAGTCTCGACAAAGTACACAGTTCTGTGATGTCCAGGGGCCCTCAGGAAGCTGAGCTCGCCATGTACTGCTCGCTGGTAGTAGGATAGAAACCTTTCACCCATAGACAACTTGTACGCCGAAAACTGCCCTCTGAGCCATCCTTTTGGCTCTTTGATCGATACAGATCAAATCATCCTTACCAGCTTCATCATCCTGCTGTCTCATGTCTTCTGATAATCCAACTGAAATAAGAAACGCACCTTAGATTATCAGCTAAGAGCTTAATCTCCATGGTAGCACTCCTGTTGTTCTGCCTTCGTGTCACATCTTATACTAGCACACTACATCCCTGTCGGTATGTAAGGCTCTTTTTGCTCTTCTAGCTGTGAGTATCCATTCCCAAGTACCCGTGTTTCTGTGTAAATAATGGCCAGGTAGTTTAGATTGCGACATCTTTGCAACATCAGAAATTTCCGCTGCTGATGAATATTTCTACTTGCAGATTCTTCACATTTTGAATATTTCAGGTGCAAGACTGAACCTGGAAACTTTCAATAGCTCTTTTGCTCCAGTATGGGGTGCCGGCTCTGTCAGCATTCGAAACTTCTGCACTGTGACATCATTGAATCCACAAAACATCCACCCCAGCTCCCTGATGTCAGTTCCCTTTTTTCTGTGCCAACTTGACGCGCCTCCTGAACTCGCTCTCTTTTCTGATTTTTGTGACACAATTTTTCTCCATGCTTAAGGATGTCTCCCCCTAAATACTCAGGTTTCAAACCTTCTAGAGTTTGTGATGGGCAGATGTCCATTATGGACCCCCGTGACATTTGCTTGTGATTTCTGGGGCTGGAGCATGACACAAAGTAGGGAGACTCCTCTCGCAGTATGCATCCCAGGGGGATGGAGTAAGAAGCCAACCTGTTTATGGCCCGGGACTGTGACGACTTTTACATTTTGGCTGTTATCACTTCAGGGTTCCAAATCACGCCCCTCTCCATCTTCAAAGTCATAGAGGGAGAAGGGAAACAAACCGAAATATCATGAAGCAATATCAATATTCACCCAGTCAAGTTCTCACAGTTCTCCCCACCTCATGGGGAGTCTTCTTTGGAACCATACATGGTCATAATTCCACCTACAGATCCAGCACCGTGGCACCTTCTCAGATTGGCTTTGCTCTCAAAATGTCTTTGTCTTGGAGCTTTGAGAAAATAGGTGGGAAACCAACATCAGGGCACAGGGGTGAAGGCTTAATGGCTCCAGTGATGTCACAGCAGCTTTGTTTCATTTGCCAAAAAGAAGCCCGGACCCTCCCTCCCCCCGCCAGCACAGAAGAGCTATTGAAAGTTTCTGGATACAGTTTGGCACCTGGGATATTGGAAAGGGAAGGAATCTGCCTGTAAATAAAGTATCCACCAGAAAGATTCTTACTAAGGGTAAGTAACTTTTTTGAGACTACAATGGTGGTGCTTCCAAAGGAATTAAATCAAAGCTCATAACCCATATAATTTACGGTTGATTTTAAGAATAGATGGCTGTACACATTTATGGAGTTTGTCTCAAATATGCCATTCCATAAATGGTTGAAAAAGTCAATCTGAGATTCAGTCTTCAGGGTGATGACTGACTCTGCACAGGCAATGTCTATTTCCACAAGCTTTATTTGTGAGCCGCTTCACAAATTGTTGATGCCTTCTAGAGTACATTGTTCTTGCACTGCAAAGAGCTCCCTGGTGGGTGGCTTACAATGGCCCCCACTATACAGAACTTTGGCAGTCAACCAAGCCACAGGAGCATTGATATCCTTCCAAGGCAGTGTTTGAAACTTCGACTCTAATCATTGCACATGGCTTGATAGTTGCAGAGGTCTCAAAGCCTTGGGGCTTCATATTCAATTTGTATTTTTCTCTTCCCTCCATATATGGTGCTCCTCTGGGACCATGCAAATAAACTTTGAACTCTATGGTGCCCATTTCCTGGCAGTTTTAACAAAACTTGAAGTGGTGAATTGATACGCTCCTTTGAGGAGTGATATTTTTTTCTGCTGGATCCAGAAATGTGTATGATATGGAACTTTTCTGAGTATCTCTTGTAAAGATGCATGTGTTGTGTTCTGTCCATTTATTTACCTCTACCCTGTTGCACTCATTTTCAAGATATGGATCTCAAGCTTTGCAAGATCCAGGGGTATTTGCTTGGTGGCACCCGTATAGACAGACAAATGTTTGTTTCCTATACCATTTAAAGTTGTTTGGAGGTCAGCAGTCCCTCCTTCTAGAGAGTAGGTGTGGGTGCTTGCTTGTATAAAGAGGTAGGTCTGAAATAACACTCTTCCCCATTATTAAAACAGTTCATAGCATTTGCACCTGACCAACCGAAATCCAGGGAATTCCTTGGAAAATGTTGACATCCTCGCTACAATCTGCCGATTCTTGCAGGTTTAGGTTTTGCCACTGGACTCTTGAAAGGGGCATTGGTGCCGTTTAATCGCCATAGTCAATTTAATCCTGATTATATCCTTCAACGTTTTCTGGCATTTTATTGTGGCAGAACCACATTTTATTTATGTGTTTGTACATTCTATAAAGCGTTCCCTGGAGAGTAAAGGGGCCTTTATTAAAAACATATATATAGGTTAATTCAGTAATATTAAACGTTACATTATTAAGAGTCAAAACAACTATTAATGCAGAAGATTATAACCGCATTATACAGAGTCATTTCTACGCATACATAGGCATCCAGGTATTTAGTAACACTAAACTGAATTAACACATTTTCAGCAGTATGTGAACAAAGCGAGGTTGGGAGAACGAGTGGGAAAGAGAGTTTCACTGTTGTGGAGCTGCATTGAAGATTACCTCAAGAGAGCACGTCTCAATCTTGCACTTTAAAGATGCAGCCACAGTTTAATCAATGTTAACAGCGCCTGCGAAGCATCAGGAGTATTCCGGACAGATAATCCAAGTTCTTTCAAGTAAAAGGCCTAAATGTAAAAGAACCCAACATCACCTGGGACTGGAAGTGCACAGGGAGGGGGTGCAAAGAAATCAGTATAGCTATGATGTGATCGCTTTCCAGAACCACCCCATGTGCAGCAGCAGTAAACGCTGATCTCAAAAGAGTCAGAGTGGAAGCGGGAAGATCCACAGAAGCTTGGAAATCACTAGAACCTAGTCGATGGAACGGAAATCAGTAGTAGAAACAGAAGGCATATTATGATGGAGTAAATTCAGCTAAAAAAGACAATTGAGCAAGTTCAGCAAAGTGTTTTGAGTGTGGAGGCAAAATTAACACCTAAAGAATGCACTGCTGTTTAGAGGAAGTAAAAGAGGAAAGTGATAAAAGTCAGGATTTAGCAGTATCTGCTGCTTTTGATGGAGAGCACTAAAATCTCTGTGTTAGTCTCTGTGACGAGCTTGCCTAAGGCAAGCCAGTCTCCGCCCGTCCGTGACCTGACTGCGTCCAGCGCCAGGACCCCTGGGCATCTCGTACACCACTGCTACACGCCAGCAGCACTCATCGCTGTCAACCCGGGACACGACAACAACTGTAAGCAGGCAACACCAAGGGACCCTTCACCTGTCGCCACTGCAAATTCCCAGCCTCCGTCACTCAAGCCCAACCCGAAGACCCACAGAGCAGAACACAACCTCAGATGTATCCTGATCAACACTCGCTCCATCCACAGACACGCCATCGAACTCTGGAACCTCATCGACACCACATCCCAGGACGTCACCTTCCTCACAGAGACCTGGCTCAACCCCTCCTCTGCTCCAGACATCGCCATCCCAGATGGCTGCAAAATCATCCACAAAGACTGCACGAACCGCCGCGGAGAGCCATCGCCATCATCCACAAAGAGTCCCTACGCCTCTCCACCAGCACTGAAGACTCCACAACTCACATGGAACTCCTCCACTTCCAGATTGGAACCAACCCTAACACCACTCTGCGGGACACCCTCATCTACAGGCTGCTGCGTCCCCACCCCTAATTCTGCGAAACCATTGCTGACCTCGCCACCAACCACTCACTCGCTTCCAAGGGCCACATCCTCCTCGGTGACCTCAACTTCCACCTGGAGAACCCCTGTGACAACAATTCCACAATGTGGCTCGAAAACCTCTCCAACCTTGAACTCTAGCAACTCATCACCTTGCCCACCCACTCCCTCGGGGACACACTTGACCCCATCTTCACCGCCAGTAACCACATCCCCGTTAGCCACATCACCGAACTCCAATGGAACGACCACCACTGTATCCACTTTACCTTCAGCAAAACCCCCGACCAACACCTCGATCACCTACCCCCCCACCCCGCAGGAGCTGGAACAAGATCACCAAGGACCAGCTACTCACCAGCCTCACCAACTCGTCTCCCTCCCCACCTCAGGCATCCTCGACACTAACACAGCTGCCCAAGACCTCATCAACCTGATCTTAGACTGTGCCAACACCTTAGCCCCCATCAACAAACCCTCGGACAGGTACACATAAACGAAAGCTTGTTGGTTCACCCCTGCATGCAAGGAGTCCAAACAAAACTGCAGATGCCTCAAAAGAAAATGGAGCCCCTGACAAGACCCCCACCAGCCCCAAAGCCTTAAAAATAGCTATAAACACACACACGCACCACCAACTCATCAGGAACACCAAGAGAAACACCTTCCAGGAACGCATCAACAACGCCGCACAGAACGGCAAGGAACTCTTCGAGATCATCAGTGAACTGACCAACCCCAGAGCAAACTCTACGGATATCCTCCCCTCACAAGAACTCTGCATTAACCTCTCCACCTACTTCCACCACAAGATAGCAGACATCTACGACAGCTTCCCAACTCAGGACCTTCCCACGCCCACCACCAGCATATCCACCACTGAAGCTCCTCCAAACCCCCACCACCTACTCTGTTGGGCCAACATCTCTGACGAAGAAACCCTCAACATCATGAACTCCATACACTCCGGCTCTCACTCCGATCTCTGCCCCCACCACATCTTCAACAAAGCATGCAGCACCATTGCACCCAAACTCCGGCACATCATCAACCGCTCCTTCAAAACCGCCACCTTTCAAGAAATCTGAAATCACGCCGAAATCAAGCCCTTACTGAAGAAACCCACTGCAGACCCAGACGACCTCATGTACTTCAGGCCCATCTCTCTGCTCACCTTCCCAACTAAGGTCATAGAAAAGGCTGTCAACAGACAACTTACCTGACACATCGAACTCAGCAACAACCAGGACACCTCACAGACAGGCTTTGGGAGCAACCACAGCACCGAGACTGCCCTCCTCGCTGCCACAGACAACATCTGCTTCCTCCTAGACAGGGGTGAGACCGCGGCTCTCATCCTCCTCGACCTGTCCGCCGCCTTTGACACCATCTCCCACCGCACGCTACAAACTCATCTCCATGACGCCGGCATTCGAGACAAAGCACTAGAATGGATCACCTCCTTCCTCTCTGACAGGACCCAAAGAGTCCGACTTCCCCCCTCACCCCCCTTCTATTCAGACGCCACCAAGATCATCTGCGGCATCCCGCAAGGCTCCTCTCTGAGCCCCATTCTCTTCAACCTCTACATGGCCCCCCTAGCCACCATCACCAGACACCATGCACTAAACATCGTCTCATACACCGACGGCACTCAGCAAATCATCCCCCTCACCAAAGACCCACACACAGCCAGAACCAATTTCCACAATGGAATGAGGGCAGTTGCCGTCTGGATGAAGGAGAGCTGCCTCAAGCTTAATACCAAAAAACAGAAGTCATCAGCAACAACCCCTCTGCCTGGGACATCTCCTGGTGGCCCACTGCCCTCGGAAGTGCTCCGTCCCCCACTGACCACACCTGCAACCTTGGCTTCATCAAGGACTCAGCACTCTTGATGAACCGTCAAGTCAGCGCAGTCTCCTCAGCCTGCTTCAACACCGTGTGCATGCTCTGGAAGATCTTCAAATGGATCCCAACCGAATCCAAAAGAACAGTCACCCAGGCCCTCGTCAGCAGCCGCCTAGACTACGGCAACGTACTCTATGCCAGAACCACCACCAAGGTACAGAAAAGACTGCAACGCATCCAGAACTCCTCTGCCCGTCTCATTATGAACACCGCTAAGCACAGCCACACCTCCGCTCTTCTGAGAGACCTGCACTGGCTCCCAGTAGATGAGAGAACCACATCCAAGCTTCTCACGCACGCCTACAAAGCCCTTAACACCGGTCCAGAATACCTCAACCAAAGACTCCACTTCTACACGCCCACCAGACAGCTCCGCCGACCTCGCACTCACTGCCATCCCACGTGTCCGGAAGGCCACAGTGTGAGAAATCGCCTTCTCCCACCAAGACCTGGAACTCCCTTCCTATCCCCCTCAGAAGATCTCCCACTCTATTGCAATTCAGAAAGGACTCAAAACTTGGCTCTTCACCTGATCGATGGCCTCTCACTTACTGCCCCCCCGAGTGCCTTGAGACCCTAGCGGGTGACTAGTTGCGCCTTACAAGTATTATGATTGATTGATTGGTAGTAGGAGTACTGTTTCATAACAGTAGTCAATCCTTCCAACATGACAGAGACAGTTCCTTAATTGAAATACTTTATCCCTGAGCTGCATGTTGTCCAATGGCGTTTGATGGCAAATCACATTGGAGGGGTGTAAAAAACATACACAAAAAACTACACATAAATATAGACACTAATATAAATATTAAAAAATCACTTACCTTACTCGATGTTTTGCAGCACGTCCTCGTTCTGCAGCACGTACTCCAAGGGCAAAGCCCACAGCCATCTCTCTCATCCAAGCAAGAGGCTGTTTTCATGCTGTTAAGCAGCATAAATAAAGATAGACTGGTGTGGGCTGGTTCCACGCTCCAAAAGGCACTGTAGGCCCGTTCCTGTTCTTTAATCCAGCTGTCAAGACTGCTGGGTTGGAGAGGTTAGAATTGCGCATGTCTGGCCGTAGCAAGGTAGCCGGCCAAACCAACATGCACACTTCAAACTTAAGTGGCTACTCCTCACTGCTGCCAATCATTTGCAGCAGTGACACACTGGCCCGCCATGCCCTCGCACTCTATTTGCGGGCAGAAAGGGTCCAAAATAAAATGGTAATAAAATCGTTTTATTGCCATTTTATTTTTTCTGCTTTCTGCACAGCAGTGTGTGTTTGGGGGGGGGGGGGTGCGCAAGGGGGTGCGGCGACTCCTCTGCTCCCACGAGCAACCGTCCCTGATGTTGTCTGCATACAGGTAGATAGAGATCCACAACTGAGATTTAAGCTTGTAGGAGGTCCGTTGGAGTGTAGGGTTTCTGTTGTGATTCCTCAAGTGCTGCTTTAAAGTACTTTAAAGTAGGACAGGTTGATCATCGGTATAAATATCTATTCCTTTGGATAAATCGATTCCTGTCCCCATCTCAGCCTGTCGGTTTATTTTCAAAGCCAAAATGTGTTAAAGTTTAAAAATCCTATTATGAATCTTATGGAATTCTTCCACCTACCCCATATCATTCAGAAGCTGTTACAGCTCTCGGAAGCTTGCATAGCAAGCAGCTTTTAGTCAGTTCACTCATTTGGGCAGCCTTACATTGTACCATTTGTTTTGACGCTGTGCGAAAAACCATGACAGCAGATACTGGTGGGGGTTGCATCTTGCAGACCCTCCGGGCACCTATGACGTTTAGTGCTGCGAGCAAAGTAGTAACCTGTGTAACAACTTTCAGCTCCTGGAGGATATGAGTTATTTCCCAATCTCCCACTTCTTCTACCAACAAACTGGATAAGTCGTTTTCATATAAAAAGCATCTTACCATCCCGAGGGCTATCTCATTCAGTCCATTTTTAAACAAGCATTTACAATGCAACGGGTCTCGCGTTTGCTCATTTTAGAGCTGATCGCGTTGTAAACTCCTAACCCGACTTTTCACCTATCGGGCTAAAGTGCATTTATGTACATAACCCGAAAAAGTGAAATTAACTATGTAAAGCGCTCGACTTCTGCCAAGCGAGATCGCGCTCGTAAATTAGAGAAAAAGAAGTCCACGAGCCCAATGGAAAACAGCGAGCCTTGCATGTTTTCTGTACTTGGTCGCTGCGCTCGAGGAGGGCTAGCCACCGGAAAAGGCATGACGTATGCGTGCCTTCGACTAATGAAAGCAAGCAGATTTTAATAGGGAAGCCCACAAACCAATAAAAAACACTGACGTGAAGTTGACAGGGCTCCGAGACCTTTTCTAAATACTAAAGTGTCTCGCTGCGATATGCATGCGCGAGCGCATGCAACGCAGGCTCGACCCTAAAAAGTAATAACATAACTATATTGAATTTTAGCCAGCAGGAGGATGGGACATGAGCATTTTCGATCCTTACTCTAGCATTCTAGAACAGTACCACAAGTGTGCCTTTTATGTATGCAACCAGCACTATTACTACCATGCGTACTGAAACTATAACTAGCAGTACTATTAATAAAACAAATGGTGCTCCTAGCACACTAATTAGTAATAGTGATGCTGGTGCTAAGTCTACAACAAATGTTATTACTATAACTACTTTTATTATTAGTTATATAGTGCTTGCATCAGTGTCTCCAACATCGCTAATCCACATATAAAAGCCTGATCACGGTCTAGCCATCACTGGTCACCTGTAATAAGAAAGTGCACTTGATATTTAACTGTAATAACTGAATGCAGTTGATTTAAAATATATCAATGCCTGTACCAGCAGACCGTGTTAAAAGCAGGTCCAGAAGCAGAATTACAACTGCTGTTGAAGCAACGAAGACGAGATCTAGCTTTCAGCTTTTCCCATCTGTTTACTAAACATGAGCAGTCATTTGGAAAAAGGATTTATGGTAGCTTGATTATTTAAATTTTTGCACTGCTGTGATTTATCACTCAAAAATATGATTTTCTTCACCTCTTACCACACATTCAGAACTGCCACTGTTTTTTTTGTAAGTGACTTAGCAACAAATTACTCTCTGCCTATTGTTGTTTAATTTCACTCCATACATTCAGCATTTATTATTGATATCTGCAACCAAATATTCATATAAGGTAGAAAGGTGCAAATATTTAAGCTTTTGATGGAAGGATAATAGGGCCAGTTACTATAGTGAGTAGAATACACCCTCTTCTGTAAGTTCCATGAATTTGTTGAGGAACTCAGCCTTGTTCACGGAGCTCCGTGTCCCTGGTGACTTCAATGTCCTTCTGTATACCAGAAGGTACTTTTGCTCATATATCACTTGTGCCACTGCCACTGGTCATATTACTGCTTTTACTGCTCCTAGTAGTAAGTACCCAATTACTTTTCAAGACGGAACAACTCAAACCTTATATTGTTTTGACGTTTTTCTTCTTTTTACAAAGTTCCTTTAGAGGCTTGAATGAGTAACTCAGTGGATTGGTCAATTTGCGTTTTTGTTGGTGGGTTTGAAATGGAAGAGATGACTAAAGTACGTGCTTATTCAGTTTACCTACAAAAGTCCTTACTACCATCCTTCTGATTCTTCATCATATATGGGCTATGTTAAACCCTACAAGGGCTTGGCCGTATCCTTAAGTCCATCAGGGAGATTGTTCTTTAGTCATCTCGGTAGGTCTTGGAATTGAAAATATCAGGGCTCCAACCATACTGGAATACTCAAGCTTTTCTTTTCTGACAGTTATTTACAAGGTCATTGGAAATCCATCCCCAGAAGAGAACAACATCTGATTCTGGTATCCTCATGCTGTATATAAGTGGTGTGGTTTTCTAACCTCTTACCCAGGCCATGATTCTAGCCCTCCCTCAGGGACCTAGCTTCCTGTCCCTGAATTGTGAGAGAATACTTAATCCTTCAACTAAGTCTCCAATTTTAGAAGCCAGGTCCCCAATAAGCCATCTTACAAGTATGCCCACTTGCCCCAAACAGACGTAGAATTGCTGATGAATGGTGGCAATCCAAGCACAATGCTCAAGTAAGGGGCTAGATGTTTGCTGCTTGTTTCTTGAAATAGAAGCCAACCCCAACTCTTTTCTACCTTCTATTATTGCTATTCTCCTCCTTTCCTGTTGAATTCAGATATCAAGGTAGATTTGCACAGGAGCTATGATTATTTGAAGTGGCTCGCAGAACGCTTTCAGACTAGTGCCTCTCATTGTCTCATGCTTAGTTAAAAGATACTATGAATGACCTCTCATCTGTTTTTCTCGATGAGGTTACTGTTTCCTGATTGGGATTTGAATGTTGTTTTGTCCATGGTGCTGAATCCTACTTCTAACCCATATGTTTTTGTGAGCTGAACTTGTTAATTAGGTGACAGTTCTGTGGTTTTGAGGAGCAGGGTCTTCTTCCCTGGGTGCTGTACCACTTAGACAGGAGAGATTTGTTTTAAATTTGGGTATCAGAGGCTCTACATTGGCTGTAGCGAACAGTCATTTACCCGCAAACACTGTGTGATGTTTGATACTGCTATGTCTATCGGCTAAGGGCCTGATAAGGGCAATGCTTTCAAGCACTATGGCATAAAATAGAAGCTAAAATTGTGTTTGCATAGTGTCCTTACTGTTGACTTTATCACAAGTCATGTGAATTCCCCCTTTGGTCAAAGGCCAAAAATCATTTACTTCTGTGCTTTTCTGATTTCAACACAAGATGGGGATTAATGAACAGCATGTGAATTTATTTAGATTAGTCTTAAGCTGCAAAACTACTTTTACAGGTAAGAAATGTTTTCCTTTTTTATGAAATTGTCCTGCATTTTATATTTCTACATGTACAAGCTTTTTGCCAGGGAAGGGGGGGGGGGGGTTGTTCTCTATGTACTAAAGCAAAGGTTGCATATGTGTCGTTCTGCAAAGTGGGAGAAGGTATAACAAATGTTTAACAGAAGAGAGTCTTTTCAACTAAGAGAACATTTATTAGATGGGAGTAGCTTTCCAAATCACTACACAACATTTCAACATAGATCTTAGAGAGAGTATCCTTACAAGCAGTAAAAAGCATTACAGTATAGATCAAGGCAGGATCTGACGTCTTGATCATGGGGCCAATAGTGGAACAATCTTTCAAAACGAATATGGCACACAAATGCTGATCTAGGCATTCACGCCCCATAACAATTAAGGGTTTTACCATTGTAGCTCTATTGTGTTTGGGGTGGGGGGGGTCTTGCCTTACATTCAATATTTGGGTCACCATCTGATATTTGTTCTGTGCATGCTTTTTCGTGAAGCAGTACAAGATCCAATAAGGTAGACATTTGAGAGAGAGACATGTTTCATTTCCATTCAGTTTATTATTCTGAGTTGGACTGCACCACCTTTGCAAACCTTATAATAGCGTTTAGTGTGCTTCTGTCATCCACCCTTCGAGCACCCTGTGGGTGTTGTTCATTAACGCCCCTCTTTATATCTGACTTGTCATCTTTTTCCTTCTCTCTGCCAGGTGTAAGCCCCGTGACACTAAGGTGCTAATCGACGACACAGATGATGAGGCATGCACTTGAGGTGCAGTCTTGTTCTGGGCCCACACATCGGAAATGGCCCTCCCGTACAACCCCACTCCCTCACCGATTTAACGCACCATCCGAGCCGACAGCAAGGAGATCAGTCACAAGCCTCACTCGGCTGAGCTTCCACTCCGGATCCTATGGACTCCAAACAGTGCGCACTGTGTCGTTGTCAACACCCGATTTTTAGGATTTTGTTGGGTTGTTTTGTTTCCTATTTTTAAAAACGTGCTTAACATTTTTTGTCAATCAGAGAACCGTTAAAAAAAAAAACACTTGGAAAGAAACAAAAACCAATGAAACAAAGCAAGCGACTGGAAGTCAGCGATCTGCGATTGCTCATGAGGGACAGGGACGAATGCCCCGTGGGGGCAGAGTGGCGAGAGGGACCTGCTCCACTCCCAGCTCGTTGGATTAAAAACCGGACTTGTTTCTACTACTATTTTTGTTGTTGATAAAGTTTTGCGTGGTTGGGACCCTGAGCCAGGGCTCCGGAAGCCCTTATGCTGGGAGAGCGCACTTTATGCAGGAACGTCTGCCACGGAGACACATCTTCCCCAGAAGTGGCTTCTCCTTCTGGGTTTCTTAAGAATGATCGCTGTTAAATGTATATTTGTGTTTTTCTTCATTTCTGTACTGGATCGCACAAAGGCTTCATGTCTCTGGTCAGTGGGAGTGATTGAATGGGGACAGTAGCACGATATCGCATATTGTGGGCCTCTCCTCCGCCTCCTGGTGAGGAGGAGCAGAACGTCTTCTCCAGGGGGTGGGCAGACAGCCTCCTCTTTTAAGTTTGTTCTTTTGTAAAGCCAAAGTTCTTTTCACATGTTTTTGTTGAGTCTTCATTTTTTGTCTCTGTTTGCATCATTTACCCAGTACTGATGGTGGATGAAAGGTACAGTTGTTCCATACGGATGTGTACTACACTTATGTCCTCTTCATCATAAAATAAGAATGGAGAAGGGAAGTGCTCTCCCACCACCAGTCCTCTGTAACAATGATGTATGAGTTGCCATTTTGTGTCAGAACTGACATGATTGACCACTAAGAATGAGGAAAAGCAGTCTGTTTGCAGTGCCAAACGGTCAACCACTGGGGTGGTGCTGGGAGCCACCCCTTCTTCCTCCACTGTGTTGTTGTCCCATTGCAACTTGTCTAGTAATAGTTGCAGCTAGGGATGCTTCACAGCCCTCCATGTCCCTAGTGTGATTTAAGTTGACCGAAGAGACTGGAGATTAGGATTTATTTCTCAGAGGAATGAAAAGGCAAACCCTACGTGGTTTGATTATTAGTAGGGGTGTCAGCCTGCACCAGGAAGGTACCGCAGTGTGGGAGACCTCCTTATAAAGTCCTTTTTGTGGATTCTCCTATTTCTGTTTCCGTCAGCAACATGGCCTGACTGTAGCATTCAGCTGCCTGGTGCCACTGGCAAAACCTTTTATAGGGCTTGCAGACTGCTGCAGCGACGAGTGGGTGAGCAGTGTCCTGGTGCTTGCGAGTGTTCCATTACTTTACACTGCATATACGTTCATTTGAGCCTTGATGGTTATCCTCCATGCTTTGTGTCAACCTTTGTTGGTTTTAATTTCTAGACTTTGGCAGTGCTTTTTCTTATGGCTTAATTGATGTCATCCAATACTGATGATAGATTGCGAACGTTGATTTTTGATGCAGAAATGTCATCTGACATTGATTTATAGGTCTGCAAGTGCTATTGTATGGTGTAGGATGGCATCTGATTGTTTGCAATTGAATAACTGCCTTGAGTGATGACTGTTGGTACTCTGTGAACAGGTGACCTGGGCGAGTGAGCGGGTGTGCCCTGGTAATTAGTTAATTGGCACTGGTGAGGAGGACTCTTGCAAGCAAGTTCATTGTGTTCTGGTTATAAGTCAGTTGGTCTCATGAGTGGTGTTTCTGGTGTCGTGAGATGCCTTCTCACATCAATTTTAAACGATTCCACCAGACACCATTGTGATATGAGCACAGGTCAGAGTCTCTTTCCTTCATTCGCCCCCAGTTGTTGTACTTCTGCAGTTTTACATCAGTAGCCACCTATAGTCATTTAATTTTTAGAATAGGTAATTACCTCGTGCGTGACTTTGACTCCTCACTGGCTATATTTAATGTAGAGAGATCCCTCAACTATTTTAGGTTCCTGATGCACAGTGATCCACATCCTTGTCAACTGATCTTTACACACCACCAGTGAGATGAAAAATAGACCATTTCTCCCTTCATTGTGCACAGGAGATTGAGCACTAGAACTGCCCAAAAGCAAATTAGTGTGGTACTAAGGAATTTGCTTAGTGCATATGCACAAAATGAATAATACCACCTGGTCACCGTACTGTCCCTGCTACTTACATTATGAGCAGCCTCTTGAGTTGCTTGGCCATCAGGGCCTGTAATTTTATAATAAGCTTGGCTGTGGCTGCCATCTGCGCTTTTCTGAACTTGGGGGCTGTGGATGCTTCTTTCTTGCATAGTCACTCTTTAGAGTACAACTGACCTGGTAAATGTTATCAATTGCAGAGAAGAGAGAACCTGCAAAACCACTGGGTAAAAAAATTGCTCATGAAGTATTACAGGTTTTCTACACATTGGGATTGATTAACTTGAGTTGACAAGGATACATTTTGGTTTTCGTTAGGCTCTGATATGACTATCCATTTTCCTATAAGCGAAACATAAACAATATGATTCTTTCTTGTGCTGCCTAAACACCTTCTAGTCACTTTGTGTATGCTGCAATTAGGTGCTTCTGAAGCCCTGTGTCACCCACCAAGTTCATTCAATGTGTCTCCAACAAGATAGACAAATCATGCTTGTGCTGAAATATTTCTGATCCTTTCCCGCTCGTATGCCTTTTCTGTGACTTATGGTCATTCTCTGTGCAGTAAAGACACCCAGGAGTGGGAGTAAGCAATTGTGATGAGGTTTTTCCCAGTGATCAGAGTTTAACCACCTTGTGACAGAAAGCAGATGACTCCCATTTAACACCCTTTGGACTTAATCTTAAACCCAATTTACTGGAAGGGAGTTAGTTGATTTGCTAGATTTAGTCCTCAGTGGCGGAGATCAGTAGCATACAACCACACAGCTAGGTTAGACCACAAACCAAAACCGCTGTATGAAGGAGAGGTCACAAACTGACACGAGCCAAGGCCTACACTGCTGGTTTGTGGCATGTCGCTAATGCCTAATAAATAAGACTGACACAGAATAACAGCCCATCCTGTCACTGGGTAGTCGATTTGCAAGTACCCCCTATCCTACAACTAAGTCCAATCAGGAGGCACTTACTTCCAAGCCTGCCTCTAGGTTTAATCCTCCCCTACTGTTCTGTTATAAAGCACAGTTCTCAGCCATGTCTACAACCCAGGATGCATTCAGCAGGACCCCATGATTTTTTTATCCATAGTAACCAATCACATGACAATTTGATCTGGATTTTCGGAAGTAAAAAGTAGCATAGGCTGCATAAATGCATGATGCTACCACCCACCATGTTCTGCCTAAGCTCAATTAGAAGAATGGCACCGACATTTTCACAAGATGGTCTTCAGCGTGTCTGTCCATTTTTAGGTCAGCAGGCATGCTGGCTCGTTAGTATAATATAGTGCCTTTTTCCATGGATCACTTAACCTTTCCTGGAACAGTGTATCTCAAGATGACCAGCCACTACCGATCTGATATCACTGCCGTCTACACTTCTGGGGAGACGGAGGCTCTGGCATCCACCCCAAAATTCAAGTGTAACACTTTTTGATCAAACTCTGAAGGAGGCATCAACTGCCAGTAAATGTCTGTGTTCTGTAGCAGCCTATCATTTGAGTTAAGCTTCCATCTAGACTTCTGACCAAGTCATGTTGTATATGTGAACTCTGTCTGCTCCCCCCACTTTTAATAGTCTTACCGTCCTAGAAGAAGGTACCTCTCCGTGGTAGGGTGCTCCTATACAATCCACTCTTCTCAACCAATGTCTTTTAAATATTTCAGTGCAGACCCTGCAACTGTAGTCACAAGGCACATATTAATTAACCTCATGCCAGTATGTTTGTGGAAGCTGTTGGCTATTCTTCAAAAGAACGGTTAACGTCCTCTAAGTGCGCCTCACTGTATAAGTATTATGGGATGCCACCATGTTGTATAGGATTTCCCAGTGTCCCTGTGTCTGTAATGCTGGAGAGTATTAAACAGGGACTGCTTGAGAGTTGCCTGTCTGACTTCTCATCAGACAGTCTTCACACAGCGAGTAGGCACTTTTTGTTCATGCTGCTGAGGAGTGTTGTGCATTTATCTGTCATGATGTGCCTCTCCCATGAATTAGTTCTGACGCATCTCTCTTGATTTACTTCTCCAGCTAATTGTTGCCAAAATGTACTCTGTTCTCTTGTCTTTTGTCTTTCTGTTCCTGTTTCAAGGGTGTACCTTTTGAGACCAGAATAGTCAGCCTCAATGCTGAAATGGTAAATTATTTCACTTTTGGGTAGTTTTTATCGAATGTTTCCATGTGCAAGTGTCAGAGAAAATTCATCTACTTTGCTGGGCAATATTGCACATCACTAGAAGAGATAGTCATTCGTTTGTAGAAGGTAATGTTTCTGCAACCTTGTCAACACTGTAACTGTTTTATTTATCTTGCATACATTTGCAGAAAACTGATATATCCTAGAAGGTGGTGTGTCAAGCAAGGCTCGGATTCATGTTGAGTTTTAGGAATTCATGAAGGGTTACATTTACGCACAGTGAATCTGAATGGAACTCGTTTGCATAGTCTGTGGTTATTCTAAATATCTGGCACTGATCTGCCCTCCTTAACCAAACTTTGATCAGCATATTCACTAGCCTTAGAAGGGTGTGCTGTAGGTATGTCTGGTCTCTGGAAAATTATTGCAATTTCTTTCTTAAAAATTGTGAGATTTTACTCACCTATCAGGCTAGCACAGACGTGATATAAACTCTGTAGGGAGAGCCAGAAGATTCAACCACTTTGGGGGCATTGAGTTTGGTGCTTATGTGAACGTTTTATTAGCATACCTTGAGAGAGATCATTTAGCATTAAACTACTTGTTGGTGCTAATAGCAGGTTCATTTCCCCATCGAGAGAATACCTTAGTTGTTCTGGATAAGAGAATGTTTACTGTTACTTAGGGATGTGAGGGGGAAATAGTCCACTTTTGTGGTCTTAGGCAGAAGTCATCCACCACCTCTGCTGTGCAAATCAGAACGGGAGGACCTTTTTGGCCTTGGAAGGTGGGCTACTCTTCTCAGAGGGTTATCTTTGGTCCCTTGCAATTGGTTGTTGCCCTAGATATAACAAATATATCGTTCAAAAGCCCACATAGCTTTGTTTCCAAATCCGTCTTCTCCTTCCCTCTCTTCCTTTCCATGCCATGCTAAGTTTGTATGTTACCATTGTTGAGCAATGTTCTCTCTTACGGTTTGTAATGTTTATGTACTCCTGCCTCACTTGAAGCCGTCATTTTATTAATGTTTTCTGTGAAGGACATTTATGAAACAATCGCACACACAGGCCGGGGTCATCTTCTATTTCTGACCTAGTCACTGAATCCACAGCGCAAGTACAATCTTAAAACCTTTCCCCCTATTACCTTTGAACCGTACCTCTCTACAGGATCTTCCCTTACCACCATTGATCTGTTTTAGAGATTGCAGACACTTGTGCTCTCTAAAGACCCCTACGCCAAGGGGACCCATTGACGCATCCCTTACACTGCATTACCACTGCTGTCCCACTGAATGGAAGGGCACCAGCCGAGAGGTACGGTAGACCACTTGTATGTCCTTGTATATTGCTGTCTACGCTTTAGCTGGCTTGTGTGTGTGCTAATAAGTCTCCTAATTTTGGGACCTTGAGGACTTCCTACGAAAGAAGGAAGGTGAAGTAGCCATGTTGTCTCTCGACTGATCCCCATAAGAGCCTTTTTCAGATGGAAACGTCAATTAGGAGTAAAGTAGGGCTGGGAAAAAATGGTGATTTTTGTAATCCTACTTTGATGGTTGGGTGTCAAGATAATGAGTATTAATTACTGTAGCAATCACTTAAAGCCTCCTCTTCTACCAACATGTCTGCACTCACCCAGGCATTAAGAGAGAAGGTCAACTTGGTGAATCAAGGGTGGGAACTGGGAGATGCAATTGGGTGAGTTATAATTAAGTGAGCTTATTCTGAAAAGTGTTGTTCCTTGGCGGATATGTCCAGAGACGTCCATACTGGGGCTGCATGACTGCCTCTACCAATCTTTCCTGTGTAGGAAATGGTGTTGTAGTGTGTACGAGTGGGGTAACAATGCTTAGCAGAGGTTAGAGGAGGTGTCCTGTCGACCCTTTTCTGCCACATTCCTCGCTGGCACACTCACCCCATCTCCACTGTTGGATAAACCACTGTTCTGACTTAATGCCTCGAGCTGTAATTGTCCCTGGTGACTGCAATGTGATGTCTTTTTCTGCAGGAGCTTCCTCTCTTCTTCTCCATGCACCCATTAAATCTGTCTATCACTCAAGGTTTTCCGCCATAGGCAAACATTAGTAAGAGACTCTGATAAATCTAAGTAAAAACAAGTTTTCTCTTGCTACTTAATCTATGTCCCATCTCATGATGATCTTTCCCATCTTCGTCTATTTGTATCCTCAGTTTCTCTTGCCCTCTTTCATCAATAGCCCCTTCTTAAATGTTGTTTGCTATTCATTTGATTGGCCAGATTATTTCATCATTATCCAACTATCTTTTTTGATTGTCTATTTTTCTTCCATTTTCTGGAGCTGCATTTGTCTTATTTTCCTCCTCCTTTTCTCTTGTTTTGGTTTATCTCCTCTTACCCTCACCTACTCCCTCATTTTGCTTTATTGAAGTTCTCCCTGTCGTACATTTCCAATGTAATTGATTATTTAACTCATTTTTTTCCTGTTTGCCCCATCACCTCCAAATGTTTACCTTTCTGCTTCCTAGATTTTTAGATACATCCGCAATAGCTATCCTTTTACATCGTATCGCCTACATTTTTTAACCATATCTTCCAGTTTCTGCTCCTCTTCCCCTATATGTACTCCCTCTTTCTCTTCCTAGATGTGCTGCTCATTTCAGCAGTTTAGATCAGTCCCTCTCTAATCCTTTCTCGAAGAGACCTTTCCTTTCACAGTATCATTCTATTCTTTCTTCCTTAGTCTCGATTTGTTTCTCTCTTCACCAGTCTAATTATGCCTCTCCACTGCTCACCAGTTTAGACCTGCCAGTCCTCTGTATACGAATATGCCTTTCTTCCTATATACAAAGACCTGTCATTCTCTTTCACAGTCTAAATTGCTCAATGTTTTCCAGATCTATATTTATTCCTGCCTTCTCTATTCTAGACCTGTTTGTACGTCTCTTCCCCTGTCTAGAACTATCCCTTTTCACTAATCCTCTCGTTATCAAGCTAAACATGCCCCTCCCTTTCTTTAACAGTCTTGACCTTCCCCTCTTTTCCCTGTACAGTGTTCCCTTCCTCCCCAATCTGGCCCTAATGTTCTTCCTGCCCCGAGCTTGGACGTCCATCCCCAATCTACAGCTGTCCCTCATCTCAGTCAAAATTTTTCCTTTCTTCTCCAGTTTAGGCCTGTTCTCTTCTCTCTCTCTCTCTCTCTTTATTGGTTTCAGTTTAGACTAGTCTGTCTTTCCCTGTCTGGAGTTGTCCCTTTCTTTCCCAATCTAGATATGTCCTGCCCTTTTCTTTCAGTCTCAATATATCACTCCCTTTCTTTCCCCGGTCTAGAAGTGTCTTCCCTCTCTTCCCGAGTGTATTCATATACCACCCACATTTGCCCTTTCTAGCCTTGTCTTCCTCTTTTCTTCTCTGTGTAATCCTGTCCCTATCACTCTTCCCTTATGTAGACCTTCCCCTCTCTCCCTCTGTGTATGGCCCCCCTTCCTATCTTCTGATGTCTGCCTCTTTCTCTCTTACCCTGCCTAGAGGTTACCATCCTTCTTTCCTTCAGTCTAGACGTGCTCCTCTTGTTTACCTTTTAGAGCTGCCTGTCTCTTCCTCTGTTTGGTGCGCTCTTATTTCCACTTGCTTGTATCTTGTTTTTAACATGTTCTTAATAAATATTCTCTTCTCTGTAGCTGTCCTTCTGGTCTGCCATCTAAGTGTCCAACTCCTATTCTTCCTACTTCTCCCTCTTCTCATCTATATTTTCCTATGCAGCCTACTCTTGATCGCATCGGTCTGTCCCTCGATTTCTATTGTCCTACTTGTAGCTTTCATTTCCCCACTTAGATGTAGCCTATTAAGATCTGCCCTTTTCCTCTATCACTTCTGTCTGTTGCTGTCCCACTTGTTTTTGTATCGATAATGGTTTATATTTGTTGTTCTCTTTGCCTTTCTATATCTATCCATGTGCATCCCTCTCTAACACCAACTCTCTTCCCCACCTCCATTCCCGCCCCTCTTTTCCAAGGTTTTTGTCTCAGTTCCTGGTGTGTTTCTGTCCCTCTCATCCCTTGCCTAACTCATAATATCTGTTTCTATATTTGGCCTTTCAGTCTCTGCCTTTGACTCTCGTTCTTTTATTATCATTCTTTGTCTTTATTTTCCCCTTTCTCTACCTGATTTTCACTCGCTCCATCCGTTTCTTTCTCTCTCCTCTGACTAGCTCGCTCTTACTGTAGTGATAGCTGTTGCTCTCAGAACATCATGTCTAGTCTTATTTTTACCGTCGGTATTTTTCCTTTTGTTTGGTGACTCTACCTCATCTCTTCCTAATTTTCATTTTGTTCTCGTCCTTCATTCCCCCTTTTTTCCACAGGTCTACTCTCATCTCCCCCCTCCTTTGACACCTCATACACAGGACCTTTACACACACTGTCCTCACTCTCTCGTCGTCCCTTGTTAATAATTAACCCAATTTTCCCCACCTCGGTCACCCAATTATGCCAGTATATCTGATTCTTCCCATTCCTTCTCTCTCCCTCGTGGTTCCTTCTCTTCCGCATATCTCATTTCTTTGTGGTCCTCCTCCATACTTGTGTCCTCTCCCGTCTCTGGGCCGTCTCCCTTCACATCTCTTCTACATCATTCCAATTCTTTTAATCTTGTTCTTTTAACTGTTCTACAGTCTCCCTCTCTTGCTCTGTATTCCCCTCCTCTTTTCTCTTCTTTAGGTCGCCAGGGTTGAAGAGGTGGTCTCCTTCTTGCTTGCTGATGATGTATATGTGACTGCGCTTATAGCACTCTCCCTTCTGTCTCGGTAGATAAAAAGAATAATCTTTTTAATTTCATAATTGTCGAGTGCCCTTCTTGGTAAGTAGGTGAGCGTTGCACAACGTGGTACTGTTTCCTAGTTTGTAGATGGTTATATAAAGCAAATTTAATGTGGCTATGTGCTTTCACAAAGAAAAAAATGAAGTGATTGAATACGGAATAACATCCCCTTTTTGATTATTACAATTCCTTGTTGTTTCCTCTTTGTCGTCTCCTTTTGTGAGTGGTTAATGTTCTTCGTGCTGACTAATTGACTTTAAATGTTCAGGCATCAGAGGAGGGTTGGTGCCTTCAGGGCTGTGGGACATGAACTGGTGGAAGAATGGTTCCTGAAAGCGTATAGATTTTGGGAGAAGTTCACTGCGACGGGAAGCCTTCCGCCTGTATTCAATGGGTGAAGTTGTTATGCAGGGTCATTGCTATGGGATAGGCTATGTGGTCCTCTCCTCTGTCTCAAGCTTTCAGAATGAGGGGGGAAATGATAGATTTACAAATAAGGAAATGTAGTAATTTTGATTGGATGTGTGACCCTTAGGTAGTTGTCCTTGACCCTAAGTATTCAAATTCCCTTAGCCCTCCCTTCTTGTCCCAATACACCCTAGTGCAAGGCCTTGCAGCAAGACCTCAGCTTTGATGCATCCAGGCATCGCCACAGTGAACAAGACTGCACTAGGAAATATTGGATTTCTAAGCCTTATTGGAAACCTAAGCCTTTAATTCCAGCACATTTATTCCAGTGAGAAGTCCAGTGGGCTATCCATCAGATTGTTGTCGTATCGAGTGGGAGATGCGTGGAGTCTTAATTGCAGCACTGAGGGTCAGAGAAGCTTCATGGTGCTCTCAGTCCCAGTAGGTGGTGGGGAGTGTAGGGTTTATTTCAATCTGTTCCAGGGCTCTGAAGTTCCTCTTAGATCACCCAGGCTTTCCCTGGTTCTGAACCTTCTGGTTGGCCTCTGGACCATTACCTAGGTTCACACAAACTCTGCATCTCTGCCGAGTCCCAACACTCCTATTAAAAGGCTTTATTCCAATGTTTTAAGCAGGTACCCCCACAACCAAAGTACGTTTGCCAGACCTGAATAAACATTTTATGAAATGGGTCTACAAATATATTAGCAAAACAAAAATCCCTGTATTTTGATTGTATGTGTGGGTTCAGACATCAGAAACCTTTCCCTGACCCATCATTATGTGACCTAACTTGGGTTCCAGTCACGCTGTGACAAACTCACCCCTAACAATGTTTCTTCTTTTGTCAAATCCTTAATAGAATTTTTACATCTTGCATGCTACCCTCAAATGAGCTAGTGTTTGAGAATTAATTGTATGTACATTTACAGGCAGTTCTCCGGCACTGGATCTTTTATTTGCGTGTAATAGTAAAACGGATTAAATAGCCCCTGTATTTTGAACTTTTCATCCTTAGCTAAGAAATGGACAGTCTTTAACTTCTGCCCTAATAGGCATTCTTAGATTTTCCCACAAAGCACAGTAAAAGAAAGAATGTTAAGTCTTAAAATAACGAAGGGAGAAAATATTTAGAAAAATATTTACCATAAGTTAATCATTTAATAATTGCTTTCTTTTAATGTCTGTTTGGGGACTGCTTACCCGGAAGGCAGTTAGTGTTCAATGAGGCCTTGCCATTTTCCTGCTGATGCAGCTTCTGATGGAGGCACCTAACTCCTGCACCCTCACCCGCAAAGAAAGGAACCCCATATCATCTGTCTGCCCCACAGGAGAGGAGGTAGCTACTTGGCAAGGGCAGTGTGCTTGGCTGGAGTATGCCTGGATGGTGGGAGGATCCCTTCGTCCTCCTGCCACCCTGTCCAACAAGACCACATTTAGCCGGCCTGTGCATCCACTTCCACCAAAGTATCTGTAAGACGATTGAGTCACAAGCCCTGTGTTCTGACAGGTCTGCTCTCACACCGCAGGAAGGCAGGCAAGCAGCTGAAACATCAGAAAAAACATGGCAGGTTCCTATTCCCACATGCTGCCAACTTTGAGATCCAAAAAAGTGGGGCCACATTGCCTTACAAAAGTGCAAATCCAATGTAGTCCTTCCACTGTGAAACAATCAACTTGTTAATTTGTTAAGTTACTGCAAGAAAATTAATTGCCATGTATCTTAATTTCATTGTGCAAATCCCTCTTGCTCCACAGTAAGGGTCTATTAGTAATGCACTAGCAGTTTTTACAAAAAATCTTGTTTCAAAGTAGGTCGAGTGAGGGAGTTTTCAGATTGAGTTTTGAGTGTACGCAAATGTTCTGAAAATCACCTAGGTTCATTCTTTGAGAAGGGTTTTCTGCGTCACAAATTTTGATACAAATTAAATATGCACATGTATAAATAATGTAATAGTATTTTGTTGTTAAATAGGCTCCTATTCCTTTTTTCATCAAGATCCCATAGACCTAACATAAAGATAAAATGGTAAGAATTTCAGAAGTATCAGTTAAATGGATAGGTACGTTATAAATAAGTGTTTTTCCGTTCTTTTCAGAAGGCTTTGGGATCCTTATTTCGTCTCATTTGATTCGTAATGGAGCTCTGTAGTCTGAGAACTAGACAAGAGAAATGAAAATAAGCAAAACACGAGGGCAAGGAAACATGTTCTTTGAAGACCCCACATGTTGATTGTGTTTACTACCCCAATATGTCTGCACCGAGCTTCTCAGAGACATGGCAAGAAGACTTAATTTTTTACCTGAATGCTGGAAATTACTTGCCATTTGAGGAATCTAGTTTTCATCAACCCTCGCTTACTCATCCAAATTAATGATTACATTGTGGACAACAGCTTCCATGTTGTGACGATAGCCTAAGGAATCATCTACACCTTGGAGAGTCTCACAATTTAATTCAGAGCCAGTTTGACGATGTAAATGTCTTCGGATGAACCTTTGTTGTCGCATTTGAAGACCAGATCCTAATAGATAGCTTCATTTTGAACACACTCCTTGAAGAAGTCACCCTTTCATCAACGAGAGACAAGGAAGTAAAATACTATTTTAGCTGTACCTGTAGTGTCTGGGAAGGAAAATGTTTGCTTCTCAGAAATAGCAAAAGACAGAGTAGACTTTTTGTTACAAGTCACAAGAAAGGGATTCGGGCATACGTTGCTGGAAAACCATCTTCCAAGAAAGACGTTTCTCGACCTCTCCCTTCGATTTTAGTTCATCGCATGATACTTTGGCTTGTAAGCGAACGTTTAAGTGCAGCGTTTGACCCTCCCCCTCAAGCTATGAACATTAAGCAGGTTTTATAAACCTACAAAAGGCAAAGAGAATTCTGCATAGGGAGAAGCACCACAAGATATCCTGCACATTATTGGGGAAGAGTCCCCCATTACATGCCTTCTCAGCTTTTCACCAATTCATAGTCTAATGCCTAGTTTACGAAAGCCACTGCAATCAAACTCTCCTTAAAAGAAAACGTAACAAATATTATAGGGTATGCACAATCATTTAGTTAGTTTAACATGTAGACAGGACTTTCCCTTTGGTCTGGGAGTTCACTGTAGTAGGTATGTCAGTTGCATATCCAACCCTGTAAATGTCACCCTTCACATTTTATATTTGCCGTAAAACATACTGAACTTAGTCCAGTTTGTTCAGGCCTTGATAGACATCTCAACCCTTCTTCTCAATATTCCTAAGAATCCCCTATATATATTGAATCAATAATCAGACTTTTGTTAATGCACAAATGCCCTAATGCATTTTGGGGGCATTTAGCTCAAGCCAGATTTTATGTATTATACCTGTCGATAAAAAAGGAGGTCTGGAAAAGTTTGATATCTCCTAAATAGGGATTCAAAAAAGGATTTCCTCTAATGTATCCATCAAGGGTAGGCCAGCTGACTGTCTTCCGATAGTACGCAGTTATGTAGTAAAGATCTGGCAAAAAGGTAGTCCTTTCTACAACATCTGCAGAAAAAGAAACCGAGGCAGAGGTCACATAGGGGTGAGGGTGCTATCTAATGATACCATCAAATGAATGGTGATGTAAATCAAGCATGGTTGAAATAAACCTATTTAGGCCTGCAAATAAAACAAGGAGAAACTGAAAGGCAGACAGAAGGTGTTTATCAGTCGTTATTGGCCCCCCGATGAGCTGCTTCATTGTCTTTGGTTAACCTCTCAACATTCCAGAATTCTATAGCATTATAACCCTCCTTTGAGGACTATAATGGGTCTGAAAGTCCCTCTTCCTCAGTAGTATATCCAAGCTGCAAGCTAAGGCCTGTAAAGAGACAGATGGCTTTTAACAACTATTAAAGCCCGGGGCATGAGGGATATGATGCTATCATAACATTCCTCATACTACGGGTGGAATGTTCTAAAATGAACAGGAAGAAACAGAAAGACAAGCATTGGAATGATGGAGCAGAAGATCTGTACCAGCCATTTTTGGCCCTGAGCCATTTCATTGTCTGTAGTGGAGCTTTAAAACATTCTAGTGTTCTAAAGCTAATTCTGTACTTACTGACAGCTGCCCAGCTGGTGCAGTAGCACCGGGCAGCTCACATTGTGCCAGCTACTCATCATGTGTGCCCTCAGACAGGCCAATCTTTCTCCTTATCTTCATTCGGTGTATTCTATAGTCTGAGGAAACAGGAAATAAAACGATTAGATAAAGGAAGAAGAACTTAGGTGAACCATAGCTAGACTGATGGTGTGCCAGATAATCAGTGCTGCAGTGCAACCCTTTGGAGAAATGATGATGATACTTGAGGGAGTTTCTAGGTGAACGGGGATACCAGACAAGACTGCAGGTATGGTTGCAGTTATACAGTGGTAAATGTAGTAATATCTATGCAGTTCAGTAATACAATATGGTAGCAGAACGTGTCAGAAAACAGTTATTTGATTTTTTTTCTCTCCTCAAAATAAGTGGTATTGCTGCTTTCCCTCAAAGATTACCTTGTTCTGCACTGTCAGTGCTCTCCGTAGTAACGGACAGAAGAGGGAGAGGGAACCCAGTAACAGTAACTATTAAGGTTTTCAACAGATGGTTGTATCTGCTACTTTGCACACACCATTTGCCTGGCAGTGAGCACCCTTACCTACTGAGGAACTGCAACATGAGGGCACATCTAAGCCTTCCTCAGGGGCCATCTCAAGGTGCCTCCCACACTTGGACTCATCAAGTGTAGGCCCTTCATAGGGGTGACAATATTCTTAATCTCTGCAGCCAAGCACAAGTCTGGGACAAAAAAACAGGCATTCACGTGAAACTCATTTAACAACAATATGGAGTTAGGCCGGAAGTACTGCATTTGAATAAATCATAGCAAGCAACACTTATAATTTTAAACCAAGACAGTTTAAAAATCTGTCCAAACAGTAAAAGGTAAGCAGAACCTGAACTTGTCACGTAGAACCAAATAATACCTTTATTTCCAAGACAAAAACACAAAAGGAATTACATTTATGACAAAACAAAAGGTAGTCAAGTGCACCCCACGTGAAAAAACACCTAATTGAATAATTAGAATATCTGTTTTAAACACAGTCATTGGTGTATTGTTACATAAAGAAGGACAGCCACATCTGATAGTTGGACAGGTACGGCCACAGGGCAGGTGCCCTTGTGGGATAAACACTAAGAGAGGTCTGTCTTTTTTTATGTCAATGACGTTTTGACCCCACCATGAATACAGGGGTCTCATCAGGACACAGGATGGGTTGCCGAAATGAAGCTGGAGATTATCAGATATTTCCAAATGCTCTGCCGCATTCAGCTGGGAACATAGTCCCCGGTGTTACTGGTGAGGCAATAATTCATGAGGATAAAGAAATACTAACTGGGCTGGAAATCAGTGGTCACGGCTGCAGGCTTGAATTATCAGAGTGCTCTAATCTATAGTGAGATTAAGCACCCAGCGCGCACAGACAAAGCGTCTTTTTCGGGTAGAAGTCACGATCAGACCACTGATAGTTCAGCCCGGCAGCCGTGGCCACTGATGGCCGGTTGTGAGTATTTCTTTATCCTCATAAATGTGAGATGTGGCTCTCTTTCTTTTTGTAACAATACACCGATGAATGTGTTTAAAACGAATAACGTAATTATTCAATTTGGTGTTTTTTCACGTGTGGTGCACTTGACTAATTCACCAATGTAATTCCTTTTGTCTTGGAAATAAAGGTATTATTTGGTCCTACACGACAAGTTAAGGCACTGGTTGCCTCTTACTGTTTGGACATATACTAGACCGATTTTTAAACTGTCTCTGGGTTTAAAATGAATAAGTGTTGCTTGTTATGGTTTATTCAAATGCAGTATTTCCTGACTAACTCCATATTGTTGCTAAATGAGTTTCACGTGAATGCCCGTTTCTGTCCTAGTATTGATACCCATGTTCACGTGGATATTTGGGTTGCTCTTGTATTGTACCTACCAAACAACAAGTCTGAGCACATTTCACGCTTCAGCTCTGCATGATAGAAAAGTCATGTAAAAATGAGGCCCGTGGGAGCGGTTTATGTTTGAACAATCTTCCTATGGACCAGTACGCACTCTCGCAAATCAAAGAAACCGGGGAGGCTGATTCATGATCTTATAGAACCTTTATTTCTGTCCCTCTGTATAAAAAAATGTGCATGACCTTTGTGACATAATAGATAAAGTTGCCCATGGCCTAACATACTGTTCAGTTCCACTTAAATAACAAAGTTATCTCCTTTGCACACTTGGCTTTCTAAGGGTAGCAAGAGCCAGCCGTTTAGGCAATTCATGATCTTATGGAATATTGTTGAGTGTTATATTGCTTATAGCCCTTTCTTTACTTTGCAGCGCTTCAGTAGCTATACTGGGGTAGAGGAGTATTGGAGAGCCATACAGAACATGGTCTTCCACTCTAAATATATTTATAGCCATATAACATCTGATATGTATGTGAACACCAGCCACCTGCTCCCACTTTCCTCTGCGTTTACCCTCCCCAAATTGAAAAACAAAACTTGGATGTCCTTCCTCCCATTCATACCGCTCCTTCTCCAACCCCCTAACTCCCCAGACTAAATATAAAAAAAGCATTGCTAAAGGCACTAGGTCTTGCCTCTGGGACCTGTTGGCTTTGAGAATGGTTTTAGCCATGTGGCAGAGCATCCCCGATAGGTAACTAAAAAGACAAAAAAAAAAAAAGTGAAAGCATTTCTTTTGTTATTGAGTGGTGTGAAGTAATGCAAGGGGAAAGCAACGTGAGGGCAAAAGCAACAAAGGAGATGAGTAGCAGAAGCAACATGGGGACCAAGTAGGGAGTGGAAGCAAACCTGAGCGCGAAATTCGGGGAAGCAACAGAGGGACGAGGGGGGGGGGAGGATCAAACGAAAGATTGGAGCTTTTGTGGAGAAGCAGGTGGGCAAGAAAACAATACGGGGTAAGCAGGGCAGAAGCACAGGATATAGGAGCATGAAACCTGGATAAAGGGAGAGAGAAGCACACACGGGAAACAATTAGGAAACATAAAAAAAAGTAGCACCTAAAAAGGGAGCAGTGGAAAGGCACAGTAATGCATCCTGCTTTAGGGAAAGGACAAACAGGAAGGAAAGAAAGCCCACGCGTTCTAACAAATAAGCAGCAACACATGAGGGTGACAGTGATGCAACCAATCTTAAGTAATGGGCTGGCTCTAGACTCACTGAAAGCTAACAATATGTTTTGCAACAGATCGCACCTGCACTGTCTTAGGCGAGACCTAAAAGCCATGTTTCCTCAGGTTTTTTTTTTTATAGCAGCTCTGTGAGAGACGCTGGTCATCGTGGCCTATTTTCCTGTTATCGCAAATATGTGTAGGTCAGCTGCTGGCAAGCAGTTTGATGGCTGGCTCTTAAAGTGCAGCCCACATTCTCCTTTCATTCTCTAGGGACCCAAGAGATGCAGAGGAAAGCAGATGAGCCAATCAGGTGCCTCGCTTGAGTCTTTGAAGACCTAGGTGAGGCATGAGATCACAGAGGGGTTGTATCATTGTCAAAAATATAGTCCGAAAATATCCTGTCCTAAATATCGTTTCCAAAAATATTGTCCCATTGTGTGTTGGTTTTCTATGATTAACTCCAATCAGGATATAGTTTGTAAATGTTTTTAAGACAATATTTGTGTCTAATAAATGTAGTCCCCAATATTCTGGTACCATACACAGAGGAAGCAGACATGCTGCTCAGCTAACATATAATTTTGATCTAGATATTCACCAATGCTGATATTTTTTACTTGATGGCTTATTTGACCCATAACCATTGTCTAGATGGAATTTTTGTTTCTTTTGGAGAGTTGATCCTTCTTCCACTCAATTTCTTCTCAAAGAGATGGGAAGATCACTATATTTTAAGGATCCAATTATTACATCATACATGAGTACCAACACAAATCAAATCTTGGTTGCTACTTGTCCCTTTGTCCTCAGGAAGATCCATTCTAAGTTAGATTGTGGACTGAAATGTCAACAGGTCGATACTGGGTCATTCATTAAATGTGGGCAGCATAGCCCTGAACTTCTATATAGTCTGAATTTCAGAAAAAAATCTGTGACTTTTGTACACTGCCTATGTATCTTTGTTGCTTTTGTCACTTCTTACACTATTCACTTGTGTTGCATCTTCACTCGAAACACCTATTACAGATCTTGTGCGTCAATTCATACTTACTGTGTCCATAATATATTGTGCAATTATTAAAATTGTTTTGTTCATTTATTGATAAGAGGGATTCATAGTAGCAATTTTTTTAGGCTTCCCAGGGTAGGACTGCTCTTGAAAAAAACCCGAAGGAACACATAACAAACATAACGTAACAACCAAGTTTTCCCTTTTGTACATTTGTGTCTCCAAGATTTGCAGTAGCAAGCTGACAAGGCACACTTTTAACATGTTGAGTATTTTATTAGGATATAGGTGCTGTACAAACTGTTGAATAGCTTGTTGTCTTATGATTTCCCTTTAATGTTTTGTCAAGTAAAACTATATATAAATTTGTCAGACACGGGATTCAGTTTCATATTTTTTAGGCAGTGTTCTTAGTTACAAAGTTCTTAGGTAGAGTTTTCTTAGATATGAATTTTATGACACACTCCGCTTAGAACTCCCTCCAACTTTTTTCATATCACCAAAAGAACTGTGTATGGTGAGAGGCGTGTGCAAGTCACACAGAGGAATACTTTCTCTGGGGCACAACAGAAGCTTTCATTGTGATAGTTGTTTTGCGGAGAAACTTTTCCTGGTGTTTCCTGCAATGTTAGGTAACTTGCCGCTATGAGTGAAGGAGGAAATGCAAGGACTATGGGCTACATGTACCAATATCCATTTTTGCGACTTGCAAAACCTGATGTACAACAGTGTCAATGACACTGTTTGCGATTCTCAATGGGGTCGCAAATGACCTACCTCATAAATATTCATGCCGTAGGTTGCAATTTGCGACCCCATTAGGAATGGCCGCATTTCACAGGGATGGTGGCCCGCTTGGGCTTCCTGTTTGCAAATGGGTTAGCACCAATTTGAAATTGGTGCCAACTGCAATTGTTTTGTGGCCGCATTCATGGTCACATAACAATCATACATTGCACTGCGAGTTGCAATTAGAAAGGGAACGCCCCTTCCTAATTGCCACTCGCAAACCCTTTTTGCGATTCAGTAAATAGATAACCAAATTGCAAAATTGGGTCTGTGCAAAGCAAAATGCTTTTTTCTTGTCACAAACGACCCGATTCTGCTAATCGGGCCATTTGCGACAAGAAAAAAGCTTTGTACATCTGGCCCTAGATCCCTTGTTCTCAGAAGCCTGGTAATTTCGAATTGTCCACAAACCTGCTTTTGCATCCAATTTGATATTACAGTACGTGTTATCTATGCACACCCCCAAGGCTTTTCACTGTGTATACTTTGCTTGGAAACCTTTTGTGAAGTTTTCACAGGAAATGGAAGTCTGTAACAGCGAAACCTGTGGTAATCGGGTGTGAATGCTAAGTGCAACAGGTTAATTCATTCAGTTACCCCAAAAAAGATTCAGAGGTGTTACACGATTGTATGTCTCCCAAACTACAAATGCCACACACAAATTGATACAACAGTGAAATGTTGAGGTTAATTGTTTTAAAAGTCCATGGACTGTGTCTTAGCAATATTGTTAATTTTAGAAGAAAAAGCCCCAACCACATTTTTGTGGCCTGCTTCATCAAAAGCTAATCCATCCAACTTTGATAAGATAGTATCGTCAAGGTAGCCTCAACCACAAACCAAGAGAGTTCAAGATAAGTGATGCTGGATAATGTGGGATCTGTAGTGATGTTAAAGCTACTTCTGTGTGAAACTAAAAGAAAATACCTTTCATTAGAAGGTACACAAAGTAGTATTAAAATAATGTTTGATAGGTTGTGAGAAATTAACTCTCAATCATCCTATAACTGTCTTTGTTCCAGCATGTTTTAGCCCCTTTTTCATCCCACACCGGGTTTAGGGTCTTCATCAGGGCAATTTAGATCCCTGTTGTCTGCTATATCTCAGTATGTTCCTGAGGCAGCACCCTATTCATGAGAGCCTGGTTGTGAAAACATCTACTAGCTGGGTTAACCCCAATTCTTTTCCTACAACCCCTACCTCCTCAAAGAGTCAAAAAGATTTTGGGCATTTGGAGGAGAATATTTTCATCAGATAGTGTTGCCTTTAGATTAACTGTTTGATGGTTAGGTTCATGCGTTTTGGAATATGGCCACAAAGATCTTGCCAGCAGTCCCAGAAGAATTCTGCGCCAACTTAGCACGGGCCTTTCAAGATGGCCAGGATGTGGCCAAGTATGTCATACATCAGGCCTTGACACAAATTATTGTTTAGGCAGAGCTGCCGGTACTAGCGTGGTGCTCCAGCTCTATGGATGTTTGAGATCCACGTGCTTTTTGGGTGATGATCAAGCATCACTCTTAGATATGCCTTTTGGTGGGTCTTGCCTTTTTGCCAAGAAGGCTGACTCCGCTCTGCAGCGCCTCAAAGAAAACAAAGCTGCTGTGAACTTCCTCGGTCCCTCCTCACCCACAAGGCAGTATTCTCTACAATTTCAAGCCATTGTTAAGGGCTTCACCTATAGGCAATATCAAGGCCCAGCTCCCCAACAGGAAGCACCACAGGCCGTTTGGGTTGGGGTAGGTGACCCAGCAGACAATATCCATGATTGCAGGGACAGCAAACCTCCCAGTTCCCAGCCTCCTTAGAAGAATGCTCCAAGCCACTTTTGTTTGCTCTTAGCGAGACACAACCGCCTTGTTGGAGGCAGAACTAGTCATTTTCTCCACGGATGGTGAACGATAGCATTCGACAAATGGATCCTGTAGATTGTAAAACACAGCTATGCCCTGACTTTTAATTCTGCCCTGATGCATCTTCCACCAACACCAGAGCAGCTTTCAGAGGAACATTTGACCATTTTGATGCTGAAAGTTCTGACTCTTTTGGAGAAAGCAGTGTTTGGCACAGGATGTTCCTCCTGTTATTTCATAGGGCTGAAATGGGGCCGAAGACTCACGTCTTTTTTTTTGGGGGGGGGGGGGGCTTTAATCTCTCAAATTCAATTCAAGATGCTCATATTGGCCCAAGTTCTATCTGCCCTGTATTCAGGAGACTGGATGATAATGTTGGACTTGCAGGATTCCTATTTCCATACTCCTGTTCTGCAGGCCCACAGATGCTGCCTGTGGTTCAGGATGGCCTACAAGCATTTTTATTTGGCTATGCTCCCCTTTTGACTTCACCATTTCCCCTCAGATGTACACATAGGAGATGTCAGTAGTCACTACATACTTTCTGAGATAGGGTATTACCACCCTTTCTCTACTTCAACAATTGGCTGTTAAAGGAAGGCTCACCACAGTCCGTTGTGGAAACCTCCAGATGACAGTGAACTTCCTTACATCAATGGGGTTCACAATCAATGCGCCAGAGTCCCACCTGGCTCCTTCACAGAGGCTCCCTTTCATCAGAACCATCCTGGATACGTGTACTTTTTGACCTTCTCTCTTGATCAATGAGACCTTGACATTTGGGCTATGAATCCGATGTTTCAGCCTTGGTCCTAGGACGCAGTGAAGGTGGCTCTGAGGCTTCTCACCAACGATGTCAGATGGCATGTAAAGGCTGTCCGTGGGATCTGAAGTCTGAGTGGGCTCAGATACAAGGGAACCCATCCGATTCAATCTAGGTTTTGGAAGAGATTGTAAAAGATCTGCAGTTGTGACTGCTCAACTGCAATTGAACCAGTGGCAGACCCCTCTTCCTACCGCCACCTGGAGCTGACAGTGGTGACAGACCCATCACTGCTAGCATGGGGAGGTCTTCTGGGAGAGGTGAAGATCAGAGGACTCTGATCTCTGGCAGAGTCCTGCCTCCACATCAGTCTACTGGAGTTGAGGGCCATTCACTTGTTGTTGAGAGCCTTTCTGCCATCCATCAATGGTATTCTGGTTGAGATCTTTGGGCAAAACATGCAGAGGTGGGATCGTGGGCTCTCTACAGGCCGCCTTACATCTCTGGACCTGGCTGAATCATCAGGGTGTTGCCCTAATCATGCACCACCTGGCAGGATATTTAAATGCTGTGGCTGGCAAACTCAGCTGATGTTATTGAATCAGTCACTCTGGAATCACTTAAGTCCAATGTCATGAGCAAGAGTGGATCTGAAGTTGAGGCTTTCAGTGACGGGATCACAGAAAGTCTGGACATAGTTCTCCCCCTGAGGAATAAGTCTGGTCCGCGGAGAACAACTAGTGCCCCTTGGTTTACCCCCTCATTACTTCTCCTAAAAAAGGAATGTAAAAAGTTAGAAAGAACTTGGAGAAAGCTGTTTGTTTCAGCAGATAGGGAAGCTTACAAGGGGGCTATTAGAAGGTATCATGCTGAAATTAAGGAGGCACAGAGGGTTTTCTACCAGCAAAAAATTGAGGGTGCAGCAGGTTCCCCCAAAGTAGTTTTCCAAATATTAAAAGATATTCTACATGCGCCGGTGAAAGACAATCTTTTAGAGGCTTCCTTAGAACACAGCAATTTACTAGCTGAATTTTTACACCAACATATTTTGGACATCTATGCCACTTTTGGGGAGAATAGTCCCTCACTGAAGGAGGAGGAGGAGTTTAAGGGTGTTAATACAGCCTGACTTTCTCACTTTAACCCTCTTTCTCAAACTCAAGTGTTAGATTTCTTGAGTGTCCTGAAATCAGGATCCCACCTGGATCCTGCCCCTCCTCACATACTGGTGCAGGGGGCGGAAGTTTTAGTCCCGATGTTGACACATTTACTTAATGATTCTCTTTCCAAAGGAGTAGTACATAGCTCTTGGAAGCATGCTATAGTGAAACCGCTATTAAAAAAATCTTATCTTGATCCGACAGTGTTGAAGAATTTTAGACCCATTTCCCTTTTTCCCACCCCGCTAAAATTCTGGATAAATATATCAATTGGCAACTTTCTACTTTTTTTTAGAAGAGAATGTGTTGCTCCATCCCACTCAGATGGGCTTTAAAACTGGTCACAGCACGGAAACTGCATTAATTGCGGTGACGGAAGAGGCCAGAAAGAGGGTAGACAAGGGTCTTACCACAGTGATTATCATGCTGGACTTGAGCGCAGCTTTTGATACTGTAGACCACCAGGTTTTGATCCAGAGAATGAGGGAGTTCGGAATTAAGGAACAGGCACTTGCCTGGTTTACTTCCTTCTTACAGGACAGGTCCTTTCAGGTCCTAGATCGATCGTTCCTATCAAACAAACTGCATTGCAGGTGTGTGTACCTCAGGGCTCTGCCCTCAGCCCGACACTGTTTAACATCTATATAGCTCCCTTGGCCTCTTTGGTGGAGTCATTTGGGTTAGCTTTAGTGTCCTATGCTGATGACACCCAACTGGTGGTTTCCCTTTCTGCTAATGAGACCTCAGAAGGTGCCGCTTTCCGTACTTGTATGCAAGAGGTTTCAAGCTGTATGACTCGGAGTAAATTGCAACTAAATGAGGAGAAGACGGAAGTCATGATACTGGGCCCTGAACCAAGGCCTGGAATTTCTCGCACTTGTCCTTCGGCACTTAGTGAGTTCCCTCCTCCTAAAAAGCATGTTAAGAGCCTGGGTATCAGTTTGGATCCCCTTCTGACACTAGACCTGCAGGCTACGAACATATCTACTACTTGTTTTGCCTTATTGAGACTTCTTAGGAAGATTTTTGCTATTCTTCCAGCACTGACTAGAAGACTTATTGTGCAAGCTATTATTCTTTCAAGGCTAGACTATGGGAATGGCCTTTTCCTAGGTTCCCCAGTATATGTTAAAAAGAAATTACAGAGAGTTAAAAATGCTGCAGCTCGTTTATTACTGAACATCCCGAGAAGGTCTTCTGTGAATGCTGGATTGGCCTCTTTGCACTGATTGCCTGTTGGACAGCGGATCAAATTTAAGGCTCTATGTCATATCCACAGGTCTCTGCATGATAGAGGACCTATGCTCCTTAGGAATCTGGCCACCTTTTATAGGCCGAATAGAGATTTGAGATCTACTACTCTAGCTTTGGTAATCGTACCGAAAATCAAGAAAGCAAGATGGGGTGGCTCCTCTCTGATGTTTTTAGGAGCTAAATTGTGGAACTCGCTTCCCCTTAATCTTTGGCTGATGGAGCAAGAATTGGAATTTCGAAAGGCCTTGAAAACTTGGTTATTCTAGGTCCGTTTTTCTTATTCCTTTCTCGTTGCGTATCATTCTCATCCCCTCTGTGGTTAGGGTTTAGTAGTGCTGGGAAACCCGAGGGTAGCCATTCTCTCTATAAATTGTGTAACATAACATAACATCACAAATGGCAGTTACACACACAGGTGACGCAGGCATCTTCCAGACATGGGAAGAACTCCGATTCATTCTCTTTACCAAAGCCAAGGAGCATAATGTCAGCACCTTTACGCACTGTAATTTCCAAGAAGACTGTCTCTCAGAACTGCATTCATCTACAGTGAAGCACAGGACTTCTGTATGCCTTCCTGCTACTACCTCACCTGCCACAAGTTCAGAAGATGATCATGAACGACCATGCCCAAGTCATCCTAGTGTGCCCAGACTGGGCAAGGATCTCCTGGACTTAAGTATCTGTCCTCCACTCAGGTTGCCGCTTCAGAAGGATGTTCTGTAAGAGCCGCAGCCCAGGGTCTGGCCCCAGGCCTGCTCATTGTACACCTCTGTGCGTGGAGCTTGACCAGTGGCAGTTGATTACACTAGATCTTCTTCTTGAAGTTGTGGGTCTCATCCTTGCAGCTAGGGGCCCCTTCTACAAGTCTACGTATGCTAGGACACATTTTTGCTTTGATGTGGCACCGAAATAGGAACCTTTTGCTGGCTGAATTGCCAGATGTCTTGCTATTTTTTTTGTCTTTGGCTCAGCAAGAACTTTCATTAGGCATGACAAAAAGTTATCTGTCAGTTGTTTTGGCCTTTTTTGTTTACTAGACAACCGTCCTTGTTCAGATCACCTGTTGTGATGCGATTTCACAAAAGCTTGATCCACGTCTTTCATCCTGAACCCTTTGTGATGCCATAGTGGGGCCCTAATTGGGTCCTTACTTACCTTAGATACCCTCTTTTGAACCATTGAACAGCTGCCCTCTATGTCCCCTAACACTGAAGAAGGTGTTTCTCAGTGCGATAACCTCAGCTTTTTGCATAAGTGGGCTACAAGCTTTATCAGTCCAGCCTCCCAACAGCTCGTTCTTTCCAAACAAACTGCTGCTGAGAACTAGAGCCTTTTTTCTACTGAAAGTTTGTACCCCCCTTTCACGTCAACCAGTCCATCACACTTGTTTTTCTTTGCTCCACCTCTCCCCTCGGAAGAGGAGAGACTCCATTGTCTAGACCCCAAAATGAGTGTGCAGCTCTTGCCTCGATTGTAGCAAAGACCAATCTGGTGGATGATGAGCTCTTTGAGGGGTTCTCTGGGGCGATATAAAGCAGTGCAGAAAAGGACTTTGTAGAGGTCAGTAGTCCTCTGCATTAAGATCTGCTACATGAAGGCCGAGAAGCCAATCTACTGTAGGGTTTTGGGGCCATTCAACCAGGGCCAAGGCTGCTACCACTTCACTGGAACATGGAGTACTTGTCCTGAATATTTGTCAGGCTGCAACAGGGGCTTGAGTGGTGGTAGTATTCTGCTTCACTCATCCACAGAACCTCACAACGCCACCTACAGGCATGCAGGTAGTAGTGCTGAAAAATCTTACAGATCCTGTCTGTTGCTCGCGGATATTCTAAAGGTGAGGATTCTGTGTTTAAATAGAGTATCCACAAAAGAGCATTACAGAAGATAAGTAGCATTGTTCATTTTTGACAAATATATTGAACTTTTGTATTAAAGCCATGCTTTCTACTTTCTTACAAAATCTCCCTGTGTTCTTCTTTTATGCTGAGAGACCCGGCATAACATTTATGTCAGAAAGGTGCTCAAGCCCTGCCTAGAAAGTGGGAGACTTTAGGTTATGAACAGACGTTATCATTTACAACAGTGCTCACCCAAGTAAGCAGGCCTTTGAAGCTTCTCCCTCTGCATCAGCTTCAGTGTTTAGTTTTGGAAAGTAATTCTGAATGCCATTTTTGGTTATGCCTTTAAGGTGTATTTGTCTAAGCATATGAGACTTTTTTGAGGTCTGATATACTAGGACATCTTTCAAAAGTCTATATCAAGGAAGCTGGGACTTGCAACTAAGCACCCCTCTCCTTGTACCACAAACCCTTTGGGCTAGAGTACGACTGCTCACTCTCAAAATGTTAAAATGGCTTATGTCCCCTGTACCTGGTGACTCTTCTTACCCTTCTAGTATTTCTTGGAAGCTTGTCGTGTTCTGTGGCTTATTTTCTAACCTAAAAACTTTTGTGGTGGCGTTTTGCTGGAAATTACCATTTCTATTTAGTTTCTGTACCAGCTCTGCTACTTTAGCGGATTTTTGCCTTCCGCTTTCGCATGTTTTTATGTAAGTCTCCAAGAGTGGCAACACTGCCCTTTACCCCTTAGTGAGTCCTGCCATGCAGTCGATGGATATCTGTTCATGCTCTTCCACTTGGCTTCCTTTTTCTTTCCCAATCTGCTTTTTTCCCCTTCAGATTAATTTCTCCTTAGCACTCCTAGTCATTTAACCTTACGAGTTTTATCTTCCCTTTCTATTGGGACTCATAGTCTGTGCCAACCTGAGACCATGCAGTACTGCTAATCATCACCTCCACTGTGGCTTGTATTTTCTGAAATTGGAGTGGGGTTGGTATTGTGCCTGTGGAATTGACTCTTAAGGCTTTCATGGTTGTCCTAAGGTTACTGGGTGCTAGCCTCCCCATTGTTCTGCCTGCTGAAGACTCTTAATGGCTGATGGCTTCATGCAAGAGCTGTAAGGCTACACTTCTCTTGGCCATTTACTTTCTTTTCTGCAAGACTACATGGCTCTGCGGGTCAGTGGGATCACACCAAGCATTGATGCCAGCTTGCTTACTACCTCTTTAAATGCTCATGCCATAGTTATTGGTGACACTTGGCCCCCTTGCCATCCAGCCTAGAGGCAACTTGAGCTTCTAATCATGCATTCCTGCAGAGAGTGTAGACCGATGGGCCTTCCATGTAGTAGGCCACTTACTCTTTTTTCAGAGTCAAAGAAACGGTGCTTTGAAGACAGCTTGTCATGTCTGGTATCTATTTTTTGAAGGTCCACTGCTTTGACATTATTGCATCAGCCTGTACCCTGCATTTTCCCCAAGAGGAGATGTTTATATGTTAGTGCTCCACCAAGAAGGGCATGAGAGAGCTTCACTAGCTACCCATCAATCATTTTTAAGGCGCTATGCCTGACCCATAAGGCCCTCCATTGTCAGGGTTCAGGATATCTGCAAGTAGCAATCAATTGGTACGCTCCCAGTCGCCCATTAGGATCGTCAGAGGCACGGACTCTGAGGAGCAAAAGAGTAAAATGGGGACCTTCTCGCTGGCAGCTGTTAAGTTATGGAACTTGCTTCCAGTCAAAATTAGAGGTATTTCATCCCTTCTTCCCTTCCGAAAGCAACTAAAGACTTGGTTGTTCTCACTTTAGATCTCTGAATCACATCAGCCTCTCTTACCTGTCTAGCGCTTCGATACCTATGGTCTGAATGCGCTCTATAAGTAACATAAATATAAAAAATAAAAATAAATACAGTGCTGCTTGCTCGCTATCTATGAGATGCTGAGGCAAATGAGGTGCCGGGCAGGTCTCAAGAAAAAAATGTGCATCCATCTTGCATTTCACCACCCTCACTATAGTATCCTCTTTGTTCCCCTTCCTTATGCGTCTGAGGTGGTGTCTGGAATGCTGGGAGTGAATGATTTATTAGAATGTTGGTGTATGGTGTAGAGTGGAAGCTGGGGAGACAGTTTGAGAAAGGATGAGGCCCTGACAGGTCTTACCTGCAGCCTACCATGAAAAAAAGAGCCTACCTCCTACTTGAATAACTCCAGATACTTGTGTGAAGCTCCTGCCCTCTAACTTCAACGCTCACCTGCTTGTCTGTATTTCAAGAGAAGATGCATGCGATTTTTGCATATTAGACTTCTCAAAGACATGTATTGTTCCAGTTACTGGAAGGGCATTTTGCTGATTATGTGAACAGAAGGAACCGGTTACTATGAGAGGCAGTTGATCAAGACAGTAAATGTGAGTCTGGCAAAGGTCAGAGATTTAAATTTTGCTCGCATGAGACTCACTCCCCTTAGAGCCTACATATTTTAATGGGAGATCAGTAGTAGTGATCGACGGGCAGCAGTCTGTGTTGAAAGTGTGGGCAGTGGTCTTGGTATGTTACCCAATGACTTCTGACTGGTGGTCTTGCGGAGGTGGTGATCCTCAAGGTTGCAAACTAGTTAGTGGCCCGCTTTGTGATTTCCCTGGACTGGCTGGTAATAATCTGGAATAATCCAACACCTGAGGGTAACATGTGATCAAATGTGTTGATCTTTCATACAAAGTACCAGACCACCACCTGCATTTACTCTGTTGCTCTCTGTGTTTTAATTTTATGTCCATTACTTTGCCTCTTTCATTTTGCATCTTTCCTACCAACAGTAGCCCAAATGAGCCCTTCTCCCTCTTAATCGCTAAGGCAACAGTATCTAGTGGCCCACTTCTGCTGTGCTCATCTGCCCAGGACACTCCCCCCCAGTCCTTCCTCCATCTAACATCTCAGCCAACGATCAACATGTTCACCCCATAATGAAACTACACCCGTACCCTCACCTGAGCTGGGATGGATAGACTAAGGTCAGCGTACTAGGGCATTCTCCCTGTGTGCGCCTGCACTGCTTCCCCGCTCCAACTCTAATCATCCCCTACGCCTACTGTACCATTATGTACTAGAAGTTATCTTCAAAGATCCTTCCACAGGTACGCAACACTATCAGATCTCATTGATAATTCCTGTAAATGTTTGGTAGTTGACTGCTACCTGGGGATAGGAAGCTGTATCTCCCACTTCGACACATCACTTTCACCTGCGTTGGCCCCAAATGATATATGTACTTACTTATTGTGCTTTGAAAGATGTGTTTCCCTAAGGTACCTAAATTATTTTGTGGTTTGTAAAGCTGTGTGTTTCAGGTGGAATCAATGGAATCTTAGTTATGTATTGGTTTTGGAAAGCTGTGCTATTCAGTTACTTGCACCTGCAACAAAATTATGTGGATCCTATAGAGGACATATGCCAAAATGTCCAGGACAGAAATATCATGCTGCAAAAATAGTGTGGCCTAAATATAGAGAACCAAATTATTGTGACGGTAATAATATATATATGAATATAAAATTGCTGTTCTTAATGCCACCTCCATATACCTTGAAGCTAAATATACTGTTAAGATAAGTATATGTGGAGTTAAATATGGTACACCAAAACTGTTATATACCTTTTTTTGGTAGTGAATATTTTGGCCACGAAATTTGGTAGAACTAGACTTTATCCCTTATAATCCCCTCCCCTTATAATCCGGTAGTATACCCTCATAGAATCTTACTTTTCTTTGTCATTTTGGAAGCACCATCTTCTTGTGGGCCACATTCTGCATCTAGCTAGCCCTAATTTAATTATAATTATCAGAAAACCTTCAAAATCCTTAGACTCGTATAAGTCTGGTAAGCTGTGTTTCTCTTGGGTTCTACCTAACCAGCAGCTAGACAGACCCCATAAAATCGAAAAAATATGACGGAATTTGAAAGCCATGTCATCCATAAATTCATAAATTATCGGGTGGTTTGTGGAAACTGCATATTCCGCTGGATTACATTTTCTGGTGATTCTGATAAACTGGATCTTACAACAGGCTGAGCCCAAATCATTCCTGTCTGTTCTCCATAGAATCATGATTAGTTTGCGTTTTTTTTAAGCTTCATCATTCAATGTGTTTCATCCTTATGGCTCCTTAGTAGTCTCTGTCAAACCTAATTAATTCATTGCTCTTGGGAAGCTCCACCTTCTTAACTACCTACTGGTTTGGAAAATGACACCTCCTGTTAGACTGCACATGCTCCTTGGTGGATTCCATAACATTGAATTACATAGGCGATTGTGAAATAGCTTCCTAACTAACTGGTGGTTTAAAGCTCCATGTACTATAAAATCCAAAATAACTGGGTGGTATGGGAAGGCGCACCCTCCTTACAATCTTAAACTTGTTTGTTGTGACTTCTTGGGTATAATTTTCCCTGCTCCTAGGTGCACCCAGCAGAAGCACAATAATACATGGTTGTGTGAAGTTCTGTCTTCCTGCCTGGTGCACCCACAAAACTAATGGATGAACACACAAAGTCTTTGACTGTGACCATCGCATCTGGCATAGTGCTCCAGTCTAACAGTCCCTAATGCCAGATGAACACTCTAATAGTATCACAAAGTTCCGACATGCGCACTTGTTTCAGAGAGAGATTATTTCTCCCACGCCACGCGCTTCCCTTTGTTCCTGCTCTCCGCATTTTGCTCCCCCTTTTTTACTTGTCTCTCTCCACTAGCTGTCCTTTCACCTAGCTACCCTTCCTGTGTAATCTTTACATCTGTTTCTTAACCATGCCTTCTCAAACCACGCTTCCCCTGCTTGCCTTTTCCTTTAATTTTTCCCTTTCGACTTTACCAAACCCCACCGCTTCTCCATCAACCTTCATGATCGTTTTTTCTTCATCAACCTCAAACACTCCAATGCACTCTTTGTGCATCACACTCATCGCCTCCTTTAGAGCTGTTGAGACCCTCATCAACCCCCTTTCTACCCCAGTAACAAATAATCCATCCCTCCAGCTTTGTCCTAAATGCACAAGGTTGTGCCTGGCTCTCCCTCTTCCTACCTCATCACTATTCTTTCCTCCCCCACTTCCCTCCTCCCCTTTTCTATCTTAGAGATTTCCTAATAATTCTGGTAACTTCTCCCTTTAGAGTAGCCCTATTCTAATTCCTCTTCTGCTTCCCCCTAACCACATCAGGTCTCCGTCACCTCTTGGAGTCCAGAAAAGAGCTTGCAAGGTTGCCCCTTTTGTCACTTCTGTATCTGAATCTTCGTCCTCTCTAGTACCCAAGCCCAGAAACAAGCCAAACAGGATTGCAAGAAAACTAGCTGTTATGAAGAATTACTTAAAGGCCTCACTTTTCCAAACGTTTGCCACTCCTGAATGACAATCTTTTTTTTTTTACCCCTGCAGCATCATCAATCTTCAGATGCTCTTTTATATTAAGGCTTCTGAAAAACAACTAAAGGCTCACAGACACATTTATCAATGTCACTATTTACTTCACCATAACATCAATGTCAATGCTGGGGGAACTCAAAGCCTTATTTGACCTACCAAACAGCACTAAAAATGAATCCTTCTATTGAACATTAAGGCTCTCTACTTCTTCCATGTAGCCACCAGACTAGCACTTCCCCCCCAAACTCTTCACAGGAACATGAAATCTACCCATCTGATATGACCACCATCTCCTATCTTTCAGTATCCATCAGTACTGATACAACAAGACCACCTACAGACAATAAAACAAACTCAACCACCTTGTACTGTACTCTCGCCATAAACCCTCTTACTACCCAGTCACATTACTGACTGTCCAAAATCTTCACCAGGTTGATATCCCTCAACCTCCTCACGCCCTAATCACGAAGCAAAAATTCCTTGCCCAAACAAAAATACAGAGACATTGAAAACCGAAAAGAGCACATTTGAATGTCAAATGATGAAAATATACCTGCAATATTACACAGCAGTTTACAAATTGTTGATCAAGAAAGCAAAGTGGCATTATTATTTATTTACTATTGTGATTCATGAGCTCAGCGTTGACATAAGTATCTTGGAGCTAGTAACAGATAAAAGGTAAATAATACATACAAAAGGAGGACATGGAAGCCAAAGTCTAAGGACATGCAAACCAGCCCGGAACTATGACAAAATGACGTTCAACTGTAGACTTAAAGACCCCGAAATTGGAGATACAGCATATGTTTGGGGAAGTCTGTTTCCGAGTTTGGGGACAACACCTGTAAAGTTTTTCCATCCCACCATAAACAGTTGAACTGAAGTTCATGTAAAAGACAGACAGAACCCGGAATGTAGTGAAAGTGTGCGAGGGTAAGGGGAGGCCAGATGAGACAAGAACATTGGCCTGGGTTTTGTGGATGGCTTTGTGAGTCAGGCACAGAACTTTAAGATGAGCCCTTTTAAAGGAAGCCAACAAAGATAGTGCCTCTCCCAGCATTTTTTTGTTCAATTTAAGGCTTTTTACAAATCTGATGGTCAAATTCTGAAGCCATTTGAACTTGGATGTGGCTAAATCCAGAAGGCCCAGAGAGATTGTTGCAATTGTTTAGGTAGGAAATGACACAGCACCCAACCTCTTCACCGTACTACTCCTTTTTGAATAAAAGTTTGGATTTTACTGAGGATCTTTAACTGCACAAATCCTGTCGCCCATACTTTTTGGATTTGAGGGAGAAGGAAAAGTTCCTGATCAAAAGACTTCCAGGTTCTTCATATGACTGGCTGGGATGGGGAGAGATCCAGGCTGTGCAGGCCGCAGATGGGCATCTCATATCTCTAAATCCGTGCCTATTAGAAGCATCTCAGTTTTGTCTGTATTCAGTTTAATGAATGTATTTAATGCCCATTTCTGAATGCCTAAGATGTAGTCTTTCAGCCTACTGATACACTTGAAAGAGTGATGATAACATTTGCGCAGAAGCTGTGTATCCTCTGCATACAAATGTTGAAAATCCGAAAGACCAAATCAGACAACATAGGGATTGAATATAAACTTTAAACAGAACCAACGACCAGGGGGATTATTAAGGAACTCAACATGGGAGGCAGGCTTCAGTAAACCAAAATTGAGTGAAGCTCACTGGCTACAATCTGTTTTTCAGAAACAAGGAAAACAGACTAAAGCCATGCCAGCCATCCTCATGTTTCTTAGGCGGGGCAACTGAATGTCATGGTTGATCATGTTGAAGGCTGCAGAGATGTCTAGAGGAAGGATCTTGTCTCCCTGACTCTCATTCTGACAGACCCATAGTTGGTCAAGGATGGCAACAGGTAGAGATTTCTTACTAAAACCTGCATGCAATTCTGCTTGTCCCATATCAAGAAGATTAGATTTCTCAAGGTGGTCTGCGAACTTGATAAATGCTTCTCCATCACGTTTGCCACATCTGGTATTTAGGTAAAGGTGTAGTAGATAGTTCAGCTCTAAGGCAGCTAGTCTGACTTTTATTATGAGGAGAATAACTATCCCTTTCTTGAGTTGTTGCGTGACCTGTCCAGCTGTCGGTGAGTTATTAATTGTGGCTTGGACTGGAACTCCTATCACAGAAAGAAGGCCTTTGAGAATCAATATAGGACAGGAATCTTCTGGTGAACTTGATGCAAAGCAGGACAGAAATGTGTTGACTTGACATAGTCATTGGTTGGTGTTCTTAGATTACATTTGGATGTGGAAGGGGTTGGACTTGGGTTTGCACTAAATTAGAAAGTTCATGACCTGCATCTTCATCCCATCATACCTTGATCATTTTTAGAGGCAAAAGGCAGATAAGCTTCCACAAAATTTCTTAGAGGCTTGCACACCTACCTTACACAGTTATTTTACAATCTTAGAAATATATCTCAGTAGATAGTTGGGAAACACTAAAATTAGACAGCTATGTGCAGAGATGTCTTGCAGTGTGTGAGTGCTCCTCTGGATTCTTCCTCCTTACCCATGGCATAATGTTTACTATTCCTTAGTCTCCCTAATACTAAATGGAGCTATAAAGGAATCTGGAAAGCATCCATGACTTGAATACACTTTTGCAAAGCTCCTTCAATTCCCAATCTATATGTGACCAAATCATCATATAACACACGACTGAAACACTACCTCAGAAACAAATCTCCCAGCGCCCGGTCTAAACAGCCCACAAATAAGAAGATAGCTTCCTGTTTGCATGGAATGTCCACTGAATGGCTCTAGAGAGCCAGCTGCCCTTCTTTGTGGAGTTTCTCTGTGATATCTATCTCTTTTTCCTCTGAAATCTCATACAGTGCTTTTCTTGTTTACTGGCCTGGTACCTGAAAGTTGTGATCTGAGGTCATGGAAGCACCTGTAGTGCACCCCTGTTTTAGAGACTGTCTACTGCCATCTCTACCCGAGCTTTGAGTGACTGATGGAGGTTGCTGCAAGGTTAATAGTGAAGGGAGATGCTTTTTGTTCTGTATCCTTCAGGAGGAGATGCCTATTGGACTCCAACATGCAAAAGGTCTACCCTAACTCCTCAAAACATAGGCCTTTGCCTCCATATTGTGTAGGACATGTTGGAGGCTAAGTATACATACTTCAATAGTTTTGGGGTTGCATACAGTTGTCATGGATGTGACTGACTGTGTGAATAGTTGAGTCCATTGGACTCCACATCTTGGTGGTTTTCAAATGGTGTATGACTTTGTATAACATCTGATGGAGTCTGCACATTTGCATCCCTTTTCCCTGTTCCATGTAGTGCAGTTGTTGTTGTGGGTGGGGCTGTCAGGCCACCAGGCCCTTGAACTTTTGGCAGTATCTCTGCCAGAGCTCTCCCTCCCCCTCCTACTGTAATCTGCATATCTGAAAGATCTGGCTACTGTGTCTGAGGTTGCATTGTCTCCATTGAACAGCTAAAATGAGAACAGGAGAAACTATGGTTGTGAGCCCTGCATATGTTGATTATGCCGTATCCATGCCTGCTAGTATCAGAGGAGCCCCCAGCACTCAAAGGTGGCAGGCGAACGTATTTGTTAATCTAGATCATAATTACTGGGCCTCATGACTGGTATGTTGTTTCACAATGTCTCAGCATCCAATGCCGACGCCCGCAGCAGTGTAACGGAGAAAATTTTAGTTGTGAGGGTTGCACTATGCTGGTGACTACTGCCCTTCCTGGTTAGAGGCACGTCAGGACCAAAGACTCTGGAAGAATCTCTTCAGTGACTATTCTGTGTGAGTAAAGACTTATTTTGCTTCCTGCAGAAGATTATGCTGGACTACATCTTTCTAGAGACGTGATCGCCTGTCAGTGATGTCCAGAGCCCAGCTAACATGAGGAGAACCTAGGAAGCTTGTTGTGAGTCTGGGACAGCACCAAAACACAGGGCCTCCTTCGGCCCGCTACCTGAGTTTGCCAGCATCATAATCTGTTTCTGTGTAATGACAATGAGGATCACACGAAAATTGTTTGATGTAGATATGTGAGTGAGCCTGTTTGATGCTTGACCTCACCCCTGCTGTAAAAAAGCTTGTACATGACTTCCAGTGACCTTCAAGGGCCTTGAGAATTTGCTTTGCTTCAGCCCCTGGCCTGAGGACTCAGAGGGGTTGGGGGTTAGAAGAGTTTGCACTGGTCTGAGAACTGTTGATCACTCTCTTTAGTCCAATCGGTTTCTGAGATATTCTTTGCATTGGAGCCTGTGGGCACTGGCACCATTGGAATTCTGTGACGACAACTAGTAGAGACCAAGACATAGGCAGCTGAATTTTGGAGTGCAGTCTATGCGAGTATTCGTTTGTATTGGCACCAAAACCAACCAAGCATCCCTTCTTGTCAACCCTGTGGCTGTCAGGACTCCTGTACTACCTTCAAGAGTTGACAGTGCATGAGAAAACTAGGTGGACAGTTCATCTCATTTGGACAGAGGATTCTCAGGCCTCCCTTGGGTCCAGAAATGTTTAGTGGTAAGTGCATCAAAACCTCATTAAATTTCAGTACTTTCCCTCCATGGAAGAGTAGCACTTTCAACATCTCCTGCTTTGAAATCTACCTTCACATTGACGGAGATGTACTTTTTTTTGTGGTGTTGTGGTGAGTGAGCTTTTTTTTGGGGGGGGTGGGAGAGAATCGGTGCTGCTGATGAAGTTCCAAACTAGCGAGTATGCTCAGGAAACTTCTCTTTTAATGCTATTGGCTGTAGTCACACGTGTTAACAGTGATTATAGCACATAGTACTTAAAACATGTAATGACATTTGGGCCCATATTTATACTTTTTAGCGCCGCATTTGCGCCACTTTTTGAAGCAAAAGCGGCGCAAACTTACAAAATACAATTGTATTTTGGAAGTTTGCCCGTTTTTGCATCAAAAAGCGGCGCAAAAACGGCGCTAAAAAAGTATAAATATGGGCCTTGGTGTCATATCACTAGATTGGCAGGATCTAGAAACTTAATTTTCCTTGTATAACATTATTTTTAGGATGATGCGTTTTCCTTATATAAAGTAAAACAGTGACTGAACAATTAGTTATAAAGTGTTGCTGCATTTTGAGTGTCTAACCTACATTACCATCTTGGACTGCTCTGCACGCTATCCTGAGCGAGTCAAGTGCTAAAGGGGAGTAATTGACTTTCCCTAATGGGGAGCTATAGTATCATGTATTGAGGATACCAGTGGTAAATTATTTCAATTGTTATAAATGAAGCCCGCTAACCTCTGGCTGCACTTGGACCACAGGAATCAGGCATCACACATCTGGGAGACAACAGACCCTGGTTACCTTCGAACAACTCACCCAATTCAAGGAAAATTATAGCCCTGACGTCCAGCTGGCTGCCAATTGGTCCTTGAGTGCTTGCGATAGTCAGTCTTTCAAAGACATCCTACTCACCGCAACTCCACCAGCAGAGCAAAAACAAACAACTCCCTATACTCAGACATCTTCTCCATTGATGCTGACTTCATATATCAAGCCAATCATAACGTAGAAGAACCTTTATCAAGAACACCCAACCAACTGGCAACCAATGGACTGTTCCTAATAAAGCTAATTGAAAGAGCTACCTTCATTCAGACTACCAACTTCATGGAAGAAAAGAAGGTGATCTTTGATTACCAGACTGGCATCTGCCCCTGATCTCCACCTATGATGATCTGAAGACTTACGTTTCAGTTCACCATCTGTCTCTAAAAACTGTTTAGCCCAGGGCAGCTTGTCATTCATTGAACCATCCTAGACAGGATATCCTTCTACATCTCCAAGCGGTTGAACATCAATTCACTTCCTCTGTGCACTACGGTTCCTTTCTGCACTGAATCAGGAATGCTTCAATGTTCCATCATTTCACTGCTGCTCTTTTGTGCTTACCTCAGTCCACTACGGACATCATCAATTCATTCAGTTGGAAGTGCGACAACCAGGCTGATGACAACCAGTTCACCCTCCAACTGGAAAACCTGACAGACTTAGACTACTGCCTCCGAGCCACAGAACAATGGATGATTGTAAACTATTAGAAACTCCGCTCACCCAAAAGTGAGATCCTCAGTTGTGTGAAAGGAAACAACTACCAGTACCAGGAAAGGTTCTGGCCCCGGGAAGTTAGATTTTCTGTGGTGATATCAACTAGAGTAAGACAGCTTGGAGTTTTCATGAACACCAGCCTGACACTCGCCCAATCTATGACACTAATTATGAAAAACATCATCTTCAACATGCAAAGATGCCAATGCATCTTCCCTCATCTAGGTTTCCCATAGAAGATCCAGTCCATCATCACCATAGTCCTGTTACCTCTGGCCCATGCAAACATTCTCACCAAAGGAAGCACCACTGTACCTATTGAGTAAACTCCAAAGTATACAAAATGCTAGAGCCACACAACTACTACTCCTGCTCTTATGTGGGTACATAACTCCATCCCTCAGGCACTCTAGCCAGGGCATGAAGTTCCTGACTCAACTACTCATTGCCTAGATGCCATCTATGTCACTGCGCCATTCTTCATTCAGATAAAATTTCAAAGATCAAGCATAATAGAGGCCTTTGCTCCAGGGTACCTCCCAACTGACCATCTTGCTCCTCAAGAAATGGAACCACCTTCTTAGTCCAGACAGCAAACTCTGGAGTTTTCTCCCACAAAGGTAAGACACATCCCAGAATTCCTGACGGCCTAGCTCTTCTCTGACAGATGACCCAAGACCGTACCCCACCACAAGAATCAAAATCAATAATGTACCAGCGTGTGGCAGGTGCCAACATATGCAGTGCTATCTCTCGATAGCCACAGGATGAAAGCACCCCTCTGGTCATCATACACAACACCAACATGTGCCACGCATAGGCCACTCTTCCAACCATACACTGCAAAGCTTATAAATTGAAGAAACTCTGTCTCTCAACCCTCTACACATCTACCCATGAGATCATAAGAGCACCCTTTTGGTTATATCGCACATCAGCGAATCACTTCCAACATTGGGCACACGGTTGATACACAGGTTTCCAACCAAGCACGACCTGTCTAGTAGTGTACTGCCTGTCCAATTAAATGCATTTTGGGTTATGTCAGGGGCATGAGGTCGTGTACACATGTTGCCGTAAGGCAGTGCAATGAGATGTAAAAAGGGGTGGAATCAGGCTGGGCATATTAAAGGTAATGGCAGAAGTCAGGGGACATTGAAGGTAGTGGCCGGAATCTGGGTATAAAGGTGATGGCGGCAGTTTGGGCATTTTAAAGTCAATGCCAGCAACCTAGTCAAATTAAGGATATTGACAGGAGTCTTGGCACATTACAGCTAACGGCAGCACTGGGGGATATTAAATGGATGATACGACTCTATGTATTTAATCTAATGACAGCAGTCAGCGCGTGGCAACCAGAGGTCACAGGCTGCATTCTGACTGTGAAAGACAGCAGCTTGTGCTTAAAAGGTTTAATACACAGAGGATGAAGTGAGTGCGTGCTAGAGGGATCTGAGTTTCACTACTTCTGTTTTAATGTTAAATAATTCCACTACGTTTTAAAAAACCTTTTTACAGTTCTGGTAATTTTCTTTCTGACGTTGAAACATATATTATTTTATCTTACAATTGTACTTACTGGTCTTTGGAGCAAATGTTTAAATGTGTTACCTTTTTGTGAAGGGATATGTTAGAAATGGTGATCCTGTGTGCAATATGACAACTGGCTGAGTGTGACGCTCCAAATTATTATAGGTTCTATTGGAGTATTTCTTTAGTTCCTAACATTCAATGGAAAATCAAATCAAATCAAATCATTAACATTTATAAAGCGCGCTACTCACCCGTGCGGGTCTCAAGGCGCTAGTGGAAAGAGGGGGTTACTGCTGCTCGAAAAGCCAGGTCTTTAGGAGTCTCTGGAAAGCGGAGTGGTCCTGAGGCTGGTGGGGAGGGAGTTCCAGGTCCTGGCCGCCAGGAAGGAGAAAGATCTCCCACCCGCCGTGGAGCGGCGGATGCGAGGGACGGAAGCGAGTGCGAGGCCAGAGGAACGGAGGAGGCGGGTGGGGACGTAGAAGCTGAGGCGTCGGTTGAGGTATTCCGGTCCCTTGTCGTGGAGGGCTTTGTGTGCGTGGGTGAGAAGTCGAAAGGTGATCCTTTTGCTGACTGGGAGCCAATGCAGGTGTCTCAGGTGTGCGGAGATGTGGCTGTTGCGGGGTACGTCGAGGATGAGGCGGGCCGAGGCGATTTGAATGCGTTGCAGGCGATTTTGGAGTTTGGCTGTGGTCCCAGCGTAGAGGGTGTTGCCGTAGTCCAGGCGGCTCGTGACGAGGGCGTGGGTCACGGTTTTTCTAGTGTCGGTGGGGATCCAGCGGAAGATCTTGCGGAGCATGCGGAGGGTGAGGAAGCAGGCGGAGGACACTGCGTTGATTTGCTTGGTCATGGTGAGAAGAGGGTCCAAGATGAAGCCGAGGTTGCGGGCGTGGTCTGCGGGGGCCGGTGTGGTGCCGAGGGCCGTGGGCCACCAGGAGTCGTCCCAGGCGGACGGGGTGTTGCCGAGGATGAGGACTTCCGTTTTTTCAGAGTTCAGCTTTAGGCGGCTGAGCCTCATCCAATCTGCGACGTCCTTCATACCCTCTTGTAGGTTGGTCTTGGCGCTGGCGGGGTCCTTAGTGAGGGAGAGTATAAGTGAGGGAGAGTATAACTTTCAGATTTAAACATTTACCGTTAATTACTAGATGTTAAAACGTAGCTAAGCAGAGGATCTAAGAAATCATATTTGTAAGGATTTTTTTTAATTATTTACATGTGCGTCCAAAAATCAAAGTGATGCCAGTAAGAGTGTTCAGTAGTGCACCGGCCTAATGGTCAGTCAAGTGAACTAAATGCCAATACATATCTGAATGAACACATATGGAAGGGTGAGCTCCATTCTTTACAAATACCCTTTATGATAGGCGAAACTAATGTTTTGCTTTGCTGGTATAAAGTCGATTTGGCATAACTCCACTTGATGTGTCGCTGATGTTTCGATCCTAGTTGTCACTGGATCTAAGGACCATCATCAGGACAAAGGAATTCAAAGGAGCAGTGCTTTGGCTAGTCCTTTTAAAATGGAAGAGTCATGTGACCTTGTGATAGACTGTGTCTTCTGTCAGTATCAGGAGCCAATCCAGAACCTGAAAGGACTTGAAGGAATTCCAAGGCGGAGGGAGAAAGCCAGGCTGCTCCTTTATCGGCCATCATGATTCATGGGCCCCCGGACACCAGCGGTCCCCTGGCCGATCCGTCCACCTGATCCCGTTCATCCTGTACCACCCCTTCTGATTTTGCTGACTTGGTTAGTGGTCTGGCCCCACCAGTCTACCACCCACTACTGGATTGCACTTTCATCTTAGCACCTTTAGTTCGTCTGGTCCTGCCAGTCACACGTCTCATCCTTTTTTGTCACACTTCGAGCTCTACATCTAGAGCAGATGGTATATTAATAGACCGCGAGCAGGCAATGAATAATATCTTTTATGGCAGCTGTTTTTGCATATTAAATCTGTTGAGCAGCTATCTGTAAATATGAAACCTGGCCGCCTCGGCTTGTAACTATTAAATCTGATGATTAAGTCTGTGAATATGAATTCTGAGAATGAGGATCATAATATTTCTTATACAAAGCAATCTCCATGTTTAATCTAAATAGCAGCAGTCTTTGAATATTAGTGTTGCTAGTAGTGACTATTATTAATGTTAAGCAGCAGTCTGTGAATGTTGCTACGATGGGTGCAGTTGTCTTTAGTCTTAATCAGATGGCAGCAGCCTGTGTGCGCTTAATTTGATGGCAGCAGCCTGTGTGCGCTTAATTTGATGGCAGCAGCCTGTGTGCACTTAACCCGAGAGCAGCAGCCTGTGTGCGTTTAATCCGAGAGCCGCCTGTGTGCACTTAATCTGATGGCAGCAGCCTGTGTGCGCTTAATCCAATGACAGCAGCCTGTGTGCGCTTAATCCAAGAGCAGCAGCCTATGCGCGATTAATCTGATGGCAGCAGCCTGTGCACGCGTAATCTGAAGCCTGTGTGTGCTTAATCCGAGAACAGCAGTCTGTGTGCAGTTCATTCCGAGAGTAGCAGCCTGTGCTTTTAATCTGAAAGCAGCAGTTTGTCTATTTTTAATCTGAAAGTTGCAGCCTGTGTGCACTTCTTCTGATGGCAGCAGCCTGTGTGCGCTTCTTCTGATGGCAGCAGCCTGTGTGCACTTAATCGAATGGCAGCAACCTGTGTGTGCTTAATCTGATGGCTGCAAGCTGTGTGCGCTTAATCCGATGGCAGCAGCCTGTGTGTGCTTAATCCAAGAGCAGCAGCCTATGCGTGCTTTATCTGATGGCGGCAGCTGGTGCACGCATAATCTGATGGCAGCAGCCTGTGTGCATTTAACAGAGAGCATGTGTGCTCTTAGTGCGAGAGCAGCAGCCTGTGTTTGCTTAATCTGAGAGCAGCAGCCTGTGCCTTTATTCTGAGAGCAGCAGTTTGTGTACATTCATTCTAAAAGTGCAGCCTGTGTGTGCTTCATCTGATGGCAGCAGCCTGTGTGCGCTTAAACCGAGAGCAGCACCCTGTGTACAACCCGTGTGTGCTTAATCTGAGAGCAGCAGCCTGTGTGCACTTAATCCGAGAGCTGAAGTCATTGTGTGCTTAATCTGATGGCAGTCTGTGTGCGCTTAATCTGATGGCAGTCTGTGTGCGCTTAATCCGAGAGCAGCAGCCTGTGTGCGCTTAATCTGATGGCAGCAGCCTGTGTATGCTTAATGTGATGGCAGCAGCCTGTGTGCGCTTAATCTGATGGCAGTCTATGTGCGCTTAATGTGATGGCAGTCTGTATGCGCTTAATCTGATGGCAGCAGTTGGTGTGTGCCTAATCTGTCAGCAGCCTGTGTGAACTTCATCTGATGTTATAAGTTTGTGTGCGCTTCATCTGATGGCAACAGTCTGTGTGCGCTTAATCTGATGGCAGCAGCCTGTGTGCTTAATCAGATGGCGGCAAAGTGTGTGTGCTTAATCAGAGGGCAGTACCCTGTGTGCGCTTAATCTGATGGCAGCAGCCTGTTTGTGCTTAATCTGATGGCATCACCCTGTGTGCGCTTAGTCTGAGAGCAGCAGCCTGTGTTCGCTTAGTCGGAGAGCAGCAGCCTGTGTGCGCTTAGTCGGAGAGCAGCAGCCTGTGTGCGCTTAGAGAGCAGCAGCCTGTGAATTACCACCGCGGTAATTCTGAGTTTCCCGCAGGGCGGGCGGGCGACCGCTAGAAGGCCGGCCGCCCGGCCGCCCGCCCAGCAGGAAACCCCCTTCCACGAGGATGCCGGCTCCGAATGGAGCCGGCGGAGTGGAAAGGGTGCGACGGGTGCAGTTGCACCCGTCGCGATTTTCAGTGTCTGATATGCAGACACTGAAAATCTTGGAGGGGCCCCACGACACCTGTTGGCGGTGCATCAGCGGTCCCCGGAATGACCCCCTTAATCTGACGGCAGCAGTCTGTGTACGCTTAATTTGACGGCAGCAGTCTGTTTACGCTTAATTTGACGGCAGCAGTCTGTGTATGCTTAATTTGACAGCAGCAGTCTGTGTACGTTTAATTTGACTGCAGCAGTCTGTATGTGCTTAATTTGACTGCAGCAGCCTGTGCGCTTAATCTGATGGCAGCAGCCTGTGTGCGCTTAATCTGATGGCAGCAGCCTGTGTGCGCTTAATCTGATGGCAGCAGCCTGTAAATTGTAAATTAGCACTTGTATAGCGCACTACTCACCCGTTAGGGTCTCAAGGCGCTGTACTCATACCGCTATGGAACCCCTCCTGGCTTTTCCCTGTGAGGCGCCCACGCCTGAGCACCCCGAGGGTGAAGCCAGGCATCCAAGCGCTGTTGGGGCCGTTGTGGAGATTAAGCAAGCTATTGCCCAGAGTTGCAGAGTGGGACCCATGAATTAGATTAGGCACCGAGGCGAGAATTATCTGGTCAAGGGGAATTGAGCCCAAGACCTGCCGAAGCGGGACTTGAACCCTGGTCTTGAGCCAGATCTCTGCTTCAGGGTCTGCCGCTCTAACCATTGAGCCACACTTCTCCACTCAGCCTGTGTGCGCTTAACCCAAGGGCAGCAGCCTGTGTGTGCTTAATCTGAGAGCAGCAGTCTGTGTGATCTTAATCTGATGGCAGCAGCCTATGTGCACTTCATGTTATGGCAATCTGTGTGCGCTTAATCTGATGGCAGCAGTTGGTGTGTGTCTAATCTGATGGCAGCAGCCTGTGTGAACTTCAACTGATGTTAACAGTTTGTGTGGGCTTAATTTGATGGCAGCAGCCTGTGTGTGCTTAATCAGATGGCAGCATTGTGTGTGTGCATAATCAGATGGCAACAGCCTGTGTATTCTTAATCCCAGAGCAGCAGTCTATGTGCACTTAATCTTATGGCAGCAGCCTGTGTGCGCTTAATCTGATGGCAACAGCCTGTGTGCGCTTAATCCGAGAGCCGCAGCCTGTGTGTGCTTAATCTGATGGCAGTCTGTGTGCACTTAATCTGACAGCAGCCTGTGTGTGCTTAATCAGATGGCAGCAGCCTGTGTGCACTTCATCTGATGACAACAGTCTGTGTGCACTTCATCTGATGACAACAGTCTGTGTGCGCTTCATCTGATGGCAGCAGTCTGTGTGGGCTTCATCTGATGGCAGCAGTCTGTGTGGGCTTTATCTGATGGCAGCAGTCTGTGTGGGCTTCATCTGATGGCAGCAGTCTGTGTGGGCTTCATCTGATGGCAGCAGCCTGTGTGCACTTAATCCGGGAGCCTCAGCCTGTCTACGCTTCATCTGATGGCAGCAGCCTGTGTGTGCTTAATCTGATGGCAGCAGCCAGTGTACGTTTAATCCCAGAGCAGCAGTCTATGTGCACTTAATCTGATGGCAGCAGCCTGTGTGCGTTTAATCCAAGGGCAGGAGCCTCTGTGCACTTAATCTGAGAGCAGCAGCCTGTGTGATCTTAATCTGATGGCAGCAGCCTATGTGTGCTTAATGTTATGGCAGTCTCTGTGTGCTTAATTTGATGGCAATCTGTGTGCGCTTAATCTGATGGCAGCAGTTGGTGTGTGTCTAATCTGATGGCAGCAGCCTGTGTGAACCTCAACTGATGTTAACAGTTTGTGTGGGCTTAATTTGATGGCAGCAGCCTGTGTGTGCTTAATCAGATGGCAGCATCGTGTGTGTGCGTAATCAGATGGCAACAGCCTGTGTATGCTTAATCCCAGAGCAGCAGTCTATGTGCACTTAATCTTATGGCAGCAGCCTGTGTGCGCTTAATCTGATGGCAACAGCCTGTGTGCGCTTAATCCGAGAGCCGCAGCCTGTGTGTGCTTAATCTGATGGCAGTCTGTGTGCACTTAATCTGACAGCAGCCTGTGTGTGCTTAATCAGATGGCAGCAGCCTGTGTGCACTTCATCTGATGACAACAGTCTGTGTGCGCTTCATCTGATGGCAGCAGTGTGTGTGGGCTTCATCTGATGGCAGCAGTCTGTGTGGGCTTCATCTGATGGCAGCAGTCTGTGTGGGCTTCATCTGATGGCAGCAGTCTGTGTGGGCTTCATCTGATGGCAGCAGCCTGTGTGCACTTAATCCGGGAGCCTCAGCCTGTCTACGCTTCATCTGATGGCAGCAGCCTGTGTGTGCTTAATCTGATGGCAGCAGCCAGTGTACGTTTAATCCCAGAGCAGCAGTCTATGTGCACTTAATCTGATGGCAGCAACCTGTGTGCGCTTAATCCGAGAGCCTCAGCCTGTGTGTGCTTAATTTGATAGCAGCAACCTGTGTGTACTTAATCTGAGAGCCGCAGTCTGTGTGTGCCTAATCTGATGGCAGTCTGTGTGCACTTAATCTGCCAGCAGTCTGTGTGTGCTTAATCAGATGGCAGCAGCTTGTGTGCGCTTCATCTGATGGCAGCAGTCTGTGTGCGCTTCATCTGATGGCAGCAGTCTGTGTGCGCTTCATCTGATGGCAGTTGTCTGTGTGCACTTAATCGAATGGCAGCAACCTGTGTGTACTTAATCTAATGGCAGCAGACTGTGTGCGCTTAATCTAATGGCAGCAGACTGTGTGCGCTTAATCTAATGGCAGCAGACTGTGCACGCTTAATCTAATGGCAGCAGACTGTGTGCACTTAATTCGAGAGCCTCAGTCTGTGTGCGCTTAATCTGATGGCAGCAGCCTGTGTGCGCTTAATCCGAGAGCCTCAGCCTGTGTGTGCTTAATTAGATAGCAGCAACCTGTGTGCGCTTAATCTGATGGCAGTAGCCTGTGTGTGCTTAATCTGATGGCAGCAGTCTGTGTGTGCTTAATGAGATGGCAGGAGCCTGTGTGCATTTCATCTGATGGCAACAGTTTGTGTGCGCTTCATCTGATGGCAGCAGTCTGTGCGCTTACTCTGATGGCAGCAGCCTGTGTGCACTTAATCTGAGAGCCTCAGCCTGTGTGTGCTTAATTTCACGGCAGCAACCTGTGTGCGCTTAATCTGATGGCAGCAGCCTGAGTGTGCTTAATCCGAAAGCAGCAGCCTGTGTGCGCTTAGTCTGATGGCAGCAGCCTGTGTGTACTTAATCTGATGGCAACTGCCTCTGTGCTTAAACCGAGAGCCGCAGCCAGTGTGCGCTTAATCTGATGGCAGTCTGTGTGCGCGTAATCTGATGGCAGCAGTTGATGTGTGCCTAACCTGATGGCAGCAGCCTGTGTGAACTTCATCTGATGTTAACAGTCTGTGTGTGCTTTATCTGATGGCAGCAGTCTGTGTGTGCTTCATCTGATGGCAGCAGTCTGTGTGCGCTTAACCTGATGGCAGCAGTCTGTGTGCGCTTAATCTGATGGCAGCAGCCTGTGTGTGCTTAATCTGATGGCAGCAGTCTGTGTGCGCGTAATCTGATGGCAGCAGTTGATGTGTGCCTAACCTGATGACAGCAGCCTGTGTGAACTTCATCTGATGTTAACAGTCTGTGTGTGCTTCATCTGATGGCAGCAGTCTGTGTGTGCTTCATCTGATGGCAGCAGTCTGTGTGCGCTTAACCTGATGGCAGCAGTCTGTGTGCGCTTAATCTGATGGCAGCAGCCTGTGTGTGCTTAATCTGATGACAGCATCCTGTGTGCGCTTACATTGATGGCAGCATCCTGTGTGCGCTTAATCTGATGGTAGCATCCTGTGTGCACTTCATCTGATGGCAACAGTTTGTGTGCGCTTAATCAGATGGCAGCAGTCTGTGTGCATTTAATTGGATGGCAGCAGCCTGTGTGCGCTTAATCGGATGGCAGCAGCCTGTGTGCGCTTAATCGGATGGCAGCAGCCTGTGTGCACTTAATCCGACAGCCACAGCCTGTGTGCACTTGATCTGATGGCAGCAGTCTGTGTGTGCTTAATCAGATTGCAGCACCCTGTGTGTGCTTAATCAGATTGCAGCACCCTGTGTGCGTTTAATCGGATGGCAGCAGCCTGTGTATGCTTAATCCCCGTGCAGTAGTCTATGTGCCCTTAATCTGATGGCAGCAGCCTCTGTGCGCTTAATCTGATGGCAGCAGCCTCTGTGCGCTTAATCTGATGGCAGCAGTCTGTGTGCACTTAACCTGATGGCAACACCCTATGTGCGCTTAATCTGATGGCAGCAGCCTGTGTGTGCTTAATCTGATGGCAGCAGCCTGTGTGTGGTTAATCTGATGGCAGTCTGTGTGCGCTTAATCTAGCAGCAGTCTGTGTGTGCTTAATCAGATGGCAGCAGCGTGTGTGCACTTCATCTGATGGCTGCAGTCTGTGTGCGCTTCATTTGATGGCAGTAGTCTGTGTGCGCTTCATCTGATGGCAGCAGCCTGTGTGCACTTAATCCGAGAGCCTCACCCTATGTGTGCTTAATTTGATGGCAGCAACCTGTGTGCGCTTAATCTGATGGCAGCAGCCTGTGTGCGCTTAATCCGAGCGCAGCAGCCTGTGTACACTTAGTTTGATGGCAACAGCCTGTGTGCGCTTAATCTGATGGCAACAGTCTGTGTGCGCTTAATCTGATGGCAGCAGCCTATGTGCGCTTAATGTGATGGCAGTCTGTGTGCGCTTAATGTGATGGCAGTCTGAATGCGCTTAATGTGATGGCAGCAGGCTGTGTGTGCTTAATCTGATGGCAGCAGCCTGTGTACGCTTAATCCCAGAGCAGCAACCTGTGTGCGCTTAATATGATGGCAGCAACCTGTGTGCGCTTAATCTGATGGCAGCAGCCTGGTGCACTTAATCTGATGGCAGCAGTCTGTGTGCATTTACCCTGATGGCAACACCCTGTGTGTGCTTAATCTGTGAGCCGCAGCCTGTGTGTGCCTAATCTGATGGCAGTCTGTGTGTGCTTAATTTGGCAGCAGTCTGTGTGTGCTTAATCAGATGGCAGCAGCTCGTGTGCACTTCATCTGATGACAACAGCCTGTGTGCGCATTTCATCTGATGGCAGCAGTCTGTGTGCGCTTCATCTAATGGCAGCAGTCCGTGTGCGCTTAATCTGATAGCAGCAGACTGTGTGCACTTAATCCGAGAGCCTCAGCCTGTGTGTGCTTAATTTGATAGCAGCAACCTGTGTGCGCTTAATCTGTTGACAGCAGCCTGTGTGTGCTTAATCCAAGGGCAGCAGCCTGCGTGCACTTAGTTTGATGGCAGGAGCCTGTGTGCACTTCATCTGATGGCAGCTGCCTTTGTGCTTAACCTGAGAGCTGCAGCCTGTGTGCGCTTAATGGGATGGCAGCAACCTGTGTGCGCTTAATCTGATGGCAGAAGCCTGGTGCACTTAATCTAATGGCAGCAGTCTGTGTGCATTTACCCTGATGGCAACACCCTGTGTGCTCTTAATCTGAGAGCTGCAGCCTGTGTGTGCCTAATCTGATGGCAGTCTGTGTGCACTTAATCTGGCAGCAGTCTGTGTGTGCTTAATCAGATGGCAGCAGCTTGTGTGCACTTCATCTGATGACAACAGTCTGTGTTCACTTCAGTCTGTGTGCGCTTCATCTCATGGCAGCAGTCTGTGTGCGCTTCATTTGATGGCAGCCGTCTGTGTGCACTTCATCTGATGGCAGCAGCCTATGTGCGCTTAATGTGATGGCAGTCTGTGTGCGCTTAATGTGATGGCAGTCTGAATGCGCTTAATGTGATGGCAGCAGGCTGTGTGTGCTTAATCTGATGGCAGCAGCCTGTGTACGCTTAATCCCTAGCAGCAACCTGTGTGCGCTTAATATGATGGCAGCAACCTGTGTGCGCTTAATCTGATGGCAGCAGCCTGGTGCACTTAATCTGATGGCAGCAGTCTGTGTGCATTTACCCTGATGGCAACACCCTGTGTGCACTTAATCTGAGAGCCGCAGCCTGTGTGTGCCTAATCTGATGGCAGTCTGTGTGCGCTTAATCTGGCAGCAGTCTGTGTGTGCTTAATCAGATGGCAGCAGCTCGTGTGCACTTCATCTGATGTCAACAGTCTGTGTGCGCGCTTCATCTGATGGCAGCAGTCTGTGTGCCCTTCATCTAATGGCAGCAGTCCGTGTGCGCTTAATCTGATAGCATCAGACTGTGTGCACTTAATCCGAGAGCCTCAGCCTGTGTGTGCTTAATTTGATAGCAGCAACCTGTGTGTGCTTAATCTGATGGCAGCAGCCTGTGTGTGCTTAATCCAAGGGCAGCAGCCTGCGTGCACTTAGTTTGATGGCAGGAGCCTGTGTGCACTTCATCTAATGGCAGCAGTCTGTGGGCTTACTCTGACTGCAGCAGCCTGTGTGCACTTAATCTGAGAGCCTCAGCCTGTGTGTGTTTAATTTGATGGCAGCAACCTGTGTGCTCTTAATCTGATGGCAGCAGCCTGTATGTGCTTAATCCAAGAGCAGCAGTCTGTGTACGCTTAGTCTGATGGCAGCAGCCAGTGTGTGCTTAATCTGATGGCCTCTGCCTTTGTGTTTAACCTGAGAGCTGCAGCCTGTGTGCGCTTAATGTGATGGCAGCAACCTGTGTGCGCTTAATCTGATGGCAGAAGCCTGGTGCACTTAATCTAATGGCAGCAGTCTGCGTGCATTTACCATGATGGCAACACCCTGTGTGCTCTTAATCTGAGAGCTGCAGCCTGTGTGTGCCTAATCTGATGGCAGTCTGTGTGCACTTAATCTGGCAGCAGTCTGTGTGTGCTTAATCAGATGGCAGCAGCTTGTGTGCACTTCATCTGATGACAACAGTCTGTGTGTGTGCTTCATCTGATGGCAGCAGTCTGTGTGTGCTTCATCGAATGGCAGCAGTCTGTGTGCACTTAATCCGAGAGCCTCAGCCTGTGTGTGCTTAATTTGATAGCAGCAACCTGTGTGCGCTTAATCTGATGGCAGGAGCCTGTGTGCACTTCATCTGAAGGCAGCAGACTGTGTGCGCTTAATCTAATGGCAACAGACTGTGTGCGCTTAATCTAATGGCAGCAGACTGTGCACGCTTAATCTAATGGCGGCAGACTGTGTGCACTTAATTCGAGAGCCTCAGTCTGTGTGCGCTTAATCTGATGGCAGCAGCCTGTGTGCGCTTAATCCGAGAGCCTCAGCCTGTGTGTGCTTAATTAGATAGCAGCAACCTGTGTGCGCTTAATCTGATGGCAGTAGCCTGTGTGTGCTTAATCTGATGGCAGCAGTCTGTGTGTGCTTAATGAGATGGCAGGAGCCTGTGTGCATTTCATCTGATGGCAACAGTTTGTGTGCGCTTCATCTGATGGCAGCAGTCTGTGCGCTTACTCTGATGGCAGCAGCCTGTGTGCACTTAATCTGAGAGCCTCAGCCTGTGTGTGCTTAATTTCACGGCAGCAACCTGTGTGCGCTTAATCTGATGGCAGCAGCCTGAGTGTGCTTAATCCGAAAGCAGCAGCCTGTGTGCGCTTAGTCTGACGGCAGCAGCCTGTGTGTACTTAATCTGATGGCAACTGCCTCTGTGCTTAAACCGAGAGCCGCAGCCAGTGTGCGCCTAATCTGATGGCAGTCTGTGTGCGCGTAATCTGATGGCAGCAGTTGATGTGTGCCTAACCTGATGGCAGCAGCCTGTGTGAACTTCATCTGATGTTAACAGTCTGTGTGTGCTTCATCTGATGGCAGCAGTCTGTGTGTGCTTCATCTGATGGCAGCAGTCTGTGTGCGCTTAACCTGATGGCAGCAGTCTGTGTGCGCTTAATCTGATGGCAGCAGCCTGTGTGTGCTTAATTAGATGGCTGCAGCCTGTGTGTGCTTAATCGGATGGCAGCAGCCTGTGTGCACTTAATCCAAGAGCTACAGCCTGTGTGCGCTTAATCTGATGGCAGCAGCCTATGTGCGCTTAATCTGATGACAGCATCCTGTGTGCGCTTACATTGATGGCAGCATCCTGTGTGCGCTTAATCTGATGGTAGCATCCTGTGTGCACTTCATCTGATGGCAACAGTTTGTGTGCGCTTAATCAGATGGCTGCAGTCTGTGTGCATTTAATTGGATGGCAGCAGCCTGTGTGCGCTTAATCGGATGGCAGCAGCCTGTGTGCACTTAATCCAACAGCCACAGCCTGTGTGCACTTGATCTGATGGCAGCAGTCTGTGTGTGCTTAATCTGATGGCATCAGTCTGTGTGTGCTTAATCAGATTGCAGCACCCTGTGTGCGTTTAATCGGATGGCAGCAGCCTGTGTATGCTTAATCCCAGTGCAGTAGTCTATGTGCCCTTAATCTGATGGCAGCAGCCTCTGTGCGCTTAATCTGATGGCAGCAGCCTCTGTGCGCTTAATCTGATGGCAGCAGTCTGTGTGCACTTAACCTGATGGCAACACCCTATGTGCGCTTAATCTGATGGCAGCAGCCTGTGTGTGCTTAATCTGATGGCAGCAGCCTGTGTGTGCTTAATCTGATGGCAGTCTGTGTGCGCTTAATCTAGCAGCAGTCTGTGTGTGCTTAATCAGATGGCAGCAGCGTGTGTGCACTTCATCTGATGGCTGCAGTCTGTGTGCGCTTCATTTGATGTCAGTAGTCTGTGTGCGCTTCATCTGATGGCAGCAGCCTGTGTGCACTTAATCCGAGAGCCTCACCCTATGTGGGCTTAATTTGATGGCAGCAACCTGTGTGCGCTTAATCTGATGGCAGCAGCCTGTGTGCGCTTAATCCGAGCGCAGCAGCCTGTGTACACTTAGTTTGATGGCAACAGCCTGTGTGCGCTTAATCTGATGGCAACAGTCTGTGTGCGCTTAATCTGATGGCAGCAGCCTATGTGCGCTTAATGTGATGGCAGTCTGTGTGCGCTTAATGTGATGGCAGTCTGAATGCGCTTAATGTGATGGCAGCAGGCTGTGTGTGCTTAATCTGATGGCAGCAGCCTGTGTACGCTTAATCCCAGAGCAGCAACCTGTGTGCGCTTAATATGATGGCAGCAACCTGTGTGCGCTTAATCTGATGGCAGCAGCCTGGTGCACTTAATCTGATGGCAGCAGTCTGTGTGCATTTACCCTGATGGCAACACCCTGTGTGTGCTTAATCTGTGAGCCGCAGCCTGTGTGTGCCTAATCTGATGGCAGTCTGTGTGTGCTTAATCTGGCAGCAGTCTGTGTGTGCTTAATCAGATGGCAGCAGCTCGTGTGCACTTCATCTGATGACAATAGCCTGTGTGCGCACTTCATCTGATGGCAGCAGTCTGTGTGCGCTTCATCTAATGGCAGCAGTCCGTGTGCGCTTAATCTGATAGCAGCAGACTGTGTGCACTTAATCCGAGAGCCTCAGCCTGTGTGTGCTTAATTTGATAGCAGCAACCTGTGTGCGCTTAATCTGTTGACAGCAACCTGTGTGTGCTTAATCCAAGGGCAGCAGCCTGCGTGCACTTAGTTTGATGGCAGGAGCCTGTGTGCACTTCATCTGATGGCAGCTGCCTTTGTGCTTAACCTGAGAGCTGCAGCCTGTGTGCGCTTAATGGGATGGCAGCAACCTGTGTGCGCTTAATCTGATGGCAGAAGCCTGGTGCACTTAATCTAATGGCAGCAGTCTGTGTGTATTTACCCTGATGGCAACACCCTGTGTGCTCTTAATCTGAGAGCTGCAGCCTGTGTGTGCCTAATCTGATGGCAGTCTGTGTGCACTTAATCTGGCAGCAGTCTGTGTGTACTTAATCAGATGGCAGCAGCTTGTGTGCACTTCATCTGATGACAACAGTCTGTGTTCACTTCAGTCTGTGTGCGCTTCATCTCATGGCAGCAGTCTGTGTGCGCTTCATCTGATGGCAGCCGTCTGTGTGCACTTCATCTGATGGCAGCAGCCTATGTGCGCTTAATGTGATGGCAGTCTGTGTGCGCTTAATGTGATGGCAGTCTGAATGCGCTTAATGTGATGGCAGCAGGCTGTGTGTGCTTAATCTGATGGCAGCAGCCTGTGTACGCTTAATCCCAGAGCAGCAACCTGTGTGCGCTTAATATGATGGCAGCAACCTGTGTGCGCTTAATCTGATGGCAGCAGCCTGGTGCACTTAATCTGATGGCAGCAGTCTGTGTGCATTTACCCTGATGGCAACACCCTGTGTGCACTTAATCTGAGAGCCGCAGCCTGTGTGTGCCTAATCTGATGGCAGTCTGTGTGCGCTTAATCTGGCAGCAGTCTGTGTGTGCTTAATCAGATGGCAGCAGCTCGTGTGCACTTCATCTGATGTCAACAGTCTGTGTGCGCGCTTCATCTGATGGCAGCAGTCTGTGTGCCCTTCATCTAATGGCAGCAGTCCGTGTGCGCTTAATCTGATAGCATCAGACTGTGTGCACTTAATCCGAGAGCCTCAGCCTGTGTGTGCTTAATTTGATAGCAGCAACCTGTGTGTGCTTAATCTGATGGCAGCAGCCTGTGTGTGCTTAATCCAAGGGCAGCAGCCTGCGTGCACTTAGTTTGATGGCAGGAGCCTGTGTGCACTTCATCTAATGGCAGCAGTCTGTGGGCTTACTCTGACTGCAGCAGCCTGTGTGCACTTAATCTGAGAGCCTCAGCCTGTGTGTGTTTAATTTGATGGCAGCAACCTGTGTGCTCTTAATCTGATGGCAGCAGCCTGTATGTGCTTAATCCAAGAGCAGCAGTCTGTGTACGCTTAGTCTGATGGCAGCAGCCAGTGTGTGCTTAATCTGATGGCCTCTGCCTTTGTGTTTAACCTGAGAGCTGCAGTCTGTGTGCACTTAACCTGATGGCAACACCCTATGTGCGCTTAATCTGATGGCAGCAGCCTGTGTGTGCTTAATCTGATGGCAGCAGCCTGTGTGTGCTTAATCTGATGGCAGTCTGTGTGCGCTTAATCTAGCAGCAGTCTGTGTGTGCTTAATCAGATGGCAGCAGCGTGTGTGCACTTCATCTGATGGCTGCAGTCTGTGTGCGCTTCATTTGATGTCAGTCGTCTGTGTGCGCTTCATCTGATGGCAGCAGCCTGTGTGCACTTAATCCGAGAGCCTCACCCTATGTGGGCTTAATTTGATGGCAGCAACCTGTGTGCGCTTAATCTGATGGCAGCAGCCTGTGTGCGCTTAATCCGAGCGCAGCAGCCTGTGTACACTTAGTTTGATGGCAACAGCCTGTGTGCGCTTAATCTGATGGCAACAGTCTGTGTGCGCTTAATCTGATGGCAGCAGCCTATGTGCGCTTAATGTGATGGCAGTCTGTGTGCGCTTAATGTGATGGCAGTCTGAATGCGCTTAATGTGATGGCAGCAGGCTGTGTGTGCTTAATCTGATGGCAGCAGCCTGTGTACGCTTAATCCCAGAGCAGCAACCTGTGTGCGCTTAATATGATGGCAGCAACCTGTGTGCGCTTAATCTGATGGCAGCAGCCTGGTGCACTTAATCTGATGGCAGCAGTCTGTGTGCATTTACCCTGATGGCAACACCCTGTGTGTGCTTAATCTGTGAGCCGCAGCCTGTGTGTGCCTAATCTGATGGCAGTCTGTGTGTGCTTAATCTGGCAGCAGTCTGTGTGTGTTTAATCAGATGGCAGCAGCTCGTGTGTACTTCATCTGATGACAACAGCCTGTGTGCGCACTTCATCTGATGGCAGCAGTCTGTGTGCGCTTCATCTAATGGCAGCAGTCCGTGTGCGCTTAATCTGATAGCAGCAGACTGTGTGCACTTAATCCGAGAGCCTCAGCCTGTGTGTGCTTAATTTGATAGCAGCAACCTGTGTGCGCTTAATCTGATGACAGCAGCCTGTGTGTGCTTAATCCAAGGGCAGCAGCCTGCGTGCACTTAGTTTGATGGCAGGAGCCTGTGTGCACTTCATCTGATGGCAGCTGCCTTTGTGCTTAACCTGAGAGCTGCAGCCTGTGTGCGCTTAATGTGATGGCAGCAACCTGTGTGCGCTTAATCTGATGGCAGAAGCCTGGTGCACTTAATCTAATGGCAGCAGTCTGTGTGCATTTACCCTGATGGCAACACCCTGTGTGCTCTTAATCTGAGAGCTGCAGCCTGTGTGTGCCTAATCTGATGGCAGTCTGTGTGCACTTAATCTGGCAGCAGTCTGTGTGTGCTTAATCAGATGGCAGCAACTTGTGTGCACTTCATCTGATGACAACAGTCTGTGTTCACTTCAGTCTGTGTGCGCTTCATCTCATGGCAGCAGTCTGTGTGCGCTTCATTTGATGGCAGCCGTCTGTGTGCGCTTCATCTGATGGCAGCAGCCTATGTGCGCTTAATGTGATGGCAGTCTGTGTGCGCTTAATGTGATGGCAGTCTGAATGCACTTAATGTGATGGCAGCAGGCTGTGTGAGCTTAATCTGATGGCAGCAGCCTGTGTACGCTTAATCCCAGAGCAGCAACCTGTGTGCGCTTAATATGATGGCAGCAACCTGTGTGCGCTTAATATGATGGCAGCAACCTGTGTGCGCTTAATCTGATGGCAGCAGCCTGGTGCACTTAATCTGATGGCAGCAGTCTGTGTGCATTTACCCTGATGGCAACACCCTGTGTGCACTTAATCTGAGAGCCGCAGCCTGTGTGTGCCTAATCTGATGGCAGTCTGTGTGCGCTTAATCTGGCAGCAGTCTGTGTGTGCTTAATCAGATGGCAGCAGCTCGTGTGCACTTCATCTGATGTCAACAGTCTGTGTGCACGCTTCATTTGATGGCAGCAGTCTGTGTGCCCTTCATCTAATGGCAGCAGTCCGTGTGCGCTTAATCTGATAGCATCAGACTGTGTGCACTTAATCCGAGAGCCTCAGCCTGTGTGTGCTTAATTTGATAGCAGCAACCTGTGTGTGCTTAATCTGATGGCAGCAGCCTGTGTGTGCTTAATCCAAGGGCAGCAGCCTGCGTGCACTTAGTTTGATGGCAGGAGCCTGTGTGCACTTCATCTAATGGCAGCAGTCTGTGGGCTTACTCTGACTGCAGCAGCCTGTGTGCACTTAATCTGAGAGCCTCAGCCTGTGTGTGCTTAATTTGATGGCAGCAACCTGTGTGCTCTTAATCTGATGGCAGCAGCCTGTGTGTGCTTAATCCAAGAGCAGCAGTCTGTGTACGCTTAGTCTGATGGCAGCAGCCAGTGTGTGCTTAATCTGATGGCCTCTGCCTTTGTGCTTAACCTGAGAGCTGCAGCCTGTGTGCGCTTAATGTGATGGCAGCAACCTGTGTGCGCTTAATCTGATGGCAGAAGCCTGGTGCACTTAATCTAATGGCAGCAGTCTGCGTGCATTTACCATGATGGCAACACCCTGTGTGCTCTTAATCTGAGAGCTGCAGCCTGTGTGTGCCTAATCTGATGGCAGTCTGTGTGCACTTAATCTGGCAGCAGTCTGTGTGTGCTTAATCAGATGGCAGCAGCTTGTGTGCACTTCATCTGATGACAACAGTCTGTGTGTGTGCTTTATCTGATGGCAGCAGTCTGTGTGTGCTTCATCGAATGGCAGCAGTCTGTGTGCACTTAATCCGAGAGCCTCAGCCTGTGTGTGCTTAATTTGATAGCAGCAACCTGTGTGCGCTTAATCTGATGGCAGGAGCCTGTGTGCACTTCATCTGAAGGCAACAGTTTGTGTGCGCTTCATCTGATGGCAGCAGTCTGTGCGCTTACTCTGATGGCAGCAGCCTGTGTGCACTTAATCTGAGAGCCTCAGCCTGTGTGTGCTTAATTTCACGGCAGCAACCAGTGTGCGCTTAATCTGATCGCAGCAGCCTGAGTGTGCTTAATCAGAAAGCAGCAGCCTGTGTGTGCTTAATCCAAGAGCAGCAGCCTGTGTGCGCTTAGTCTGATGGCAGCAGCCAGTGTGTGCTTAATCTGATGGCCGCTGCCTTTGTGCTTAACCTGAGAGCTGCAGCCTGTGTGTGCTTAGTCTGATGGCATTCTGTGTGCGTGTAATCTGATGGCAGCAGTTGATGTGTGCCTAATCTGATGGCAGCAGCCTGTGTGAACTTCATCTGATGGCAGCAGCCTGTGTGAACTTCATCTGATGGCAGCAGCCTGTGTGCGCTTCATCTGATGGCAACAGTCTGTGTGCGCTTTATCTGATGGCAACAGTCTGTGTGCGCTTTATCTGATGGCAACAGTCTGTGTGCGCTTCATCTGATGGCACCAGTCTGTGTGCACTTCATCTGATGGCAGCAGTCTGTGTGCGCTTCATCTGATGGCAGCTGTCTGTGTGCGCTTCATCTGATGGCAGCAGTCTGTGTGCGCTTCATCTGATGGCAGCAGTCTGTGTGCGCTTCATCTGATGGCAGCAGTCTGTGTGCGCTTAATCTGATGGCAGCAGCCTGTGTGTGCTTAATCCAAGAGCCTGAGCCTGTGTGTGCGTAATCTGATGGCAGCGACCTGTGTGCATGTAATCTGATGACAGCAGCCTGTGTGTGCTTAAGCCGAGAGCAACAACCTGTGCGCACTTAATCTGATGGCAGCAGCCTGTGCACACTTAATCTGATGGCAGCAGCCTGTTCATGCTTAATCGAAGAGCAGCAGTCTGTGTGCGCTTAATCCGAGAGCAGCAGTCTGTGTGTTCGCTTAATCTTATGGCAGCAGCCTGTGTGCGCTTAATCGGAGATCAGCAGTCTGTGTGCGCTTAATCTGATGGCAGGAGCTGGTGTGCACTTAATCCAAGAGCCTCAGCCTGTGTGTGCGTAATCTGATGGCAGCGACCTGTGTGCATGTAATCTGATGACAGCAGCCTGTGTGTGCTTAATCCGAGAGCAACAACCTGTGCGCACTTAATCTGATGGCAGCAGCCTGTGCACACTTAATCTGATGGCAGCAGTCTGTTCACGCTTAATCCGAGAGCAGCAGTCTGTGTGCGCTTAATCCAAGAGCAGCAGTCTGTGTGTGCGCTTAATCTAATGGCAGCAGCCTGTGTGCGCTTAATCTGAGATCAGCAGCCTGTGTGCGCTTAATCTAAGAGCAGCAGTCTGTGTGCTTTACCCGAGAGCAGCAGTCTGAGTGTGTTTAATCTGAGGGCAGCAATCTGTGTACAGTTAATTTTATGGCAGCAGCCTGTGTGCGCTTAATTTTATAGCAGCAGCCTGTGTATACTTAATCTGAGAGCAGCAGTCTGTGTGTGCTTAATCCGATGGCAGGAGTCTGTGTGCGCTTAATCCGATGGCAGGAGTCTGTGTGCGCCTAATCCAAGAGAAGCAGCCGGTGTGCAACCTGTGTGTGCGTAATCCGAGAGCAGTAGCCTGTGTGCGCTTAATCCAAGAACAGCAGCCTGTATGCAACCTGTGTGTGCTTTATCTGAGAGCAGCAGTCTATGTGCTCTTAATCTGATGGCAGCAGCCTGTGCACGCTTAATCCGAGAGCAGCAGCCTGTGTGCACTTCATCTGATGGCAGCAGTCTGTGTGCGCTTAATCTGATGGCAGCAGTCTGTGTGCGCTTAATCTGATGGCAGCAGTCTGTGTGCACTTAATCTGATGGCAGCAGACTGTGTGGGCTTAATCTGATGGCAGCAGCCTGTGTGTGCTTAATTGGATGGCAGCAGCCTGTGTGTGCTTAATCTGATGGCAGTCTGTGTGCGTTTAGGCCCATATTTATACTTTTTGACGCAAAACTGCACCAACGCAGTTTTGCGTCAAATAAATTAGCGCCGGCTAACGCCATTCCGAAGCACCATGCGGGCGCCGTATTTATTGAATGACGTTAGCCGGCGTTAGCCGCCGGCGCTGTCTGGTGTGTTTTAAAAAAAACGACGTACACCAGGCAGCGCCGGCGTAGGGGGAAAATGGTGTATGGGCGTCCAGAAATGGTGCAAGTCAGGCTGAGGCAAAAAAATTGCCACAACCCGATTTGCGCCATTTTTTTACGACGCCCATCCCCCATTGAAATGACTCCTGTCTTAGCAAAGACAGGAGTCATGCCCCCTTGCCCAATGGCCATGCCCAGGGGACTTCTGTCCCCTGGGCATGGTCATTGGGCATAGTGGCATGTAGGGGGGCACAAATCAGGCCCCCCTATGCCACAAAAAAAAATATATATACTTACCTGGACTTACCTTAATGTCCCTGAGGTGGGTCCCTCCATCCTTGGGTGTCCTCCTGGGGTGGGCAAGGGTGGCAGGGGGTGTCCCTGGGGGCAGGGGAGGGCACCTCTGAGCTCATTCTGAGCCCACAGGTCCCTTAACGCCTGCCCTGACCCAGGCGCTAAAATCCGGCGCAAATGCAGGTTTTTTAGTCCCGCCCACTCCCGGGCTTCATTTTTGCCCGGGAGTATAAATACGACGCATATGCATCGCAGTCATTTTTTAAGACGGGAACGCCTACCTTGCATATCATTAATGCAAGGAAGGTGTTTACGCAAAAAAATGACACTAACTCCATGAACTTTGGCGCTAGACGCGTCTAACGCCAAAGTATAAATATGGAGTTAGTTTTGCGTCGAATTTGCGTCGGAAAAAAATACGCAAATTCGGCGCAAACGGAGTATAAATATGCCCCTTAATCTGGCAGCAGTCTGTGTGTGCTTAATCAGATGGCAACAGCTTGTGTGCACTTCATCTGATGACAACAGTCTGTGTGCGCTTCAGTCTGTGTGCGCTTCATCTCATGGCAGCAGTCTGTGTGCGCTTCATTTGATGGCAGCCGTCTGTGTGCGCTTCATCTGATGGCAGCAGCCTGTGTGCACTTAATCCGAGAGCCTCTGCCTGTGTGTTCTTCATTTGATGGCAGCAACCTGTGTGCACTTAATCTGATGGCAGTAGCCTGTGTACACTTAATCCAAGAGAAGCAGCCTGCGTGCACTTTGTTTGATGGCAGGAGCCTGTGTGCACTTCATCTGATGGCAACAGTTTGTGTGCGCTTCATCTGATGGCAGCAGTCTGTGCGCTTACTCTGATGGCAGCAGCCTGTGTGCACTTAATCTGAGAGCCTCAACCTGTGTGAGCTTAATTTGATGGCAGCAACCTGTGTGCTCTTAATCTGATGGCAGCAGCTTGTGTGTGCTTAATCCAAGAGCAGTAGCCTGTGTGCGCTTAGTCTGATGGCAGCAGCCAGTGTGTGCTTAATTTGGTGGCAGCAACCTGTGTGCTCTTAATCTGATGGCAGCAGCCTGTGTGTGCTTAATCCAAGAGCAGCAGCCTGTGTGCGCTTAGTCTGATGGCAGCAGCCAGTGTGTGCTTAATCTGATGGCCGCTGCCTTTGTGCTTAACCTGAGAGCTGCAGCCTGTGTGTGCTTAATATGATGGCAGGAGCTGGTGTGCACTTAATCCAAGAGCCTCAGCCTGTGTGTGCGTAATCTGATGGCAGCGACCTGTGTGCATGTAATCTGATGACAGCAGCCTGTGTGTGCTTAATCCGAGAGCAACAACCTGTGCGCACTTAATCTGATGGCAGCAGCCTGTGCACACTTAATCTGATGGCAGCAGCCTGTGCACACTTAATCTGATGGCAGCAGCCTGTTCACGCTTAATCCGAGAGCAGCAGTCTGTGTGCGCTTAATCCAAGAGCAGCAGTCTGTGTGCGCTTAATCTGAGATCAGCAGCCTGTGTGCGCTCAATCTAAGAGCAGCAGTCTGTGCGCTTTACCCGAGAGCAGCAGTCTGAGTGCGTTTAATCTGAGGGCAGCAATCTGTGTACAGTTAATTTTATGGCAGCAGCCTGTGTGCGCTTAATTTTACAGTATAGCAGCAGCCTGTGTATACTTAATCTGAGAGCAGCAGTCTGTGTGTGCTTAATCCGATGGCAGGAGTCTGTGTGCGCTTAATCCGATGGCAGGAGTCTGTGTGCGCCTAATCCAAGAGAAGCAGCCGGTGTGCAACCTGTGTGTGCGTAATCCGAGAGCAGTAGCCTGTGTGCGCTTAATCCGAGAGCAGCAGCCTGTGTGCACTTCATCTGATGGCAGCAGTCTGTGTGCGCTTAATCTGATGGCAGCAGTCTGTGTGCACTTAATCTGATGGCAGCAGACTGTGAGGGCTTAATCTGATGGCAGCAGCCTGTGTGTGCTTAATTGGATGGCAGCAGCCTGTGTGTGCTTAATTGGATGGCAGCAGCCTGTGTGTGCTTAATTATATAACAGCAGCCTGTGTGTGCTTCATCGGATGGCAGCAACCTGTGTGCGCTTAATATTATGGCAGCAGCCTCTGCGCGCTTAATCTGATGGCAGCAGTCTGTGTGCACTTAATCTGATGGCAACACCCTGTGTGTGCTTAATCTGATTGCAGCAGCCTGTGTGTGCTTAATCTGATGGCAGCAGCCTGTGTGTGCTTAATCTGATGGCAGTCTGTGTGCGCTTAATCTGGCAGCAGTCTGTGTGTGCTTAATCAGATGGCAACAGCTTGTGTGCACTTCATCTGATGACAACAGTCTGTGTGCGCTTCAGTCTCTGTGCGCTTCATCTCATGGCAGCAGTCTGTGTGCGCTTCATTTGATGGCAGCCGTCTGTGTGCGCTTCATCTGATGGCAGCAGCCTGTGTGCACTTAATCCGAGAGCCTCTGCCTGTGTGTGCTTCATTTGATGGCAGCAACCTGTGTGCACTTAATCTGATGGCAGTAGCCTGTGTACACTTAATCCAAGAGAAGCAGCCTGCGTGCACTTTGTTTGATGGCAGGAGCCTGTGTGCACTTCATCTGATGGCAACAGTTTGTGTGCGCTTCATCTGATGGCAGCAATCTGTGCGCTTACTCTGATGGCAGCAGCCTGTGTGCACTTAATCTGAGAGCCTCAACCTGTGTGAGCTTAATTTGATGGCAGCAACCTGTGTGCTCTTAATCTGATGGCAGCAGCCTGTGTGTGCTTAATCCAAGAGCAGTAGCCTGTGTGTGCTTAGTCTGATGGCAGCAGCCAGTGTGTGCTTAATTTGATGGCAGCAACCTGTGTGCTCTTAATCTGATGGCAGCAGCCTGTGTGTGCTTAATCCAAGAGCAGCAGCCTGTGTGCGCTTAGTCTGATGGCAGCAGCCAGTGTGTGCTTAATCTGATGGCCGCTGCCTTTGTGCTTAACCTGAGAGCTGCAGCCTGTGTGTGCTTAATCTGATGGCAGTCTGTGTGCGTGTAATCTGATGGCAGCAATTGATGTGTGCCTAATCTGACGGCAGCAGCCTGTGTGAACTTCATCTGATGGCAGCAGCCTGTGTGAACTTCATCTGATGGCAGCAGCCTGTGTGAACTTCATCTGATGGCAGCAGCCTGTGTGCGCTTCATCTGATGGCAACAGTCTATGTGCGCTTCATCTGATGGCAACAGTCTGTGTGTGCTTCATCTGATGGCAACAGTCTGTGTGTGCTTCATCTGATGGCACCAGTCTGTGTGCACTTAATCCGAGAGCCTCAGTCTGTGTGTGCTTAATTTGATAGCAGCAACCTGTGTGCGCTTAATCTGATGGCAGTAGCCTGTGTGTGCTTAATCCGAGAGCAGCAGCCTGTGTGCACTTCATCTGATGGCAGCAGTCTGTGTGCGCTTAATCTGATGGCAGCAGTCTGTGTGCACTTAATCTGATGGCAGCAGACTGTGTGGGCTTAATCTGATGGCAGCAGCCTGTGTGTGCTTAATTGGATGGCAGCAGCCTGTGTGTGCTTAATTGGATGGCAGCAGCCTGTGTGTGCTTAATTGGATGGCAGCAGCCTGTGTGTGCTTAATTATATAACAGCAGCCTGTGTGTGCTTCATCTGATGGCAGCAGTCTGTGTGCGCTTAATCTGATGGCAGCAGTCTGTGTGCACTTAATCTGATGGCAGCAGACTGTGTGGGCTTAATCTGATGGCAGCAGCCTGTGTGTGCTTAATTGGATGGCAGCAGCCTGTGTGTGCTTAATTGGATGGCAGCAGCCTGTGTGTGCTTAATTGGATGGCAGCAGCCTGTGTGTGCTTAATTATATAACAGCAGCCTGTGTGTGCTTCATCGGATGGCAGCAGCCTGTGTGCACTTAATCTGAGAGCCACAGCCTGTGTCCACTTAATCTGATGGCAGCATCCTGTGTGCGCAATCTGATGGCAGCATCCTGTGTGCGCAATCTGATGGCAGCATCCTGTGTGCGCAATCTGATGGCAGAATCCTGTGTGTGCTTAATCTGATGGCAGCATCCTGTGTGCACTTAATCCAAGAGCCTCAGCCTGTGTGTGCGTAATCTGATGGCAGCAACCTGTGTGTGTGTAATCTGATGACAGCACCCTGTGTGTGCTTAATCCGAGAGCAACAACCTGTGCGCACTTAATCTGATGGCAGCAGCCTGTTCACGCTTAATCGAAGAGCAGCAGTCTGTGTGCGCTTAATCCGAGAGCAGCAGTCTGTGTGTGCGCTTAATCTAATGGCAGCAGCCTGTGTGCGCTTAATCGGAGATCAGCAGTCTGTGTGCGCTTAATCTGATGGCAGGAGCTGGTGTGCACTTAATCCAAGAGCCTCAGCCTGTGTGTGCGCGTAATCTGATGGCAGCGACCTGTGTGCATGTAATCTGATGACAGCAGCCTGTGTGTGCTTAATCCGAGAGCAACAACCTGTGCACACTTAATCTGATGGCAGCAGCCTGTGCACACTTAATCTGATGGCAGCAGCCTGTTCACGCTTAATCTGAGAGCAGCAGTCTGTGTGCGCTTAATCCAAGAGCAGCAGTCTGTGTGTGCGCTTAATCTAATGGCAGCAGCCTGTGTGCGCTTAATCTGAGATCAGCAGCCTGTGTGCGCTTAATCTAAGAGCAGCAGTCTGTGCGCTTTACCCGAGAGCAGCAGTCTGAGTGCGTTTAATCTGAGGGCAGCAATCTGTGTACAGTTAATTTTATGGCAGCAGCCTGTGTGCGCTTAATTTTATAGCAGCAGCCTGTGTATACTTAATCTGAGAGCAGCAGTCTGTGTGTGCTTAATCCGATGGCAGAAGTCTGTGTGCGCTTAATCCAAGAACAGCAGCCTGTATGCAACCTGTGTGTGCTTTATCTGAGAGCAGCAGTCTATGTGCTCTTAATCTGATGGCAGCAGCCTGTATACGCTTAATCCGAGAGCAGCAGTCTGTGTGGGTTTAATGTGAGAGCAGCAGCCTATGTACGCCTAATCTGATAGCAGCAGCTTGTGTGTGCGCTTAATCTGATGGCAGAAACCTGTGTGCGCTTAATTCGAGAGCAGCAGCCTCTGTGCTTAATCCTAGAGCAGCAGCCTGTGTGCTTAATCCTAGAGCAGCAGCCTGTGTGCTCATAATCTAAGAGCAGCAGACTGTGTACACTTAATTTGAGAGCAGCGGCCTGTGTGTTCTTGATTTGAGAGCAGCAGCCTGTGTGTGCTTAAACTGAGAGCAGCAGCCTGTGTGCAACCTGTGTGTGCTTAATCCGAGAGCAGCAGCCTATGTGCGCTTAATCCAAGAGCAGCAGGCTGTGTGCGGTTAATCCGAGAACAGCAGTCTGTGTGCCCTTAAGTAGATGGCAGCATCTTATATGCGCCTAATCTGAGAGAATCATCCTGTGTGCATTTAATCCGAGATCAGCAGGTTGTGTGTACTTAATCTCAGAGAAGCAGCCTATGTAAACTTAATCCGAGAGCAGCAGCCTATGTAAACTTAATCCGAGAGCAGCAGCCTGTGTGTGCTTAATCCGTGAGCAGCAGCCTGTGTGTGTTTAATCTGAGAGCAGCAGCCTGCGTGCACCCTGTGTGCTTCATCCGAGAGCAGCAGCCTGTGTGCTCTTAATCTGATGGCATATGCAATAAAAACAAGTTGATCGCACAGGCTTCATCCCCATCGATCATTTTTCACCCACCATGGCACCTCAGTTTGGACCCAGCCACATGCAAATCATCCTTGACCCTTCTCCTCATGGGAACAGTCCAGCCCGAACTGGTAAACCAGGTCCTCCCTGAACCAGAACACACGGAACCCAGGACTGGTAATGATGGAGTGGGATGCAGCCCTGAGGGATTACCGCAGCTGAGATTAATTCAAGCATTCTATCCGTCACTGTTTTGTATACTTAATCTGAGGGAAGCAGCCTGTGTGCGCGCTTAATCTGATATCAGCAGTCTTTGGTAATTAAACCAGATGGACCATAGTCTGTCAATATTAAAATTGCTGAACAGTAGTCTGCATTTTTAATTTGATGGGTAGCAGCCTCGAATATGAATATGGGCAGCATGTGCACATTTCATGTGCAGCAATGTGTTAATTTATTATGATGTGGCCACAGTATGTGAACACTGGATTTGGCCAGGATGCCACAATACCTCGTAAATGCAGCAGTCTTTGAAAATGCAATCTGAAGGGTAGGCGCCTATGGATGTTAAATCTGATAGGCAGCTCATGTGATTATTAATAATGATGGAGGGCAGCCTGTCAATATCAAGAGTGATGGGCTCAGCCTGAAAATATAAATATTAATGGGACTCTACCTGTCAATAGTAATACTGACGGCCCTTGGCCTGTTCGTAACAATACTGATGGGCCTCAGCCTGTGAATATTAATACTGACAGGCCTTAGCCTGTAAATAATGATACTGAGGGCCTCAGTCTGTGAAGATGAATAATTCTCTGCGGCCTCAGCCTTGGAATAATGATACTGACGGGACTTAGCCTGTGAATGATAATACTGACGAGCCTTAGCCTGTGAGTAATAACACTGACGAGCCTTAGCCGGTGATTAATAACACTGACAGGCCATAGCCTGTGAGTAATAACACTGGTTGGCCGCTGCCCGTGCATATTAATACTGCTGGACCCCAACCTGTGAATAGTAACTGTGATGGACTTCAGCCTGTGAATATCGATACTGATGGGAGGGAGGCGGCCTGTGAATATTAATATGGTTGGGCTTAGGCCTGTATTAGCAGTTATAATTTGATGAATATCCCAAACAGAAATGCTGCACAGCTGTTACATTAAGTGATACATTACAAGATCACTGCAGATGTGTTGTCAAACAGTGTCTGTATGGGGTGTGCAAGAACAATATCGTCATGGGAGCTCGTGGAGATGGAGTTACCCCTTAGGTCCAAGGACGTGGTGATAGTGTTTCGGGGCTATGCAGCAAAAGGACTAGATTCTCTTTTTAAATACAAATAACTCTGAAACTTGATGAGGCAGGGGGGCCCAGAGGCCCCTAAGTGACGTGCTTGATTGAATGAGAGAGGCCTGGTGAGTTGAAGGAGATGGGCCGCAACTCTTGAGGGGCCTGCAGCCACAGACTCATTAAACTATTAATGTATTGTTTTTTAATAACTATTTTTACAGTGCTAGTCTGACAACTTGGACTGACTTCGGCGGCTGGGTGTACATAAAAGATCAGTGTGCTAGAGTAGTGGTTCTTAACCTTTTGACTTCTGTGGACTCCCACTTAATTATTACTGGAACCCGGGGACCCTCACTGAATTGTTATTCAAAGCAGGGACTTCAGCCTAAGTATTTTCAATAGTTTGAACCGCAAAACAATGTACAACAACAAAACAAATATTCATCAAACAACTACACAAAGGATAAAATATTTTATTTAATTCACAAACAAATATAAAAAATCAAATTTCTAAATTTAATGGGAAGGCCGCTCATCGTCCACTGGGCGGTCACTCATCCTCCATACTATATTCTATTTGTGCATTTGCATACTCCCACAAATCAATCTGAGGAGACTAACTTCATTTTTTTAACCTCCAAGTTCAAACAACTTCTAATTTCCAGAATGCTTTAACATTTTCTATTTTACATTTTGCTTCTTTCTTTACATACACTTTACTAATCTGTTATTTATAATATTTTATTGTCTAACCAGTTGTGGAGCCCAGGGATCCCCGACCCACAGGGCAAAAACTACTGTGTTAGAGGAAAACTCTGGGCGAGCTATCTGATATCTTTGAGGTTGGCTTTATTAAAAATGATGGTTTGGTACAGTCCTGTCTGAAATAAGTCTGATGTCAGAAATGATTGGATGATGTTCTTGAATGAAGGGGCATTCGTTGTAAAGACAATGAAGGGACATCTAACGATAAATGATGACTGGACGTGCAGGTCGCAAGCAGTTAGAGCCCGGCCATTCTACGGACTCCTGCCCCTATCCACTTCTACTTTGTCAATGTACCAAAAGCCTCTGTCAAAACCTTCTTGGGATGTAATGAGGAACTTGTACAAGGGCTTATGTTGAACCTTGAGAAAGCTAAATGATGAAGAGATGGCCGACCCGGAAGTGTCAAACAGGTCAGTGGTAAAAAGTAATACTTGAGTGTACTGGGTATTCTGTTCTCGTGAAGGTGCTTCCCAGCTCAGTGATGCAGAGTAAGGGATGCTGCTACTGTTCTATAACTGGGGCTGTTCCTGTTGAAAACTGTGAGCCAGATGCCTGATATCTGTAGCTCCAAGAGAAGGCTGATCAGTAAATCGTAAACAGCTCAAGAGGTGAAGTTTATGCCTTTGTTGCAAGAGGTGGAGAGGTTGGTCTTGAAGAAGACTGTGGCAATGGGCACTCTTTATGAAGCCCCAGTTAGGCTCTTAGCTGACTGGAAGGTGAAATTAAGACAGTTTTTGTGAGTTCTTACTAGGTGGGAAGGGGCTGAAGTAAAAGCTTTAGGTGATAAAGGTGGAGACTTTTCTTTCTTTTTTGACATTGATCCCCTGAATTAGGAGAGAGGAGAACGGAGCTGGTTAGAAGAAGATCGAAGTGGGAATAATTTTGGGAACAGTGGAGATGGAAACATGATGAACTTCGTTTTGTGGGATTAAGCGATAAGCAAAATGTAACTAGTCAGCAACACACGACACAGATGCAATCAGCCATTCACGCTTGCAGTAAATGTGAACAAGGGAACTGGCGGAAGATCTTAGTGTTGATGGTTTTATGATAGAAGTAACTAAACAAGGACATCATGGCTCAGGAAGAGGCTGTGTACAAAGAAATGAGGAGGGGTGGAATTGGAGGCATGTGTGACACAATGCAACGACTGGACAATCTAGAGAGCCAAAAGAGTGCAAAACAGTTGTATGATGGAACCACGCATGCAATAACAACGCGGTCAGAACAACAACTGCGTTGTTTCCACGCATGCCTTTACCACGCCTGCCACGAATTTTCATTGTAAAAGCATGCCTAGTAAAGGCATGTGTGGAAACGGCATGCAAAACGGCATGCATGTTTCTATCATAACACCCCCCACCCACCCCTAATACCTAAACTACCCCGAGTCCCCACCGACCCTAAAGAAAAACTATCCCAACAGACCCACCTTTACCCCTATAAAATAAAGTACCCCAACCCCCCACCCACCCTAAACATAAAAAAACTATACCGCCCCCACTTCATAAAACTAACCTACCCTGATCTCCCACCCACCCTGAGCCCAAAAAAAAACCTATCCCGACTCCTCCACCCCTAAAAATAAACTGCCCCGACCCCGCCCCTAAAAAGTAAACTACCACAACATCCCCCACCCTCCCTGAGCCCTAAAACCTTGCCCCCTAATAAGGAAACTACCCCACCCCTAAAAACTAAACTATCACAACATCCCCCACCCGCCCTGACCCCTAAAACCTTGCCCCCTAATAAGTAAACTACCCCGAGCCCCCCAACCTAAGCCCTAAAAAAAAACCTGTCCTGATCCCCCCCATGCCAGCTCTTAAGAACTAAATTACCCCGAGCCAGAAAAAAAAAATTCAACCCACCCCTAAAAGCTAAAGTACCCCGCACACCCCCACCCACCAAAGGCCCTTAATTCACCCCACACCCCAGCCCCACTCACCTCACTCCCGCCTCTAGCCCAACCCCCACCCTAATCCCCACCCCTTAAATAAAAAGATAGCCCACCCTAGCCCCCCATCCACCCCAAACCCTTGATCTAGCCCCACCCCTGCCCCAGCCCCACTTACCTCACTGCGTCCTCTCTCAAAAAAAGCATGGCTGTTTCTGTGCCTTAACCACGCATATGAGTAGTTCAGCACATGCGTGGTTAAAGCACAGAAACAGCTATACCTTGTTTAGGCAAGCGTGGTTACGCTTGCGTGGGAAACGTCCACGTTGTTTACAACGCGTAGTTGAGGACATTTCCCGTGCAAAACCAGTGATACCCAAGCATGAATTAATTACAAAGATCAACAGTATCGAAGGCTGCAGAGAGGGGATCCAAACGCCGGAGAAGTGGTTGGCAGAAGCTATGAAGGTGCAACCGCGAGTTCTTTATCAATGCAGCGCACTTAATGGAGCCCTGATTATTCATGGGTTTTTGATGGTGAGTCCCATGGTGATTCTTTTTAGGACCTGCCTGTCAGAAGTTGTAGAACATAAGGCGGAGGAGGGAAACGGGTGGTTGTTTGAGGGTATGACGTGGTCAGCAGTTGGCCTGTTTTTTAGTTGTAGGATGAAATCCAGGCAGAGTGGGATGTGTAAGCCGTTGGTTGTGTGAGTACAGGTGGAGGGGCAGTGTGTGAAGAGAGGATAGACATGTCCTGATCTTCTGGATAATGGAGGAGAAGAAGGAATCAAAGCCATCTGTGATAAAGGGAGACTATAACACGTGTATATTGACAACGTACAAAGGGTTAGCTGTTTTAATGTATGCAAATTTAGCTTTGGTGGAGGTAATGTTATTTGATCTCTTCTTACGTACCCCTGCCTCTCTTTACCTACCCCATCCTCTCTTGAACTACCCTTGCCTCTACTTTTCTACTGTTGCTTCCTATTAACTACTCTTGCCTCTCCTTGCCTGCTCACACCTCCCTTTACCTACCCCTGCCTACCCCTGCCGTTACTTGCATACCCATGCCTGTCTTTACTTAACCTTGCTTCTCTTTAGCACACCTGACCCTGCGAGCCTACTCTTGCCTCCAAGTACCTACCCTTGCCACTCCTTGCCTGCTCATGCCTCTCTTTACATACCCCTGCCTCCCTTTACCTGTCGCTGCCTTTATTTGCCTACTCATACTTCTGTACATACCCCTGCCTCTCTTTACCTACCTTTGCCTGCTCATGCCGCTTTATACGTACCCTTCCCTCTCCTTGCGTGCTCATGCCTCTCCTTACCTACCCCTCCCTCTCTTTGCAAGCGCATGCACATGCCTCTCCCTACCATTGCCTCCTCTTGCCTCTCTTTCCCTCCCATTGCCTCCTCTTGCCTCTCTTTCCCTACCCTTGCCTACCTTTCCCTCTTCTTGCCTCCCCTTGCCTCTCTTGGCCTACTCTTGCTGTTCTTTTCCTGCTCTTGCTCTTCTGGGTCACCCTTACCTCTCCTTGCCTACCGTGCACGTCTTGCCTCACCCTTACTAGCCTTACCTACTCAATGCACTGGTGTCTAGATCACACACATCTTTGTATTCTGGTCTCCCTGGAACACTGCACAACATACTTCAACTCGTCCACAGTGCTGTGGTCTGCCCGAGGGATCAGTGTCACTGGCCGCTAAATCCCGTCACTTCTTGGCATGATGGACGGACTCGAAGTTAAAGTGCTTGTGAGGCACTTGCACAGCATCTCTCTTCCGCCCCCACTTCCCTCCATGTTCAGGCAGGTTCTTGCTTACTCTTCCACTCAGACCCTTTCATTGGTTTGGACTCCAGCTGGAAGCACATGTATACTAGGCGCTGTAGGGCTATTGCGTGCATGGTGAGCTGGCCACCTTACGGATGGGGTTGCAGAGGCACTGTCTCCCCTGACCCTGCTGGAGAATGCCCACCATATCTGAAGATTTCCCCCAGTCTGTCGGATTTATTTGCCAAAATCGCTCTGGCTCCATGACAGGAGCTGCTTTGGTGTAAAAAATATATATAAATATCTGGCAGCTGCCCTGCCGTGCCAAGCCATATGGGCACCGGCCGGCACTTCTTTCATTTTCTGAAGGCAGATCTCCAGAATTTAAAGAATCTCTTTTTAGAGGTTTGCATTATTTGCATCATATACTTTCTCACGCTGCTATAATTGTGAGGTTACTGCTGCATTTGAGCACAGCCTAAACCTCTTGATATTACCCTAAATCTGACCCCTGCCATTACTTTAAGCAGTGGCAGCCGGTAAGTACAACTTAGAGGGAGTTGGAGTGGCCCACGCACACTCACATCCATGCATTCACGTGCAGATAGGTGTGTGTGTACACACACACACACACACACACACACACACACACACACACACACACACACACTCTATCGCCTTCTTCCTCTCTCTCGCTTTCTCTTTCTCTCTCTCTCATTCATTCACAAAACTCCCTCACAAACACACATACATCCATACATAGATGCACTCTCCAAACAGTCAATAAAAACACAACACTTACCTGCTGTAGCTCTCGGGGAAAGAAGCCTTGGAGGTGCCAGAAAGGATGGGATTGCTGTCTCCCCTCATTGGCTGACTTGACCAGAGAGACTAGTGACCCAACCCACTCTGTGATGAGGTCTCAGTGATAGACACTCCGCCCTGGGCACTTCAGGGCTTAAAACTGAAGAATCCAGGTACGAGGCTATCACTGAAGCTCCCCCTTGTCACAGTGGAGAGGGCCTCGATGGACCTTTGCCGAGCTGAGGGCATGTCCACCTGAGCTGTGAGCATCCTCAGACCAGCAAAGTTCTGCTGCGGTAGCGAGGAGCCTGCGCATTAAGTGCATGTCTAGCTCCTGGCTGTCTGGCGTGAAAGTAAGGAGTCTCTGTCAGGCTTACCTTTGCTTGGCCTGACAAACACTATTTATGTTCAAAATGTGCAGGGGTCTGGTCCCTCTGCCCTTAACAACAGCCTGCTGTTGGCTTCAAGTCCTTGAGCTGATCAGCACTTCTCACTAAAGCGATGGTCTGCCAGTAGTCTTTCAAGGGGTAGACTGTCTGCCTGATTCTAGTGCTTTTCAAAAGTACCTAATATAGTACTATTTCACGTGAAAATATTTTTCTTTCTACCGTTTTCTATTCTCAGACTGCATGCTGCCTGCAAAAAGCCTCCTTTGTATCCCCATTAAAAATTGGCCATGAGCTAAAACTTCCAACTGCTCCTTCTCCTTGTTTCAAGAGAACCTTTGCCTACTTTCCTTGCTTTGTACCCCTCCTGTCTGTCAAAAGCATGCTTGCCTTAATCCCTATTACTGTAGCTCTGCAAAGTGCCCACATCTCATTTCAAAATTGATAAGCTTTCCTTTAAACGTCATATCCATGCAACCTTACAATTCCTAATCTCCTGTAGCTCTCCTATTATTAACACCATTCATCTACATGATCATCCTCTAAAGATGACAACTAACACCTATTAATGTAATCTACCATATAGAACTAGGGCTAAGTGGACTATGATCATATGAAATATCATAAAGAGAGACCTGCAGAGCTTCTCAAAGTTGCCATCTTACTAAAAGCCACTCTACACCTACCTCTCACACGTCTTCACCCATCACACTGCTAAACAATGTGTTCCGAAGCATAACGGCATCCTGGTTGTCTTCATGCATGACATGGAAACACTCCCACATACATTCAAAACAAAGAGAACACCCCTCCAACCACACACCCTACATGTTATAGCATGCTGCCCATGTAGGCAAACGCTTCAGGGTTCCACATAGTGGTAGTAGGCACTATGTAAATGTTGCAACAAAATACAATGTTGGCTTGGAGTCAAGGGTGTCTAGCAGTGCGTGATGGCATAGCGGTGCCAATCAGCAGAAATGCTATTAGACATGGCATCAAAAGCAACACTTTAAATAGGGCGGCCCATGGCATGCCATTTTTACTGGTGCTCAGGCCAGCAAGTGGCGTTTTCTCACAAGAAATCAAAAGCAGCTCTACTACAGGGAAAACCACTATCACTGACCACTAAATGTGTCGGGCAAAGCATGAGGTATGTGGACGGGACAGGTGGCAGCTAGGTTGCATTGGTAGTAACTTCTCCAATGCTGTCTCCCCCAGAATTTTAGTCTCTTTTATGCTAATGAAATAGAGCTAGTGGACTCTGCAGTATCAGAAGTTCCAGTCCTAAAGCTGCATTTCAGGTAGATGTGCATGGCAAACCAGAAGAGTCTGGCACCGGCCCACCATTTAAAGGCTGTGATTTCCAGGATTATCTTTTTGAACCTGTATTTCAACATTGCATGATCGCAATGTAAGCAGGTAGAATGTTTTATAACTATATATATATATATATATATATATATATATATATATATATATATATATACACACATTTATTATTAATTTATAAATGCTTCATTGACGGGTAAGAATTGGTAACAACAAGAAATATAATGGTGTTACACTACCGCGCACCCCTGTTGTGCTTGCTATCTAACGATTGTACAGCAGCATACATGTGATATAATGTAACATTGTGATGACAGTGAACTTGAAATATGGACTCGTAGCATTGACAATTCATGCTGTAGCAAAAAGAAAAACTCACCTCCCTCCTCCAAAAACACCATCTGCTATCTGAAAGAGTATACAAAGATACCGAAGCAGCACTCAAATAGTATTCCAAAACTACAATGAATAATTTACAAGATTGTCAAAGGCCTGTTCACTCCCACTTCTATCACAGTAACCAATTAACGTATCTCTTTTGGTGCATATGGATATAGGAGTTTCACCAGCCAACCCTCCCCTTAGGAAAACTCCTTTCCAAGATAATGTTTCCTTGACAAGTTTTATGAGTTTTCTTAATAACTTGAGACTTGGAAGCTTTACTGTGAATAAATCTTTTGAAAACTGTTACTGCTATTTGTAATTTTATATATTCGTAGCCTTGAAAAAGTCATGGACAGTGACAAAACACGTGTCGGAAGTTGTGATAATATATGCAATTTGAAGCACGGAATCCTCCATGTTTAAAAAAACCTCACTTGATTGGACTTATCTACGAAGCCTTACTCTATGAGCTTACAATTACTTTTGGAATACTATTTGACTTCTTGGGTATCTTGCTATATTCTAGGATATCATGGACTTATTGTACCATTGTTGTTCGTACCTTGGTAGTAGGGCACATGATACCTGTCAAGCACCACCCTAATAACTGTGTTCTTTGTTTACATTCTCCATGTTGGAAATGGCCCTTTTTGCAGGGTTATCCCCAAACATTTTGCCTTCTTCCTCCTATTTTTTGAGGATTGTTTTTGCTGGTTTATTGTCTCTGCATACTTTACCACTGCTAATCAGTGCTAAAGTGCAAGTGCTCCCTCTAGAAATTGTACTGTTGATTGGTTTATCCATGATTGGCATATTTGATTTACTAGTAAAGTGAACTAGAGGTGCCCAGGGCCTGTAAATCAAACGCTACTAGTGGGCCTGCAGCACTGGTTGTGCCATCCACATTAGTAGCCCTGTAAACATGACTCAGACCTGCCATTGCAGTGTCTGTGTGTGCAGTTTTAAACTGCCAATTCGACTTGGCAAATGTACCCACTTGCCAGACCTCAACCTTCCCTTTTACTACATGTAGGGCACCCCTAAGTTAGGCCCTAGGTAGCCCTACGGGCAGGGTGCAGTGTATGTTTAAGGTAGGACATACACTAGTGTGTTTTATATGTCCTAACAGTGAAATACTGCCAAATTTGTTTTTCACTGTGCAAGGCCTATCGCTCTCATAGGTTAACATGGGGGCTGCCTTTAAATATCCTTACAGCACAGATTCTCTTTGAGAGCAGATAAAAATGTGGAGTTTAGGGTCTCTGAGCTCACAATTTAAAAATACATCTTTTAGTGAAGTTGGTTTTTAGATTGTTAGTTTGAAAATGCCTCCTTTAGAAAGTAGGCATTTTCTTGCTTAATCCATTCTGTGACTCTGCCTGTTTGTGGATTCCCCGTCTGGGTCAGTTTGACAGTTGGGCTGTTCACACCTCTCCTCTAGACAGTGGCACAAAGGGGGCTGGGGTGTACCCTGCATTTCTTGATTAGCCAACTGTGCTGGAGGGGAGGGGAGCAGTGGTCACTCACACCTGAAAGGAGTGTGCCTGCCCTCACACAATGCCGTCTCCGACCCCCTGGTGAGTGTCTGGGGCCTGGCTTGGACAAGGAAGGATCTTGCAAACACTTGAGACTTTGCTTTGGAGTTTGCCAACTTCAAAGGCAGAACTGGGTATAAGAAGAAGACCCAAAATCCCAGACTTTTACAATCTTTCTGGAATCAAGAGGAACCTCTGCCTAAGAGAAGAGCTGAAGGAGGAGTACTGTCCCTTTTCTGGACTGGCCTGCAGTTGCTGCTTCTGCCTGAAAAGAGTGCAAAGGGTGAACTTTGCTGTCCTGCTTGAGACAATTCTCCAATTGGAGTAGAGCTTGCCTCCGGTTGGAAGTCTCAGGGACACCAAAGACTTCAGTTTCCTTGACCTGCAGCACTGGAAACTGTGTGTTTTGTGCTGTTCAAGAGGAGAAACCACTGCGATGCCTCCAACGACGCCGCTGGCCTGCACCGTGACCTGCTGATGCCACACAGAGTCGCATTGCCCCGCTTCGCACCGCGACCCTGGTCTCCCGACGCCGTCATCGGACGGCTTCACCGAGCCGCTGCTCGCACCGCGACCTGTGGGCCCCGCACTCCGGCATCACTTGCTCACACCGCAGCCTGGGCATCCCCGGCGACAACGCTCCTGCTGACACTGGTGACGCTGCCTGCACCGTGGCCTGTGGACACCGCTCGTGAGGTACACGAAGCACCATCCCATCCCGCACGGCAACCCCGGTCCACCGACGCCAGCACCATTGACTCTTGTGTCGTCACCAAGCATCCTGCCTGCCATGTGGCCTGTGGACACCGCTCGTGAGGGTCACGAAGCACCGTCCCGTCCCGCACCGCTGGCTTGGGCCTATCGGCATCAGTGCTTCTGCAACAACAATGCTGCCTGCACTGTGACCTGTGGACACTGCATGTCGCACTGCCCCGCTTCACACCGCAGCCCTGGTCTCACCGATGCCGATGGACGCCGTCATCAAGCCTCTGCCTGCACCGTGACCTGTGGGCACTGCACGTCGTCCAGTTTCGCACCAACGCCATCCATGCCGGCGCACCTGACTTCATCAGCCTGGTGTTCGACCTGTAACGCATGTAACCTCAAGCGCCCGACGACTCCGGAACCGACACCGCAACGTCAGTGACGCTGCTCTCCTGAGCTCACCGCAAGGATCACGACGCCCTGCAAATCCAAGGTACTGTTTGCAGGTCTTCCCGACACCGTAGCTGGCCCGCGACACCGCAGCGGGCCTGAACTGTTGGTTTTGTTGATCACGACGCCGTGATAGCCCCAGGCGGAGCTATCGACTTCAAGGAACTGTAGTTTTGAGTAAATCTTGCAGAATTCATATTTTTCTTATTGTATGTTGGATTTTTATTGTATTAGGTCTTGTTTTATATAGATAAATATTAGCTATTTTTCTAAAACTGGAGTGGTGTCGTTTTGTCGTGTTTTCACTTATTACTGTGTGTTATGGGCAAATGCTTTCCACATTGCTTCTGAGATAAGCCTGACTGCTCGTGCCAAGCTACCAAGGGGGTGAGCAGGGGTTATCTGAGCGGGTAGCTCCCTTATCCTGACTAGAATGAGGGTCCCTACTTGGACAGGGTGAAAACCGAATGCCAACTAGAGACCCCATTTCTAACAATCCACATTTACGTTTGTTCACCACTTATACACCACTTCTACCTTTCTGTATATGTATTGCTATCCAAAAGAGACCATCTTGTGACATGAGCCACAGGAGAATTCTAGAGAAACGTTCAAATTTTGTCTCACAGCTCCTGAGTTCTGTGATTGAAGTGCATCTGAATGGGACTTGAAACAGGAGAGCAGAGGGCCATCTCCGTCCCTTCATCGTGACTCAATGAGTTGCAGGGTGGTCCTGTCATTCCTTGTTGCCAAATCTCGTAGACAATCAGATGTTGGAGGCATTGATTGGTCTGTCATCGTAGTCAGGACAACTCTCTGCTTAGCTGATAATATCGCTAAAGCAGCAAATCTTATACCAGCCTTTGGAACGCTGTTTACGTATTCCAACACCATCAATCAATCACGTAATTTATAAAGCGCACTACTCACCCGTCAGGGTCTCAAGGCGCTGGGGGGGGGGAGGGGAGCTACTGATCGAATAGCCATGTCTTGAGGAGTTTCCTGAAAGTCAGGAGGTCCTGCGTCTGGCATAGGTGGAAGGGTAGGGAGTTGCAGGTCTTGGCGGCGAGGTGAGAGAAGGATCTTTCTCCGGCGGTGGTGCGGCTAATGCGGGGGACGGAGGCGAGGGCGAGGCTGGCGGACAGGGGTGTGGAAGGTGAGTGTCGTTGAGGTAGGCCGGGCCTGTGTTGTGGAGGGCTTTGTGTGCGTGGGTGAGTAGTTTGAAGGTAATCCTCTTTGATATGGGTAGCCAGTGTAGGTCTCTGAGGTGGGCAGAGATGTGGTCGCTGCGTGGGACGTCGAGGATGAGTCGCGTGTAGGTGTTTTGGATACGTTGCATTTTTGTTTGTAATTTGGCCATGGTTCCTGCATAGAGTGCGTTGTCGAAGTCCAGTCGGCTGCTGACCAGGGCGTGGGTGACTGTCTTTCTGGTTTCGACGGGAATCCACTTGAAAATCTTGCGGAGCATGCGGAGGGTGTTGTAACAAGAAGAAGAGACTGCGTTGACCTGCTGAGTCATGCTGAGTGCTGAGTCCAGGATGATTCCCAGGTTCCGTACTTGGGTGGTGGGAGTGGGCGCGGCTCCTAGGGAGGTAGGCCACCAGGAGTCGTTCCAGGCGGAGGGGTTGCTGCCGAGGATGAGGATCTCTGTTTTGTCAGTGTTTAGCTTGAGGCGGCTTGATTCCATCCAGTTGGCGATGGCGTGAAGTCCATTGTGGAGGTTGTTTCTTGCGGTTGTGGGGCCTTTCGTGAGGGAGATGATCAGCTGGGTGTCGTCTGCGTAGGATACTATGTTGATGTGGTGGGATCGTGCGATGTTGGCGAGAGGAGCCATGTAAATGTTGAAAAGTGTTGGGCTGAGGGAGGATCACTGGGGGACGCCACAGATGGTTTTGGAGGATTCGGACAGGTAAGGCGGAACTCTCTGGGTTCTGCCGGAGAGGAATGAAGAGATCCATCACCATCTAAGTGACCAGATTTGTGTATTGAATCATTCTGGAAAGACATGATAGTGTTTGCATCCAGTATTGTTTCAGGTCAGGGCAATCCAGGTGACCAGTACAAAGTCAGCGTGTGCATCTATGCATCTGTTGCACTGTGGGTGTCACATTTGTGCAAAGGTTAAAGTGTATGGTAAATGCAATGTAAGAATTTGAAGTGTAGTAAGCAATGTGATTGAAACCAGGAAACAACCATAGAGCCAAGATTTGTATGAAATGTTTTCTGTAATATCTAATTCCCAGGCAGTCTCTGCCTTGACCACCCTACCGCTTCTTAAGTATGTCACCCATTTATGTAGTTTCGATACCCCACTTTTAGTATCGGGGTTTTGCATAATTATTATAGTTAGTAGTTATAGTCAATAGTTTAAATTCAAGGAGGGGTTGGAACATAGAGAAGGTAGTCTTCATTGCATGAAATATGCTGACTAGATGGTTGGGGCTGCTCTTTATAATCTTCAAGATAAGTACAGCTGGAACCCTTATATAAACTGCCCCCCCACCCACCGCTTGTAGCCCCATCTTATTTAATAGTGCTATGGTAGGTCTCACTTGCATTAAAGGAAGTAAAGGGTTGTGCATTAGGGGCAGCACCAGACAACAAAGCAGAAGACACAAGTCTTGCCTAATTCGCACCTCATCCGGCTCTTTGACGCAATAGTCTTAATCTCCAATCTCGTTTTCGCCCCCTTTCCAGCTAATATGGTCTGCAAATGTCCCTGTTGCTTTCTTCTCCTGTTCAATAATCAAATGTGGAGACCCAGGTGATGTGTGATATCAATGTGTTGCACATTGGACCTCTACCACATGATTGTCTCAAAGTCATGCACCCCAAAGCCTCCCATCTGAAATGAAGTGTCACAATTTCCCATCCTATGCATGAATGCTCAAGTGAGAGAGGATGGATTGGAGTTTAAGAACAAAGGTTCTTGGAAATGCTAAACAAAAATAGGAGTTTTGGTAGTATAATCATTTTAATTAGTTCAATCCAACCATCTATTGAGGATGGTGGTGGTATCCATCTGTCAAGCTGACAAGTCAGTTTGTCAGTCACTGGCCCATTCTTCTCGTTGAAGATCAGTCATGATCCCAGTGCATCAGGATACCAAGATATTTAACTGAGTCCTCAAACCAGCAAAGTTGGTGTGCCAAACCGTTGCCAAAGTCATTGGAAATATTACTGACTTACTCCTGTTGCTATTTATGACAGAGTAGTTGCCAAATTCAATGACTTTGCTTATAATTGGGGAAAGGTTGCACTCAGGGTGTCTGATAAAATGCAGAATGTCATTACCCTATATTGACACTAGTGTTCTACCTCAGACTAACTTTTGCCATCTCTGCGCAAGGTGATCCCACAGATAGCAAGCTAAGGGCTCCATTGTCTACATAAATAACAGGGAAAAGCGAGCAGCCTTGCTTTGTTCCCCTATGAATTAAAAATGGTTTTGACAGCAAGCCAGTAACTCCAATCCCACCACAGGGTGTGAGTATAGTAGTCTAAGGTTTTAGACAATAAACAATAAAGTAGCATCTGTTGCACAGGGAATGCGTCCGGAATCACGCCTGCATTGTTCACGCAAGCGGACAATACTTGCCTGAACAACGCAGGCCTTTTTCCCTGCATTAACCACGCATGTGCCAAACAACGCACATGCATGGTTAAGGCAGAGAAAAAGGAAGATCCATCAGGAGAGGATGCAGTCAGGTAAGTGGGGCTGAGGCAGGGGTGAAGGAGTTGGGGTGGTGAGGTTATTCTATTTTTTTAAGGGGCTGGGGTGGGGGGTTGGTACTATGGTTTTAGGGTGGCGGTCAGGGTCAGGGTTATTTTGTTTTTAGGGGTGGGGAGTGGGGGTAATTTTGTTTTTAGGGGTTGGGATTTATTTTTGGGGGTGGGGGTCAGTTTTAGGGCTCAGGGTGGGTGGGGGTATCGGGTTAGTTTTTAAAGGTGAGGGTCGGGGTACTTCTGTTTTTAGGGGCCGGGGTTGGGGAGTCGGGTTAATTTTGTTCTTTAGGGGTGGGTTGTTTTATTTTTGGGGTGGGGTCGGTTTTAGGGCTCAGGGTGAGGGGTATAGGGTAGTTTTTAAGGGTGGGGTTTGGGGTACTTCTGAATTTAGGGTGGGGGTGGCATGCGACAACCACGCCTGCCGTTTCCACACATGATTTTACCAGGCATGCCTTTACAATGAAAAATCGTTGTAAAGGCATGCGTAGAAACAACGTAGTCGTCGTTCCGACCGCATTGTTCAGGAATGCGTGGTTTGCCGCATGCATGGTTCCATCATACAACTGTTGCACAAGATAAACAGCAAGACAAACTAATTCCACTGTTTTGATTACTGAGGAATTATAGTGTAACCCCACCATTATAAACGATCTACAACATCAACAGTATACGAGATAAAAATATGATAAATAGACGATGCCTTGAAAATACCTGATGATGTCAACACTTGCTTCTTGGTACTGCTGGACCTCTCAGCGGCATCTGACACATTCAATTACCACTCACTCCTTCAAGGCCTGAATGCCAGCATGAAATGAACTGCACTGAAATGGTTCAAATTATTTCTTTCCTCTAGAACGCGGTTTGTGAGGCTGGACTCTTCTGAGTCAAATATACACCCAGAAAAACTCAGAGACCTACAAGATTCTATCCTCTCTTTCTGCCTGTCCAGCTTACAAGTGGAACTCCTTGCCTCAATGCTGCAGGATGAAGCTATTCAAATACGCTGATGGCATCCAACTTTACCCTCAGGTCTCAGACCTCACTAACATCACAAACCTTAAAATCTTCGAAGAAATGCGATCATACCATGCCTATCATAAGATACCGCTACTGGCTTCCCGTCGAGGCAAGGATCGACTTCAGGATTCCATGCATAACCTACAAACCAATTCATAGTGGCTTCCCCTCCTCCCTGAAGGAGAAACTGAAGTCCGGGCTGGACAACAGGATAAAAGGATCAGTGACAGACTGATCATCAAAATCCACAAATCCAAGAAAAGCAAAACATATAAACAAGCCTTTCTATGCTTTGCGTCAAGACTTTAGAATCCCATTCCTGACGTTATCAGATGTAATGTGGAGCCATTAACCAAATAAATAAAGATCTAAAAACTCACCTCTTAAAACTATGGGGCTTATTTACAAGTCCCGTGGCGTTGGGCAGCACAGCTCGAGTGACCTTGCAGTGCTGCCCTGTGCAAAGGGAAAGGGTAGAAATGCACTGTATCTACAAGATACAGAGCACTTCCGTCCTCTCCCCCTTACCTGGGGCACAATGGGCTGCCTAAAGCAGACATAAGCGTGCTGCGTCTCAAACAGGATTGCTTCTCTGCAGGAAGGGGCACCTTCCTGCACAAAAAGAACCCATGGAGGCTTTTTCCTCTTTCTGTGTGTGCTGCAGAAGCTATGTGTGTTGCGCCTCCCCCGCGGAGGTGTAAGATTTTGACTCACTCCCAGGTTTACAATGCCTTGTAAATCTGGGAATGCACCAAAACCCATCGTGTTGCGTGGGAAAACCCACCTCAACACCCATGGTACGCCTCCCTGATGCAGTGTAAGGCAATGCAGCGACTTGCTCTGCATTGCCTTACACCATATCTACAAGGCCATGAAAAGCCATGAAAAGCCATGCAAAGTGGCTTTGACTGGCATTGTAGATATCGGCCTGCACTTTGCACCACTATATTTGCCTCTATATTTGTTTGACTATCGGAAGCCAAAGCCTACCAATCTTTTTTTTAAGCATTTTCTTCTGCATTATATCCACCTCCAATATTGTTTGATGTAAAAAGCTTATATTCTATATTAGCGTCAACAAGTTACCTGTAAAGCACTACCCTGTGGCCAAAAGGGGCGAGCGAGCGATGAAAGCTCACGGAGATTTCTCCTACAAATTGAGTTTTTATTTTTTTTAACAGCAACAAATCAAATCAAACTGACCATCAGTGTAGACTTCATAAAATACCAAAAATTCCCTGTGTCCAGTGAAACAGGGTGCATTTTTGGACAGTTTGCATTGCAGCACTGTCTCTCAACAGGATCTGCAAATCGACTAGAAAAATCTTTGCTCTTTGTCAGATGTATCAATCCAGCACAGCGCAAAGGGCTCTTTCATAAGCAACTGCCGCAGACCTGCCTCATCAGTATTCATGAGGCAGAGTGCATTCTGTAAATACTTGTCAGCCACAGCAAATGCAACGGTGCAGGTCTGCACATGACAGCAAACCTTGAGCTCTGCATGTATAAAGAGCCTCTAATGCGGCTTCTGCCCCTCAACCGGACAAATGTCACAATTTCAAACAAACATTGGCAAAGCCAATAGACCTGGACTTGGCAAGCTACTGCATTGGTTACCTTTGTTTTTATTGCAAACAGACGCCACAAAAAGAAAAAGAAAATATGCATCCACATAAACATGGTTGCCATATGCTTGCAGCACAAGTTTTCAATTTGAAAAACATTCAGTGATGTGGCTGTTTTACTGGTATGTTTCGTTAAAAAAATAAGCCCTTTATGGTGCCATGTATTTTATTATTAATTGTGACAGAGCGAGGAATTATTCACCACCTAAACAAGCATTCAGAGCACAGGCAGCCACAATGTCACATCATAACTACAATTTTAAAGATATGGAATAAATCACCTTTTAACTGGGCACCTGAATAGTAGGCCGCCCCATTATCTTTGCAATACGAAAGACATTGCAATGTTGATATTGTCACAAAGATATTTGCACCTTCCGAAGCTTACTTAATGCATTGTTACTGATGCTTAACAGACTTTTCATTTGCAAAGTCGGTGCAATTGCATTGCAAGCTTTTTGCTTTGTGCTTTGGCCAGCTTCTTTTGAGCATCAGGCGAGTCGAGTTTTTCACCCTCACAAAACCTGACGACAATTTGCTGGCTTAACCACATTCTTGCATCGAGCCAACCTGCATCGAGCAAAAACATTTTTGTCCAACCTAACATGGATTCGCACCCTTAAAGGCAGTTCTCAAATATGTCCCTTGGAAACACCACCCTCAAAACTACCCTACCACCCACAATACCCCTTACGACATAGTCAAAACCATCACAACAAAACCTGTTGAGTCAAAAGGCCCCCAGCCGTATTTATTTATATATATATATATATATATGAATATATATATATATATATATATATATATATATATATATATATGAATATATATATATATATATATCACAACTTTGAATCAATTTTATGCACAGTAACCCACAGTTTTACATCTTAGTTTACAGAAATTAACAAATGTGCGGATACATTGGAGTTTCCTATCCATAGCTAAAATTGTTCCTGTGCATCCTTCAAAATCATATCTTGATGAGTGAGCTCATGACTGGTAGCAGAGTCCCCTCCTCCTAAAACCTTTTATTCAGTAAATTTGGACATAGGTGGGTCACTCTTTTTGGGCAGACCCCACCGACTGACCTTCCCTACCGAGGTGTTCCTGTGCAGGGGGCCCATCTGCCCACTAGGATACCTACCACAGGCACCCCCCCACATCCAACTTCCTTCCCCCAGGGGCTTGTGCTAACTTGTGCCCACTGCTGCTGCATGGGTGACTGCCAGGTAAGGACCATGTGTCAGCAACCGACCCCAACCCCCCGCACCCAATAACCTTTTGACTTGGTGCCAGCACCCCCTGTAGGATCCCATGACCCGCTGTCACTTTGGTCTAAAAGGATGCCTTACATGTACCCGAACTGACCCACCAATCGTGACCTCACCCTCTACACAAACCATAAATATGACATATGAGCCATACCTGCAAGAGAAAAGGGGGTTAGAAATAGCACAAATCATTACAATGACTCCAGATAAGATCCTGTGAAACAGTCACTTAGTATTCTCATAAAACCATCACAGCACATCACCAAAAAGCAAAACAGTGGCCACATACCACAGGTGCTCCCCCACCTAGTGCCTATAGCTCTGGGGATGGTAGGTGGGCAAACAAAATCTAGATAGGCTCTTTGGGGGCAGTACGGGGTCCAGAGCAGTGACTGTCCTGTGGGGCAGCAAGAGGTAAGAGACCTGCTCGCCACCTCACTGAATTTTATAGGCAGGGCTACTTCATGGCTGCAGTGACCCCAGAAGCACTCTAGTGCTTCCAAGGCCACACCCGCACCAACCAATCCTGCTGTGCCTTCCCAGAGGGCCGGGACTGCTCGTGCCACGCCCCACGGTCGGGCCACTGCTAGTCACCATATGTTCGGCTTCTTCAAGTTGGGGGAGCCTTCACAATATGGTCAGGCAGTCGCTGATATCCTTTGGAAACACCACCCACGAAAATCATCTACTGCCCACAATACCCCTTACAACACTGTCAAAACCATCAAAACAAGGCAAGTTGGGTTAGAGGTCGAAGGACCCCCGGCCATATTTATTTACACATATATACACAACACAAATTTAAATCAATTTTATGTACAGTAACCCACAAATTAACATCTTTGTTTACAGGGATTAAGCCCTAGCCTTAACAAAGACACCAGTACACAGCAGTTTCCTATCCATAACTAAAATTGTTCCTGTGCATTCCGTTAACCTGTACTAGCTTGCGCCTACTGCGCCTGTGTGGGTGATTGCCAAGTAAGGACCTCATGTCGGCAACCGCCCCAAACGCCTCTGGAACCTTTTAACTTGGTGCCAGCACCTCCTGGAGGATCTTGTGACCCCACTGTCACTTTGGTCTAAAAGGATGCCTTACATGTACCCAAACTGTCCCACCAATCATGACCTCACCTGCCAGAGGCCAGCATAGTTCCCATTCTATCTGCCACCCCTCTTACCGTGGGAGATGTACTAACCAGGCCAACAAATCCTCAAGAAACAGTTCATTACCCACCTTAGACAAATGGACACCATCCTGCAAGAAAAGCCGCACACTCTCGATATAACCATAAGCTATAGATGACAACCTAGCCGACCTGAACACCTTGCCAATCTTCTTGTTCACCCGCTTCACAGAGTCATTGCGGGCCTTGACCAACTTACTACCCATCCAGTCCAACCTGGGAAAATGTTTTGACCATGCTACTCCATGTAGGGAAACTTCTTCGTGAACCAGCCCATCTCCAAGATAACCAGCTTGAACAAGTCTTTCTGTTCAATCTCAGTCAAATCATTGCCACCGAGATGCACAATAATACCTCCTGGGTGCCTAAACCCCCCTGTGTATGAGTTTGTCTAGTGCAGTCTTCAGGTTAGCCAGGCACAAACCCCCTTGACCACAGAAAGTCAACCGATATCTCCCTGTCTCGGCTCTGGCTGCATAGCCACCTTCACATGCCTCACATATGAGTGTACCAAAATCAGCATATCCATAACCCCAGCCGCTCTCGCTTGTATAGGAAGCGCCAAGGTATCCAGCAACTGTCCTGACTCCTCACGTTGTCCACCTGAGTCAACAGGGGAATAGGCAAGAGGGGGGGAGAAAAGAATTAGAGCCAAGTAGCTATAACAAGTTCAATCTTACATAATGCTTGTAACAGTCCAAACTCCACCTGCCGATCCCTTGCACTGCGGGCCCAGCCAGCCCAATACCCGCTGTAGCAGTGGTGGCCCCAATTCTAAAGGGGTGAGAGCCATACTCCGTAGGATGCAACCCCACTGTCCAACACCCTACAGAATTGAAACTAGTGAGTGGTGTACCATCTGCAGGTACCAACGGGGGACCCCCGGACCACTGAGTGGGGTGAGGCAAGAAAGCCTCCAAGTTCTCCAAGGGGCAGCATTCATTACCTCGGGCGCTATGGAGCAGAATGTGTTTGCCCCTTCCCATCTGGTCGGTCTTTGAACAGGTGTTTATTATTGCCAGGGAGCCATTTGGCCAATGAACTTCTGCATACTGCAGACCCCCAGTCACATCTCTCTTGTTTTACACCATTAACTCACCTACCTTCAAAGCCGCATAAATGGCCAGTGCAAAGGCTGTCCTGAAGAGACGGACCTCATCTTGTGATCTGCAAATGCTCCCCAGAATAGATATGATAGCAGCTAGCCAAATCATGTCAATGGGGTGCCTAGCATCCGGCTTAGTCACCTCCAAACGCTGCTAGCCCTTCAATGTTCTCTGAACCAGAAAGGCCTTTGTCCCATCAGTGTGCCCCAGCATCTTTGCAAGGAGGGCTATCACAGTGATGTGATGCCTGGCATATGAGACTGCTCGCCCTTCCCCCCTCAAAGACCCAAGAAATGCTAACAGTGACTCAGGAGCAAACCAATCCTTCCCTCCCATGCTTCATAGAAACTTGTATTATGCGCTGCATGCCCCCTTGTAGGAATGCCTCGTCCTGGGTGCTAAACTGTCTGCCACAAGGTCTTGTAAACTGGGGCACCAAGCTGCAACAGTCCCTCAAGAAATGGTGTGGGGAACACCGCTGCGCCTGGGTGATAAAACCTGAAGGCCTGCATCTTAAAACGAGATGAAGCATCTGCTGCATTGTTCAGTACACCTGGCACATGTTTAGCTTTAAACATGACATTCAATTTTAAGCACAGCAACACAATCTCTTTTAATATGTGAAGGATCATTTTGCACCTGGTTGCCTGTTGATTGATGTATTCCACTGCAGTCATGTCAGACCAGAATTCCACAGACTGGTTGTGGCATTGTTCCGGACAGACCGTGGGAGCCACTAGAATGGGGAAGAGTTCAAGAAACATCAAACTAGAATCTACCCCTCCCTCGGCCACCACTGAGCACACCACTTGGGACCCAGAATGGCACCGAAACCTTCACTACCTGTTGCATCTGTAAACAGACCTGTCTTATTAGTCCTGGCAGGGCTAGGCCACACTACTGTTCCACTGAAATCCCTAAAAAATGCCTCCCATCTCATCATATCTGACGATAATCTAGTATGGTGGTGTTTTGCTTTCAAGGCAGACATGCCTTGCGCAATTGACTGGGAGAATGGGCAGCCCATAGGGATAATGTGAAGAGTGAAATTCAACTGCCCAACCACTATCTGTAACTGAGGCAGGATCACCTTCCTGGCCCCCAGGGATTCCTTCAGGGCCTGGAAAAAAAGTGGCAACTTTCTCCCTGCAAGCCTACATTCACCTGCCACTGAGTCCAACTCAATCCCAAGGAATTTGATAGTTGTGGCTGCCCCACAGGTCTTACTCTGCTCCAGGGGCACTCCAAAGATCCCCATCAGCGCTTTGAAGGACTTTACTGCCCTCGCACACTCCCCGTACTCAGAAGGCCAAAAAACAAGAAGTCATGTATGTAATGCAACACCCACTGATGCCCAGACCTCTGTCTAAAGTCCCATTCCAGGAAAGTGCTGAACTTTTTGAAATATGCACAGGAGACGGAGCAGCCCATGGGCATGCATTTGTCAAAGTAAAATAAGCCCTCAAACTGAAAACCCAGCAGGTGGAATTCTTCCAGGTGCACAGAAGCAGCCAGGAAGTGGATTCAATATCTGATTTTGCTAGCAGCATTCCAGGCCCCAGCTCCTGCAGTATCCTGATTGTCTGATCAAGAAAGGCATACTTGCCGGAGCAGAAAGTCCCATCAATTGCTTCATTCATCGACTGTCCTTTGGGTGCTGAAAGGTTGTGTATTAACCTGTACTCCCAAAGCTCTTTCTTAGGTACTACCCCCGGGGGGGAAGCATACACAATTCTCAAATGGAACAGTTTTGAAGGGATCCGCACCCCTGCCCAGGTTTCTTTCTTTGAGAATCTTAGCCCTGGCAATGCTATAATTTGACCTCAGAGAATGTTGATTCTTGCATTATGCTACACCTACACACCCCTCCACTGGGATCCCAAAGTCCTCCTTAAAACCTTCATACAGTGCCTGTGCTGCTGCAGGATTGGTATAAACATTCAACCATGACACCACTGCCTGCCAATTATCCAGGGAGGGAGCCTTAATCATAAGGGTGTGGTCATTCCTGCTTTCTAGTACCTCTGTACATAATACATTTTTTGTAACATTTTGTCTTGGGTGGGATGGCAAGCTACAGAAGACACAGCAATGCTTAAATGTGCAGGCCCCCGGGGTTCAGGTACAGGTTCTTTTGTTGAAACCCCAACCAGAGCCTTGAGCCTATCTTCCCCCACCCAGGCTGCTGCTCACCCTCACGTCTGCCAGAAAGGGCTGACTACGGGTGTATTCAAGGCGCTGCCATTTCATAGAGCATAATCATGAATCCTTTCACCCAATTCAGTAGTGTAACCTCTTTTTGTAAGGCCAATGACCGCAATCCCTGGAACAGGAGCACTCCTTGCAATGCCTGCCGTCCTCTCTTTCAGGCCTATCCACAGTAAATTCACATGTCAACATAACTCCCCTTCCAAATGTTTTCTTTTTATCTCCAATGGGATGTGTCTGCCCAACTGGTCATTCTCACAATGAACGTCCCCCAGCCCAAAGCTTGGTTATGATGCCCCCTTACCTGAAACCACTATCTAATGAGCGGGGGGTGGAATCCCTGCCACTGCTGAAACCGTGAGGGGAATGCAGCTGGTCACCAAGGTACAACTATTTGTTCTCCTCTGTGCCACCTTCGCTGACTGACCAATGTGCATTGGCCCGCTGTCCTCTATCACAAGAGAAATGCCCGCCTGAGCCTGCGCACTCAGTCCTCCTGCACTATCAAGGGGCGCAACCAACCTCCTGGCCCTCTCAATGTTATCACCCTCAGCCACACCGGGCAAAGAATCACCCATCAAGGGAAAAGACAACACCCCAACATTAGATATCCATGGCAGGACACTTGCTAAATTAGCCACCAGATAAGTCTGAGTAACGTTCCGCGTGGATGTAACCCCAATTGTCATGCAATGGTTTCCATTCTGGACATTCGCTGCTGGCACAATCACTGCCAAAACCGCTTCGTGTAACCACATTGTTGGTGTTGGCTACTAGTGGAGGCTGCGAGGGGATCCCAGGAGTCACACTTTCTTCCCTAGTGGGTCCCTTCTACCTCCTTCCGTGTAGGGTCCCCCATTTCTATCCCGCTTTTTAAGTGGGGGGGAAATGCCACCCTGGGTGCCACTCCCAGTCTCCTTGCCCTCTCCGCTGGAGCCACTGGTTCGCAAGCTCAGCCCCTAGGTGCCTGTGGGAGCAAAAGGGCCAAAATCTTGTCTTTGGCATCCACCCTCTGCATCAATGCTTCCAAATCAACTTCCGCCCTTGCACGCTTAGGACCCTTTTTTGCACCACCCAGCATTTTGTCCCTGGGCTTAAACACAGGCCAAACAAGAACACTGCCCACCAAGCCTCTGCCACGGGCTGTGGTGACAGATTATTCTATAATACGAAACACCCGAGGCCAAACCAGAGCCTGCGTGGAAGAATCATCCCAACAATAAGTAACAACCTGGCCACACAAAACTCCACTGACGGTAGGGCGACCACACAGACACTAGGTGGAAAAATACTTTATTAGTTAATAAAAACCATAAAAACATCTAAAAGATACAATAACATGATTTTGGGTCCTCCCACATGACGTGCTGAGCCTTTGTACCGAATAGGCACCAGTGTCAATTAACCTAAAACGTATGCGGACAGTAAAATGTAAACAGGAATTCAAAGAAGCCCTCGTGATTACGACATAGAAACCCAAGTACAGTTCTGGGACACAAACAGAACCTAGTATTTGACAATACATTCAGAATAATCAAAACCATCACAGTGGGGACCCCGAGGGCCTCAGCATCTTTATAGGCAAAGCAACCTGTTATCTGAAGGTACATTCAGAATAGACAAAACCCTCACATTATAGACACCTAGGCCATATTTATACTTTTTGACGCAAAACTGCGCTAACGCAGTTTTGCGCCAAAAAAATTAGCGCCGGCTAACGCCATTCTGAAGCGCCATGCGGGCGCCGTATTTATTCAATGACGTTAGCCGGCGTTAGCCGCCGGCGCTGTCTGGTGTGCGTTAAAAAAAACGACGTACACCAGGCAGCGCCGGCGTAGGGGGAAAATGGCGTATGGGCGTCCACAAATGGCGCAAGTCAGGCTGAGGCAAAAAAATCGCCTCAACCCGATTTGCGCCATTTTTTTACGACGCCCAACCCCCATTGAAATGACTCCTGTTTTAGTAAAGACAGGAGTCATGCCCCCTTGCCCAATGGCCATGCCCAGGGGACTTATGTCCCCTGGGCATGGTCATTGGGCATAGTGGCATGTAGGGGGGCACAAATCAGGCCCCCCTATGCCACAAATTTTTTTTTTAAAAAATACTTACCTGAACTTACCTTAATGTCCCTGGTGTGGGTCCCTCCATCCTTGGGTGTCCTCCTGGGGTGGGCAAGGGTGGCAGGGGGTGTCCCTGGGGGCAGGGGAGGGCACCTCTGGGCTCATTCTGAGCCCACAGGTCCCTTAATGCCTGCCCTGACCCAGGCGCTAAAATCTGGCGCTAATGCAGGTTTTTTAGTCCCGCCCACTCCCGGGCGTCATTTTTGTCCGGGAGTATAAATACGACGCATATGCATCGGAGTCATTTTTTAAGACGGGAACGCCTACCTTGCATATCATTAACGCAAGGAAGGTGTTCACGCAAAAAAATGACGCTAACTCCATGAACTTTGGCGCTAGACGCGTCTAACGCCAAAGTATAAATATGGAGTTAGTTTTGCGTCGAATTTGCGTCGAAAAAAACGACGAAAATTCGGCGCAAACGGAGTATAAATATGCCCCCTAATGTCTATAGACTAGGCTCTGGTGTTATATAACTGGACCGCCCATTTCTTTACCTAAAGAGTGCTAGATAAACTGGGTGGGACCGCCAGGGCGGCAAAGATTCTCAGGAACTGGATTAATCTGATATTTATCTTTTCATTTCTTGGGTCGAGTGCTGTCATAACAGCCGACCTTCAGGATCGAACTCCTAGTGTATTAAATTATCTTCTCAGTAGTTCCATTCTCTGACTTCCCAGAGCTGGGCAGATGCAAACCACATTGGTTAGGGTCTCCCTAGTCTGATGACATAGTCTGCAAACCTGTTGTTGCGGCCTGGCCTCTTTTTTCCATTTTAGGAGGGAATCAAGAATTGGTAGATCTCTCAACCTCATCCGTAAGAGGCTCTGTTTAGTTTTTTGTGCTAGTGGGGCAGACAGGATGTGTGATTCCTTATCCAATGCATATAAATTTAGGACTAGCCATCCATGTAATCGTTTCGATAGGGCCTCCATGTCTTCTAGCCGGCTTAGAATCTTAGCTAATTTGTTAACTGCTTTTCTGAAAGCTGGCTCCGACAATGAGCTGCCACTGAGGTTGCAGAACTCCAGCCGGGCTATGCTTTTTTCCCCAATAGTCCTTAAAGATATTATTGGCCCTCTCAAGATTAATTTCTTACCAGACTAAGGCCCATATTTATACTTTTTGATGCAAACTAGCGCTGGCGCTGGTTTACATCAAAAGATTTACCGCCGGCTAACGCCATTCCTACGCACCATGCAGGCGTCTTATTTAAGGATTAAAGTTAGCCGGCGCTGCGGGCTGGTCAGAGTAAAAAAAAAAAAATTACTCAAACCAGGCAGCGCTGGCGTAGGGGAAACTGGGGGTTGTGCGTCAACAAATGGTGCAAGTCAGGTTTGAGTCATAAATCATGGCTCAAACCTGACTTGCGCCATTTTTTTACGCACAACCCCCATTGAAATGACTCCTGTCTTACCAAAGACAGGAGTTATGCCACCCTGCCCAATGGCCATGCCCAGGGGACTTCTGTCCTCTGGGCATGGTCAATGGGCACAGTGGCATGTAGGGGGGCCCAAATTAGGCCCCCCTATGCCACTTCAAAAATAAATAAAAAAATACTTACCTATACTTACCTGGGATGGGTCCCCCCCATCCATGGGTGTCCTCCAGGGGTGGGTTGGGGGTGACAGGGGGTGTCCCTGTGGGCAGGGAAGGGCACCTCTGGACTGCTTCCATGGTGATGGTCAGAGACCATGGAAGTGAGCCCACAGGTCCCTTAACGCCTGCCCTCACCCAGGCGATAAAAAACAGAGCACATCAGGCTGGGCGCCGTTTTTTAAGGCCCGCCCCCTCCTGTGCGTCAAAATGACGCGGGAGTATAAATAAGGCGTACAGGCCATAAAGTCATTTTTGGGACGGGAACGCCTACCTTGCATGTCATTAACACAAGGCGGTTTCCCGCATCCAAAAAATTACGCACACAGAGGAATTTTGACGTCCGCGGGTCGGGTGTCAAAGTATAAATATGGGGCAAGGTTTGCGCTGAATGTGCGTCAACATTTTTGACGCACATTCGGCACAAACAGAGTATAAATATGCCCCTAAGTTTGATAGAGTCCCTGTAGGGGATAGATGTCGTTTGTAACAGCCCTTAACAAATGATGCCGGCCTTGCCAATAATTACTTTATTGGCAAAAACTCTAGTCTGACTTGGGCCGGGGAGGCCGATCTAGGTAGTTGACAGACTTGTTTATACAATTTCACTAATAACTTTTCTAGTTTGGCCGCCTCGAACCCCCTCATTATTTCTGTCCCTTGTGCAAGAGTCAGAAGAAATTTTGCTCGCATAACCATGGTCATCCGCTTTAGGGGCCGCCCAAGGATGGACTTTGCAAAGTTTCCAAAGGCCTGATTTAAAGCTTGTGCCTCCTCCCTAATTACTTCTTTGTGGGCTGCAAATGTGCCTTTAGAGTCAATCCTGATCCCTAGGTGTGTGTATGCTACTACTTCCTCAATATACTGTCCATTCAAATACCACTTACGGTGTAGGGTAGGTTTATGGTTGAGGGGGATTATTTTAGATTTCACATAATTTATTTCTAAATCATTAGCCAGCTCATATCCTCCTAGATTCTTCAAGAGTTTCTGTAAGCCTACTCTGGAATTACTAAGCAGCAACAGGTCATCTGCATAAAGTAGGTTAGATATTTGGCGACCTTCTAGACTTGGTGGGTGAGCTGGCTGTTTATCCAGGGCTGGAGATAGATCTGCTATATACAGATTGAAAAGAAGTGGAGCTAGTACATAGCCCTGCTTCATACCAACAGTGGTTTTGTGGGCCTGGATAGGTACGAGCCATCTCCCAATTTGAATTTCACCCAAGTCTTAGAATAGAGCATGATAATGGCATTTAATAGATTTCCCGGCAACCCCCACTGCTGTAGTTTTATCCATAGTTTGTCTCTGGGGACACAGTCAAATGCAGCGTTGAAATCCACGAAGCACATAGAGAGGGGTGTCCCTGTGGCCTTTGCTCTACTAATTACCAAACTTAATGCCATGAGGTTTGTTAACGTGCCCTGTTTTTTTGTGAAACCTGTTTGATTAATGGAGAGCCTTCCTTTGTCCATGGTCCACCGTTCTAAGTGCTGCAGGATTCCTATGGAGAAGTCTTTTAAGTCTGCATCCAGAAGGGCAACTAGACGATAATTGTAAGGTAAGAAAGCATTCCCTCCCTCCCTTATAAATGGGGTGGATTATCGAGCCTTTCCAAATGTCTGGGACGGAGCCTGTTGCTAGAATGTAGTTTAACATTATGGAGAAAAAAGCCGCCCATCTTGATGTAAGCTGTTTAAATAGGGCCTGTGGTAAGCCATTGGTGCCAGGAGCACGGCCTTGGCGTGTTTTCTTGGTTATTTCAAGTGAAGTGAAGGTAATGGGCTCCTGAGGCTCAGACATAACGTTTGTGTTGTTCGCAGCTCTGAGGCCTTTCTCAATGTTGTTAATCAAGCTCCAGAACCGACCAGAGTTTGCCAGTGTCGATGCATAATGTAATTTTGCTCATGGTTTTTCATGCTTTGATCGGTTAAAGAGCCAGAAATCCCTCTTTAGTAGGTTCCTTTCATTCCATAGGGTTTTTAAAATGTATTCATCAGTCTGATAATTGCGTAATTGTCTCGGAAGCCTATTCACTCCTGATTTCCTGAGGGGTATTGACCGTGGCATGAGTATGATATTTCCATGCCCCAGGTGTGCCCCCCTGAACCTGCCCCTCCCTGTGGACTGCTTAATAAGGCTTTCAGTGAAGGACTCCCATATAGCAACTGCCCTTAATGGATCATTGGCCATATTTTCCAATTTCCTAACAGCTTCTTCTGCTTGAGCTATGACCGAAAATGAGCTCCATCTTAATTGCTTTAAGTTTTCAGAACGAAGCTCCCCATTGAGGAGGTTTGTTTCTTCCTGGGTAGGCACTTGGCTCTGGATTGTGATTATTTGCGGGTTATGGTCACTTTCTGAATGATCTTGGATTCTAAAGTTCCTCACGGATTTAAATAGGGGGGCATTTACCAGAGTATAATCTAGGTATGAAACGACCTTTTCCGTGGCTCTTGTCCAGGCTGGAGGTGTATCTGACAGCAACCACCCGTTTAATGCAAAGAAGCCTGCTAGCTCACAGCTCTTAATTAGCTTAGCACCAATTTTATCTTTCTTTCTCCGGTGTGGTATATGTTGAATCGGCAGTGGAACTGCTAATAGTACATGATCCTCACTTGGGATGTGGAATAGACTAAGCTTAAAATCTCCAGAAACAAGCCAGTAGGCAGAATTGTATGCATTTTTTATGTGGAGTAGGTGTTTTAACAGCATACTGGCTTCCAGCATTTTCTTTTTGGGAATAATGTACACATTGATCAGAACCAAAGGATCATGAATGTTTTTTTGCCCAGTTGTCCAAACAAAGCCACAGAAAGGGCTGATCTCCCATCTGTCCTCTGGACGGTTTCGCCCCAAGCTTAGAATTGATATAGATTGACAAACCTCCTTCTGCCCTTCCAAACGTGTTGTGTTTCACTGCAGGCTTATTAAATTCCTCATAACCAATTTGAGGAAAGTTCGTAAGTGCCCATGTTTCTTGCAGCATTACGATATCAAAGGAGCCCAGGAATTTGATAACCTCTGCATCTTCCAGCTTCAACTGAAGGCCCCCTATATTCCATGAGCAGACACTTGGTGATCCTTGCGTCGGGATGACTGCTGGACTGTCATTCAGGCTTTTGGGGGTAATCTGGGGGCTAGCACTGTTGGAAGCCAATGCCATTTGTCTTGTGGGTGGCCTTCTGTCGAGGGCTGTCAGGATGTTATCCTTCTTCTGCCCTCTTCTTCCCTTATTTCTATTTGTAAATCTGGTTGAGCTGCCACTCCTTGTCCTGATGGGTCGTGGCCAAGTTCTCCAACATGGGACTTCCCAGTTACTCCTCGTAGGACGGACCAGGTGGTTACTTCTTTCCTGTTGAGATGACTTTCCTGCAGTAGCAGGTTTGGGTATCTTTCCCCTAGGTGGAAGCATACCTCATTTCCCCAATCTTTCAGGATGCTTCTTTATTTTATGATTTGCGTTGGTAGTTCCGGAGATGCAAATATGACAACGGTTGGATCCGTTTGCTGACTACCCTGTGTCTGGATGAATTTTATAGCGGTAATGTTGCCAGAACTCACTGGTGCCAGGTCCGAGAGCGCGTTTATTAATTTGAGAATAGTAGAGCGGTTGAACACATCTTGCGGACCTCTGGATTTGTACTCTGGGGTCCAAAACAACTGCAATCCTCGATCCAGCAGGGCCTTATCTGCCAAACTTGACTGTGCTATTGAGATCTCCGCCCTATCTGACCTCAGTTGGTGGTTCCAAGCTGTCGGGTCTACCTCCCCTGCCTTGGGTGTCACCTCTGCTAGCCCACGTAAGGGGTGCCTCAACTCTTCCTGATTAGGTGCAGAGGGCCACAATGAAATTGTTGCTTGCTGGCCCTGAGAGAGCCTAGCCGTACCTCCTAACTCTGGCCCTTCCCTTGCCGGGGCGGAGGGCAGGGGCCTCCCATAATCTAATGTCCAGGGCTGCGGTGTCTTTGGAGGGGGGCTTCTTGTCCCCACATCCTCCCCCTGCACTTTATGGGGTAGAATTTATGTGTTGTCTCTAGAAGCCACCTGAGTGTTCTTCCTGCCCTTCCTTGCACGCTTCCTTTCTTGGTCAATCGGTGGCAGGGCTGCCCTTCCAAGTCCCTAAGTTCTATTATTTGAAAGGAATGTTCTGGAGCACTTCCTTGGACAGCCAGAACTGTTTCTCTGATTGTGTTCCTCTCTAAGTTACTTAACCTCATAGTCGGAGGTCCTCGCGGGCTATACTGGTTCTTCTCCGAGGGTGCTAGAGGTTTAGAAGTTATGGGCAGACCCAAGGGCAGTGGAATCTCAGCATCTGTGCCTGCTTCTCTGCATGGACGGCAAATCTCCTTCGAAATGTCTTTGAAGATTACTGCCAGTTGTACCATGCGATCTACCACCTCCATACAGGAGCAGATAGTAAAATCCTTAAGTTTATTTTTTTGTATCCTTGTTATTAGTGAGTTTAATTCTTGTAATTTGCCATCAATTCCTGCGACAAATACTACCAGGGTGTTTAACAGGTCTACCTGAATGTCCCTTTTGTGAGACTGGAACTGTAGAGCTGTTACTGTTGTCTGCATGGAGTTCAAAATTGCCGCCTATATATCCGTTACGGGCACCGAAGTGACAGCAGGCTCATTGGAGTCACTTCTTTGGGATACCCGGGGAGCTTGATTAATCTGAGTGGATAGCAATACGGAGCCTGCGTGGAGGAATCTGCCCAACAATAAGTAACAACCAGGCCACACAAAACTGCACTGACGGTAGGGCGACTGTGCAGAAACTAGAGCAAAAACAATCACAACCACTGAGTTTAATCCCTAAAAACGTACCGGACCACAAGCAACCAAACGGGCCCCTTAGTGCAGATAGGTAGGAATGCTGGGGCCCTGTGATAGCATTAACAAAACACTGTGCCCAAAATATACCTCCGCCTCCAATATATATTACCCATGTGTCCAACACACAATTTACAATTCAGTGCCCCGCAGGAAAAGAAACACTGTGCCACTCTGGCCCGACACTAAATTGACAGCACCAATAGCAGTAGGAGCAATCGAGGCACAAAGGTCACCACCTGAAAAATTGCTTTCCCTTAAATTAAAAAAAAATGCCCTCTTTGAGCCCCGTCACCTCTGAGCCACCTCCGAGTGTAATGCACCGGAGGTCGGGCAAGATAGTCTCGAGCACGTGCCACTCCCGGAGGCACAAGCTGTGAGCTGTTCGCAACCGCAGCTCACAGCTTGTGCCGTGCCACTTACACTATTGGCGTTTTCATGTCCAGTCTGATAAAAAAATATTGGGAAAGCAGCAAACAGCGTGTTCCCCTTTGAACTAGAAACTCAAAACGGCCAATACAAGAAGAAATGAATTTGAAAGTATACTACAGCTGTCTCAACTATTCCCAACTAGAATCAGAACCGCATTATTACAGATGTCCCCAGCGGATTTTGCACAACATTTTAGTGAAGAACCAGGGCCATGTCCCTCCTCAAAGCGTAACAAATGACTGATATCTTTCACTGCCAAAAATCTAACATATTTTGTTACTTGTTCTTACCGTCGGTGAGTAACTGAACTAACAGTGCCTTGTTATTTTGAATCTGCCATTATTTGAGGGATGGATTATGCGCACCACCGGCCCCTTTAAGAGAAACCCAGCTCGCATGTACGCACGAGACTGGCCGCGTCAGCAGCACCTCGATTTAATAAAGCAGTCCGGCTCCCGGGCTTGGGCAGTGCGGTTCTCCTCCGAGCCACAGCCTGTGCTTGTTATTTGTGATTCCATCACGCTGAGTGCGCTCACTGGACAGCTCGCGCCTCGAGGCACTACACGCTCTGTGCCTCCCTGGAGAGGGGTGGGGGCAGACGGCTAGGGGCAGTGCCATATTCGCGGAAGGACAGTGGGCTACAAACTGATGAAGTACTAGTGCAGAGGACTGGAGACATTTTTGGCGGGAGCTTGACTGGAGACAGTAACACAGGAGGGGGGGCAGAGGCCCGGGATGCTCTCCAGGTGGGGGCACAGTGTCACTGGGCGAGGAGAGCAGAGGGCTGGATGTAGGATCACTGGGCCAGTGGGATGGAGTCTGTCTGCCCGTCGCTGGGTAGAGAGCTCGGAACTGTGCCAGATGGAGGATCAGACAGTGCAGGGCAGAGGCTGAGGACAGTGTGACTTGGGCAGAGGGCGCAGAGTTGCAGACTGTGCGCCCTGGGCAAAGGGGCAGAGCGCTGAGACAGTTGAGTGATGGGCAAAAGCGGGAGCGGTGTGACTTGGGCAGAGCGTTCCAGACTATCCCATGGGGAAAAGGACAGAGCACTTGTTAGTATCCACTGTGGGACAGTCAAGCGGCTAGAGACGGTGTCATTTGGAAAGGTGGCTGTGGACACTGAAAGGAAGGGGCTCGGAACAGTGTCACTCGGGGGAGATGGGGGCGGAGAGGGACAGGAGACAAAGTCACTAAGCAGGGTGCTAGAGTCAGCGGCTGGTGGAGGGGGCAGAGGGCTTGGAGCAGTGAGAATGCTAGGGTGGTGGGGAGAGGAGGCTGAGCACACTGTCACCGGGGAGGGGTAGAGAGCTACAGCTGGTCACGTGGTGGGGGGCAGCAAAGGCCTTGGGACAGTGTGCACGGGGGTGGGGAGACTGGACACAATGTCACTGGGGAGGGGCTGAGGGATGGAAACAGTGTCAGCAGGGGGACAGGCACTGGGGGAGGCTGCACGTGGCTGACTGATGTCCCTGGCGGGAGACGGTGTCACCGGGGTGGCTGCTGAGGGAGTGGGAGTGGAGATTGCAGTTGTTTCATAATCCCGGTGGTTTGCATTTGATGGAGGATTATGGAACCAATCTGAAATATTAAAAGCTGCCTCTTAAGCCCGCGGCGGGACAGCAGATGCCGCGGACATGTTCAGAGGCTGAGCGAGCTGGACAGCGCCGGGGACATGTCTGCCTGCTGCCTGGGAGCGGGGCGGTGCTGCTTCACGCCCTCCCAGCCGGATGCAGCTCCGACGCCACCGAGGTAAGAGGTGTCAGCAACATTATCTGTAGAGTTAACGCTACTCCCCGGCTGTGGGTGACCGAATGGCCCTTTCTGGGTGACGGGTATCCGTGTGCCAGAGACAGCTGGCCCTTGCCAGGGTTCCCATGATGCAAGGGCCAGTGAGGGGTAGCTCCTGCCTGGTTACATGGGAAGGGGCTCTCGTTGGATATTTGTAGGGGGCTAGCTGCTTGTGGCCGGCACCAGCGATGGCCAGCTTCTCCCTGGGACCCGTGGACGGAGCCCTTCTGCCTGGCCACCAAGGAGGGAAGAAGGCTGCCGCCTGCCTGTCGAGGTAGTGATAGAACACTCCTGCCTGGGTACCGGTGATGGACCCCCATGGATGGGTACCAGTGATGGACTCGCCCACCCAGGGTACCAGTGACAAAAGGCTCCTGCCTTGTGTCAGGGAGGGCTGGTTCTTGCCTGGACATCAGTGAGGGATGCTCTGCCCGAGTGCCAGGGATAAAGTTCGCTTGGCTGGTTGGTATTGTAGCAGGACTTCTACCAGAGTACCAGTGCTTGGGTGCCAGGGAGCAAATCCGTCTCCCTGGGTATGTGTAATAGAAGACTCGGGTCTGCTTGTCTGTAGTGATGGGAGACCTCACGGTGAAAGCTAATGAATAGAAACAATCCACGTTAATTAATACTAATAATAATAATGTTTATCATAATACCTTGTTTAAATGCGCCGTACACCAGTGTTACTGTTCTTTGAGAATTAAATAACAAGTTGTTGCTGTCAACAAAAATCACGATACCTCATGTATCGACTTCAGAAAGATAAAAGACAGATATTCCAAGTCGAGAGCTGCGGGTGACGCAGATATCACCAGTGCGAGGACTAGTCATGGAAAGCCCCTGTTTAGTACTATACTGGTACCAATCCAGGGGGCAGTGTTGTTTTGTAAGGCTGAGAATGTGTAACTCTTGACACAATGCCAACCGAATGAGGTCTGGTGAGGGGTAGGAAGATTGCCCAAAAGGGCAGGCAGGATTTGAAGATGGGAGGAGACTATCACGACGTATCCGGACCGTGCATCTCTCACTGGGGTCTCTAGAAGGGGCAGATATTTGCCCTGCCCCCACCCCCCCCCCCCTCCCTATCACCTCGGACCGTGCATCTCTCACTGGTGTCTCTAGAAGGGGCGGATATTTGCCCTGCCCCCCCTTCCCTATCACCTCGGACCGTACATCTCTCACTGGTGTTTCTAGAAGGGGCAGATATTTGCCCTGCCCTCACCCCCAGCCCTATCACCTCGGACCGTACATCTCTCACTGGTGTCCCTAGAAGGGGCGGATATTTGCACTCCCTTCCCCATCACCTTAGCCACTGAATGTCCAGAAAAATAAAGTGACCCTGCACCTTGCCACACACATTAATTTGTCCAAAGCAGTAGCGTCGTTTTGCTTTAAATGTTTACATCAGACTTAGTATGTATGTGTGAATATATCTATATATAAACACGTGAAAGTATAGAAAAATACACGCATACAAAGTCAGATTTAAAAATGTAACGTGTGTGCCCGCCCTTAAAATACACTTCTAAAGACGCGCTGCTCTCAAACGACCTTCTCCCAGCAGGTACCTCTAAAACTAAGGACCCTCCTAAAGCGTATCTCTGTCCTGTGTTATTTATTCTTCATCACATGGCTCGGAATGTGCGATGAACTAATACTGCAGCTTCAGCCTGTGTCGCACTTATTAACAACATGTGGAGCAATTTCCATACGCAAGGCGTGTATATAATGCGTTATAAACGGTATTAGCTCGAGGTGCTCTGACGCTCCAACGCGGCCCTGCTCCGGCTTTCATAACGGTTTCAAAAATAAATAAATATTGCCTCTTGAAAGTTTTTGGAGAGTGGTGGACTGGTCATTCTAAGACTTCGGAACTTGGACTGCCTTGGCTGTGTCCCTCCAGCCTCGGGACCGAGGGGAGCTGGAGGGTCCGGGATCACGTCACCTGGGTGACGTAGGACCAAAGAAAACATCTTGGTCACCTTCTCCTCCTCCTGGGCATCAAGGACTTCTGGGAGATGTAGTCTGTCAAGATCCAGATAGTCTGATATCACAGTACAACATCCTTTTATCAGGTTCGCTTACAGAGGACACCTTATTGGCTTAAGAAGCTGCCTACGGGGCAGCTCCTCGTGGTCTCTCCAGCTGACCACAGTCTCACAATTCCGTTCTAACCATTGTAAGGATGATGCGTTGGTTACAGAATGCCACGTCATCACTTAGTTACAGGATACTTAAGATACAGAACACCACGGTACCCATCAAGGCAATGAAGTTCCTGGTTGAAGGCTGAAGAGCGCGTTATGTACCACCAAACAAAACCCCTTGGGCACCGCTTCCTCGGACTGGGCCTATGGGGACGTCTGGGAGATGTAGTCACCAAAAAGGCAAGGCAGTCCAAGCATCATGTGCAGCGCGACGAAAGGGCGCCTTTTATAGCCCCAAACACACCCATTGGCCACTTCGCCCTGGGCCTCGGGGAATTCTGAGAGATGTAGTCACAAAAAGGCAAGTATGTTCGAGCATGCCGCGCAGCGCGATGAAGGGTGCCTTGCTAGCCCCAAACTAACAGCTTGGTCATCTCCACCTCTCCCGGGGTCTCGGGGACTTCTGGGAGAAGTAGTTTCCAACAAGACAAGGAAGTTCATGCATCCAGCGCAGGGTGGTGAAGGGTCGCGCTACATAGCACTAAACACAATGGGTATCTCCTCCTCCCCCTGGGTCTCAGGGACTTCTGGGAGAAGTAGTCCTTAACAAGGCAACACAGTTCAAGCGTCTTTCTTGATGTTTCAAATGGACTAAAAGGTAAAGGCAGTCTTAAACCTGCTGCTGAACTAGGGGCAAGGTGAAGCAAATGTATGTGTCTGCCCTGGCCATTGCTGCTTGGCTAGGAGTCAAAGACACCTAGAAGCCCGGCCCTACCAAGTTTCCAGTTCCATGCGTGGTGTGCTGCTCCAGTCCAAGTTTTTCTTTGAATTCTGTTACTTGTGGTTTTCTTTATTCCATTGTTAAACAGGACCACAAGTGCCAGAATTAAAAGGAAAACAACTTGACTGCAGCAACACATCAGGCATGGATCTGGGAAACTTGGCAGCTATGGAATCCTGTACCTTTTTACGTCGAAGCTTGGTTTGCTAATGACTTCTTGGGTACATTCTGAAAGCTTCCCATTGTTTTATGCTGTTCAGCTACAGTTAGACCCTCCCACGGAACAAAACCGGTTTACTGTATCCTTCCGAATAATCCATAGGCCTTTAAATCTTGTTCTTACTTTGTGACATTTGCTGTGCATTCAAAGACAGAGGTCAAATGGAAGGCTGTGTCTTTTGAGAGAGCTTGGTGTTTACTTTTCTTTCTCTGGCTTCAAAGTGAGAGAATTTATGTGACAATCTTGTGAAATGGAAAAGTTTTTCTTGCACACGACAAAAACTGTGTTGATATTTCAGTATGTATCAGAATTTGGAAACTACAATTTCAGCACATTGCTTTGTAATTCTTTAGTGTGGTGAAAACAAATATTTGAATACGATCAGAACACATCAATACACTAGATTATGACATTCCATGCTTTATTGTTTGTACTGTAAAACTGTATGTCGGTGGAATAATGGTCATTTCAATTGAAAATGTGTTGTCTATAATGGTAGTGCGCAACCACACCATGCATACTCCATACTATGCCACTCCTCTTGACACCACTCCACAACACTCTACTGCACTTTATTCCCCTCCAATCTGTGCCACACCACTCCATTCTATGTCACTCAACTCCACTCTGTGCCACCCCACTCCACTCTATGACATGCCACTCCATTCTACAACTCTTCACGTCACTCTGCTCCACGACACATCACTCCACTCTATGATATGCTACTCCACTCTACACCTTTTCATTCTCAGACAATCTACAACACGCCACTCCACATTGTGCCACTCCACTCTACGGTACTTTACTCTACACCCATCAATCCCACACCATTTACACCACTCCAATCTACCCCAGTCCACTCTAATCTTTCGTAATCTACCCCACTCCAATCTAGCCTATCCACTCCAACCTAACCCATTTACCCACCCCTTCTGCCCCAATCCACCCTACTCCACCCCAATCTTACCCACACCACTCCTATCTACTCCACTCTAATCTACCCCAATCTACCCCGCCCCACTCCAATATACCCCAATCTACTTCAGTCTACCTGACTGTACTCCAATCTGCCCCACTCCACCCAATCTGCCCCACTCCAGTCTACCCACCACACTTCAGTGTACCCCACTCCAATCTAATCTACAATACTCCACTCCAATGTAACCCAATCTACCCCACTCCAATCTATCACAGCCTACCCACTCTACTCCAAATGACCCCACTCCACTTAATCTACCCACTCCACTCTAGCCCAATCTAACCCACTCTACTGCATTCCACCCCACTCTAATCTACCCCACTCCAATCTACCCCACCCAACTCTATCCCCCTGCACACTATCCCACATCACTCTACCCCAATCTAATCAACCCCACTCCACTATACCCAATCTACCTCACTCCACTCAATCTAATGGGAGAGCAAGGGAAAGAGCAGGAAAGTGCCATATTTACAGAGGTATGACAATATCTTGCTCTCTTTCTAGCGCTGGCACACAATTTGGCTACTGAGCGCCATGCAGAAAACTTTGCACCATAGTTAAAAAGTCTCTGGCTGAGTCTAGCTTAAGTGTTCTACTGGGAAGGTGCTATTCCAGAGCGAATCCTATGCCTAGAAATTTTTTAGAACTTTTCCCACTTCGCATGTATGCTGTACAGTGCGGCACACATGCAAAGTATGAAAAGTTAGGAGAAATAAAACCATTTCTCCCTTTTAATGCCTACTTCCAATTGGTGGTTGTTTTTGTCGCAAACTCTTGATTATAGGGTTTGCTGTCAAAAACCTTGGGTAGTTGCATGGGGGTGTCCATGTACCACCCATGGGGCACACCCCTGATGTAGAATAACTAAAAGCAGCATTTTTGATTTTCAGACAACTTTCCACTGCAAAACAAGTTTTGGTCTGTAACTTAAATTAAAAAATGTGCAGGTTTGCATTACTTTTGCAGACCAAGCACAACGTGTTTGTTAATCTGGGCCCGAGTCTCTTCATACTCCTGTGACTCAGAGAAACTTTACTATTGAGCTGAGCGAGTCTCTTCCAGCTATGTTCATCACTTGCACAAGCACCTCTTGGCCACAGCCCACCCTGTTCAAGAGTCCTTTCCCACATTGGTTTAGTAAGCAAACAATAGAGCAGGAAAAGTTAATCACTACTACCGCCGAACTCAGCTGGCACAAGTGTTGGCAGCGGTTCAACACTATGACAGGGTCTGCTCAGTTGACTAATAAAATGCAGATTTTCATGGCCTTGTGCATCAGGGCAACAGACAACTATGGTTTGTCACAGGGGATCAACTCTACCAACACAAGATGCCCTCCCGGACAAAGCACAACTTTGTGAGTGTTGGGTTGACTTCTTGCCACAGCACATGTAGAAGGCTTCCATCACCAGAGAGAGTGATGGCTATCAAGTAGTACAGCTGCATGACAGCATGTTGGGACCAGAGTCTTCTGGAGCTTCATGCATCGGGTTCCCATGTACCAGCCTGTTGATACATTAGTTACAGCTTCATGTGACAAAACAATAGGATCACTTCCCAGTCCAAGTGATCCTAACCCTGTCCATGTTCACCAGCACATGCATCCTCCCATGTTTCTGCTTGTCTGCCCCTTCTGCCTCTCACAACTGCACTTCTCTGTAACCATTTCAGTTGTGAGTGAAGAGGGGGTGGGACACTGCTGGGATCTGTCCCTTATGGATGACATCAAAGACATCCTCCACATACATATACTGGAGGTAAATACAGTCTTTCTAGCCTCAAATAATTGTTTTTTATGTGAACATATCACGGGTATTAAAAATGGGCTGATGGGCTCTCTAGTTTACAGTCGGTTTGCACCCTGTCCAAGTAGGGACTGTCACTCTAGACAGGATAAGGGAGATACCCGCTCATATAACCCCTGCTCTCCCAATTGGTAGCTTGGCACGAGCAGTCAGGCTTATCTCAGAAAGAATGTGTAAAGCATTTGCACATAACACATAGTAATACTGTGAAAACACTACAAAAGGACACCACACCAGTTTTGGAAGAATAGCCAATATTTATCTATGTAAAAGAAGACCAAAACGAGAAAAATACAAGATACAGTAATAAAGATATAAATTTTGCAAGAATTAACTTAAGAGCACAGTTCCTTGAAGTCGATAGCTCCGTCTGGGGCTACCAAGGCGTCATGAACAATATAACCAACAATTCAGGCTGGCCACGGTGTTGCAGGCCAGCTACAGTGTTGGGAAGACCCATAAACAATACCTTTGAAATGCAGGGCGTCGTGATCCTCGCAATAAGATCCAGAGTGCAGCGTCGCTGGTGTCGCAGCTGTCGGTTTCGGAGGTCGGGGGTCATCGGGCCCTTGAAGTCACATGTGTTGCAGATTGAACTCCGGGCTGATGATGAAGTCAGGAGCGCTGGCGTGGATGGCGTCGTGCTGCCATGCCAAGTGGGACGATGCAACAGGTCGTGGTGCAGGCAGCGGCTCGGTGACGGGGTCCTGCTGCAACGGTGAAACCAGGCTGCAGTGTGAAGCGGGACTGTGCAACGTGCGGTATCTCCAGGTCATGGTGCAGGCAGCAGTGGCATCGTTGATGAAGCACTGTCGTTGGTAGACCCAAGACGGTGGTTCGGCACAGGGCAGGCTTCGTGCGGCACTCACGGGTCGCGGTATGGACAGGGGCGGATGTTGACAACACCGGAATTGATAGCGCTCGCGTCGGTGGACCGGGGCTGCAGTTCGGGACGGGACCATGCTTCGTATACCTTACAAGTGGTGTTCACAGGCCTCGTGCAGGCTGCAGCATTGGTGTCAGCGTGGAGCATTGTTGTCGGGGATGCCAAGGCTGTTGGGTGAACAAGACAGTGCAGAGTGCGGGACCCACAGTTCATGGTGCAAGCAGCGGCTTGGTGAAGGCGTCAGGTGGCAGCGTCAGTGAGACCAGGGTTGCGCTGCGATGTGGGGCACGGCTCCGTGTGGTGTTGTCAGGTCATGGTGCAGTCAGCGACTTCCTTGATAGTGTCGCAGTGTTTTTTCTTCTGTTGCAGCACAAAACACACAGTTCCCAGTGCTGTAGGCAGATGAAGCTGAAGTCTTCGATATCCCTGAGACTTCCAACAAGAGGCAAGCTCTACTCCAAGCTCTTGGAGAAACTTAATTAGCAGGATACACAAAAAAGTCCAGCCTGCCCTCTTTAAGACAGAAGCAGCAACTGGAGGCCAACCAAGCAAAGCACACACAGCAAAGAGGCAGTACTCCTCCTCCAGCTCTTCAGCTTTTCTCCTTGGCAGAGGTTCCAATTGATCCAGAAGTGTTCTAAAAATCTGGGGTTTTGGGCCCACTACTTATACCCTTTTCGGTCTTTGAGGTAGGCAAACTTCAAAGGAAAGTCTCTGTTGTTCACAAGATCCTGCCTTGCCCAGGCCTGGCCCCAGACACACTCCAGGGGGTTGGAGACTGCCTTGTGTGAGGACAGGCACAGCCCTTTCAGGTGTAAATGTTGCCTTCCCCCTCCACACTCTAGCACAGGAGACTCATCAGGATATGCAGGCTACACCCCAGCAACCTTTGTATCACTGTCTAGAGGGAATTCACAACAGCCCAACTGTCAGTCTGACCCAGATATGGAATACCCAAGTAGGCAAAGGCACAGAATAGTTTAAGCAAAAAAAATGCTCACTTTCTAAAAGTGGCATTTTCAAACTGACAATCTAAAAAACAACTTTACCAAAAGGTGTATTTTTAAATTGTGAGTTCAGAGACCCCAAACTCCAGATATCTGTCTGCTCCCAATGGGAAACTGCACTTAAAATATATTGAAAGGCAGTCCCCGTATTAACCTATGAGAGAGATAGGCTTTGCAAAATTGAAAAACAAATCTGGATGTATTTCACTGTCGGGACATGTAAAACACATCAGTACATGTCCCGCCTTTAACATACACTGCAACCTGCCCATGAGGCTACCTAGGGCCTACTTTAAGGGAGCCTTACATGTACAAAAAGGGAAGGTTTGAGCATGGAAAGTGGGTACACTTGCCAGGTCGAATTGGCAGTTTAAAACTGCACACAGACACTGCAGTGGCAGGTCTGAGACATGTTCACAGGCCTGCTCATGTGGATGGCACAATCAGTGCTGCAGGCCCACTAGTAGCATTTTATTAACAGCCCCTGGGCACGCGTAGTACAATTTACGAGGGACTTGTGAGTAAATCAAATATGCCAATCATGGATAAACCAATAACCAACACAATTTACATAGGGCACACTTGCACTTTAGCACTGATCTGCAGTGATCAAAGACAATAAACCAGCAAAAACAAATCAGAAAAAATAGGAGGAAGAAGGTGAAAAGTTTGGGGATAACCCTGCGAAAAGGTCAATTTCCAACAACAGGTGGGTCCACACTGAAAATATCCCAACCATATTTTATTCCTAGAGACATGGTGGTGCTCAATCTAATCTATCTTCTGGTACCAGAGATCTGCAGGGATCCACAACTGGGCCACCCCAAAGGACTTCTGCTTCTGGTGTCCCACACAGCATCAGGGCTAAACCTGAGGGAGGACACTCTGAGTTTGAGTGTGCAAGCTCCATAGGAGTGACAGTTTAACCAGAGAGTCCTGAATACCTTTGAGACTTATCTGAACTCGAAGTAAATTATCAGGAGTCAAAACTCCCTCAGGGCTGGCTCATGATTGACTGGACAGAGATTCATTTGTGCTTTATCTCCAACACTACCATGAACCTGTCAACTTCAACAAAAATCTCACAGTGTGAGGAGGGGGCAGGGCATTGTGCCCAGAAGTACCTAAGAGGCACTGTTGCCCCCACCCCGGCTTCAACCCCCTCCTCTTTAAAACAAAAGCTTGTTGAGGCTATTGCCTATGTCCTGTGGTGTTTTCGCACCCATTAATTGATGTCGGAAGTGGAAAGCTTCTGAAAATGAGCTGAAAACCACTGTTTACAGTGGGTTCCAGTTTATTTTCCCTGCAACTGTGTGATACCGGCTTGTCACCAGGTGACATTGTGATGGGAGCCAATATTGTGTGTCACATGGTGGCACTGTGTGAGTTGGCAGGTCTGCTACCAATTCCGAGGGTCCTTAGGAAACCTATGTCCATCCCAGGGGTTCAATAATCCTCATTGCTGTTGCTTGTTCCTGTCATACTGGTCCGTAGAGCTCTTGCACGTCCATTGGGAGTCCATTGTCTGCTATAAAGCCAAGACCTCTTAATGAGAATGGACTGGAGGTTCCTTAACCATTTTACTTCCTATAGTCAGTCAGCAAGTGTATCTTGTTGCTGAGGACAAGATGAATGTCCTGGCAAATCCACAGCCCGGGCCTTTCTGATGCTCATCAATTATAGAACTTGCTTTGTGGATGGTGGCATGGCATTCTCTGGTTACCTGCCAGAGTGACTTGTCCAGAGTCACTTGTGCAAGTGAGCACTTACAAAATGTGTTTAGTGGTGATCATGACCTACACAAATATGACGTTATGTTTTATATTTTTTTATATATGGAAGGCGCTCACAATTGTTTGGCTTCTCAGTGCATTTGATGCAGATTATGTGTCCTCACCTCTGGTTTAGCTCACAGGAGGTCTTCTCTGCTGATGTGTTCACAGGCCAGTACTAACCTGGTTGAGTCAGTGCTTTATGGTGTGGGATTTTCCATATAGTTGTGTCCATAGGTGGGGTTGGATCTTGTGGCCTGTCTGCCAAATCTGAATGAGGTTTATGCAGGTTTTGGGTTGTCTTTAATTGGTGCCTGACAATGGGGCTATGAGTCCACCTTACCTGCTTCAGCTGTGGTAGCGTAGTCTGTTATTTGAGATCTTGTTGGACCTCATACAGCCCACATGGGTATTGCTCTTGCCTAGCAACTGGGTGAGTGATTGTGTGTGTGGTCGCAGTGTGGTGTATATAGCTGGCTGCAGTAGTGTAAGGGGTATGTACCTGAACCTCTGCAACAGAAGGAAGATGCAGCTTGGATTGCCTGTCCTGTTACTTAACTAAGGGAATGGATTGGGATGGCCAGGAAAATCCCTGTCCACCTACCATGAGGTTGTCAAGCATCGATTGACTAGCCTGTTGCATTTGTTTCCTCTGGCAAGAAAACCTGTGCTCATTGAGACTATAATCTCAAACTAATTACCTCCTGTGACTTGCTGCACTGGAAGCTTGTGGTTTTTAGAAGGCAGCATTCCTTCCTGATAGCCATAACCTACAGACTCTATGCACCACATAACTGTACATTGATAAATAGGCCCTACAAACTCTATGCATCTTGGGTCTGTACATTGATAGCCATGACCTACAGACTGTATGCACCTCAGGTCTGTACATTCATAGTCTGTTTATCGTGTCGTTTTTTAACTTTTAGTTGCACCAAGACACGCAGTCTGCAATGGCAGTTTGCATGTACTAGGTGAGGGGTACCTGAGGGTGGCACACTACATGCTGCAGCCCTGGGGTCCCTCTTTGGTACCCAGGCCCTAGGTACCTGGGGTACCATTTACTAGGGACTTAAGGTATAGCCAATTGGGGAACAATTACATAGTTTTAGGAAAAGAGATCTGGAACTGGGGGCCTGCGTAGCATGACCCCAGTGCACTTTCAGTCAAATTTCATTGGATACCAGGCAAAAAGTGGGGGTGGCCATGTCAAAAAGGGGCACTTTCCTACACACACACCCATACAAAAGAGAATGAGACTAAGCTTTCCCTAGAGGGTCTTCATTGTCTAAGTGGAAAAAACAGGTAAGGTCAACTGCATTCTTTGACATCTTTTTGGAGGTCAGTTCTGTGAGTGCCACAATGGTACCTACAGCACATGTTGGAATTATCTACTGTTTTCATGGGGAGCCTAGATCGAAAGGTACATTTTGCCAAATTTTTTATGATGGTCATAGGCCCAAAAAAAACAAAATCTAGGATCCATGTGGTGGACGGTATACCGTTTGACACTGCATTAAACTGGGTACATCTTCTTAAGTGTAGTAATTAAACTGGGTACATCTTCTTAAGTGTACCAATTGAGCGTATCAATTCCAGGGTGCTATAGAAGCAATTTTTTGTTTAACATCTAGGTTAGGTACTAAATTGGTAAAGGAAATGCTATTTTTATATAAACGTAGATGTATATCGTTCAGCTTTATGGAGTGGGTGTTATGCAAATGCTAGTACAATTCAGTCACTGGAAAATAGGTTTATTAGTTGCATTCTCCACACTCCGCCCACTTTAGCCATTTTCATTGGTCATCGTGAATTGGTCTGAGCTTTCTAGAGGACATGGTCCAGCTCGTCTCTTTACACTTGTGGATCAAGATTTGGTTAACACCAGAATCAGCATTTACGACATGGATTTTGACAGACTGTTTGGCATTGGATAGGGCGGAAAGGATTCCCTGGCTGTGATACATAAATACTCATGATAAATTGTGACTGGGTCATTTGTTTGCAAACCCTACAACATCCATGCCCTATACCAAAGAAAGGGTAAAAACACTTTTTCTAGAGAATGCACAAGTTCTGAGGCTGTCAAAAGTAGGGAATATGCACACAGTAAAGGCTTATATGGAGCTGGGCCCGAGCAGTGATGTGGACCCATATCTTGTGCTCTTTTAGAAATCCTCAGCATAGATTTTACCTAACAAGGTTTAGATTGAGCACCGCTCATTTTTTATGTGCCTTTCCCTCTCAGGGCTCATGGTTTAAAATGCTGCCAAATTTCCCTTGTGATAATTGTACCCCCACAAAGCACTTTGTACTTTACCCTTTATTGTCCGTTGTATGAGAACCCATGAAAGAGGTTTTTATTACCCGTCCTGAAAGCGGCAAATATTAGATATCATAGAAGAGCTTTTATTTTCTTCCAACAAATAGTCTGAAGATGCGCACAATAATTGCAGAATTTTAAACATTTTTTTTGAGGAATTACGAAATATTAGAAGAATTTGAATTTATTGCTATTTAATGTATTTTTACGGAATTATTTTACTGATTAGTTACTGTATTTTGTTTTAAAGCATGTGTTTTGGATTGTTTATTTTTGTGACTTTTATGGTCAATTTTTTGCCCAAATAAAGTGTAATGCTGGTACCATACCTCTTCACAACCCTTGTATAATACCCAGTCAAGCCAAGGAATGCCTTGACTTGGGTCTGGGTGGTTGGCGCTTTCCTGTCCAGAATTTAATGGATCTTGGATTGTAGTGGTTACCTACAGGTGGCCCAAGTATTCAACCTTGACCTGCCATATCTGGCAATTGCTTGCCTTGATAGTGAGGCCTGCACTTTGCAGCGCTTCGAAAACCTTGCCAAGGTGGATCAGGTGATCCTGCCAAGTGAAGCTAAAGACAGCAATATCATCAAGATATGCTGCACTAAAGGCTTCCAACCCAGCAAGGGCTTTATTCACCAACCTTTGGAAGATGGCAGGGGCATTCTTTAAATCAAATGGTACAACAGTGAACTGGTAATGTCCATCTGGGGTCGAGAATGCTGATCTTTCTTTCGCTCCAGGGCTCAGACCAATCTGCTAGTTTTCTGATGTTATATCAAAGGTACTGCGAAACTTTGCTTCTCCTAACCTGTCAATCAATTCATCTGCCCTTGGAATAGGGAGTGCATCTGTCTTGATGACAGCATTGAGACCTTTATAGTTCTCGCAAAACCTCAGCTCTAGTTTATCTCCCTTGGAATGAGGCTTGTGGACTAAGACCACTGGGCTGGCACAGGGACTGTCAGAGGGCTTAATCACACCTAACTCCAGCATCTTGCTTTCTTCAGCTTTGATGCTATCTTTCATGTGGTCAGACTGTATATTTTGCTTTTGACAGGCATGTGGTCACACATGGACACACCAGTGAGTCTAACCAGAGGTGAGGGAAAAGAGCCCAGCATACTTCTGTAGGATTTGCCTGCAGCCAGCTTGCTGTTTGGCAGTGAGGGTGTCTGAAAAGACCACACCATCCACTGACCCATCTTTGGGGCTGTGGGAAAAGAGGTCAGGGAGAAGCTTGCTTTCTTCTTCCTGGTCCTCATCAGTGGCCGTCACCATGGCCACATCAGCCCTGTTATAGAAGAGCTTTAGGCTGTTCACATGGATAATTCTGTGAGGGTTCCTGGGAGTGCCTTGGCCAACCAGATAGGTGACCTCACTCTTCTTTTCAAGGATAGTGTAAGGGCCATTCTATTTGTCATGGAGTGCACTGGGAGCCACAGGCTCAAGTACCCACGCTTTCTGTCCCGGTTGGAACTCCACCATGGCAGCCTTTTGGTCATACCAGAGCTTCTGGAGCTCTTAGCTGGCCTCAAGTTTTTTGGATCCCTTTTCCATGTACTCCGCCATCCTTGAACGTAGGCCAAGCGCACAGTCCACAATGTCTTGTTTTGGGCTCTTTGAGAGGTCTTTCTCTGCCTTTCCTCACTAGACACGGTGGTTCCCTGACAGGATGTCCAAACAAATGTTCAAACGGGGAAAAACCTACTCCCTTCTGTGGCACTTCTCTGGAGGTGAAAAACAAGCATGGTAACAGAATATCCCATCTCCTTTTGAGTTTTTCGGGGAGACCTGCAATCATGTCCTTCATGATTTTTATTGAATCTCTCAACTAAACCATTCCATTGTGGGTGATATGGGGTAATGAACTAATAAGTCATTCCACCTTGACTTGAGGTATGCAGACATGACATTACTACCTCTGTCTGAGACCACCTCCTTAGGGAAGCCCACTCTAGTAAAGATACTGAGTATGGCCCTTGCAACTGCAGAAGCAGAGGTAGTCCTAAGGGGTATAGGTGCCTGGTGGAATGATCCACTACTACCAGTACAAATCTGTTCCCTGGTGTTGCTGGAGTGTCTAGAGGGCAACAATGCCAACCCCTACCGTTCCAAAGGGAACCCCAACCAATGGAAGTAAAATGAAGGGGGGCTTTGGGTGGCCACTGTCTTGCCACTGGCTTGACAGCTGACATAGAAGTTACAAAAATACTTCACCTTCTGGGACATACCTGGCCAGCAGAAATGAGGTACCAACCTACTCCACGTTTTAGTCCGGCCAAGATGCCAAGCTAGGGGGGTGCCATGAGCCAAAGTGAGCAGGAACCTTCTGTATGTCTGAGGCACTACCACTCTCCTAGTGGCACCAGGAGTCCATCCTCCCAATAGGTTCTCTGGGAGCAACTGACATCTCCTTTTTCTGGTCAGCAGCTTGCAGTCTCAGGCTCTCAAGAGTGGGACAGGTCCTCGGTCCCTGGCACAGCTCTACCCCAGAGGGTCCCTCTGACCGCAGGAGCTCTGCCGTGTAAGGCCCAAGTTCTTGGGGCTCAGTTCCCTCAAGGGCTGACAGGGCTGAGAGGGGACCTGAGCTTGGGGCTGCTCAGCCGCTGGCTTACCAGACTTCCTGCCTGTTCTCTTGGAGGGGTAGACCATTATTACAGACTCCATCCCCTCTTTTTTACCCTGGGATTTGCATTGTGCTCTAGTTTTCACACACACCCATTCAGGTATACCCAGCATAGCTGCATGGGTCTTTCTTTCTACCTCAGCCCTTGCTGAGGACTCCAGATCATTTCCTAGCAGATAGGCTACAGGAATTGCAGAGGATACCACCACCTTTTTCTGGCCAGTAACCCCTCTCCACTCTAAGGAGACCATTGCCATGGAATGGGCCTTAGTTTGGTTGCCAACATTGATGACTGTAAAAGTTTCACCATGGAGATACTGTTCTGGGGATATCGGTTTTCAGTCACCATGGTGACACTTGCACCTTTATCCCTCAGTACTTAAACTCTGATCCCATTAATATGAAGCTGTTGTCTGTACTTCTTCAGGTTACTGGGCCAGAGAGCAAGGGCAGCTACATCCACCCCTCCCTTTGAGACTAAAGTTGCTTCTGTGAGCTCTCTGACATGGCCAGGGTAATCATGGATTCCACAGCAGTACAGCTGTCTTTGTACATAATCAATAGCACGGCTTGCTTCATCAGGATAAGTACCATTTTACTCATTGTACACGTTTGCAATGCTCTTATCCACTTCCCTCTCCACCTTCCCTTGTCAACCACAACCTCTGTAACAAAAACTAGCAGGAGGATGATGACAAATGTAGCAAGCCTGCTGCGTCTCTCTCAGTTCGTGGTACAGCATCCAATAAGTCAATTGATAAACAGAAGCCTCCCCACAACTATAATAATAACTGCAGGAATTAAAGTATAAATGTCTTCAAAGAAGTGATCATAGTCATCATATGTGATGAATACATAGGCTCCCACATAGCACAGGATGCCTGCCGTTGCCCAGAATATCAGGTTCAGGAAGACCAGCATGGTTTTGGGGGAGGTGATCCCACAGCTACTCCCCGTCGCCGCTGCCCGTCAGTGACTGTCTACCAGGGTTGTGTTTACTGCTATACTGAGAGGGGCCCCATTTCCCCCACCTGGGTGGGGGCGGAAATAGTTCCTGTTTAAAAAAGGGTTCACGGGACATACCCACCAATTATAGACCTCTTAGTTTATTAGATAGTTCTCACAAATTATTTTGTAGAATTTTACTGACTAGGTTACAAGAGTGGATGGTGCTCAACAATATACTGACTCCCCTGCAGGCAGGATTTAGATTCTCAACCAGTACCATAATTCAAGTGTTTTGATTGCAGATGATCCACTGGAAACCGTGGTTCTGGGTAGGGGTCGCCTGTATATTGTATCTGTTGACCTACGGTCAGCATTTGATTTATTACTTTGGAAGACTCCATGGTGGGTGCTTTGTGAAATGGGGGTCCCCCGTTATCTGATTGATATGTTGGTCAGATTGCACCAGGGAAATTTTGCCCAGGTTAGGTGTGGCAATGCAGGGGAGATGACAAAGCCATTCCCAGTTACTAGGGGAGTCGGGCACCGGTGTGTACTTGCCCGTACACTTTTCAATCAGTTCATAAATTTCTTAGATGGCTGCAATAAAGATGCTCCCATATTGGCCAGTATGATGGTCCCCACACCTATGTTCACAGATGACACTCTTCTCCTCCCAAAATCCCCAAGGGGTCTGAAAAAATTGTTGGAGTAGTTTGAGTGTTTCTGCAATATAAGAAGGCGTCGAAAGTAACGTAAATAAGACCAAATATATGGCTTTAAATCCACGGTGTAACATCAGGACAAACCCTAATTTATCTGGTGTTCCATTAGAATGAGTGTCTACATTTACATACCTAGGTATAACTCTTACGGAGCGCATGGGGTAGCAGTCACACATAATGCAGCACAGACTAAAGATGGAGCAATATTCGGGTGAAATCATCAAGAAGTTGCGGTGCTCCCAGAATCGTCCAGTCTGCCTTACAGATTTATAAACGTCAGGCTTTGGGGGCAGCCACATATGGTGCGGAGCTTTGGGGGCACTTGGGTGTGTCTTCATTAGTTTTTGTGGAAAACATATTCATGCACCAGTTGGTGGGAGTTCCTTTTAATACTCCACTTTTCCCTTTGAGGCTGGATTTTGTTCTGAGGTCCATTTCTGATTACGTGAAGATACGTTCCCTGCTATATTGGAGGCAGCTTTGGGTGGTTACCTAGCTTGACTCCTTCCATCAGGGGCTTGAAGAGATCTTATCCCTAGCTGGCTCCAGTGGAATCCCCTGGATAAGATTTGTGAAGGTTTCCTTGCAGGAGCTAGGGATGACTCAACTCTAGGCATCCCCAGGCGACCTAAGGTTAATTTTCAAGTCCACCATCAAACATGCTTTTTGGTCTTCTAGAGATCTGTCAATCCACTCACTGACAAGTCACGGTTCCCAAACCAAGTAATTTCTCTTTGTTAAGGATTCCTTTATGAAGGAGGTCTGGCTAGGTGAAATACAGCCTCTACTCGCTATGCGTCTTTACCTACAGGTTAGGTATGTAACTTTGCCATTCCTGTGTGTTTACTGTGAGGTGGTCTGGCAGGTGCAAGAACAACGACATATGCTGTCCAACATGTAGGGCCCCAAAAGAGTCAGTAGAACATGTGCTGTTTTTCTGCCCAACTTATATGGCTGGGTTTCCCACCTTGTAGGAATATGGGTACTAGGGAGCACCAAGTGGCTCTCAGGATTTTGAGAACTGACACAAGTAAGCTGCTGGTGTATGCAATGACCAGCTTCTTATTGGGTATGTGGAGATTAAGGTCAAAGCCATGTGTTGCTCTGGATGTAGTAGGGCAGGGTATCAGCCATTTGTGATTGTGACATATTATGCATTTATATTTAGCATTTTAGCAATAGGGTAGGCCACAAAATTGACTTCAATGCAAAGGAACCATAACCAATACCAGTGTCTGTTATTTATCACTGGATGGGTTGTTTGGTTCTCATTTTAACATTATTAACTGATTTGGTCGTGATTGGACAGTCAATTAATTGTTTTAAGTTTGTACTTTTTTATTTATTTATATTAAAGTGTATGTTTTACACTCTTATGTACTTTAATGGCTTAGCGTAGAAATAAAGTTTGTATTGATTGATTGATTGATTGACATGGTCGGGCCACCTGAGATCCCATCTGGAGACTTACCACTGCAGCAGGAGCTCCAGGTGCATTAGGGGATTCTTTTTAGGACAGGAAGGGTCTCCGGTTCGGCGCCAATTGGCCCTGCAATTGAAGCACCAAGCCTTCTTACGGTCAAAGTTCTTACCTTTGTACCCACCCTTGGTTTGTGATTTGTCTTGGGCCCCAGCTGTCGTCTGATCAGGTTTTTGGAGGCCTTTAGAAGACTCTTCATTTTTATCTTTAGGCTGGTCACCATTTTTCCCTGGTGGGGGGGCTTGGCAACCCCTTTATTTTAGTCAAACCCACCATGAGTTGTCTTTGATACCCTAGTCTTGACCCAGTGGTCTGCCTTCTTTCCCAATTCCTGGGGAGCAACTGACTATAGGTCTACCAGATACTGATGCAATTTTTCAGAAACACAGTTACTCAACAGATGCTCCTTCATAATAAGATTATAAAGCTCCTCATAGTCTTACACCTAGTGCCCTTTTAAACAGCCACCCAGTGTGGTGACTGGCAAGACAAAAAAATCTACCAAGGATTGACTAGAGGTTTTTCTAGTTTCTCTGAACCTGACCCTGTACTCCTCAGTTATGGGTCCAAAGCCCTCAATCAGAGTATCCTTCATGCAGTCATAGGACTCAGCATCTGCTCCAGTCAGTTTCAGGAGTCTATCCTTACCCGTTGCTGAAAACTGCTTCCAGAGCACAGAGCCCCAATACTTCTGGTTCAGTTTCCTCATGGTACAGATCCTCTCAAAGGCAGTGCACCATTTGGTGATATCATCACCCTCTGAATATTTGGGGACAATCCATTTGGGGATCTTAGGGTCAAAAGCTTCTTCCTTCTCCTTACTTAAAATGTTGCTGCCACCAAATATTGGTCTAGGACCATCTCAGCTCTTTCTTTCTCTATAGCTAAAAGTCTAGACTCTAACACTGTCCTCTTAGGTAGCCTAGACTCTAACAGTATCCACATAGCTAGTTTCTGGGGTTCAACATCTTCACTGTCTCCATCTACTGGGGTACTATCAGAAGTGCCTCCAGTGGTGTTACTGTCAGTGGAGTTGTGGGGGGATTTGTCATCCTCTTCCACCTCCTCTTCCTCACTTTCATGAGGGGCTTCTTTACTTGCCATGGCTCTATCGTTTTCTGCAAGCAGCTGCTGCAGATGACCTTTTGTGGCCTTTTGCCCCATGACAATGTTTCCATGCTTGGCAGAGGGTCTTAAGTTGAGCAACCTTAAGATTTCTGTAGGGGCCCAGGTTGAGCTCCTGGGATGTACCTGCTGCTTCAGTCATGGTTTTTAAAGTAGTTGGGACTTTATTAGAGACTTTGAAAAAATCTAAGTAAACTACTAACAGGCCTAACTTACTAAAGTATTGACTGCGGAACTTAATACAAGGCCCAAACAGTCATTTTTAAACAATTTAGAAAAACTGAAAATTGGAAAAATGTTTCCTAACTAAGGAAACTTTTGGATCCCTTAGTGGTTTCACTTATTAACCGAGTGGTACCGCAAATGTCAAGTTTTATATTCTACTGCTGTGCCACCAATGTAGAAAGCTTAATCTTTATATCATATATCAAAATTAGATATATCCTGCAAAGCATTCAGGGGTTCCCCTTAGTAGCAATCCAAAGGTGCTCTTTTTAGGTGATGGTGTGATCGAGCAGCTTTAGGCTAGTCAGAGAGGAGTGTTAGACATCTGCAAGTACACACACGGTCAATAAATGAGACACACAACTCAAGAAGGAGATCCACACCAATGTGCAAAAATAACAAGTATCTTCATATATGTTTTGGCACCAGAATCACTACGATCAGGTAAGTACGTTTTACAAGTAAAATCTTTACAGTTTTGAAAAAAAACACACAGTGCAATTTCTGACTGAAAAGGTGCAATGTTATCCTATGGAGAGAAAAACAACTACTGCATTCAGGTGTAGTACATAAACTTACGAGGCCAATCTCCTGGGCTTTAGGTAATTATTGGGCAAGGATCTAGACCACACCAACAGGTCACACCGGGTGGCACAGGGGCAGCTAGGTGCAGAGTTACTCTATGGGGATTGGGCCGGTCGAAAAAATGTTGCAGGCGAGGACTGGAGATCCAGTCGAAAGGAAATAATGTGGATTCCAATTTTGAGATGTCAGAGTACAAGGGGGCACCTTCAGTCTTCTTCTCCACGGGTCAGGGGCGACGGGTGCAAAGGTGTCCTGAGGCATCATTTGTTTTTCCACTGGAGCACTTGCGGTTGATGGGGCCTGCATGCACAGGCTGCAGGCGGTGTTGGTCAGTCTACAGTGGGCAAGTCCAAGGTGTGTTTTGTCTCTGGAGGGCTGGTGCACCACATTGGTACTGTTAGTCCACTTCAACTCGGGCTAGTTGGCACGGGTGCAGTGGTGCTTTTAGGTGTCTGGTTTTCTATGGTCCGGAGTCCTCTCAGGTCTCTTGGGGTGCCTGAAAATTGCAGGGAAGTAGCTTTCCTGCTCCCCAGGAGTTCCTGGGTCTTTGTTGAAGATAGGCAGGCCTCTCAGGCTTTTGGAGGCACAGTAGCTTGCAGGACAAGTCGACTTTGGTGCTAATCGGCGGGAACAGCAGACATACTGGCATGTCTGGGGCCAAGTCAAGTGCTTCTTCCTCAGGCTTTGCTTTTGAGGCTCTTGAGTGTCCCTCTTCATAGGTCAGCAACAACGTGCTTTACTGGTGCCAGGGGCTTCCCTAAATACTGGATTTAGGGATGTTTCTGGGAGCGTAAGGTAGGAGCCAATGGGACACTTATCACTGTGATCACTACACCCCATATATGACCACTTCCTGTAGGAAGTGGGCATAACCCTCACCCAGAGTTCCTAAATCTGCCAACACCAAGATGGCAGATTTCTAAATTTTGTGTCCACGTCAGGCAGCTCACCTTAGGGGTAGGACTGATCTGAGGGGTGGACACAGCTCTCTGAATACTAAATTCCCCACCTGTCCAATTGCTAAATGGGCCCCGGGGTATGGGGGTCAGCATCTTTCTTGTGAGTGAAGCCAGATGTGCATACCGAGGGCACTGGTCTTCTTTGAAGGCCCTGGCCTTGTAATACAGAGTTTCAGGTCATCCTGTTGGGTGAGATGTGTAAGCACCTCTCCCAGAGCTGGCTTGGTTTTGACCCCCCGAGAGCCTGATGTAGGGTTGACTTACACATATTACAAGTAGTGTTTAGGTGACATGGCACACAGTCTGTGTGTCATGTTGTATTTTCACTTTTAGCTGCACCAAAACACACAACCTGTAATGGCAGTCTGCATGTGCTAGGTGAGGGGTCCCTGAGGGTGGCACAGAACATGCTGCAGCCCTTGGGGTCCGTCTTTGGTACCCAGACCCTAGGTACCAGGGGTACCATTTACTAGGGACTTACATGGGATCAAAGGTATTGCCAACTGGGGAACAATGCACAGTTTTAGGGAAAGAGATCTGTAACTGGGGACCTGGTTAGCAGGAACCCAGTGCACTTTCAGTCAAAATTGCATCAAATACCAGGCAAAAGTGGGGTGACCATTTAAAAAAGGGTCTCTTTCCTACAGCCATAACCTACAGCCTCCATGAACTTCAGAACAGTAGATTGATAGTCGTACCTACAGACTCCATACACCTCAGGTCTGTACATTGAAAGCCATGCCCTACAGGCTCTAGGGACTTCAGAAGTGCAGATTGATAGCCATGGCCCAGAGATTCTATGCACCCCAGAACTGTACACTGATAAACTTAACTACAAACTCTGTGCACCTCACAATTGTACACCGTCTTGCACTGGGACAAGATGGTACTGACCCATCCATTTTTCCAAGGGTGTTGAATGACATCTTTCTGAGAAGTGAGATGTATCACCCAGACCTCGTCCACAAGCACGCACCTGCATAGCATCGATGTGAAGCTCGCTCTGCCCTTGTATTTGGACAGATCAGAGATCTATCTCCCTTCTATTGACCAGCTGTTCTTCATATATAGCAGAGAGGATGCAACCAAGGTCACTTTCAAAATCACCAGTGCCAGAAGGATTTCCTCCTACATTTCTCACTCTTACTCCTTATTATGGGTATGTCTTCCAGCTAATGTTTACGCACATTCCACCGAAGACAAACTGTCTTCAATTGCATTTTCCAGGTATGTTCCTATTAAAAAGACATTCAGGACGTCTACATACCCTTCTACATGCATTCTGCGGAAACTAAGCTCTTGGTGCTGCCTCACAACAATATGCAGAATCTGCTCAAAATGGCCTAAAAACCTCTCCACTTATACCAGAGGAGACAGTATAGGCCCAGAAAGCCCTATCTATGCTCAATTTTTGTGATAGTCACTGGCCATGTAAATGAGCTGTACTTAGAATATTTGTATGGCTGTTTATTTAACAAAGATACCCTGACACTCTACGATATATCAGACCTCTTGTCAACATACTTGGCATAAGTTCTGGATCCCCAGTGCAGCTTACCATACCCTACCCTACATTTGTTCTGTTATCTTTTTGTAGAATCTGCCCTCGGATTGAAAGGAGACAGGCTATAGGGTTAAGGAAATAGTTATCTTTGAGGTGTCACCTTATAACAAAGTCCATAGACTCTCTCCTATGCTCGGGAGCCTCCTGCCAGTAGGTGACACCATGCCTGTAAGGTGGGTGTAGGAGAGAGTCAATGGTCTTGGGGAAACTTAGGGGCTGATTTATTGAAAGTGGTGCTGCACCAATGCAGCGTCACTTTCCCTGTGCCCCCTAGTACCTCCCTACCTCCCGCATGTGTGTGCTGTATTTAAAATACGGTGCACCATGGTGCAGGGTAGGGGGCAATAGCGTAATTTTTTCATGGCGCTATTGATGTACTCTGCAGGAGTAGCGGCAAAATATTGGTGCTACTCCTGCAGAGTACATAGGGCCCATTCTAAAGAATGGAAGCCCCCTTTTAACGCGTGCCCTTGAGCAGGCGTTAAAAGTGCCGTAAAAAATGGCGCAAGGAAATCTGATAGATTTCCTTACACCATTTTTCCGGCTCCCCGAACGGAGGTCACCCCCTTTGCATACAATATGCCTGGCGCAGGCATAATTTAGCGTAAAGGGTTAAAGAGTGGCTCAATACATGCATTGCATCACCCTGTAAATAAGGCGCGGGGATTTCGGCCTCGTTGGGCCACATTAACTTAAAAAATAATGACGTGAATGTGGCGCCAGGTGGTGCTAGGGCATTCCAAATATGCCTCTAAGTTACCATGCTCTGTCTATTGAGCTTTTAATTTTCCGTACCTCCCCATGCTTTTCTCCACCTCCACTCACTCTTCCACTCGCCGTCTCTCCTGCCCTCCCAGCCTTTCTTTCTCGGAATCCCTTCTTTAAACCAGCCAGCCCCTTCTCCACCGCCGGGTCCCGCTAGCACTCCTCTGCCATCTTAGGGAATGGGGGTCCTATCGCCCCATCTCGTTAATTGACTCTGGTGCTAAGATAACAGCTACCATACCAGTGACATTTAGCAGGGTCATACTCAAAATTGTCTCCCCTTGGAGTATGTACGTGATCCTGGCTGACACAAACAGGACAGTCACACTCGTTGATGTCACAGCTTCCATTCCGAGGAGGCCCGATGTGATTCTACAAGATGCAGAGGAGGCTTTTGGGAGGGTCTCCTGGTGGTACCTCTGCTCTGCCGTGGCTTGCGTTGATTTTATCACACATTTCTTAGGATGTATACAAGTACTTTAAGTGGGTCCTACTTCCTGTGTGGTCATTATGGGAGGCATATAGGCAGGTGTACTCACGTCCACTTGTCCAGGTGATGAAGTGATGTGGATGATACGACCATGTATATGCAGACGTCATTGGTTCCACTATTCCAGTTACTGACAGAGGCTGCCTTTTTCAGAGTTATCTCCAGATATCATTCTAGCACCCTTAAAATGCAGATCTTCAGTAACAAGGATGTCGGGGCTGCTGATCACAGGTCGGGGAGGCTGCAGTCAACCTTGGGGTGTGCATGACGCCGGAATTTGGGAGTATTGTCAGCATCAGTTATGAGTCCCTCATAAAACAGCGCGTTACATGATTAGACACTGGAACTACCTTCCTATCAACCTCCTGGGGTGGTGTGACGTCATCAAAGTGACAATACCACCAGTGTTTTTATATCTTTTTCTTTCAGTCCCACTGTTGGTCCCATATGTATGGAAATTAGATTCCGATATTTTTTTGGCTAGGTTTACTTGGCGAGGGCTATACATTTTGTAATCACCCTATGGCCGGAGAATGCAGGATCTCCAAGGATGTGTTTTTGGGCTGCAACGAGACAATCCTGGTTACTGCAGTTATGGCTGTCTCAAACCCTTGGTATTTTCACTATTTGATAAGATTCATAGAACCAAGCTATTTTACCAGAGGGTACGGTATAGGGCACTGGGGTCTATATATAAATATGTCAGGCATGGCAACATGTTAGCAAAATAGCTAAACACACTTCAAACACATCTTTATGTATAAGAATTCCCACATAAATGTGTACAAAGTATATTTTTAAAATTTTGGAGGATGTGGCAGCATTAAGGCGTCTCTCAAATTGGACAAGTATGCCATTTTATGCTAATTTTTACAAACTCAGTTTGATTATCCAATTCCAAAGGCTGTTTTTTTTTTAGAATCTTCAAATCTGAGATTTTTGGGATAAAATGGGAAAAGTCAATTTGTGCCTTGCAATAGACTTGTTAACTTAATTGCATTAGCTCGAACGAAGGTGTTTAACAGTTAATGCATGTTATAGTCTTTTCTCCGAAGTACAAAGAGATGATGTAGCTGACCGGTCACAGCTTTGGCCATCGAAAAAGAAACGTAAGGTCTCTGAAGCAGCCCTTATTGACAATTCCCCCCACAGGGCACAGCTCACTCAAGACAAGTTTGCTAATGTTGTAATGGAACATTTTAGGATTACTAATATGTTATATCGTACACCTTCTAAATTATAGGAAAGATCCACCATCCCTAAGGTGCGGGACTGAGGAAAGTGATTAGGCTCATGTTTGCAGAGCGAGGCATTTGCATAAAAATAAAATATTCCACACGTTGAATTGTATCCCAAGTGGCTGAGTGAGTGGATGAGGCAAACTACCCCAGCAGCGGTTCGAGAGATTGCTCAGAATTTCTTAAACTAATTTCCTTTCTTCCTGCCTCCCCCTTCTTTCGTCCACCCTCTCTCCATCCTTTGCTCCCCCATACTTCTCTCTGTCCATTTATCCTCTCTCCATCCATCCCTCCCTCGCGCCCCCCGCAAGAGATCCTATCCTATTTCTGAGCTCCTTGAAGACCAGAGTCTGCGATCAAAGGAGCCATAAACAAAAGTTTAAAAGTTGCATGTTACACAGAACAGCCGGCATATAGGTTAGGGACAGCACAAGTAGCTAACACACTTAAGTGGCAGTGAGAGGAGTGAAGAGACTCAGTAAACACAGTTTAATGATACAAGAAACAGAACACACCAAAAAGAAAGTGCAACATCTATAATAGAATTACTTTAAAATTATAGAATGCATGAATTATACATTCATGTGCTTATTTAGGATGATGACACTCGCCTTCTTCACGTGAAGCGCAGTAAGAGTATTACTGCTCAGTTATGGGTGCCCTAGTTTTGGTGAGGTTATGTCTCTTATGTCAACATTTATGTTTCTTTTAGTTAAATTCTCAGACTCAAATTCCAATTGTGTGTAAGTGAGCTAAAATGTTTTTACTGGTGTCTCCCTGCCACAAGATTAAAAGTAGAGGGTAGAGCAGCCTACCCTAGTTCCTGTTCCCGTCAGCATGTTTTGGCACTCAATTATTGCTCATTTGGGAATAGGAACTTACTCAGGACTACAGACACCTCACATCAAATGTTGTGGAAAAGTCTCTGTTCATGAGCATGCTATGTAAGTGCATTCCATATATCCTGTTTTTATTTCATGAGCAGTAGACACATTTTCATTCGGCAGTGGAAACACCCCTTCTTCATAGAATAGGTGCATCTTGGGCAGAAAAAGTGCAAGCTTTCTTTTTGCAGAGGACAGTATAGGTAGGGCAGCAGCAGTGCAAGCTTTCCCTCATTGCAGAACACATATAGGTCAGGCAGCAGCAATGCAAGCAGGGCCGGCTCTTAGCATGGGCAAACTGTGCCCAGACTCAGGGCGCCGACGTTCAGAGAGGGTCCAAGTAGTTCTCCATGAAGGTCATTGTAGGAAGTCGGCTCTGTATATACTATTTCAAAGTAAGAAATAGTGTGCACAGAGTCCAAGTGTTCTCCTTAGAGGTAAGATAGTGGCAAAAGTAGATAATTCTAATGCTCTATTTTGTGGTAGTGTGGTCGAGCAGTAGGCTTATCAGAGGGTATTGTTAAGCATTTGTTGTACACACAGAGGCAATAAATGAGGAACACACACTCAAAGACTTACTCCAGGCCAATAGGTTTTTTTATAGAAAAATATAGGGTTCAACGTTGGGTCCAAGGTAGCCCACCGTTGGGGGTTCAAGGCAACCCCAAAGTTACCACACCAGCAGCTCAGGGCCGGTCAGGTGCAGAGGTCAAAGAGGTGCCCAAAACACATAGGCTTCAATGGAGAACAGGGGTGCCCCGGTTCCAGTCTGCCAGCAGGTAAGTACCCGCGTCCTCGGAGGGCAGACCAGGGGGGTTTTGTAGGGCACCGGCGGGGACACAAGCAGGCACAGAAAGTACACCCTCAGCAGCACAGGGGAGGCCGGGTGCAGAGTGCAAACAGACGTCGCGTTTTGTATTGAAAACAATGGGGAGACCCAGGGGTCTCTTCAACGATGCAGGCAGGCACAGGCGGGACTCCTCGGGGTAGCCACCACCTGGGCTAAGCAGAGAGTCTCTCTGGCTACTCACGGTCTCGCAGTCGCAGGGGAGTCCTCCCTGTAGTGTTGGTTTTCCGCAGGTCGAGCCGGGGGCGTCGGGTGCAGAGTAGAAAGTCTCACGCTTCACGCGGGAAACGTGAAGTCCTTGAAGTTGTTTCTTTGTTGCAAGAAAGTTGCAGATGGTTGAAGAGAGCCGCTGTTCACAGGAGTTTCTTGGTCCTTGGGTGCAGGGCAGTCCTCTGAGGCTTCAGAGGTCACTGGTCCCTGTTGGATGCGTTGCTGTTGCAGTTTTTCTTCGAAGTTGGGAGACAGGCCGGTAGGGCTGGGGCCAAAGCAGTTGTCATCTCCGTCTTCACAGCAGGGCTTCAGGTCAGCAGTCCTTCTTCTTTAGGTTACAGGAATCTAGTTTCCTAGGTTCTGGGGGCCCCTAAATACTGAATTTGGTGGGGTGTTTAAATCAATGGCTACTGTCCTTGAGGGTGGCTACACCCTCTTTGTGCCTCCTCCCTGTGGGGAGGGGGGGCACATCCCTAATCCTATTGGGGGAATCCTCCATCCACAAGATGGAGGATTTCTAAAAGTAAGAGTAACCTCAGCTCAGGACACCTTAGGGGCTGTCCTGACTGGGGGGTGACTCCTCCTTGTTTTTCTCATTATCTTCTCCAGCCTTGCCACCAAAAGTGGGGGCAGTGGCCAGAGGAGCGGGCATCTCCACTAGCTGGGATGCCCTGGGGCGCTGTAACAAAAGGGGTGAGCCTTTGAGGCTCACCGCCAGGTGTTACAGTTCCTGCAGGAGGAGGTGAGAAGCACCTCCACCCAGTACAGGCTTTTTTCCTGGCCACAGAGTGACAAAGGCACTCTCCCCATGTGGCCAGCAACATGTCTGGTGTGTGGCAGGCTGTCAAAAACTAGTCAGCCTACACTGGAAGTCGGGTATGTTTTCAGGGGGCATCTCTAAGATGCCCTCTGGGTGTATTTTACAATAAATTGCACACTGGCATCAGTGTGCATTTATTGTGCTGAGGAGTTTGATACCAAACTTCCCAGTTTTCAGTGTAGCCATTATGGTGCTGTGGAGTTCGTGTTTGACAGACTCCCAGACCATATACTCTTATGGCTACCCTGCACTTACAATGTCTAAGGTTTTGCTTAGACACTGTAGGGGCATAGTGCTCATGCACATATGCCCTCACCTGTGGTACAGTGCACCCTGCCTTAGGGCTGTAAGGCCTGCTAGAAGGGTGACTTACCTATGCCACAAGCAGTGTGAGGTTGGCATGGCACTCTGAGGGGAGTGCCATGTCGACTTAGTCATTTTCTCCCCACCAGCACACACAAGCTGTGAAGCAGTGTGCATGTGCTGAGTGAGGGGTCCCCAGGGTGGCATAAGACATGCTGCTGCCCTTAGAGACCTTCCCTGGAATCAGGGCCCTTGGTACCAGGGGTACCAGTTACAAGGGGCTTACCTGAGTGCGAGGGTTGTGCCAATTGTGGAGACAAAGGTACAGTTTAGGAAAAGAACACTGGTGCTGGGGCCTGGTTAGCAGGGTCCCAGCACACTTTCAAATCATAACTTAGCATCAGCAAAGGCAAAAAGTCAGGATGTAACCATGCCAAGGAGGCATTTCCTTACACAACCCCCAAACGAAAGAGGATGAGACTAACCTTTCCCAAGAGAGTCTTCATTTTCTAAGTGGAAGAACCTGGAAAGGCCATCTGCATTGGCATGGGCAGTCCCAGGTCTGTGTTCCACTATAAAGTCCATTCCCTGCAGGGATATTGACCACCTCAACAGTTTAGGGTTTTCTCCTTTCATTTGCATGAGCCATCTGAGAGGTCTGTGAACTACAAAGTGAGTACCAAAGAGGTATGTCTCAGCTTCTTCAGGGACCAGACCACAGCAAAGGACTCCCTCTCTATGGCACTCCAACGCTGCTCCCTGGGGAGTAACCTCCTGCTAATGAAAGCAACAGGCTGGTCAAGGCCATCATCATTTGTCTAGGACAGGACTGCTCCTATCCCATGTTCAGAAGCATCTGTCTGCACAATGAACTGCTTAGAGTAATCTGGAGCTTTTAGAACTGGTGCTGTGCACATAGTTTGTTTCAGGGTGTCAAAGGCCTGTTGGCACTCTACAGTCCAGTTTACCTTCTTGGGCATTTTCTTTGAGGTACGTTCTGTGAGGGGTGTCACTATGGATCCATATCCCTTCACAAACCTCCTATAGTACCCAGTCAAGCCAAGGAATGCCCTGACTTGAGTCTGGGTCTTTGGAGCTACCCAGTCCAGAATAGTCTGGATCTAGGGTTGGAGTGGCTGAACTTGGCCTCCACCTACAAGGTGTCCCAAGTAAACCACAGTACCCTGCCCTATCTGACATTTAGATGCCTAGATAGAGAGGCCTGCTGCTTGCAGGGCCTGCAAAACCTTCTTCAGGTGGACCAGGTGATCCTGCCAGCTGGAGCTAAAGACAGCAATATCATCAAGATAAGCTGCACTAAAGGACTCCAACCCAGCAAGGACTTGATTCACCAACCTTTGGAAGGTGGCGGTGTCAAGTCAAAGGTGCTTAAGTATTTGGCAGCACCCAATTTGTCTATTAACTCATCTGCCCTTGGAATGGGATGGGCATCTGTCTTGGTGACAGAAGTAAGTCCTCTGTAGTCCACACAGAACCTCATCTCTCTCTTGCCATCTTTTGTGTGAGGTATGGGGACTAAGACCACTGGGTTAGCCCAGGGGCTGTCAGAGTGCTCAATCACTCCCAATTCCAGCATCTTGTGGACTTCCACTTTGATGCTTTCCTTAACTTGATCAGACTGTCTAAACATTTTGTTTTTGACAGGCATGCTGTCTCCTGTGTCCACATCATGGGTACACAGGTGTGTCTGACCAGGGGTTAGGGAAAAGAGCTCAGCAAACTGCTGGAGGACTTGCCTGCAGTCAGCTTGCTGTTGGCCAGAGAGGGTGTCTGAGTAGATCACTCCATCTACTGTGCCATCTTTAGGGCCTGTGGAGAGGAGATCAGGGAGAGGTTCACTCTCTGCTTCCTGGTCCTCATCTGTAACCATCAACAGGTTCACATCTGCCCTGTCATGGAAGAGTTTCAGGCGATTAACATGGATCACACTCTTGGGGGTCCTGCTAGTGCCTAGGTCCACCAGGTAGGTGACCTCACTCTTCTTCTCTAGCACTGGGTAAGGGCCACTCCATCTGTCCTGAAGTGCCCTGGGAGCCACAGGCTCCAGAACCCAGACTTTCTGCCCTGGCTGAAATTCAACCATAGCAGCCTTTTGGTCATACTACATCTTCTGGAGCTGTTGGCTGGCCTCAAGGTTTTTGCTTGCCTTTTCCATGTACTCTGCCATCCTGGAACATAGGCCTAGTACATAGTCCACTATATCTTGCTTAGGCTCATGAAGAGGTCTCTCCCAGCCTTATTTCACAAGAGCTAGTGGTCCCCTGACAGGATGGCCAAACAGAAGTTCAAAGGGGGAAAATCCTACTCCCTTCTGAGGCACCTCTCTGTAGGCGAAAAGCAGGCATGGCAAGAGGACATCCCATCTCCTTTTGAGTTTTTCCGGGAGCCCATGATCCTGCCCTTCAATGTCTTGTTAAATCTCTCAACAAGACTGTAAAGAAATGGCTCCCTGTTGCAGTTACCCCCCACTTTTTGCCTGATACTGATGCTGACTTGACTGAGAAGTGTGCTGGGACCCTGCTAACCAGGCCCCAGCACCAGTGTTCTTTCACCTAAAATGTACCATTGTTTCCACAATTGGCACAACCCTGGCACCTAGGTAAGTCCCTTGTAACTGGTACCCCTGGTACCAAGGGCCCTGATGCCAGGGAAGGTCTCTAAGGACTGCAGCATGTCTTATGCCACCCTAGGGACCCCTCACTCAGCACAGACACACTGCTTGCCAGCTTGTGTGTGCTGATGGGGAGAAAATGACTAAGTCGACATGGCACTCCCCTCAGGGTGCCATGCCAACCTCCCACTGCCTATGGCATAGGTAAGTCACCCCTCTAGTAGGCCTTACAGCCCTAAGGCAGGGTGCACTATACCACAGGTGAGGGCATATGTGCATGAGCACTATGCCCCTACAGTGTCTAAGCAAAACCTTAGACATTGTAAGTGCAGGGTAGCCATAAGAGTATATGGGCTGGGAGTCTGTCAAAAACGAACTCCACAGCTCCATAATGGCTACACTGAATACTGGGAAGTTTAGTATCAAACGTCTCAGAATAATAAACCCACACTGATGCCAGTGTTGGATTTATTAAAAAATGCACACAGAGGGCATCTTAGAGATACCCCCTGTATTTTACCCAATTGTTCAGTGCAGGACTGACTGGTCTGTGCCAGCCTGCTGCTGAGAGACGAGTGTCTGACCTCATGCGGTGAGAGCCTTTGTGCTCTCTGAGGACAGAAACAAAGCCTGCTCTGGGTGGAGGTGCTTCACACCTCCCCCCTGCAGGAACTGTAACACCTAGCAGTGAGCTTCAAAGGCTCAAGCTTCGTGTTACAATGCCCCAGGGCACTCCAGCTAGTGGAGATGCCCGGCCCCTGGACACAACCCCACTTTTGGCGGCAAGTCCAGGAGAGATAATGAGAAAAACAAGGAGGAGTCACTGGCCAGTCAGGACAGCCCCTAAGGTGTCCTGAGCTGAGGTGACTCTGACTTTTAAAAATCCTCCATCTTGTAGAAGGAGGATTCCCCCAATAGGGATAGGAATGTGACCCCCTCCCCTTGGGAGGAGGCACAAAGAGGGTGTACCCACCCTCAGGGCTAGTAGCCATTGGCTACTAACCCCCCAGACCTAAACACGCCCTTAAATTTAGTATTTAAGGGCTTCCCTGAACCTAAGAATTTAGATTCCTGAAACTACAAGAAGAAGAAGACTGCCGAGCTGAAAAACCCCTGTAGAGGAAGAACAGAAGACACCAACTGCTTTGGCCCCAGTCCTACCGGCCTGTCTCCTGCCTTCCGAAGAAACCTGCTCCAGCGACGCTTTCCAAGGGACCAGCGACCTCTGAATCCTCTGAGGACTGCCCTGCTTCACGAAAGACAAGAAACTCCAGAGGACAGCGGCACTGCTCCAAAAGAACTGCAACTTCGTTTCAAGGAGCAGACTTAAAGACCCCTGCAACTCCCCGCAAGAAGCGTGAGACTTGCAACGCTGCACCCGGCGACCCCGACTCGACTGGTGGAGAACCAACACCTCAGGGAGGACCCTCCGGCGACTCCGAGTCCGTGAGTAACCAAAGTTGTCCCCCCTGAACCCCCACAGCGACGCCTGCAGAGGGAATCCCGAGGCTCCCCCTGACCGCGACTGCCTGAACCTAAAGTCCCGACGGCTGGAAAAGACCCTGCACCCGCAGCCCCCAGCACCTGAAGGAACGGAACTTCTGTGCAGGAGTGACCCCCAGGAGGCCCTCTCCCTTGCCCAGGTGGTGGCTACCCAGAGGAGCCCCCCCCTTGCCTGCCTGCACCGCTGAAGAGATCCCTTGGTCTCTCATTGAAAACCATTGAAAACCCGACGCTTGTTTCTACACTGCACCCGGCCACCCCAGTGCCGCTGAGGGTGTACTTTTTGTGTGAACTTGTGTCCCCCCCCGGTGCCCTACAAAACCCCCCTGGTCTGCCCTCCGAAGATGCGGGTACTTACCTGCTGGCAGACCGGAAACGGGGCACCCCCTTCTCTCCATTGAAGCCTATGCGTTTTGGCCACCTCCTTGACCTCTGCACCTGACCGGCCCTGAGCTGCTGGTGTGGTAACTTTGGGGTTGCTCTGAACCCCCAACGGTGGGCTACCTTGGACCCAAACCTAAGACTTGTAAGTGATTTACTTACCTGACAAAACTAACAAAAACTTACCTCCCCCAGGAACTGTGAAAATTGCCCTGTGTCCACTTTTAAAACAGCTTATTGTGTTTTATGTAAAAAGTATACATGCTAATGTAATGATTCAAAGTTCCTAAAGTACTTACCTGCAATACCTTTCAAATGAGATATTACATGTAGAATTTGAACCTGTGGTTCTTAAAATAAACTAAGAAAATATATTTTTCTATAACAAAACCTATTGGCCTGGATTTGTCTCTGAGTGTGTGTTCCTCATTTATTGCCTGTGTGTATGTACAACAAATGCTTAACACTACTCCTTTGATAAGCCTACTGCTCGACCACACTACCACAAAATAGAGCATTAGTATTATCTCTTTTTGACACTATCTTACCTCTAAGAGGAACCCTTGGACTCTGTGCATGCTATTCCTTACTTTGAAATAGCACATACCAAGCCAACTTCCTACATTGGTGGATCAGCGGTGGGGTACAAGACTTTGCATTTGCTGGACTACTCAGCCAATACCTGATCACACAACAAATTCCAAAAATTGTCATTAGAACTTGATTTTTTGCAATTTGAAATTTTTCTAAATTCTTAAAAGTCCTGCTAGGGCCTTGTGTTAGTCCCTGTTTAGCATTTCTTTTAGTGTTTAAAAGTTTGGTAAAAGTTTGAATTAGATCCTAGAATTAGTTTTAGTTTCTTAAAAAGTATTCCAACTTTTAGAAGCATAGGGGCTCATTCTAAGTCTGGCGGGCGGCGGAGGCCGCCCGCCAGACTTCCCCCACCAAAATACCGCTCCGCGGTCGAAAGACCGCTGAGGGTATTTTGGGATTTGCCCTGGGCTGGCGGGCGACCGCCAAAAGGCCGCCCGCCAGCCCAGGGCAAATCATCCTTCCCACGAGGACGCCGGCTCAGAATTGAGCCGGCGGAGTGGGAAGGTGCGACGGGTGCAGTGGCACCCGTCGCGTATTTCAGTGTCTGCATAGCAGACACTGAAATACAAAGTGGGGCCCTCTTACGGGGGCCCCTGCAGTGCCCATGCCATTGGCATGGGCACTGCAGGGGCCCCCAGGGGCCCCGCGGCACCCCCTACCGCCATCCTGTTCCTGGCGGGAGACCCGCCAGGAACAGGATGGCGGTAGGGGGTGTCAGAATCCCCATGGCGGCGGAGCGCGCTCCGCCGCCATGGAGGATTCACATGGGCAGCGGAAAACCGGCGGGAGACCGCATCTGACCACGGCCGAACCGCCGCGGTCAGAATGCCCTGCGGGGCACCGCCGGCCTGTCGGCGGTGCTCCCGCCGACCCTGGCCCCTCACCCCCATAATGTCTAATACAGATGTGAATGTGGTGGAACTCGACACCACACCTTACCTCCATCTACAGATGAGAGAGCTAAGGTCACTCTGTAAACTAAAGAAAATAGCAATGGGCTCCAGACCTTCCAAACTACAGCTCCAGGAGCTGTTGGCAGAGTTTGAAAGAGCCAACCCCTCTGAGGATGGCAACACAGAGGATGAGTATAGTGACTTGGAGGGTGATTCCCCCCCACCAGTCCTATCTAGGGAGGACAGGGCCTCTCAAGCCCTGACTCCACAAATCATAGTCAGAGATGCTGGTTCCCTCACAGGAGGGACCAACCTCTCTGAAATCACTGAGGATAACTCTAGTGAAGAGGACATCCAGTTAGCCAGGATGGCCAAAAGATTGGCTTTGGAAAGACAGATCCTAGCCATAGAAAGGGAAAGACAAGAGATGGGCCTAGGACCCATCAATGGTGGCAGCAACATAACTAGGGTCAGAGATTCTCCTGACATGTTGAAAATCCCCAAAAAGGGATTGTAACTAAATATGAAGATGGTGATGACATCACCAAATGGTTCACAGCTTTTGAGAGGGCTTGTGTAACCAGAAAAGTGAACAAATCTCACTGGGGTGCTCTCCTTTGGGAAATGTTCACTGGAAAGTGTAGGGATAGACTCCTCACACTCTCTGGAAAAGATGCAGAATCTTATGACCTCATGAAGGGTACCCTGATTGAGGGCTTTGGATTCTCCACTGAGGAGTATAGAATTAGATTCAGGGGGGCTAAAAAATCCTCGAGCCAGACCTGGGTTGATTTTGTAGACTACTCAGTGAAAACACTGGATGGTTGGGTAACTGGAAATGAAGTGCATGACTATGTTGGGCTTTATAATTTGTTTATGAAAGAACACATTTTAAGTAACTGCTTCAATGAAAAGTTGCATCAGTATCTGGTAGACCTAGGACCAATTTCTCCCCAAGAATTGGGAAAGAAGGCGGACCATTGGGTCAAGACTAGGGTAACCAAAACTTCCACTGGGGGTGACCAAAAGAAAGGGGTTACAAAACCTCCTCAGGAGAAAGTGGGTGACACTAGAAACAAAGAAAAAGAGTCCTCTGTAGGCCCCCAAAAACCAGACCAGGTGGGTGGGCTTCGAGACACAACCCAAAACAAAGGTGGGTACCAGGGTAAGAACTGGGATGCCACTAAGGCATGGTGCCAAAACTGTAGACAGACAGGGCACCACACCAAGGACACTTCTTGTCCCAAAAACAAAACCCCTAGCAAAATCCCTGGGATGACCAGTGTAGCCATTGGGGATGACTCCTCAGATGAGGAGGTCTTCATAGCCTTAAACTGGAAAAAGGGCCCAACAGGTGAGTTGGAGATTCCAGAGGGAAGTAGACACTTCCACCACCTACTGGTGAATGGAATCCCAGCCACTGCCCTGAGAGACAATTGTGCCAGTCACACTATTGTGCATGACAGGCTGGTGTTCTCAAACCAGTACATCCCAGGTGAGACTGCCAGAGTAAGAGTTAGCCCAGACAGGGTCACTGATAGGCCAGTGGCTTTTGTGCCCATAGAAGTGGGTGGGACTTTTAGCTGGAGAAGGGTGGTAGTCAGTACAGACCTCCCCCTTGATTGTCTCCTTGGAAATGACTACCCAGAGGTTAGTCCGAGCCCAAGAGAGGAACTGGTCCAGTGCCAGTCCTCTCCCAAGGATTCTGGAGGTCCTGCCCCTGCAGTAACTGCAAGCAGGCCCCAGAAGAAAAAGAATAGAAAACAGTGTAGGAAGGGTGGACAACCTTTAGCCAAGGTCCCAACAATCCAAGGAGATTCTGCTCCAGTAGGGGAGAACTCCAAAAGTGGCTCTGATAAAGTCCAACCTGACCCACAAGAAGTCCTGGCTAGTCAGGCAACTGTTAAGCCTGAGTGTGTGGCTCCTCAGCTAACAGAAGAAAGAGTGGAAGAAGGGTGTTTACTACAAGATGTGGTAACCCCCCACTCTAATACAGCAGACAGGCACCCTGAACCCAAAGAAGCCTGTAACTTAGCCCCTTTCCTTGTAGGTGAAGAGCTAAAGGTGTGGTTCTGGGCACTGACAGCTGTCAGTGGCCTCTGCTGGGTGTTAGCCTTTATGGCTGCACTATCCTTGGCATGGTGGTCTGACCCCATGCCAAATAGCAAGTTAGGCCCCCTGACCCTGTTGGTCATGGTGGGGTTACTCCAGCTCTGGGTAACCTCTTTGGGTAAGCTAGGGGTGACCCTGGCTAAGATAAGATTAGCAGAGGTGGATACCTCTAACCCCAAAATAGAGAGAATGGGTGAAGACATAAAAAGCACAGACAAGAGGCAGTTCAGACTAGGTCCTATCACTGTGGAAGTGGGTCAGTTCCCCAGAGGGAATGACCTGAACAGGAGGATGTAAGGCAGAGTAGGCCCTGCAACAAACCAGCCTATTTCCTCTACTCTTCCTCGCCTGACAGACTAGGAAGACTCTCCCAGCTTTGGCTGAGTCTCCTGGCCTGTGGGCTGGGGGGGGGGCTTGTGTAAAGAAATGGCTCCCTGTTGCAGTTACCCCCCACTTTTTGCCTGATACTGATGCTGACTTGACTGAGAAGTGTGCTGGGACCCTGCTAACCAGGCCCCAGCACCAGTGTTCTTTCACCTAAAATGTACCATTGTTTCCACAACTGGCACAACCCTGGCACCTAGGTAAGTCCCTTGTAACTGGTACCCCTGGTACCAAGGGCCCTGATGCCAGGGAAGGTCTCTAAGGGCTGCAGCATGTCTTATGCCACCCTAGGGACCCCTCACTCAGCACAGACACACTGCTTGCCAGCTTGTGTGTGCTGATGGGGAGAAAATGACTAAGTCGACATGGCACTCCCCTCAGGGTGCCATGCCAACCTCCCACTGCCTGTGGCATAGGTAAGTCACCCCTCTAGTAGGCCTTACAGCCCTAAGGCAGGGTGCACTATACCACAGGTGAGGGCATATGTGCATGAGCACTATGCCCCTACAGTGTCTAAGCAAAACCTTAGACATTGTAAGTGCAGGGTAGCCATAAGAGTATATGGGCTGGGAGTCTGTCAAAAACGAACTCCACAGCTCCATAATGGCTACACTGAATACTGGGAAGTTTAGTATCAGACTTCTCAGAATAATAAACCCACACTGATGCCAGTGTTGGATTTATTAAAAAATGCACACAGAGGGCATCTTAGAGATACCCCCTGTATTTTACCCAATTGTTCAGTGCAGGATTGACTGGTCTGTGCGAGCCTGCTGCTGAGAGACGAGTGTCTGACCTCATGCGGTGAGAGCCTTTGTGCTCTCTGAGGACAGAAACAAAGCCTGCTCTGGGTGGAGGTGCTTCACACCTCCCCCCTGCAGGAACTTTAACACCTAGCAGTGAGCTTCAAAGGCTCAAGCTTCGTGTTACAATGCCCCAGGGCACTCCAGCTAGTGGAGATGCCCGCCCCCTGGACACAACCCCACTTTTGGCGGCAAGTCCAGGAGAGATAATGAGAAAAACAAGGAGGAGTCACTGGCCAGTCAGGACAGCCCCTAAGGTGTCCTGAGCTGAGGTGACTCTGACTTTTAGAAATCCTCCATCTTGTAGAAGGAGGATTCCCCCAATAGGGATAGGAATGTGACCCCCTCCCCTTGGGAGGAGGCACAAAGATGGTGTACCCACCCTTAGGGCTAGTAGCCATTGGCTACTAACCCCCCAGACCTAAACACGCCCTTAAATTTAGTATTTAAGTGCTTCCCTGAACCTAAGAATTTAGATTCCTGAAACTACAAGAAGAAGAAGACTGCCGAGCTGAAAAACCCCTGCAGAGGAAGAACAGAAGACACCAACTGCTTTGGCCCCAGTCCTACCGGCCTGTCTCCTGCCTTCCAAAGAAACCTGCTCCAGCGACGCTTTCCAAGGGACCAGCGACCTCTGAATCCTCTGAGGACTGCCCTGCTTCACGAAAGACAAGAAACTCCCGAGGACAGCGGCACTGCTCCAAAAGAACTGCAACTTTGTTTCAAGGAGCAGACTTAAAGACCCCTGCAACTCCCCGCAAGAAGTGTGAGACTTGCAACACTCCACCCGGCGACCCCGACTCGACTGGTGGAGAACCAACACCTCAGGGAGGACGCTCCGGCGACTCCGAGTCCGTGAGTAACCAAAGTTGTCCCCCCTGAGCCCCCACAGCGACGCCTGCAGAGGGAATCCCGAGGCTCCCCCTGACCGCGACTGCCTGAACCTAAAGTCCCAACGGCTGGAAAAGACCCTGCACCCGCAGCCCCCAGCACCTGAAGGAACGGAACTTCTGTGCAGGAGTGACCCCCAGGAGGCCCTCTCCCTTGCCCAGGTGGTGGCTACCCAGAGGAGCCCCCCCCTTGCCTGCCTGCACCGCTGAAGAGATCCCTTGGTCTCTCATTGAAAACCATTGAAAACCCGACGCTTGTTTCTACACTGCACCCGGCCGCCCCAGTGCCGCTGAGGGTGTACTTTTTGTGTGAACTTGTGTCCCCCCCGGTGCCCTACAAAACCCCCCTGGTCTGCCCTCCGAAGACGCGGGTACTTACCTGCTGGCAGACCGGAACCGGGGCACCCCCTTCTCTCCATTGAAGCCTATGCGTTTTGGGCACCTCCTTGACCTCTGCACCTGACCGGCCCTGAGCTGCTGGTGTGGTAACTTTGGGGTTGCTCTGAACCCCCAACGGTGGGCTACCTTGGACCCAAACCTAAGACTTGTAAGTGATTTACTTACCTGACAAAACTAACAAAAACTTACCTCCCCCAGGAACTGTGAAAATTGCACTGTGTCCACTTTTAAAACAGCTTATTGTGTTTTATGTAAAAAGTATACATGCTAATGTAATGATTCAAAGTTCCTAAAGTACTTACCTGCAATACCTTTCAAATGAGATATTACATGTAGAATTTGAACCTGTGGTTCTTAAAATAAACTAAGAAAATATATTTTTCTATAACAAAACCTATTGGCCTGGATTTATCTCTGAGTGTGTGTTCCTCATTTATTGCCTGTGTGTATGTACAACAAATGCTTAACACTACTCCTTTGATAAGCCTACTGCTCGACCACACTACCACAAAATAGAGCATTAGTATTATCTCTTTTTGCCACTATCTTACCTCTAAGGGGAACCCTTGGACTCTGTGCATGCTATTCCTTACTTTGAAATAGCACATACCGAGCCAACTTCCTACAAAGACCATTAGTTTGTGGATGGTATGGTGTGGTGAATTTGTAAGTCACCCGATCGTGCCCTTCAATTTCTTGTTGAATCTTTCCACAAGACCAGTGGTTTGTGGATGGTATGGTGTGGTGAATTTGTAAGTCACCCCACACTCATTCCACATATGTTTCAGGTAAGCTGACATGAAGTTGGTACCTCTGTCAGAAACCACCTCCTTAGGAAATCCCACTCTGGTAAAGATACCAATGCGTGCTTTGGCTACTGCAGGGGCGGTAGTGGACCTAAGGGGAATTGCTTCAGGGTACCTAGTAGCATGATCCACTACTACTAGGATATACTGATTCCCTGAGGCTGTGGGAGGTTCAAGTGGACCCACTATATCCACTACCACTCTTTCAAAGGGGACCCCCACCACTGGAAGTGGAATGAGGGGGGCCTTTGGGTGGCCAACTGTCTTACCACTGGCTTGACAGGTGGCACAGGAGGCACAAAACTCCTTTACTTTCTGGGACATTTTGGGCCAATAGAAATGGTTGACTAACCTCTCCCAAGTCTTGGTTTGTTCCAAATGCCCAGCAAGTGGAATGTCATGGGCTAAGGTCAGAATGAACGCCCTAAACTCCTGAGGCACTACCACTCTCCTAGTGGGACCAGGTTTTGGATCTCTTGCCTCAGTGTAAATGAGTCCATCTTCCCAATAGACCCTGTCGGTTCCACTGACATTTCCTTTTGTTTCCTCAGCAGCTTGCTGCCTAAGGCCTTCAAGAGAGGGACATGTTTCTTGCCCCTTGCACAGCTGTTCCCTTGTGGGTCCCCCTGGGCCCAAGAGCTCAACCTGATAAGGTTCCAACTCTATAGGCTTAGTTCCCTTAGGGGATAGAACTTCTTCCTGAGAAGAGAGGTTCTTTTTCTTTGTCTGTGCTGAAGCTGGTTCCCCAGTCTTCTTTCCTTTTCTCTTGGAGGGTTGGGCCATTATTCCAGACTCCAACACCTCTTTTTCACCCTGAGCCTTGCACTGTGCCCTTGTCTTGACACACACCAGTTTAGGGATACCCCGCATGGCTGCATGGGTTTTGAGTTCTACCTCCACCCATGCTGAGGACTCCAGATCATTTCCAAGCAGACATTCAACTGGTATAGCAGAAGAGACTACCACCTGTTTCAGGCCAGTGACTCCTCCCCATTCTAAAGTTACCATAGCCATGGGATGTACTTTAGTCTGATTGTCAGTGTTGTTGACTGGATGAGTTTGTCCAGTCAGGTATTTTCCTGTGGAAACCAGTTTCTCTGTCACCATTGTGACACTGGCACCTGTATCCCCCAGGGATTCTACACTAGTCCCATTAATACAGAGCTGCTGCCTGTATTTTTTCATGTTAGGAGGCCAGGCAGCTAGTGTGGCTAGGTCCACCCCACCCTCAGAGACTAATGTAGCTTCAGTGTGGACCCTGATTGCTCTGGGCACATTGTTGATCCCACCTGGAGACTGGCTATTCCAGTGCTAACTGGAGTAGTAGTAGAAGTGGAACTTTTCTTGGGACAGGCCTTGTCTCCAGTTTGGTGTCCCTGCTGATTACAGCTACGACACCAGGCCTTTTTGGATCAATGATTTTACCCTTGTACCCAAATGAGGATTGTGAAGAGGCTTTGGACCCTCCCTCCTGAGCAGGTTTTTGGGGCCCTGTAGAAGACTCTTTACTTTTTCCCATGGATGTCTCAACACTCTTCCCCTGGGGAGTCTTTGGGAGCCCTTTCTTTTGGTCACCCCCTGTGGAAGTCTTGGTCACCCTAGTCTTGACCCAATGGTCTGCCTTCTTTCCCAATTCTTGGGGAGAAATTGGACCTAGGTCTACCAGATGCTGATGCAGTTTATCATTGAAACAATTACTTAAAAGGTGGTCCTTCATAAACAAATTATACAGCCCTTCATAATCATTTACACCACTGCCATTAATCCAACCATCCAGTGTTTTGACTGAGAAGTCAACAAAATCAACCCAGGTCTGGCTCGAGGATTTGTGAGCCCCCCTGAACCTAATCCTGTACTCCTCAGTTGAGAATCCAAAGCCCTCAATCAGGGTAGCCTTCATGAGGTCATAGGATTCTGCATATTTTCCAGAGAGTGTGAGGAGTCTATCCCTACACTTTCCAGTGAACATTTCCCAAAGGAGAGCACCCCAGTGAGATTTGTTTACTTTTCTGGTTGCACACCCCTCTCAAAAGCTGTGACCCACTTGGTGATATCATCACCATCTTCATATTTTGTTACAATCCCTTTGGTTTTTTTTAGCATGTCAGTAGTTTCTCTGACCCTATTTAAGTTGCTGCCACCATTGATGGGAGCTAAGCCCATCTCTTGTCTTTCCCTTTCTATGGCTAGGAGCTGTTTCTCCAAAGCCAATCTTTTGGCCATCCTGGCTAGCAAGAGGTCGTCTTCTTTGAGGCTGCCCTCAATGCTTCCAGAGCTGTTGGACTCCCTTGTGGGAGAAGCAGCATCTCTGACTATCACTTGTGGAGTCAGGGTTTGAGAAACCCTGGTCTCCATAACTAGGACAGGAGGGGGGAAAATATCCTCCTGGTCACTAGCTTCCCCCTCTGTAAGGTTGTCTTCAGAGGGGTTGTCTCTAGCAAACTCTGCCAAAAGCTCCTGGAGCTGTACTTTGGTAGGGTTTGATCCAGTTTTTATATTTTTGATTTTACAGAGAGTCTTTAACTCTGACATCCTAAGATGCAGGTAAGGGGTGAGGTTGAGCTCCACCACCATCTCTTCTTTATTGGACATTATTTCTCTAAAAGTTGGGATGCTTTTTAACTATCTCTAGAACTTAATCCAAACTTTTACAAAACTTTAAAACTCTAATAGAAATGCTAACAGGGACTAACACAAGACCCTAGCAGGACTTTTATAAATTTAGGAAAATAGCTCAAATTTAAAAAATCAGTTTCTAATGACAATGTTTGGAATTTAGTCATGTGATCAGGTATTGGCTGAGTAGTCCAGCAAATGCAAAGTCTTGTACCCTACCGCTGATCCACCAATGTAGGAAGTTAGCTCTGTATCTACTATTTCTAAGTAAGAAATAGTGTGCACAGAGTCCAAGGGTTCCCCTTAGAGGTAAGATAGTGGCAAAAAGAGATAATTCTAATGCTCTATTTTGTGGTAGCGTGGTCGAGCAGTAGGCTTATCAGAGGGTAGTGTTAAGCATTTGTTGTACACACACAGGCAATACATGAGGAACACACACTCAAAGACTTACTCCAGGCCAGTAGGTTTTTATATAGAAAAATATAGGGTTCAAAGTTGGGTCCAAGGTAGCCCACCATTGGGGGTTCAAGGCAACCCCAAAGTTACCACACCAGCAGCTCAGGGCCGGTCAGGTGCAGAGGTCAAAGAGGTGCCCAAAACACATAGGCTTCAATGGAGAACAGGTGTGCCCCGGTTCCAGTCTGCCAGCAGGTAAGTACCCGCGTCCTCGGAGGGCAGACCAGGGGGGTTTTGTAGGGCACCGGGGTGGACACAAGCAGGCACAGAATGTACACCCTCAGCGGCACAGGGGCGGCCGGGTGCAGAGTGCAAAGAGGCATCAGGTTTTGTATTGAAAACAATGAGGAGACCCGGGGGTCTCTTCAACTATGCAGGCAGGCACAGGGGGGGCTCCTCAGGGTAGCCACCACCTGGGCTAGGCAGAGGGTCGCTCCTGCACTGGAGTTCGGTTCCTTCCAGTCCTGGGGGCTGCGGGTGCAGTGTTGGTTCCAGGTGTCGGGTCCCTTGTTACAGGCAGTCGCGGTCAGGGGGGCCTCTGGATTTCCTCTGCAGGCGTCGCTGTGGGGGTTCAGGGGGGTCAACTCTGGCTACTCACGGGCTCGCAGTTGCCGGGGTGTCCTCCCTGTAGTGTTGGTTTTCCGCAGGTCGAGCCAGGGCGTCGGATGCAGAGTAGAAAGTCTCACGCTTCCGGCGGGAAACATGAAGTCCTTGAAGTTGTTTCTTTGTTGCAAGAAAGTTTCAAATGGTTGAACAGAGCCGCTGTTCACAGGAGTTTCTTGGTCCTTGGGTGCAGGGCAGTCCTCTGAGGCTTCAGAGGTCGCTGGTCCCTGTTGGATGCGTCGCTGTTGCAGTTTTTCTTCGAAGTTGGAAGACAGGCCGGTAGGGCTGGGGCCAAAGCAGTTGTCGTCTCCGTCTTCACTGCAGGGCTTCAGGTCAGCAGTCATTCTTCTTCTTTAGGTTGCAGGAATCTAGTTTCCTAGGTTCTTGGGGCCCCTAAATACTGAATTTAGGGGTGTGTTTAGGCCTGGGAGGGCAGTAGCCAATGGCTACTGTCTTTGAGGGTGGCTACACCCTCTTTGTGCCTCCTCCCTGCGGGGAGAGGGGCACATCCCTAATCCTATTGGGGGAATCCTCCATCCACGAGATGGAGGATTTCTAAAAGTAAGAGTCACCTCAGCTCAGGACACCTTAGGGGCTGCCCTGACTGGGGGTTGACTCCTCCTTGTTTTTCTCATTATCTCCTCCAGCCTTGCCGCCAAACGTGGGGGCAGTGGCCGGAGGGGCGGGCGTCTCTACTAACTGGGATGCGCTGGGGTGCTGTAACAAAAGGGGTGAGCCTTTGAGGCTCACCGCCAGGTGTTACAGTTCCTCCAGGGGGAGGTGAGAAGCACCTCCACCCAGTACAAGCTTTGTTCCTGGCCACAGAGTGACAAAGGCACTCTCCCCATGTGGCCAGCAACATGTCTGGTGTGTGGCTGGCTCGTAAAAACTAGTCAGCCTACACTGGAAGTCGGGTATGTTTTCAGGGGGCATCTCTAAGATGCCCTCTGGGTGTATTTTACAATAAATTGCACACTGGCATCAGTGTGCGTTTATTGTGCTGAGACGTTTGATACCAAACTTCCCAGTTTTCAGTGTAGCCATTATGGCTACCCTGCACTTACAATGTCTAAGGTTTTGTTTAGACACTGTAGGGGCATAGTGCTCATGCACATATGCCCTCACCTGTGGTATAGTGTACCCTGCCTTAGGGCTGTAAGGCCTGCTAGAAGGGTGACTTACCTATGCCACAGGCAGTGTGAGGTTGGCATGGCACTCTGAGGGGAGTGCCATGTCGACTTAGTCATTTTCTCCCACAAGCTGTGAACCAGTGTGCATGTGCTGAGTGAGGGGTCCCCAGGGTGGCATAAGACATGCTGCAGCCCTTAGAAACCTTCCCTGGCATCAGGGCCCTTGGTACCAGGGGTACCAGTTACAAGGGACTTACCTGAGTGCCAGGGTTGTGCCAATTGTGGATACAAAGGTACAGTTTAGGGAAAGAACACTGGTACTGGGGCCTGGTTAGCAGGGTGCCAGCACACTTTCAAATCATAACTTAGCATCAGCAAAGGGAAAAAGTCAGGGAGTAAACATGCTAAGGAGACATTTCCTTACAGTCATGCATCAGTCTCACTCAGAAATGGCTCCAGCGAGTCAGCCCACACTGTGTTTATTTTTTTCTTGTACAGGCTGCATGCACCCCATTAAAATCCTCTTGCTCGCCCATTTCCTCACCCTCTACCCTGCCTCATTCACAGTTGGGCACTTACAGGAAGGAACTGAGCTGTAGTTGATTCAGGTGATAATGGGGGACGAGTGGGCAAGTTTGTGCAGTCAGCTGGGGTCTGACCCTGAAAACAATAGTCCGACCCCTCCAACACTTCACCACCCACCCAATGTTGCATGTTACTTACTACCAGCAGCAAGGAAGAAATGGGCAGACAGGCCAGGAGACAGCCGGGCAGTGAAGGTCTCAGTCAGCTGAACCTCTGTAACACTAATTTCTAGTTATTGTTTTCTAAACATGAAACATCTTACATCTTTCTGGTCACATACTGCTGATAAATGCGAAACAAATGTACTATTCACTTAGTGGTATTTCATTAAGATCTACTGTTTCTTTGGATTCTAGCCATTGTAGTGTTGTTAGTCCTCACTATAATTACAGGATTTCAAGTGCCAAGATGCAAAGAAAAAACACATTTGCTAAATTAAAGGAGATAATGGCTTGCTTCCTGTATATCTCAATTTAGAGACTACAACTAGGATGAAAAGCGGGGAATAAGGGCCGCCAAATTTGGTTGTGCCCAGGCCGTTATCTGAGCAAATGAGTGCAAACTTTGCTTCCTCACAGAATTGGTACAGGATGGCACAAGCAAAGCAGGTTTCCTACTCTCATACATCAAGTGTAATCTTCAATTCCTTACCCATCAGATTCAGCAGTGCAGACTAGTACAAGCTTTAATCACTAACAGAAAGTGCAGCTAAGGCATGAGTGACATGCGGGTTGAAGACACTCACTGGAGAGGGTGCTTAAGTCACTGAGGGGAATCTGTAGGTGGGTGTGTGACTGAGATGCAAGTTCTGACGCCATTCTCACTTTTGGTGATATTCCATGTGCACATCTTGAAAATTCCAAGTTTTCCATATACTGAGAAGTAGCCGATATATCGTAGGTCATTGTTGTTTGGGGCAACCCAGCTGCAGCTAAAGTAACTATGCTCTATACAACCACACACGTGGTAATCTTTTCAAAAACTTTTGATTGCACACACCAGGAGCCGTATTACACAAAGTGCACTAGAGGATGCAACAGGGGTTTGTTCCCACTTTGCACACCCCTGGGGCACTTTGGTATTATAGAAGGGGGTGCAGATGCTTGTGTCATCACTTGTGTAACACAGATAGCGCTGGCGCACATGTAGTGCCCACGCTATCATTAGAGGACATTCCCTCATTTGCATGGGGGGCGTGGCCCCATGCAAATGAGGGAATCTCTTTGCCTCTGCGCCCGCTGCAAATTACCGACTTGGGCACAGACGCAAACATGCCTTTAGAAGGCGCACTGAAAGTGTGCCGCAAAAAGATGGCGCACTTTAAGCCCCTTATTTATAAATATTTTGTGCCGCATTTGCGTCATTTTTGACGCAAAAGCAGCGCAAACTTCCAAATTACAATTGTATTTTGTACATTTGCACCACTTTTGCGTCAAAAAATGACGCAAATGCGATACTAAAAAAGTATAAATATGGGCCTAAGTGTGTCTTCTAAAGGCAGACCTGTGGATGGATGAAAAGGGGTCCCAATGACACCCCCAGACATCCCCTTGCAGGCGGGTGGAGTGACTCACCTCACCTGCCTGCAGGGGGATCTCTGAACCCTCTGAAAGGTGCAGACGGGTTGCCGCCTGCAGAGAGAAACACAGAGCAGGTTTTAAACAACTGCTTCGTATATCTCTTGAACGAGCTGCTCTGGGCCAGCACGAGTTCGCGGCTGTCCTGACGGCAGCACATTCTGCCTAATAGGGCGCACTGTCCCTGTTTGCGCCAGGTGCACCTGCTTTAAATTGCGCCGTGGCACAAACAAGGAAAGCCCTGGTGCTTTGTGGTCCCAGCCTCGTGATTCACCTGTGTAACATGTTGAGGGCCTCCAGTGGGACTCCGCATCGGGGTAAAAAGTAGGTTAACCATTGTTTCCTAACTTTCCACGGTGTGGGCCACTTTTTCCGACGGGTATGAACTTGTATCGGCAATTTAAAAAAAAAACAATGTCAATTTATTTTAATACACATCAAATGAAATAACATTTGCGTCTTTTGTAATCTGTGGTTTTATTGTGACCTCGCAAGGTATGTTTGTTGTGTTTTATTGACCATCCTAATTATTTATGATATACAACTGTATGCTTTTTCTGTATTCAGTTTTTAATACCAAACTATTGTTGCTGTCGAAATTTGAGTTAAACGCACTGGAAATCTGGATTAGACACCAGATCATATTAGCCACGTTACACGAAAAGGAAAGGTTCATGATCCTCTGTTGCCCTCTCGTGGCACTTTAGGGGAAGTGGCGCACCAATATGGTGCTGCTACAATTTTTTTTAGGGTAAAGGTGAGAGAGCACAGGCTACCTCGCTCTTAGGGCCATATTTATACTCCGTTTGCGCCGAAATCGCGTCGTTTTTTTTGACGCAATTTCGACGCAAAACTAACGCCAACTAACGCCATATTTATACTATGGCGTTAGAGGCGAATAGCGCCAAAGTTCCCGGAATGTGCGTCATTTTTTAGCGTGAACCCCTTCCTTGCGTTAATGATATGCAAGGGAGGCGTTCCCGTCTAAAAAATGACTCCCAGGCCTTTACGTGGTATTTATACTCCCGGGCAAAAGCGACGCCCGGGAGTGGGCGTGGCTAAAAACGGCGCATTTGCGCCGCTTTTTAACGCCTGGGTCAGGCATGGCGTTAAGGGACAAGTGGGCTCAAAATGAGCCCACAGTGCCCTCCCCTGCCCCCAGGGACCCCCCCTGCCACCCTTGCCCACCCCAGGAGGACACCCAAGGCTGGAGGGACCCACCCCAGGGACATTCAGGTAAGTTCAGGTAAGTTTTTTTTTTTTTTTTTTTAATAATATTTTGTGGCATAGGGGGGCCTGATTTGTGCCCCCCTACATGCCACTATGCCCAATGACCATGCCCAGGGGACAGAAGTCCCCTGGGCATGGCCATTGGGCAAGGGGGCATGACTCCTATCTTTACAATGATAGGAGTCATGTTGATGGGGGATGGGCGTCGTTAAAAAATGGCGCAAGTCGGGTTAAGACGATTTTTTCGACGTAACCTGACTTGCCCCATTTTAAGACGCCCATGCGCCATTTTCCCCCTACGCCGGCGCTGTCTGGTCTACGTGGTTTTTTCCCACGCAAACCAGGCAGCGCCGGTCTGATTGCGCCGTCTAACGCCATTCCATAAATACGGCGCCCGCATGGCGCTTCAGAATGGCGTTAGACGGCGCAAAACTTTTTGACGCTAAACTGCGTTAGCGCAGTTTAGCGTCAAAAAGTATAAATATGGGCCTTAGTCTGCAGGTGAGTTATGGGTACAAAAGGCGACTGGTGATATGTCACAGCAAATTACCTGTTGTCAGCTTTGTTGCGACATTAGAGCGAGGGTGATAAATCACCTTACTCAGCCTCGAGAAGCTTGAACTCACCTTGCACTTCTCCTGGCCGTAGTGGGCCATGGTAACAAAGCGCAAGTGAAAACTTCAGAAGCAAATACTGTTTTCACTAACTCGCGCTGTGCAAAGACCTTTGATTTCCAGGTCGAGAGTCTTTCTCAAACAGGTTCTACTCGTACACTGGGCCTGGCAGACAGAATCAGAAATTTACTCCTATAGCTATCCTCTTACGATTAGAATATATGTTAATTTTTGTTTGGATCACAAAGGAGTCCATAAGTGCTCCTAACAAGCTGTGGCAGATGGATCATAGGAGTACTTTAGGAATTATTGTGAATTCCCAGGCATTTCTAGGTGGATGCATTTTTGCCGGTGCAACTATACATAACTTACGTTCAAGTATGAGTGAATTCAGTTTTTTTGTCCAAATGGAAAGTATGTTGACCATTTGCCTACTACTCCCAAAAATGTAAGGGTGTTCCCTCACTCATTCCTTCATTGGCCATGGATACGTTCCTTGTAATATTCTGACCCATGTGTAAACAGGGCGTAACAAAGCTCCCCTCGGGCACCCTCAGCACAGTACACCGAGCACAGGCCCCTGGCTCCCTACTTGTAGCCCCCTACTGGTACTTTGCAGGAGGGCACCTTTAAGGTTTGCTACCTCACTGTTTGCACATGGTTCCAAATTACCAGTTTTAAGATATTTAACGCATCCGATAACTATCCATTCTATTAAATAACTCAGCCATTGGTACATTTGGCAGGTCGAACCCGCCAGAATTTAACAAGGGAAAACATACAGTATTTACGGTACCATGCGGATTTTAGTGTGTTAAACAACAAAATCTGGATGTTTTTCCCATGAACTTGTAACAGGTGTTATTTTTCACACCCAATAAAGAACATACACCATGGTATTGTTATTTATCAGGGGTGATAAATAATGCCTTAGCTTGTAATCAGGCCCTAGGAGTGAATAGGAAAACTATGAAAGGTTTAAAGTTAAGAGTTATTTTCTGATGGATACAAACTACCTGTGGATTCCTCAACTTATGAATGCGTCCTTGCACCAGCATCCGACAGAAAGTCTTCTTCCCAGCTCTCCACGTCGACGAGGACGTCATAATTCTGACTTCCCGGCTCCGGGAGCGGATCTGCCGGCATTTTTAAATGCGATGTATGCGGTCTTTCAGACAATGGCCCCTGGTGGTGGTGCACCGGCTGGTCCCACGGGGCCATTGGCGTTTGGTTTGGGCTCCCCAGCTCCGTACAAGACGGCGCCGTTTATGCCGTTTTGCCCGGCTGAAGGTACCGGACAGACGCCAATGATTTCACCTCAGGGTGCTTTGCCTATGGCGTCGCCAACTGGGCCTTTACCATCGCCACGTCAGCTGGCGCCGATGACATCTCCTTGCCAGCCGGCTCCGGTGGAAGCACCGTTGGAGTCCGTGCCGATGCCTGGTCCGAGTGATGGGTCTCGGAGTCGACCTTCCTCTCCAGTGCTTTGTCGGAATTTGAAGGTGGTGTCTTCGGCGTCAGCACATTCAATGTCGACGCCGAGGTTGGAGTCGCGTTTGAGATCAACCAGGAAGGCCTTGCGTCTCCTGGAAGAGGAGGAATACCGGAGACAGCTGGAGGAAGGTGAACTTGTTGAGCCCTTGGGAGAGTATGAGGGCTTGGGGTTGGCCAGTGGGCTGGACACTTCCCCGGAACAGGACTTATCTTCGCCAGGGGAGTTCACAGAAGAGGCGGCAACATTTCACTCTGTGATTAGAAAGGCTGCAGACTTTTTGGAACTGCCTTTGTCTACAGCGGAGATAAAGACCAACTTGTTAGCTGAAGTGCTGCATCCCTATACGACTTCTGCTGACCCTTTGCTGCCTTTCAATGAGGCATTAACTGAACCCATTTTAGACCTGTGGAGAAAGACGGTTTTGTCTCCAGCGGTTAATAGAGCTGTTGCTAGGAGGCATAGAGGAGCGCCTGGTGATCAAGGGTTTTTGTCACGCCATCCAACCCGGAGAGTCTGGTAGTTCAGGCCTCTTGCTCCACAAAGCCTGCTCCTGGGACTTTCCCTGTGAACCCATCTGACAGGGAATCCAAGCGGATGGAGCAATCGGCAAAAAATACCTTTTCATCTTGCAGCATGGCTCTCAAGGCTGCGAACGCTACCTGTGTGCTGGCCAGGTATGTCTACGCCCTCATGGATTCGGCAAAGGCTATGGTTGAAGATCTGCCTCAGGAGGTTCAAAGACCATTTGAGGCGCTCCTTTCGGATGCACGGGATGCAGCAAAGCAGATTATTCGGTCTGGCTTGGACTCCACAGGCTCAGTGGCCAGGGCAATGGGAACATCTATTGCTACCAGAAGGCACGCTTGGCTAAGGTCTTCAGGTTTCTCAGCTGATGTGCAGACCCCATTATGACACTTGCCCTTTGATGGAGAGAGGCTGTTTGGCGAGAAAGTAGATTCTGCCCTGGAACGTTTTAAGGACAGCCTGGCCACAGCGAAGTCCTTGGGATTGCAAGCCACTTCTGCTACCTCTTTTAGAGCCTTTCACAGGTTTAGGGGGTTTGGTCGTGGGGCAGCTTTTCGAAGACCCCAGTATTCAGTCCAGCAGCCTGCCAACCCTCCATATCGATCCTTTAGAGGGCGGGGGAGGGCTAGAGCTCGAGGGGCCGCCCAGCAGCACCCTTCGTCAACCTCTTCCTCTGGAGAACAACAGAAGGGAAGCAGTCCTAGTTTTCCCCACTTGATCGACCATACCTCTCCTGTAGGGGGAAGGCTATGTCTTTTTCTTCACGCGTGGGAGTCGATTACATCGGACTCATGGGTACTGAATATTGTGAGAAATGGATATGCTCTCCCTTTTCAGGAGTTTCCTCCTCCTATCCCTCCCCGTCCCTCGTTTTGTTCAGAAGACCATCTCCTGTTGTTGCAACAGGAGGTTCAGACCCTATTGTCAAAAGGTCCGGTGGAGTTGGTTCCAGAGCAGGAAAGGGGTCAGGGCTGTTATTCAAGATATTTCCTGATCCCCAAGAAGGACAGTCATTTGAGACCAATCCTGGACCTGAGGATTTTGAATTGGTACCTCAAGCAGGAGAAATTCAAAATGCTGACTCTAGCGCAGGTACTTCTGGCGTTGGGCTAAGAGGATTGGATGGTGTCTGTCGACTTGCAGGATGCGTACTTTCATATCCCTATACTCAAGTCGTGCAGGAAGTATCTCCGGTTTGTGGTGGGATCGCAACACTACCAATTTGCAGTCCTTCCGTTTGGGCTTACTTCCGCACCTCGAGTCTTCACAAAGATGATGGCGGTGGTTGCAGCAAGTCTCATGAGGAAGGGAATAGAGGTATTCCCTTACCTGGATGATTGGTTGATCAAAGCCAAGTCTCCAGAGCTTGTGCTGCATCACCTGCAGATGACAACCCAGTTGTTGTTCGATCTCGGCTTTTCGGTAAACGTGCCCAAATCTTACCTGGAGCCCTCTCAACGCCTCCTGTTCATAGGGGCAGTACTGGACACAACATTGAATTGAGCCTATCCTCCGCCTCAGCGGATTCAGGACATTCAGGCGTTAATTCCAATGTTTCGAAATGGAGCAGTTGTTCCGGTCCTCAAGGTCTTACGCCTGCTCGGTCTGTTTGCTTCTTGTATTCTGTTGGTCATTCATGCACGATGGCATATGAGGGCTCTTCAGTGGTGCCTCCGCTGGCAGTGGTCTTAACACAGAGGAGATCTCGAGGAATCAGTAAAGATCTCCAGGGACGCTGCAGCGGATCTCCAATGGTGGGCTGTGGACGGCAATCTTTGTCGAGGGAGGCCATTTTCCCTAACACCACCGGTGACAACGGTTATAACGGATGCTTCCACTCTGGGGTAGGAAGCTCATCTGGGGGAACTAGAGGTCAAAGGTCATTGGTCTCCAGCGGAACAGATGTTTCACATCAAACTGCTAGAATTGCGGGCGATACGTCTGGCTCTCAAGGCCTTCCTCCCTTCCCTTCGCGGTCGGTCGGTTCAAGTCCTGACGGACAACACTACAGCGATGTGGTACATCAACAAGCAGAGAGGAGTAGGGTTGTACCTTCTCTGCAGAGCGGCTCTGGGACTCTGGTCCTGGGTCAGGACCATCAGGTTTGCTTGATGGCAAATCATTTGGCCGGAGTTTTGAATGTACGTGCGGACAGTCTCAGTCGGCACTTCTCGGCCGATTACGAGTGGCGTCTCCATCCAGACCTGGTCCTTTACATCTTTCAGATGTGGGGATCTCCTCAGGTAGATCTGTTTGCCACTCGGGAGAACGCTCACTGCCCAACATTCTGCAGCCTCCAGTATCCGGTGCAAGGAGCGTCGGGGGACGCGTTTCAGATGTCCTAGTACGGCCAGTTGTTTTACGCGTTTCCCCCCATACCCTTGATTCTTTGGGTTCTGAGGAAGATTCACCAAGACCGGACCCAAGTCATCTTAATAGCTCCGGAGTGGCCAAGAAGGGTGTGGTACACAGACCTTCTCCAACTCTCACTGTGCCCACCGCTCCGTCTCCCTCTCAGGGCAGATCTCCTCTCGCAGTCGCAGGGGCAGGTCTACACCCTCACCTCCAGAGCCTGCACCTTCATGCCTAAAGATTGAACGGGGCAACCTGAGTTCCTTTTCTCTCCCACCGGATGTAGTGGGTGTTATTTTATCGGTCATGCAACACTCCACTAAGACCATTTATGCCGGTAGGTGGGCAAAATTTGTGGTTTGGTGTTGAGAGAGACAGATTGATCCCTTGAAGGCCCACCTTTCTGATATCTTGTTATTTGCCTTGGAACTAGCAAAGAATGGTTGTACAGTGGCTACAGTTAAGGGTTATTTGGCTGACCTATCAGCTTTTCTTTGTTTCCCGGATCAGCCCTCTCTGTTTAAGTTACCTATTGTAATTAGGTTTCTAAAGGGTTTGCTTAATATGTTTCCACCTACGCCTTTTCATATGCCTCAGTGGGATCTAAATCTTGTTTTAACTTACTTGATGGGTTCGCCTTTCGAGCCCATGCACTCTTGTTCGTTAAGATTTGTAGTTCTTAAGATTGTTTTTCTAGTTGCAATAACCTCGGCTAGGCCGGTAGGAGAGCTTCAAGCTCTTTCTGTGAAACCCCCCTTTACCTTGTTTTTCACTGATAAAGTGGTACTGAAAACCAGGGTGGCTTTCCTGCCAAAAGTTGTCACTCCTTTTCATATGGGGCAAACGTTTACCCTTCCATCTTTCTACCCTCCACCTTACCCCTCAAAGGAGGAAGAGAGACTCCATCGATTGGACCCCAGAAGGGCTCTCAGTTTTTACATTGAGAGGACAAAAGACTTTCGCCTGGAGGATCAGCTGTTCGTGGGATATGTGGGACAGCAAAAGGGCAGAGCAGTCCATAAAAGAACTATCTCCAGGTGGGTCATTTTTTGTATCAAGGTTTGCTACTCGTTGGCAAAGAAAGTTCCCCCAGAGGGTATCAGAGCCCATTCCACCAGGGCTAAGTCAACCACTTCGGCCCTGGCAAGAGGTGTTCCAGTGGTGGACATTTATAAAGCGGCAACTTGGGCGTCCCTCCATACCTTCCCAAAACATTAGTGTTTGGATTCGGAGGTTAAGAGGGACGGCCATTTTGCACATTCAGTATTACAAGATTTCTTAGTGTAATCGGGCAGGTACCCTCCTCCGAGTGCGGTACTGCTTTGGGACTCTATTCATAAGGTGGGGAATCCACAGGTAGTTTGTATCCATCAGAACAACAAGTTACTCACCTTCGGTAACGCTTTTTCTGGTGGATACAATAGCTACCTGTGGATTGCTCACAGTCCCACCCGCCTTGCCGTTGCCTGCCTGATTGCACGAGGATATGTGGTATTTGTGTATATGAATTTTGTATATATGTATATTTTTATGTTTTTCTCGTATTTGTTAATGATGCGTTTGATTATGTTGCATCATAAAGGTTTTTTTGCATGTATACATCTATTGGTGTTATTGTGGGTCGGTTCTCACCTGTTCGCCTCAAAGGCACGTAAAAATGGGTGAAACTGACGTCAGCACGCCGGCGAGGACCTTTTATTGGCACGGTGACGTCAGACGGAGTCACGTGGAGCCATGCAATTGTGACGTCCTCGTTGACGTGGAGAGCTGGGAAGAAGACTTTCCGTCGGATGCTGGCGCAAGGACGAATTCATAAGGTGAGGAATCCACAGGTAGCTATTGTATCCACCAGAAGGAGCGTTACCGAAGGTAAGTAACTTGTTCTTTTAAAAGCGATGTAATGTGTTTCCTTATATTTCGTTGCAGGACATTTCAACAATTTTTTATTGTTGTTATTCAGATGTGTCACGTCCCTTAGTCTTGCATACATGTTTCAGGTGTTTTTGCTTTCACATTCATTGTGTATTTTCATTTTTTAGCTGGTTTAACTTACAATCTGTATGCATTTCCCTTCCCCAAGGTGCCACCCTCATTCCATCATCTCTGCCTCTCATTTTCGCTCTAGAATGGCAATTCTTCCCCTGTTGAAAGCTGTATGTAGGCTCTAAACTGGTGACAATTGCTTGCTAAATAGTGTTGGTACCCCAAAGGATGTATTCTGATGGAGACGGGGATTGAGGTGTGCCTTTTCTCTGTTCTTCTGCTTTGTTCGCCTTTCCTCCTTCTCGTCTCTCCTCATCTGTCCTATGTCTAGTGTTTCCCTTTTCTATGGTCTCCTACTCTCTCCTCCCGTCCTTTTTCTGTTTCCTTATTATGTTTCTTCCTCTTCCTTTCCTTCTGCTCTAAACTCCTCCCTCTGATCTCTCCTATGTTCTCATCAAGTCTCTGGTTTGTTGCCCCTTTTCTCATCATAGGTCCTCCTTTCCTCCTCTTTCCTCCCTTTTCTCTATCGATGTTCCTCCTTTGTCATCATTGCTTTCTCTGATTTTCTCATTCCCTGGTCTCTTTTTTCCTCTCCCTCCTCTCCTCTTTCAGCCCCTTTCCTGTCTCCTCTAATTCTCTTCATTCTTTCTTCTCCGCCTTTCTGTTCCTTCTCTCTCTCTCCTTTGTCACTATGCTCATTTCTTCTATCTGTTCCTCCTTTGTGTGATCCTTCCTCTTTCCCTTGTTCTTCTCCGCTGTCTTCATTTCTCCTCTTTCCTCTGCTCGCTGGTTTCCTTCTTCCTTTTTACCTTTACCCTGTTACACTTGTTTTTCTCCTCTGTGTCATTGTTTCTTTAACTTTCAACTGCTCTACTTCCCACTACTATTTTCTTTCCATTCTCATCTCTTTTCCTTATTCCCCTTTCACTTCTCATTTTGTCTTCTTGTTCCATGAAATTCTCTCCTCCTTTCTGTCCTCTGTCATCAATTATTTCTCATTAACTTTTTCATTTCAATTCGTTCCTGTTTCCACTTTCCACACCGACTCATTTCCCTGCTCCCCCTGCCCATTATTTTCTTTCAGCTTTCTTTTCACTTTTTCCTTTCAACTTTCTTTCCTTTCCTTTTTGTCTTCTCACTTGCCTCCTTTCTTCTCAATTCCATGTCGCATTCACCTTTCTCACGTTCTTTCCCTAACTCCCTTCCCTCTTCTTTTGTACTTTTTCACTCTCTCTCGTATTTTCTCCCCGACCCTTTCTCTCCATTTCTCTCTCCTTGGCCGCATAGTTTTCCCCTCCCCCCGCCCCCCCCCCAATCTCTTTTTTGTCCCTAAGCTTACATTTCTTCACATTCTTTCTACACTTTATAACCTTCTCATCCCCAAATCTCTTCCCTGCTTTCTTCTCCTATTTTCCCCTATTAACTCTCGTTTTATTTATTTCTTCTCTTTTAGCCCTTTCCCTTTTTATTCTGCTTTTTCATTTCTTTCCCATTCTCGTTTTATTGCTTTTTGTTCATCTTCCTCTCTTTTTCTACCCGAAACTCCTTCCTTCCCTCTCTTTCCCCTTTCAACCTTTTTTCTTTCCCCTGACTCTCCTTCCTTTCGTCTCCTCCCTCACGTATTTCCCCTTTCTCCTCTGCATCCTAATCCCCAGCTCTCTTCTACTCTCTCCCAGACCACCGGGAATTCCAGGAGCGGGGCAGGAATGGGTGGGACGGGATCGCGTTACTCGCAGGAATCCGGAGAAGAATGCACAGACTGTGCTGGGAAGGAGGGGGCGCCGCTGCAGGAAGCCCAGGCAGACCGCATGTGTGGCGGGGTCCCAAGCCCCTAAGATGATCTCTAGGACCAAGGTGGCGGGGGGCAGCGCGCTGCTTCCGAGTGCCTGTTCTGACCCCCTCTGGCGACCAAGTTCAAGGAAATGTGGGGTATTTAGTCACTGAACCGAGGAGCTGGAGACTCGGGCCATGGTTTCAAGAAAGTGACACAGCACACTTTCACTGCATTCCAAAGTTAATAAACCGAAATATATAAGAATACTGGCAATACATCATAAAAGGCAGGTGTGTTGCAGGTACTGACCCTGGCGCAACCTTGGCTCTCCACCAATCACATCCTCCTTTCTGTGAACAAAAAGTGTTCCTGGTGAAGGGCCTTTCCCATCTTTGGAGCTACGGCTGCCCTGTAGTAAAAGAGTTCGCATGATTATGTCACAATTTTGTCAATTTAAAGAAAGTGTGATGTCTGATACTAATCTGAAACGATTTATTACATCATTTTATTAATGTCGTCGTGGACATAACTCTAAGCTGCCTGCCAAAGCGGGGATCTTTTTTTGGGTAAGGTAAAAAAAAAATCCAAACTAATGCCCCCCCTTCCTCTCCTCCCCACACACACACACACACACTCGTAGGGAGTTTTCTTCCAGGACTTGGGGACATTTGGGGGGTATTTTCATGTCTCCACGGGCGTGATTGACATGGTGGTACTGGTGGGGAAGCAGACCAGCGGAAGTGGCGTCAGAGGGGCCTCCATAAATATTCCAAACCCTTCGAAGCCATTTACTACTCATGGTGGTTGCGCATAGTTGATACAGGTTGCTGGTAATTGTCTTTTAAACGGTAACATTCGTCTGATAGTGCTTCAAATTACCACTTTGCATTAGGAATCGTTAAGCAGTTGGCAAAGCGCAATTTGTAACTACTATGCAGCTCAAGAATATTACCGATAAAAGATGCACAGAAGCATACCAAATACAATTCTAACTTAACATAATAATAAAGGCATGAAATATACAATTACATGAATGGAACAAAATTCCTGAATTACGTCAGAATTAAATTAATAAAAACATAAATAAAAATTTGAACACGTATGAGTCTGGATTTTTTGTTTCAGAGTTTGCAGAGGAATAGAAGATGGGTGCTAGGGAATGTCCGGTGTAACTCCATCTGGGCCGCGTTTTTCCTGCGCCGGGCACTTGGCCAGGCGCTTTTTAGAATTATGTTTAGGTGGAGTTAATTCGGGATGGGCTCGAGGCGGCAGACGGAGGCTGGCTTCACTCTGGCAGCGAGTCTGCAGGAGTCGCTCTGAGGTGAGGAGAGGGAGCCCGGTGTATGATGGGACTGTGACACCTGCACAGGATGGGGGGCGGGGTGATAGGTACTCGGGGAGAAGGCCCTGTGAGATTAAAAGTGAACGGAACATGGAGGGCCCAAAGGATAGCTTTAAAGCGGCCTCAAGGTGCTATTCGAGTTATAGAAAAAGAAGAGCATTAGACGGCGTGGGGGAGGGCCATGTGAGGAGAGGTAAACAGTCTGCTAGTTGACAGGATACTTTTATAAGTTGATGGAACTACGCGAGGTCAATGCTTTAATGTCGGATCCGCACATTAAGCAGCTTTGTCCACACACACGTGCTGTAATTATGTGTTGGCCTCCAGTGTTTGTTGGTATTGTGTTGTCCATCTCAGTAGATGTGTCTTTGGTCATCATGCTGTTCCTCTTAGATGGGTCTGTAGTTATGGTGTTAGGCCTTGTAGTGTAAATGCGTCTGTAGTTCACTGTTTCCAAGGAAACATGTGACGGTGGTTAATGTGTTGTCTATCTTAGTAGATGTGTCTTTGGTTATAACGTTGCTCCTCTGGGTAGATATGTCTGTAGTTATATGTTGGATCTCCTTGTAGAACTATATCTGTGGTTGACTGTGTCGAACCTCCATGTAGATGCGTGACTGTGGCTTTTGTGTTGTCCTTCTCTGCAGAAGTGCCTTTGGTTATTATGATGATCGTCTCACAAGACGTGTCAGTGGTTACTGCGTTGGGCCTCCCAGCGGATGCGCGTCTGTGGTCATTGCATTGGGCCTTCCTGTAGGAGCCTGTGGGTTGTTGGTTGTGCCTCCCTGCGGACATGTGCCCGTGGTCAGTCGCTGGCACAGCTCCCCCCTCCCTGGCACTTCTTTCAGGAAGGAGAGGGCTGCAGTCGCAGACTGTGGTCTTCGGGGGAGGGGGCAGGGTGGGTATTGAACACCCCCCCACCCTCTAACACAGAGCCAGCTGCTGTGTGTGGGATTCTCAGGGCCACTGTCCTGGTTTATGGGAAGTCATGGCAAGCATGGCAGCAGCTGTTAGAGGCTCCTGTCAGACATGCCACGCATGGCAGCTGTCAAGCCACATGAGAAAGAAGTTGAGGCCCACGTGGTTCTGCTGCTAGTGGTCCCTAGGAGACCCCCTTTACTAGAGGAGTAGCGCTGCATCGTGCGCCTCAGCCCTCGGCAGCGCGGTAGTAAGCTGTGAACCCCGCCCACTCTGGACCATGCTGCTAGGTACCGGTTTTCTCCATTTCTCCCACTCCTGCCTCATCTACACACTTATACTCCTCTCTCTCCCGACCCCCTCCCACTCTCTCTCACCATCTTATTCACTCTCTCCTTTCCTCCGTGCCTCTCATCCCAACTCACCCTACCTCTCACCACTCCCCATTTTCATTTCTCCTCATCCCATCGCTACCCCTCCATGTCAGCCACTTTCCTCCTACCAATCTCTTGTTATTCATCTCTTCTCGCACTTTCTCATTTTCTCTCTAGTATCCCTCTCGCTCTCTCTCCATCTCCCACTTCCTTCCTTGTGTTCTCTTGCTTATTTTTACACCTTTCTCGGCATCTCCTCCCTCTCCATCCACTTCTCACTAGTCTCTTCCCCTCTCTATATCCCTTGCCTCGCGCTCTCTCGTTTGCTACATTTCTTAGCCTTTCTTCTCCCATCCTCTCTTTGCCCCCTGTATCTTCCACACTCTCACTATCTCACTGCATTCGTCATCCAGTCTCTCTCCATTGCACTCTCTCTTGCTCACCTCTTCCTTTCCCTTGTCCTGCTCTGCTTTTTCCTAGCCCCACCCACAGCCCCATCAATCTTTCTGACCTACCTTCCAATCTGCCCTACTCCCTCCACCCGCTCTCTTCATCACAATGCCCCTTCCTGTCTGACAACTCTCTCCCTTCCCCTCCAGTCTCTCTTCTCTCCTTCCCCTTCTTCGCCTTTCTGCTTCGCCACGTAGGGCGTAGTTACCATTGGTACAGCCGGTGCAGTAGCGCTGGGGCCCAGAGCCCGAAGGGCCACTAGAGCCCTAATAATTGCTTTATTACCCCTAGCAGCAGTCAAAGGGGGCAGTTCCCTTCCTTGCACCAGAGCCCATGGCATCCCTTGCTGCTCTACTGTCTCAATCTACCTTTAATCTTCCTTTTCTGCCCCTCTATCTTCACCTTCTCTAGCTCACCTCTATCCCTTTCTCCATCTTCTCCCCCTCTCCATATACCTTTACTCCCTTTCATCTCCAAAACTCTCTTTCCAGTTCTAAAAAGGCTCTCGTATCCTTCGTATTCTCTTAATAACTCCGTCTTTCCTCTATCTTACGCTCTCTGGCTCTTTCCTCTGTCTCTTAATTTGCCTCATCACTCCAACTCTGTCCGCATCCTTCCATCTCATGCAGTACCCCTTAATATGGACCTTCCCTCCTCTTTGCCCATCTTTCCATATCTGTATCATGCTCTCTGCAGCACTCTCTCTGCAGCACTCTCTCTCCATCTAACTCCTCTGCCGAGGTGGGAAGTCTGAAATATAAAGATAAAAAACCCAAGGCGTGAGTGAAAGTGTGAAATTTAATGCAGCCTTTGTTTTCGTTTTTGGCTTATAAAGTGAATGTGGTTTATTGATCTAGTGCCATGGGAAGTATCACAAACGCACCCCAATATTTTACACTCTAACTCCAGCGAAGGAGATTAAAACATGACGGCAAATCAACGCCTACATTCACTGCTTGGACTTAAATAGTGTCTAATATGTAGGGGAGGAAGGAAGGGGAGGAATCAATGATGCTGATAATCTCAATCTACAACATACAGTATCATAAAAAGCCTTCACATATTAAATGAAACTGATCCATTCTGTTATTGCAACTGTAAAAGAGTTCCTCCCTGGACCCTAGTTTGGAAAGCCTAAGGCCCAGATTTAAGAGGGCCTTGCACCCTTCTAACGCCACATTAGCATCATTTTGTGTACGCTAATGTGGCGTTAGAAGGCTAAAACTGCGGCACCATGTTTGCATGCATTGCGCCACTTTGTAATCCTTTGCTCCACATTCTGCCTGCGCCAGGCATAATGTCTGCAAAGGGAGCGTTCCCCCATTGGGGGCGGTAGGGGGGAAGGGCGGGGGTGGAGGGGGCAAAAAATAGAGCAAGGAAATCTCAGAGATTTCTTTGTGCCATTATTTTCAGCACTTTTTACACCTGCTCTGAGCAGGCGTTAAAAGGAGGCTTCCACTGGTTTCAATGGGACTCTGGGTGCTTTGCAGGATTAGCGTCAAACGTTTTGACACTAATCCTGCAAATCGCTGGACTAGTGTAAAAAATGATGGTGCTAGTTCCCCTAACTACTGCCATGATGCGCAGTATTTTAAATACAGCGCACACATGGTGGCGTTGGGGGGGGGGGGGCGCTAAGGGGCGCAAAAAAAGTGGTGCTGCACTAGGTGCAGTGCCACTTTTCATAAATATGCCCCTAAATTCTCTACTTTCGAAAATGAGTCGGACGAATGCATTATTAAAAAGCAGCAGTGATCACAGAAAAATTGGACAGACTTCTTCCAGCATTCTCCAAGAACAGTATTGATTTTCTAAGAAGTAGGAGCAACCATGAGGTTGTATGAAATGGAGAAATTCGGAGCAAGTGGATTTAAGAGTATCTGCACAGCAGCGAGGCGTCTACAAGCACAGCGATGTTGGAAATGTCCACTTCAACAGCTTCCAGATAGCAGTCTAACAAAGATGACTACAGCTGTTTATATATCTAATCATTAACATAACTTTAGTTCATAAAGCTTGTGCCACAAAAAGAATGCCTGCTTTATGTTTTGACTTTCAGTTGTAAAGAATCACATTTTTCCTATCATCAGATCCCTCAAGATCCAAATGGCTTTTCTATAGTGAGGCCTCCCTGAGCCCTCCCCTATATAATAATAGTTGAATAAAATAATTTTCTACTTCGGATGCAGGGTAGTTCCCACAAACATGTTTACCTTAAAGGAGACTTGTATTTCTAGCTGGGACATCACCAATAAATACAAAGCGAGTGTAGAACATGTTTCCACCCAGTTTGATCTTGTTATTTCTTAATCAATTTTTGTACTGTATTCCAGTACAGCAGCATTTCTCACCAGGGGCCTGGTTTATGAAAATTTGCGCTGCCTTTGCGTAATTTTTTTATGCAAAAGCGGCGCAAACGAACAAAATACAATTATATTTTGTAAATTTGTGCCACTTTTACATCAAAAAATGACGCTAAGGCTGCACAAACTTCTCATAAATCAGGCTCCAATTCCCTTTTTTTCTTTGTGATAGGCCAAACCTTTACAAATATTAGAGGCTCTTAATGTTGTTATGTTAATGCATTTACTTAGCACGTTTGCGGAGTTCATGGTGCTGTGTACAAAGATGCAACTCAATTAATCACTAAAATGTCACCAAAACAGAAAATCAACTAATAAGATATACATACAACAGGGTTAAATCAAGGGCCAGGGACATCACTGATTAAAAAGCCAACATTTAAATCCTTTTCTAGACCTGCTGAAATTTGTCTCAGGCCTCAAGCTAGTGTGAAGAGGGTTCCAGCATTTGATTACTGCAATGAAAAATCAATGACAACAAAAGTGACAGATCTGGTTGAGGCTAGCACGAAGTAAAATGATCAGTTGCCAAGATGTGCTCCCAGGATCATACCACCTTTCTGTTTCGAATACAGGAGGGTGGGCATAGACATCCTTCGCTACCATGCTCATGGCTTTAAAAAAATACCCTCTCCTTAAGGTAGCCCTGCCAAGCAAGTTGACTGCATCAGTGCCCCAACTGCACTGACCTAGGAAACCTAAAACAGAGAGGTGGCACAAAGAACTTAAGGAAGTAAAGCCACGATAGGCAGATGAATCATCACTTATTCCCATAATTGGGCTGAGCGGCAACTGAAAGCGGTCCTTACCAGTGAAAATTACTCTACTCCATGTTTAAAGGTCCTCTTAGGAGTTTAGCAACTGCCATGCCAGGTGTGTGAGAAAGTTGGGAAAACTTATATAAAGGAATCTAATAAAAAGAGGTTACCTGATTAGGGGAGGAATTTAAGAAAATGGGTGAATTCCAGATATTTCATAAAGTCCTGCAAAGCAGAACAGAAGGATTATGTTCCACGAGCAATTCATACAAAATATCCAAAATCCAAATAGAAAGCCTAGAAGTCCCAATTACGACTGTGGAGTTTGCACAAAATTAATAACTGATTCATCCACGTAAAGCCCCAAGTCCAAATGGGTAGTCGGGAGGCTCTTGCAAGATGTCACTCCTCGACTGGTCCGTAGTTTAGTGAAACTGTATAATCATGTAGCAGAGACAACGGAAATAGCTCCATCCATCTCAGTTATTCCCAAACCAGGGAAGGACCCAACATTCTAGACCTCATTTAGACCAGTAGCTCTCCTCAATATTGATGCAAAACAGTGCTTCATAATATTAACCACTAGAAAAGAGCACCTGCTTCCAGAGCAGGTGCACCCTGACCAATCAGGTTTTGTACAGGGCAGACAGGCTCACAACATGAGAAGAATAATTCTAGCTGAAAAGCTAATAGAAAGAAAGCTCCAGCAAAGTGGTCTCCTTAAATGTAGAGAAGGCGCTTGACCATTGCACTGGTCTTTTATCAAACAAGTATAAGAGGATGTAGGCATAAGTCCAAGATACATTACCATGGTAATGGCTAATTATGTAGCACCTACTGCACATATTACCCTACAGAGCAACCGTCCAAGACCATTGTCTTCCAGAGGCACAAAACAGGGCCGTCCTCTACGCCGCTATTTGTACACGGCATGGAACTGTTGGAGTGAGAATAAAAGAAATCAGCATAAAAGAAATAATGTTTGGTGCTAATGAGCACAAGAGAACTTTTTTTTGGCCAACTATATCCTCCTTACCATGAGCTACTCATTATCCTCCCCATCGACCCTAGAGGCAGTTTCTCCCGCAACCCCTTTTGGAGGAGATCTGTAGATACTTACGTAAGTTGTTCACTTTCCCTATTCCAGTTTAGCAGAATGGAAGCTGTGAAAATGAACATACTCCTAAGGGTAGTGTATTATTTTCAGGCCATGCCACTACCAGTTGATGCTATTTCATTCTAGGCACTGCAAAAAGAGACAACTCCTCTAAAACGTTCTTCTAAAACTTCTACAGAAATTCAAATCGGAAAGAGAAACTTTAAGCTATATCATCAAGCAAGGCAATTGCAAACACTACTTGATTAGTCCTTGCTGGAAACAGATAGACTATGGATCCACATGGAAAAAGCAATAATGAGTGAAATGTAGCATAGCCGCTGAAGCACAAGCAACCCCCAGTGCTTATTACTGCACCCCGTTTTGCACTGTTCTGAAGATCTGGTATTCAGTGGTGATTACTTGGGGATCAGCAACTTTTTTCTCTCCCTGTCGACACCAATACTGATTTTACCCCACCCCTGGTTCCAAAACCTTTTAATAATTGTTGGAAAGGGCGATGCAGAATAGTAATGGGCAAGTCTCATGTTGACTCTGTTAAATCCTTTGTAATGCACAAGTGGGTTTTTACCATAGGAGAGAAACAAAAGATTAAATTATTGCACTTTCACTAAGGGGTGACAGTGTACAGCAACCAGCAATGAAAGCAGTAGCAATTAAAGAAAACGCTAAACTCAAGAGCTCATTTACACCCCCTTTTGGTACAAAATGTGTGACCTTCAGGTTCTACATAACTTTACTGGAAGTGCAGAAATTCTCTGCATGGGTGCACATTTCATAATGCAAGCGAGGCTTAGGGAACACAGCCTGTGGAAGAGAATATGGAACCTTATGTAAAGATATAATAAAGGTTCTTTTAGCAGCCAATACAGAAAGACATACAACGCATTACTATATGAATGGCATTATGTCCCTGCATAAATGCTTCATATGTTTCCAAATGTCAGCCCCAAATGCTGGAGAGGTTGTGGGCAAATGGTCAAAACATTACACACCTGGATGGCTGCCCGTTGTTTGGAAAGAAGTCCTAGCAGTGATCAAAGATATACCTAGGTTATCCTTTCCCCCAAGATCCAGGAATAAGTTGTACTCGGCTTGATACTAGAAAATCTGTGAGGAGTTACGAGGAATGACAAATCTCCTATTTGGCATTGCTTGATGACAGCGAAACTAGCTATACCAAGTTAGAGGAAAAAGAAAGATATGCCGTCCCTAACCCCGAGACGCTGGAGATTGTTGAACATATAGGAATGGTTGGCAACAATGTCAAGGAAAAACACTAAGTTGCTGATTTAAGAGCCCTTAGCACCTCCTTGCAGCACAATAGTGTCATTTGTTTTTTACGCTAATGTGGCCCAACGAGGCCAAAATCGTTGTGCCAAATTTACAAAGTGGCGCAATGCATGCACTGCGCCACTTTGTAACACTTTGCGTTACATCATGCCTGCGCCAGGCATAATGAATGCAAAGGGGGCGTTCCTGCCGTTAGGGGTGGCTGAAAATAATGTCACAAAGAAATCGAAAAGATTTTTTTGGGTCATTTTTTGGGGCAGTTTTAATTCCTGCTCGGTGCAGGCGTTAAAAGGAGGCATGCCATTGTTTTCAATGGGCTTTGCAGGATTAGCATCAACATTTTTGACGCTAATCCTGCAAAGCTCCGAACTAGCGTAAACATTTACCTTAGATACGGCGCACACATGGTGGCATTGGGGGGGCCACAATGGGTGAAAGAAAAGTGGCACTGCACTGGATGCAGGTCCACTTTTCGTAAATCAGGGCCTTTAATTCGATAGTACCTGGAATCCCTTGTTGAATAACATGTCAGAAGGGTTGCTGAACTTTACATACCCTCCAAGGCTTGGATCTCTTGACATAATTACAGGGGAAGGGCTAAAGATCAGGGCTGCTCAGCTAGAACTACTTAAAGTCTCAATATAAACTGAGAACGTATTTGATCATTAAAAATGATATCAAATCAAATGAACTCTCAAGGACTATCAGGGAAGGAGATGGTTGGGGCCACGGGATTATGTTATTCTTTTGTCGGAAAATGCCTTTTATGTGATGCTGGGTTATATTGCTATGCTACATATGTGCCAAAGGCATCCTTGTATGTTATTATGGTATTTTAAGTTGAAAAATGCAAGTGTTGGATACCTTCAGGACCCAGGCTTCTAATTCTACAGTAGCAACATCCAGATCTTGTTAGCCAGGATGCTGGGGAGGGGGACATGATCTGAGGCAGAGGGCCTAATCTCAGTTGGCACAATTTGTGGTGGAGAAGGGGTCGAAGCAGTTTACAGTCATGGAGAGACATCACATATCCATAGGAAACCAATAAATATTCCACTTGACACGTTCCCAGTCTTGGGACAGAATGCATGGTCATCATCATGTAATTGTAAAACCAGAAGGCCCTATGGTCTCTCCACATCATGTCATACAATCTCTTTGTTGTTTATAGTCTCCCCAAATTTGATGGCATTTCTATGGACAGACTCAGGATTTATACATCTGTATTTTCACATCCACACAGTAGTCCCTTCGTCTTGCCAAGTTCTGCAGATTGCACGCATTGACATCACACTGTTTCCTTGAAATGTCTCTCTGAATTTTGAAGAGGCCTATATTTAAGAGAGTTTGCATTTATCTACTGACCTCCACGACCTTATGTGCCTTATTTAGAGTTATTGAGATTGATGTCCCATCTGTCGTATTAGAAGTGCAATTGGCAATAATCCACCAGTCATATGGTGGACAGAACATCCACCACATTTGTGACAAAGCGTTCCGTCCATCAAAACCTTCATAAAGCCCTAAGTAATGCCATCTTCACAGAGAACTCAACCAGCCCTCCTATTGCCTCTTCCAATGTTTGAGACACTCCATGCTGGAAGAGTTGGTGCTTTCGGTACAGCCACACAGTATGTATGAAGTCCCCTAACAGTCTCCTCATTTTAAGCACCTAGGCATTTTCTTGCCCAAAATGCGAAATTTGCTTTTGTGAGCTTATATAATATAGGTGTCTGTGGATGAGGTCTGTAGACTAACCCTGCAATGCTGATAGCAGAGCAAGCAATATCATAGCACCAACACACAGTCCAAGCAAGAATGACTTCTCTAAAAACTATGCATGATTATTCAATCTTGATTCCCACTTATGATTTGTGCCACAATGCTCAAGTACATTTCTTCTAATCCTTCTTATGCCCGACATCAGGGAAAGGCTGTCTCAAAACAGATCATATTAAAGTGAATCTATATATTCTATCATTTGAATAGGACCTAATGACAGCTACCATTCCTCTGAAGCACCCCGGTGCAAAACCCCTACAATGCATTCAGCTTCTGCCATCACTAAGGAAACCTGTCATGATGGCAAGACAGAGGGTAGGATTTTTTTACGAGTTCAAGTCTCCATGGCAGCCTATTCCGGTTCAGGATCTTTCACTCAGCTTTTTAGCATAAAAAAGGACCAAGAGATTTGCAGACAGTATTAAAATGTTTTGTGTGTAAGAAATTAGATTATTATTTGGGGTAGGTGACTATTCATCTCAAAGAATAATCATAAACCTTGCTAGATTGAACCCTCAAGGTTACTAAATTAAACTGAGCTCAGTCACCTGGTAAATTTAGTGCAAAGCAGGCAGACAAAACTTTGGGCAATGTGTAAAGTATTTATGCAGTACCAAAACTGTTAAATTGAAATTTAAAGCAATAAAGATCCCTAAACGAATTAGACAAATAGAGTAAAACTAACACCAAAATAAGAAAAATCCAATAAGGGGAACCGGAGATATGAATTTTTACAGTTTCAAGTAGGAATAGCACCAAGAAGTATAAAATGCCAATGATAGTCAATGGTCGTGGTAAACACAGTACCCAGGTGCAATTTGATGTGCACCAGAATGGAGAGTGGGTCGATCTAACAGTTTTGTCCTCGTAAAAGATTTGACCTTCTTACTTTAGACTTTGAACAATTTTAAGCCCCACTAGAACCTCAAAGGGAGGAACTTAGAGACTCACAGAGAGTCAGGGAGAGGCCAAACAGCAGGGTCAAGTCCAGGTCTTGTTGTCACTGGTTGGCTGGGTAATTGCAGGAAAAGGATTCTTGTAGCTTGTTGTGTCCCTATTGCTTTAACTTAGATTTTCCTTGCAAAATGTTAGGAAGTAGAAGTCTCAAGTGTCATTGTAGCTAAGGAAGTACCTCATCAGATGTTCTCTGCACCTGTGATTTTGGACGTATCTGTGTACACAGAGGGGGTCATTCTGACCCTGGCGGTCTCTGACCGCCAGGACCACGAACGAATGAAGCACCGCCAACAGGCTGGCGGTGCTTCATTGCCCATTGCGACCGCGGCTGTAAAGCCGCGGTCGGAAAACCGGGTCCGGCGTTTTCCCGCCGGATTAGCCCCGGCTGGGCGAATCCGGATTCCGACCCCCTTCCCGCCAGCCTGTTTCTGGCGGTTTTCACCGCCAGAAACAGGATGGCGGGAACAGGTGTCCTGGGGCACCTGGGGGCCCCTGCACTGCCCATGCCACTGGCATGGGCAGTGCAGGGGCCCCCTAACAGGGCCCCAGTATGCTTTTCACTGTCTGCTTAGCAGACAGTGAAAAGCGCGACGGATGCAACTGCACCAGTCGCACACCTGCAACACCGCCGGCTCCATTCAGGGACGGCTTCAGTGTTGCAGGCCCTTTCCCGCTGGGCCGGCGGGCGCTCCCTTGGCGGGCGCCCGCCGGCCCAGCGGGAAAGTCAGAATGGCCCCCGCGGTCTTCTGACCGCGGAGCGGCCAGATCTATCCCATTCTGTAATACTCTATTGATGCTGTGATTGGGGAGATGAAGATTTAAATGGTTTTAGCATTAGTCCTGCTGGTTGGTTACACTATGCTATTTGTTTCTTACTGGAATAGAAAGCACAGAGGGATTTTCTTGGAGTGCCTTTATTGCCAGTTTAAAACTTCCTGAACACCACTGGAGTCTGTGAAGTCAGTGGTGTGCTCAACCTCTGCACTATTAAGTAAGCATTTAAACTTGTTTCTGCTGTTCTTTGTGGAAAATCATGATGTTTATTTTCTTTAACTTTACCTCCTACCAAGTTCTGCTTTACCGTTCCAAAAGATAAAACGTGTCCTGGAGTTCTGTGACAGGTGCTAGGTCGACTAGGTCAGCTGAATTCAACAGACATTGTATTTCTTAGCCCTTCTTCCTCAAACCTTGTGTTTGGACTTCCTCCAGTTGTTCTGGCGTCTCATTAATGTAAGTCAATAATGAAGGACATGGTTGGGCTGAGGGTGCACCCTTTCCCGACTATGGTTTTCATATTTTTACCTTCAACTTACAATTGATCGAGGAATACACAGATTATAATATATTGTATGTTTCCCCAATTTCAGCTTGAAGTAATTGATGTTTAGCCGTTAGTGTTACACTAAATCACATGCATTTCAAAAGTCAAGAAAACAAGCAAATATTTCCTCTGTTTTTTAAATCTCACCCTAACACATAGCACAAGCTGCCTGGTTGCAGAATACCTACTATGTACTTATAGTAGTCTTACAGCCCACCCATTGCTTACTACTGGTTAGCTTAAATTGTCACTCTCACTAGCTTGCTTATCATTCTATGGCTTGCCTTCCTCTCCTTGTGTTTTCCTTATCTTATTTATTATCCATTTGATTGGCCAACTTGTATCCTTCCATTGCTCACATTTAGGGAACTACTTTTTTTTGTTTTTTATTCTGCACTCCATGAGAGTGCACGAGTTTTCTAGCAGTCACCGCGTCTGCTGCTTCCCCACCAACATATTGCGCTGTGTTGCTCCCCATCACCTCTCAGCTTGTCTGTAAAAGTATAGAAACAGTGATATGTTTGTAGTGGTTTGACTTCAAGGGTTGTTTTTGTTTTATCTCTTACATTCCACATAGTACACAAAAAACACACGATTTGGCACGTAATTGCTTTCATGGTGCTGTGGGAAGGACCACCTGCTGCAATCAATCAGCTGTCATCAGAGGCAGAAGGTGTGCTTAGCATGGCACTTCTCCGTAAGGCCCATAAATCTGCTCCCTAGGCTATTGTAGAGGAACACATTTCTGAAACCTGTGGAAAGTAAATTATGCTCTAGCAGCATTTCCCTTTCCATCCTGAAACGTTTTTACTCTTTAACTTGTATTCAGAGTTTCCTGAGTGAAGAGTACTTGTTATTTTATCCATGTTTTTGTTAGGTTTCAGCCTATCAGACAGCACAGTTGTCTGGTTCGCGAAAGACAACTTGGGGAGTTTCAGAAAATTGACCTGCAAATGAATTCTGCCTGTTGCCTGCGAATGGGCTTTGTGGTTTGTAACTCATGTTTACTTGGTTTCTATTTGCTGGCTTTATTTGATTAAGTCTCCCCAGCTTGAGTTGGTACCTGCCCATGCTAAAGCTATGATTACAATATATTTCCACAAACTCCTTTCCTGTAACAAAGAGGCCTGTAAATCTTATCTCATCACATTTGCTGGGCATTCAAAGACCAAGGTCATATGTCAAGCTGTGTCTTCCAGGAGCCTGGTGTTCATTTTGCTTTCGACTGACTTCAAAGTGAGAGTGTTTACAGGAAAAAGGAATGTAGTGTACTTTCTCTATGGAGCCTACTTGTACTTTTGTTTATATTTTATTTTAGATATAGCCATCTCAAAAGGTATCTGGTTCTTCAGCTGCACAAAACATGTGCCTTTTATTCGTGGGTATGAAGTTCACTATTGGCATTGTCAGGATGGGTGGAAACATGAGCATTTCTGAAGTCATGTTTGAAAACTATTAGGCAATTTACGCTGTTTAAGGCCCATTTACTGTCAAGCACAGGACAAGATCTTTTCACAGGAAAGAGCCAGCCACATTGTAACACAATATAACAATGCTTGGTTTTTACTTTGATATTTAAAGCATTTAAGGCAACTTGTTTTGGAGAGTTGGATAAATTAAAGGCAATTAGTATGAAAGCCTTTGTGTTTAAGTTTAGCTACACAATCATTAAGTATTCTGTCTGCAACAATGCCTATATTTATACACCCATTATTGATATTGTTTACTAGGAAACAAGCAGTCACAAGTACCTTGCAGGTATTAGGGCCATGATTTGAATGGTGCAGGAGGTGCAGTGGCACAGGGGCCAAAAGCTCTAGGAAACCCTGTGAACACCCATTATTGCTATATTTTACTAGTAAACAAGCAGTCAGAAGCGCAGTTACCTTGGGGGCACAAAGCCATGATTTGAATGGTGCAGCAGGTGCAGTGGCACAGGGGCCAAAAGGTCTAGGAAACCCACTGATTACCGATTATTGCTTTATTTTGTTAGTAAACAAGCAATTACTTTGCAGGCACTAGCTCTGTGATTTGAATGGGGTAGCAGGTGCAGTGGCACAAGGGCCAAAAGCTCTAGGAAACCCACTGAATACCCGTTATTGCTATATTTTACTACTAAACAAGCAGTCACAAGTGCAATTACCTTGTAGGCAGTAGGGCCATGATTTGAATGGTGCAGCAGGTGCAGTAGCACAGGGGCAAAAAGGTCTGCAAAACCCACTGAACACTGATTATTATTATATTTTACCACTATCCCCAACTTGGAACCAGCTATGGCTGATATCTGACCGTCTGTCATCCCAGTGATCCCTGTGGCACAGTGCGAGTGCCCCCTCCCGTACCGCCACACTTCCTCATCCTTCCTCTCTCCCCTCACAGGCTTCCTCCCTTGCAGGCTACCTCTTCTCCTCACCTAGGACACTGGTACACCTTAATAATGTATGGATCACCCTTTTCACAGTACGAGCAGCTTTTATAAAAAGCACTTAAAAGTTGTATAAAGTATTTCAGCGCTATATAAGAGCACCAGTTATAATACACACAAACACTTTTTTATGGCACTGGAGAGATTACATGATTGGGCAAGGATCACAGGATGTTGAGCCGACGTCGAGACTCCAACCCGATTCCCGAAGTCAGCAGCTCTTTCTGTTACTTCGCATCTCTATTGTAGTCATCTGCAACATACAAAAAACATTGACCAGGACAATAGGTTTTGCATAGGCGTAACCTATGCCAATGCTGATTCTTTATCATTACATGTAATGCAATCTTGAAATACATACATTCAGGATGTGCGTTGTACGAAAACTTCTCCAACATTTGATTTTACTAAAATGTTGTCTATGTAGTAGAGCAACCCAGGCCATCCAAAGAGTGCAAACAACTGACTTGCCTTTTAGTTCATTATTGGCATTGTCGGGTTGGGTGGAACCATGAAAGTTTCAAAATTAATGTTTGAAAACTACACCTTAAAAAAAATGAAGTGGTTTAGTCTGATGTACTACTGCTAAGATGAAACAGTTCTGAATATGAATAAAATACTTTTTGGGGGATTTTTGAAGATACTTTTTCATATTTTACATGTTTGTTGGAGAATGTCTTTATGAATGAAGGTGGCCAAAAAGTTAACTGTGCAGGACATCCTAGTTAGTTACTTGCTTTCTTTCACATCAATTAACTTATAAATAAATGCTTACTCGTTTTGAACGGGGAGCCGTATGCAAAGGTCAGAAGTGTGCTTGCGGCCCCAGACTATAGATCTACAGGGACATTATAGTGGTTGTGTTCGTCCATCGTTGTCGACGATGACCAAGAACATCAGGTTGAGGAGGTTGACTGATACAGTGTGTCCAGCCGTGGCTGATCAGTCCGATGTGGACTGTGAAAACTCTGCCGCACGTCGGGCACAAGTGGTCCGCTGGGTTGATTGGCAAAGAGTTGGCTATGAATTTGTACAGCTCACGCTTCTTCTGTCCCTCTGCAATCCTGCTCTGCTCGTAAGAAGTAGCGCCTTTGCTGATACAACTGTGCCAGACGGAGAGGTCTTGCGCTAGGATTTCCCAGGAATCTGGGTCAATGCCAAAGCTCTTCAGAGAGACTGCCCACCTTGTGTGCATTTGCCTTCTGTCAGTTCACCATAGAACAGTCTTTTGTTGGGGGGGGGTATGTCTGGCATACGTACAAGATGGCCAGCCCATCTGACTTGGGCTCTCCTCAGCAAGGTGTAGATACTTGGCAGACCAGCTTGAGAGAGGTCATCTGTGTCTGGAACTTTGTCCTGCCAGGTAATTTTCAGCACCCTTCTTAAGCAGTTCATGTGGAAGTGATTCAGCTTGTTAGCATGTCATACACAGTCCATGTCTCACAGGCATACAGTAGTGTGAGCAGTATGACTGCCTTTTCTATATTCAGCTTTGTGGACAGTTTGACGCCTCTCCTCTCCGACACTAACTCCCACAACCGTCCAAATGCAGAGCTTGCCTTGGCAATGCCTGTGTCTACTTCATCGTCAATGTTCACAGAAATGGAGAGTGTGCTGTTGATGTATGTAAACTTGTCAACAGCCTTCAGGATTTCTCCTTCAGCTGTGATAGCTGGTTCCTTATATGTCTTCTGCGGTGCGGGCCGATGCAAGACCTCAGTCTTCTGGGTACTGATTGTGAGGCCGAAATTTCTGCAGGCAGTGTAAAAATGGTTCATACTTTGCTGCATCTGGGCCTCTGTGGTAGCGTTGAGTGCGCAGTTGAACGGAAATTGTGCACACTGTCCTCTTCAACCTTGGTCTTGGCCCGCAGCCTCCGCAGGTTGAAGAGGTAAATGTCCTGAGCAACACATTGGGAACACCGCCATCCTGTTTCCCATGCTAATATAACCATGCTTGCTGGGTCAATACCTGCCTTTTCCTCTGCCTTAACCACGCATGTGCTGAACTACGCATATGCCTGGTTAAGGCAGAGAAAAAGGCAGAGTGGATCGGGAGGATGTGGTCAGGTAAGTGGGTTGGAGTAGAGTTAGGGGGTAATTTTTAGGTGTGGGGGGAGGATAAATGGCTTAGGGTGGGAGTGGAGGGGGTAGGCTATATTTTTTTTAACGAGCGGAGTGGGGGTGTTTGGAATTATTTTTTAAGGGTAGGGCTTAGGGTGGGGGTCACGCAGGGTTGGGGGTAGTTTTTAGGGGTGGGGTGGATAAAGGGGTGGGGCTGGGGAGTTGGGCTATTTTTTTTAGGGGCAGGGGTGAGGGGGATTTGTGTTTTTTTTAGGGTGGATCGGGAGAGAGTGCGTTCAGGTAAGTGGGGCTGGGGCAGGGTTGGGGTTGTTTTTTAGGGGTGGGTGGATTAAGGGCTTGGGGTGGGGGGTTGGGCTATTTTTTTTTTTAGGGACGGGGTGGGGGCTCGGGTAGTTTTGTTTTTAGGGGAAGGGTATATTTTTTTAGGGTGGGTGGAGGGTATCAGGGATGGTTTTAGGGCTCAGGATGGGTGGGGGTGTCGGGGTTGTTGAGTTTTTAGGGGCGGGGTAGTTTTGTTTTTAGGTACGGGTGGGGGGGTCGGGGTAGTTTTATTTTTAGGGGCGGGGTCGGTTGTTTTTTTTAGGGTGGGTCGGGTGAGAGCTCGGTCAGGTAAGTGGGGCTCAGGCAGGGTTGGGGGGTTGTTTTTAGGGGTAGGGGTGGATTAAGGACTTGGAGTGGAGGATTGGGTTATTTTCATTTTAGTTGCGGGGGTGAGGGGTCAAGGTAGTTCTGTTTTTAGGGGCTGGGTGGGGATGTCAATTGTTTTTAGGGCGGGCAGGGGATCAGGGAAGGTTTTAGGGCTCAGGATGGGTAGGGTCTCGGGGTAGTTATCTTTATAGGGGTGGGGTTCTGGGTAGTTTTGTTTTGAGGGGTGGGTGGGGGGTTTGGGGTAGTTTTGTTTTTGCGGGTGGGGTAGTTTTTTTTTTAGGGGCGGGCGCGGGGGTCGAGGTAGTTTTGTTTTTAGGGCTGGTGGCGGGTTGATTGCTTATAGGGCGGGTGGGGGGTCGGGCAAGGTTTTAGGACTCAGGGCGGGTGGGGGTGTCAGGGTAGTTCAGTTTTTAGGGGTGGGGGCTGGGTAGCTTTGTTTTTAGGTGCGAGGTGGAGGGGTTGGGTAGTTTTGTTTTTAGGGTGGGTAGTTTTGTTTTTAGGGGCGGTGTGGGGGTGGTCGGGGTAGTTTAGTTTTTAGGGTGGGTGTAGTTTTAAGAATTAGGGATGGGGTCTTTTGGACCTTAGGGCCGGTGGGGGGTGTTGCATGATAGAACCAGGCATGCCGTTTTCACAAATGCCTTTACTAGACATGCTTTTACAACGAAAAATCGTTGTAAAGGAATGCTTGGTAAAGGCATAGGTGGAAGCAACGCAGTCGTTGTTCCAACTGCGTTGTTAAGGCATCATACATTTGGTTGAAGAGCCTGCCATCAGTCCTACATCTGATTTTGATGCTGGTTTCTTCGTCATTGCAGAAGGCATCTGACAGCATGGCCGAAAACATCATGCTGAACAGTGTGGGTGCCAGTACACAGTCTTGCTTGACCCCGTTCGTGACTGGGAAGGCATCGGAGGAGTCTCCATCATCCAGTACTTGAGCAAGCATGCTTTCGTGGAACTGGCGCACCATACCAATGAATATGCCTGGGGAGCCAAACTTCTCCATGATCTGCCATAGCCCCTCATCACTGATGGTGGCAAAGGCTTTGGTCAGGTCCACAAACGTTGTATAAAGGTCCCTGTTTTGTTCCTGGCACTTTTTATAATGTCCACTATCCCTCGGCCCTCTCTGAAGTCGCACAGACTCCCTGGCAAGTGTCCATCTTCCATGTGTTGAGTGAGGCGGTTGAGGAGGACTCTGGCAAAGATTTTGCCGGCAGTGACCAGGAGAGAGATTCCTCTATGGTTGTCACAAGCCTGTCGGTTTCCCTTTCTCTTGTAGAGATAGATGATGGAGGCATCCTTGAGCTCCTGAGGGATAACTTCCTGTTGCCACATGGTCTGAAAAAGCTTGGTGAGCTTCTTTAACAAGACTGGTGCCCCTGCCTTGTAAATTTCTGCTGGGATGAAGTCAGAGCCCAGTGCTTTACCATTGTATAGAAGCTTAATTGCTTTTTCTTAACCTCTGATTCCTTTGGAGGTTCTGCCATGGAGGTGTTGTTGGCAACTTATATATTGTAAATTATACGCAGCGCTGGCTTCATTGCAGCATGACTTCTGTCACTGTTACTAGTTTGTCTGTGGGGTACTGTAGGTCTTAGGTCTTTAAGAATTTCTTCCAAGAGATTATTCAGTGTTGTTTGGATGCTTTTCTTGGCCTCTGTGAGATTTTCATTTAGGATAACTTCATAAAGATTTCTAAAGAGGACTGTCCACGCCTGACAATTCTGGATGGCTAGATCACCGCTGCTTATGCACAAGAAGTCTGGTGACCACACACAGCATGGTAAACCAGACCCTTACTGACCCCTTCCCCTTGAAGGGACCAGGAGCCACAATGTCACTAACAGTGACAGGCTATGAATGTGACTGCGAGGAGAGCTTGGAGCTATCCATTGTGACTGCTCCCTGCTCCTTTCTGATACCCATAGAATTCAGAAGCACTCTGTAACCAGTCAAATGTGACAACCTACTCTTTGCATACGGTTCTTGTATGCCCATGGCAAGTGCTAACCATTGCATGCTTTACAACTGCAACATTTGTTGTAAAACACTTATGCTTCCTGTTGCTGATCACAAGGAGGTGTGGCACACATTTGCTGCCCCTTTTTCCTAGAATATTGATTTCCAATATGTGCATTGTGATTTGTAAAGGTATTACAACTTGAAAATTATCAGTAGGGCACAGACTTTCACTCACAAAGTGTCCGCTGGTTTCCTACTTGTTTGCCCTCTAGTTCCATGAGGAAAGCTTGTTGCATAGTCATCTCTTCACCACACCTCTTTTACTTAACACCTCATTCTTCTGTTGCTGCCTTGATAGAATCATACACCAGAAATAAACACGGCATAGGATGAATCATTCAAAAAGAATATGTGAAGCACAGCATGCCAGTCATGCATCAGTGTTTCTGTTTTATAACTGTGTTGCTTCATCTATACACAACACCCACCTCTCTGATATTCACAGCATGCCCCCACTACACCCCCACACATGCACCATTGTTCGGATTTTCCCATACACACATTAACCCCACAACTCCCCAAACACACAGCACTCCCTGACTTCCTCCTTTCATACACTAACCTAGCCTCCACTGTCAGTGCTTGAAATGGGAAAATTAAAGTGCCGGTACTCTGTGCCAGAGTACCTGCTTGTTCCTGAGAAGTGCCGGTACTCTCCAATTAAAAGTATTACGTTTTTCTTGAGATGTGCCGGTACTCTGCCTCTCAAAATAAAAAAGTGCCGGTACCCAGTACCGGACAGTACCGGCCCATTTAAAGCACTGTCCACTGTACATAAGCCCCTGCCTGCCGCTCCCCCATACATGCAGCACTTCTGCCTCTCCCCTCTATATACACCCATACACTCTCTCCCACATACACAAGGCCCTCCCCTGCCTCTGTGGTATACATCCGCAACACTGCCCTGCAACTGCCCATTCATACACCATCCCCGACCCCCTATAAACAACACCCCGACATACACAACTCTACCTCACGTCTATAAATATAGGCTCCCTACCAATAAACATAACGCCTGTATCTCCTTCATATAGACAGTACTCGTCCCTTGGGTACAAGACTCTATTATAAGCATCAATCTGCTGCCTCCCTAACATACACGCAGCATTCACAAGCCTCTGTCATAGCCAGGACACCTTGCCTCATCATCATTACTATAGTTCTCCCACACCTCTTTCTTCTATTTGCATAATACTCTTTGCCTTCCCTCAAACACACACATCATTTACCGCACCCTCTACATAAAACACTGCTGCTTCTCTCCATATATAAAACATTCCTGTACCACTCCCATATACGTCCTCCACTCCTCATATCCTTACAGCCCTCCATACTTTGCCTGAATAACACATCCTTACCCGTGTCCCATACATCGTTGATACACAAGTAATTCTGAAAATGGATGACCCAGAAGACCTCTACAACTCAAATCTTGACAATTGCCTTCCTACCATGAATATATGGAGGATGAGTAATCGCCTATAGGTCAACAGTGCAAAGGCAAAGACCATCACTTTTGAACAACGGCAAAAATTACCAGTCTACTGCCATATGGCCCAAAGAACTCAAGGCTCTCCCACAACATTCAGGGAAGTCAAAACCCTCAGGGTAACCATGAATTTAGACCTGTCTTTGATACCAAATGTCATTAAGGTCACAAAAAAGCATATTTTACACAATTAAAACACTGCATCACATCTTTGCATAGCTTGCATATCAACAGCAGCTTCTAGCAATCTTTACACTCCATTTCCACACTTGATTATGCCAACAGCTTAAACCTCCATGCTCCCAGTTTCACTATACATAAAATAAAGCTCATCCAAAATGCTTCTGTAAGACTCATCAATACTCATGCAAGATAAATGACTTCAGTCCTGCAATTGCTTCACTGGATACCTGTTGCTAGAAGAGCAATCTTTAAGGCACTCTGCACAGTCCACAGAGCATCCCAAGGAAAAGCGCCACTATATCTACTGTCAGAGCCCCATTCAGAGGGCCATTGGGGCAAGCAGGAGCTACTAAAATCAACCAGGGTGTTTGTGGCATTTTGCTCCTGATATCCCGGTGCCTAGCCTATATATTGACTCTGAATAGTTTAGTCAATTATTACCACTTCATCACTTGACTCTCAGTGGTAGCGCAGGTCGAGTAGTCCAAGGCTTTTAGGGGAGGGAGGGTACACAGTGTACAAAGACTCACAACTCAAAAACATGCTCATCAACCCCATTAAATGAATGTCTAGTGAGATACTAGCTTTTATGAAAAAGTATTATTCATACATGAACACAAAGTGAAATATGGGCACACAACAGGTAACATACCCAGTCTTTTAAGGCTGCCATGCTAATGCTGTCTGGATAGATCCCTGAGTCCCACTTCCATTTTTTAGGTAATGTGGTTATTCCCTATTCACGTGAGGTAACATTCAGGTTAGGCCCTGTTAGCAACTACAAGTCTTAGATGTTCCTCAATCTCTTTTTAAAAGTTGTGCTGTCTCACAGCGCTTTAGCGCTTTTAGTCAGAACCAGTTCTGACTTCAGCCTTACCTGCTCTTACTGGAGCTTTGGTTTGGCAGACCTGGGCGCGCATCAGTGGCTTGGCGGTGAGCCAAAGACTGAAAGCTGCGAGCGAGGTGACGAGGTGAAAGCCATTCACAACACTCCTCTATTCATGCGGGAAGTCTCCCTAAGACCGGTGGCAGGTCTCCGGTGCTTCTAGGTTCGGGTGATTGAATCAATGTTCTGCTTCCACTGGCCGCAACCTGCTACGCTTCTCAGTAATATGCTGCTTCAGGGCGATGGCTCTCTCTCTCTTCACCACAGCCCCCACCTGTCACACTGGGGGTTGCAATTAGCACACACAAGATGGATGGCCCGATCGGTTCAATGATTCTCAACCCTCACCGCCTTCACCTGGCACACTGGTGTCTCAAATAGCAGCAAATTGACCGGCGACCCAGTTGGTGCAAGGGTCCTCAATCTTCACTGCAGCTCCCCCCTTGCATGCAGAGGTCTCAAGCAGCAGCACTCAGGCAGAGAGCCTGAGCGGTGCAACCATTCTTCAACACAGACCCGTCTCACACTCCAGGGATCCACTCAACAGAATCCCAACTGGATCTTTCTCCCTCCAGGCCCTCTCCTCCTTCTCAGAGGGCCACCATAAATCTGGGCCTGAGTGTCTTAGTCTTTGAAGTACATGTTGTGGGGGTTGCCCCATGAGCCCATTTGTCTGTCCTGCCTTTTGTCCAGGAAGCAGATTGTCACACCAGGGCAATTCCAAACTTGATAGCCCCACAGCACAGTCCACTGGTGTCAGCGTCTCTTAAATATGCCTATCAAAAGGCAAGACACCAGCCCATTTCTTTATGAGTAACATCTCCTACCTGAAATGTGGCCAGGCCTCACTGACCACTGACCTTTTCAGAATCAAATAACTCTTTTGACGTGCACAGCAAACCTAGCTTTCCGTTGGTCCAGTCTGTGTGTCCTTCCCAGCACTTAAGACTGCAGGAAATCCACAAATCAGTTTGGGACGGGTCCTCCACATGCCTTTCTCAAGTCCCTGAACTTCAAATATGGCACTCATACGCCTCCATGTACTTTACCTCATACAGGCACACAAACATTACAGCAAACACATGCACTTACACAAGAGCAGCACAGTGCTGCATACTAACATGATGTAGGCCAAGGGCAATTTAAATACACAGCAGTGTAACATTTACATGAGTGAGCTGGTAGGCCTCACTCCAATGACACTGTTAAAAAGGCGTGTTGAGTCTGCTGATCATTATTACCACAAGCATGGTCTCACCTTTCTAAGTGACAAGCTGTAGCCTTTGCCAATGTTTGACTGTAAAGTATTGTAAGTGCACAGTATGGTGTGATGAATGTTCATGTACACGTGTATAAATGGCATTATGTGACTAATGTTTTTTGTGAGTGTGGCTGGGTTCTGAGTAATGCATGTTTGGGTGCTATGTATGTGTAGGACTGTGTGTGTGTTGTAGTGTGACTGCCTGCTCTGCTATATGTGCTTCTGTTGCTCCAGTGTGTGCATTGGTGATCTTTGTACTTGCTTTCATGACCCAGATTACTAAGAGTTACTAACACAGGGCTAATCATGTTAAGTGATGAAAAAACAGACCAATTGCATCTCCCACAGCAACACATTGATTCACTAATGCATCTGCAGAGCTGCTCAACACTTGCCTATAAACGTCCCAATAATTAATTTAAACAAACAGGGCACCTAGACTGCTAAGTTGATGGATCCTACCTGGAAATTAAGATATCACACTCACCCCTGGTTGCAGTCCCAGCTGTGTGCTACACAAGCCCTCAGATCTGTTATGTTATCTCTAATAATAAACACAAAGGATGGATAAGGACAGTAAAGTAGCAAGCATGGTAAATAAACCCTTCCCCCGAGAATGAAGGTAGAAGACTAAAGGGAATGACATACAGGGAGGAGAAACTAAACAACATGGGCATATTTATGAAGAACTCCCGCACTGCAGCACGTCACCTTGCTGCGCTGTGCTGCATGATAGGGAAAGGCCAAGAATGTGCCGTATTTAACATAATATGGAGCATTCCTGTATTTTCCCCTGCGTTGGCGCACAATCTGCTGCGTAGCGCAAATGCAGGCACTGTTGCACCATGGTGCATGGATGTCTACATTGTAAGCAGGATCGTTTTTGTGCAGGGAGGAACACCTTTCTGCACAAAAACAATCCTCTGAAGGCATTTTCCTCTTTCTATGTGTCGGGGAGAAATAAAGGTATTTCTCCTCGTTATGCTTCACCTGGTGAGGCGTAGCATTTTGATGCATTCCAAGGTCTACCAGTAATGGTAAATATGGGAATGTCCCAAAATCCATGGATGGATGCATGGGAACACTCACGTTGCACCCATGGAATGCCTTTCCAGGGCAGAGTAATGCAAAGCAGTGATTTGCGCGGCATTACTCTAGTTTTATTAAGCCACTCAGGGCCACGCAAGGTGGCCTTGCATGACTTGATAAATCTAACTTGAGTTGTGTCGCTCTTGCTCTCTTTGCCTCGCGCAAGGGTGACACAATTCTTTAATAAATATGTCTCTCATGTTTTTTTCCACCTGCAGAACCTGCCGTTTGCTGCAGCGAACAACAAGCGTTTCCTCCTCTCAATAACCCTGTAGAGTTTCAGAAAGGGATTTCAGGCAATCTGTTCATTCTGCAGACACAAGCACAATAGAACAAATAAACTCAACACAATATTTACAGATGGCAATCAACAAGCCTGCACCACAACACAACTACTTGTTGCAAGATGCTTGGCAACATAGGCAGAAGTTTCTAAAATGCAAAGGAGAGCATTCCAAAAGTATACAGAAAATCTATATTACAAGTCTAAGGGCTGTGTCCAGATGCCTCAAATCCCAGGTCAGCACAGGCATTTACCATTACAGATAGAAGAAAAAAACACACATCTTGCTTCACCAGCTCTAAACACTTCCTATCTGACTCGAGACAGGAAATCCCAGACAAAACCTAAAACAAGAAAAATAAATGCCCTATGGAGGGAGCAGCAGGCAGGGGTGCGAAAGAAATAGTACCTAAAACACATTGGGAGCAGCGGATGGGCACTGATTAAGTCTGATTAACCTGTGTTTGGTCCCTGCTCCACTGAAAGGATTGTAAGTAATTTTTGGCCAATTACCAAAGAGAACAGACACTGGAACCAACAAATGGTGAGCAATGTGTGGGCTCCAAGCCCTTTTCGTCAACAAATAGTGTCTTGCAAGTGAGACACATGCACTAGTGCATGCTCTTGCAGGCTCAACCCTAAAAATCAAATGCTGTCTTCACCGCGCTTGTGCTACTTAACTTTGGATAAGAGCAGTAGCTCTTTACCACTACCAGGGTAACGCTTTGTGCGCCCTTTCCGGTCTAACAAGACCACAATCCATAGGACGGTCCTAGGTTATGGCACACATACATGATACATGTTTGCCCATGATGAAAAATCGGCACCAAGGATCCAGATATCACTGCAATTAAGGCAATCAGGGCAGGGTTGCACGTCCATCACCATGCAGGAGACCTTTCCGTCCCAACACCTATAAGTTAAATTCAAGCAAGACAAGCAGAATGGGTACTGCACTCCAGGCTTGCACCAAGGATCATTCCACCTTACTTTAAGGAATTCATAGAAGGCACTGTTTCTTCAGTACAAGCCACCAAGCTCTGGAATTCACTAAGAAAGATAATTTGATATATTCAGGAGCATATACACTTCAGAAGAAAGTTGAATTCATGGCTGTGTCCAAGACAGCAAGCAACATCATGCTACAATTCTGGGACAGAACCCAGAATAATAACTGCACCTTCAAATACAGTCTACAGTTCACAGACATGGAACCTAACTAGCAAACTACTTTCTATGTCCAGGTAAGTTGTGAAGGGCTGACCTATGTCTAGCATGGGTAGTATGTATTAATGTCAAATAATATGTATAACCCTATCGCCCACACTAATGCTAGTACCATAACACTTAGCGGTCAGGCAGCTGATTGTAGTTCATAAGGGCCTCATAATAATTTCCTTATACTGCATGACACTGTTGCTTTCACGCCGTGCTTAATTTGTAAATAAAAATGTGCCTGTGTCCAGAGCCCTCCTCTCAAACACACGACTGCTGCAATTAAATGAATACTGAGGCAGCATAATCCTGAAACCATCTTGGGCCTCTTTATTGCATTTAAAGCCACTCCCTGCCCCTTCAACTCAGTCTTGCAGCTTTCTGCTTTCTCCCAATGTGCCGTTTTTCCGTTTTTCTCTTCCTCCGTCTTTCCCATATTTGCCTTTTGCTCACAGTAAATGCTTGAGGCAGAAAAATAAGTACCAACCCTAAAAAATAAGTGCTGGTGCCCGCACCAGAAACAAGCACAGATTAAGCACTGCTCTCAAGGAAGACAAAACTGATTTGGATCACACCCACAACCCAGTACTGTACTGGTCCACAGCAATAAACCACCCGTAGGAAACTGACCAGGGATCGAATAACTGAAGAGAACTGCCACGAGATGACATTAATTCAGTCCACCAATAAAGGTCCCAACAAGCTACATACTATGGCTGCTTTATGACATTTCACAATGACAATCGGATATTGGTTGAATAGTAACAAAGTCCGACCCACCAGATCACCCCACTACTTCTCTCCCACCATGTCTGCTCAGGACCACAAACATTTAATAAAATATCTCAGATAGAACAACCCAGTGCATCAACCAGATAAGTGGCCCATGATCATAAGAAGTACTTTACCGGGGCATGCAGACCAGCTCAAAGCTACCAGCTTACTAAAAACGATAAACTGCGTGCGTTTCTGATGGATACAACTACCTGTGGATTCCTCACCTAATGAATTCTCCCAATGCGCCAGCATTCAATGGAAACTTTCTTCCCAGCTCTGCATGTCATTTAGGACATCACAACTGCCCGACTCCCACATGATGCTGCCTGATGTCATCGAGGCAATAAGAGGTCCTCGCCGGCGTGCTGACGTCAGTTCCCTTTTTTGCATGCCTTCGAAGTACCGTTTTTTTCTCCTGGCTCTTGGGGAGCTACTGTTTCTCGGAGGTGATACTTTGTAGTAAAAATGTCTCCACCTCGGAAGTCCGGGTTCAAGCCTTGTAGGCAGTGCGGGCCGTATGTCGGTGACGGACCCGCATAATGACTGCTTGTGGTGCTTGAGCTCCAAGCATGACGTGGAGGAGTGTGGTTCATGCCAACAGATGAACCCAAAGGTGCTCAAAGAGCGTGAAGCCAAGCTGTTTTTTGCTAAATCAAGAAAGAAGGAAAAGCATCGACATCGAAGGTCGTTCTCAAAAAAGAGATGGCGTCGTCATGACTCTCGGCGTTGGCATGATTACCAACGTCGTTCGGAGAAAGACCGATCCCGTTCAAGATCTCCATCTGCTCGGCATCATACGATGTGGGAGGTCACCCGACAGTGACGCCTCAGCCACAAAGCCCTCAGGCTTCTCCGGCACCGTCAGTCTTTGAAGTGGACGAGCCTCGCCAGAGCCCTGGCTTCTCGCCTGCACAGTCAGAGGTGCCAGATCCAGCGCCGAGGTCGCAGGAATATTCAGCACCGACGCTGCAGGGGTATCCTGTTTTACCGGCTCCTGGTGTGGATCCGGCAGCATTCTTGAATGCTATGTACAGCATCTTCAGCTCCATGGCCCCTGCTGGTGCACTGGCTGGTCCCTCAGGTCCATTGGCTTTTGGTTTGGGCGTTCCGGCTCCATACAAGCCGACGCCATTCATGCCCTTCTGTCCAGTAGAGGGTGCTGGTCCGGTGCCTTTGGCGTCGCTGAGAAGACCTTCAACGCCGGTAGCTTCTGCTGATCTGGTGGCGCCGTTGACTTCGCCACAACTCCAATCGACGCTGGCAAAGAAGGCTCGCCTTTCCATGGCGCCGATGGATCCGGCATCGGAAGAATCAGAACATCTGCATCAGCCAAGGTCGTCAACGTCGGCTAATTCCTTATCGACGCTGAGGATAGAGGCCAGGTTGCGCTCGAGAAGGAAGGCTATGAGGCTATTGGAGGAGCAGGAGTATCAGAGGCAGCTCCTGGAGGAAAGAGAGATTGCAGAGCACCTGGGGGACTTTCAGGGTTTGGACTCTGCAAGCAGTCTCAATACTTCCCCAGAATGGGACTTAGCTTCTCCAGGGGAGTTTACTGAGGAGGCTACTTCATTCCACTCAGTGGTGAGGAAGGCAGCGGACTTCCTAGATCTCCTGCTACCTGTAGCTGAGGTGAAAACCAACATCCTCACGGAAGTGTTACATCTGCTGTGGAGACACTTTTTCCTTTTAATGAGGCTCTCACTGAACCGATTCTTGAGATTTGGAGAAAACCAGTGTCTTCAACTGCAGTTAGCAGATCAGTGGCGAGGAGATTCAGAGTGGCTCCTGGGGTCCCGGGATTCCTCTCTAGGCATCCGACTCCGGAGAGTCTGGTGGTTCATGCCTCCTGCTCCTCGGGTCCTTTCCTGGGGCCCCCTCGGAAAGGGAATCAAAAAAGATGGAGCGGTCGGCCCAAAATATTTTTTCTTTATGCAGTATGGCCCTGAAGTCTGCTAACGCCACTTGTGTTTTAGGCAGGTATATCCATGACTTGATGAATGCGGCCAAGGTTGAGCTACCTGATTTGCCCCAGGACATGTGGGGTCTTTTGACTGATGTGCAAGCAGCAGTGACTCAGGTCATTCAGTCAGGGCTGGATACCGTTGATTCGGTGGCCAGAGCAATGGGAACGTCCATTGCAGCCAGGAGACATGCTTGGTTGAGGCCGTCTGGTTTTTCATCGGATGAGCAAACAACTCTTTTAGACTTGCCGTTTGATGGGGACAAGCTATTTGGTTCTAAAGCTGACTCTGCCTTACAGCGCTTCAAGGAGAGCAGGGCTACTGCTAAGTCCCTAGGCTTGCATGCTTCAACCACCACCCCATTCAGATCATTCAGAAGGTTCAGGGGTTTTGGACGAGGCTGTTCCTTTTGGGGGAGATTCCAGCCAGGAGGCCAACATCCACCTACGCTTCCCTATAGGTCATTTAGAGGGAGGGGTAGAGTTCGAGCCAGAGGAGCCACCCAGCAGCATCCTGCCTCTTCCTTCGGGGGGGTGCAACAGGGAAAACAGCCTTAGTCCTCCGTCCATTCCATCCCATACTTCTCCTGTAGGGGGAAGGTTGTTTCATTTTCTCCACATGTGGAAGCTGATCACATCAGATTGCTGGGTCATCAATATTGTGGAGAAAGGTTATGCGCTTCCCTTTTGGGAGTTTCCCCCTTCCATCCCTCCCCGTCCCTCCTTTTGCACAGAAGACCATCTCCTGTTGTTGCAACAGGAAGTACTAGTCCTTTTGTCGAAAGGTGCAGTAGAGTTGGTTGCAGAGAAGGAAAGGGGTCAGGGTTGTTATTCAAGATATTTCCTGATCCCCAAGAAGGATGGTCGGTTGAGGCCTATCCTGGACCTGAGGGTTTTGAACTGGTTCCTCAAGCAGGAGAAGTTCAAAATGCTGACCCTAGCGCAGGTGCTTTTGGCGTTGAACGAAGAAGATTGGATGGTGTCTGTCGACTTGCAGGATGCTTACTTCCATATCCCTATTCTCAAGTCGCACAGGAAGTATCTTCGGTTTGTGGTGGGGTCGCAACACTATCAGTTTGCGGTCCTTCCTTTTGGTCTTACTTCCGCGCCTCGAGTCTTCACGAAGGTGATGGCGGTGGTTGCAGCACATCTCAGGAGGAAGGGAATATCGGTATTCCCTTACCTGGACGATTGGTTGATCAAAGCCAAGTCTCCACAGCTCATGCTGCTTCACCTACAGATGACAACCCAGTTGTTGTTCGACCTGGGCTTTTCGGTAAACGTGCCCAAATCTCACCTGGAGGCCTCTCAACGCCTCTTGTTCATAGGGGCAGTACTAGACACAACATTGAATCGGGCCTTTCCTCCGCCTTAGGGGATTCAGGACATTCAGGCGTTGATTCCAATGTTTCAAAGTGGAGCAGTCGTTCCAGTCCTCAAGGTCCTTCGTCTGCTCGGTCTGTTCACTTCATGCATTCTGTTGGTCACTCATGCACGCTGGCACATGAGGGCTCTTCAGTGGTGCCTCCGCAGGCAGTGGTTTCAACACAAAGGGGATTTTGAGGAGTCAATAATGATCTCCAGAGACACTGCAGCGGATCTACGATGGTGGGCTGTGGACGGCAGTCTTTCCAAAGGAAGGCCGTTTTCACTGCCGCCTCTAGTGGCCACGGTGATAATGGAGGCTTCCACTCTAGTGTGGGGAGCTCATCTGGGGGACCTGGAGATCAAAGGTCGTTGGTCTCCAGTGGAACAGATGTTTCATATCAATCTGTTGGAATTGTGGGCAATACGTTTAGCTCTCAAGGCCTTCCTCCCCTCCCTTCGCAGTCAGTCTGTCCAGGTTCTGACATACAACACTACCGCGATGTGGTACATCAACAAGCAGGGAGGAGTAAGGTTGTACCTTCTTTGCAGAGAGGCTCTACGGCTCTGGTCCTGAGCATAGGACCATCAGATTTGTGTAGTAGCAAACCATCTGGCCGGAGTTCAAAACGTACGTGCGGACAGTCTCAGTTGGCACTTCTCAGCCGATCATGAGTGGCGTCTCCATCTGGACCTGATCCTTTATATCTTCCGGATGTGGGGATTTCCCCAGGTAGACCTCTTTGCCAATCGGGAGAACGTGCACTGCCCGGTGTTCTGCAGCCTCCAGGATCCGGTGCAAGGGGCACTGGGGGATGCGTTTTAGATGTCCTGGCACGTCCAGTTGCTTTACGCGTTTCCCCTCATACCCTTGATTCCTCGGGTTCTGAGGAAAATTCGCCAAGACCGGGCGCAAGTCATTTTAATAGCTCCGGATTGGCCAAGAACGGTGTGATTCTCAGACCTTCTCCAACTCTCAATGTGCCCTCCGCTCCGTCTCCCTCACAGGGCAGACCTCCTCTCACAGTCGCAGGGGCAGGTTCTACACCCCCACCTTCAGAGTCTGCACCTACATGCCTGGAGATTGAACGGGGCAATCTGAGTTCCCTTTCTCTCCCGCCAGAAGTGGTGGACGTTATTTTATCGGCCAGGCCACACTCCACCAAATCAATCTATGCTGATAGATGGACAAAATTTGTGGCTTGGTGTGGAGAGAACCGAATTGATCCCTTAAGTGCCCATTTGTCTGACATTTTATGGTTTGCGTTATCCTTGGCGCAGAAGGGTTGTGCAGTTGCGACTGTTAAGGGCTATTTGTCGGTGCTGTCGGCCTTTCTGTGCTTTCCTGATCAACCCTCTTTGTTTAAATCCCCTATAGTTATAAGGTTCTTAAAAGGTCTTACTAATACGTTCCCTCCCTTTCCTTTTATTATGCCTCAATGGGATTTGAATTTAGTACACCACTCACCCCGGTGATGGGTTCGCCGTTTGAACCTTTACATTCATGTCCATTAAGTTTTTTGGTATTAAAAACTGTTTTTCTTATAGCCATCACATCAGCTAGGCGAGTGAGTGAGCTTCAAGCGCTTAGCGTTAAGCCCCCTTTCACTTCTTTTCATGCGGACAATGTGGTGCTGAGTACCAGGGCGGCTTTCCTACCGAAGGTTGTTACACCCTTCCATTTAGGGCAGTCTATAACGCTGTCATCCTTTTACCCTCCTCCCCATCAATCGAAAGAGGAGGAGAGACTCCATCGGCTTGACCCTAAAAGAGCTTTAACCTTCTACGTTGAGAGAACAAGAGAGTTCCGAGTGGAAGATCAGCTCTTCATCGGCTACGTGGAGAAAAGGAAGAGGAAAGGCGGTCCACAAAAGAACACTGTCCAGGTGGGTCATTCTTTGCATAAAAATGTGTTATTCCTTGGCAAAGAAGGTTCCTCCTGTTGGAATTAGAGCCCATTCCACCAGGGCTAAGTCGGCTTCTTCGGCTTTGGCTAGAAGTGTTCCTGTGGCTAATATTTGTAAGGCCGCAACTTGGGCTTCCCCCACACTTTTGTGAAGCATATTGCTTGGATTCAGAGGTTAGGAGGGATGGCCATTTTGCACGGTCCGTGCTGCAGGATTTCTTGGTGTGTCCATTCAGGCACCGCCACCGAGTGCGGTACTGCTTTGGGACTCTATTCATTAGGTGAGGAATCCACAGGTAATTGTATCCATCAGAAGAACAAGTTACTTGCCTTCGGTAACGTCTTTTCTGGTGGATACACTAGCTACCTGTAGATTCCTCACGGTCCCACCCACCTCCCCGTTGCCTGGTTGGTCTTACCAAGATACCTTAGGGTGTATATGTATAGAAGGAGGTGTATATATGTTTGATGGTATATGTAGATACAGGTACATATATGTGTTTTTTATATATATATATATGTATATATATATATATATATATTTGATATTTTGCTGTTTATATTTGATTAAAGGTTATGTTTTATATTTGACTGATGTATTCATGTCAAGTATGTATTGTTGGTAGTCACCTGTTCGCCTTGAAGGCATGTAACAAATGGTGAAAACTGACGTCAGCACGCCAGCGAGGACCTCTTATTGCCTCGATGAGGTCTGGCGTAGTCGCGTGGGAGTCGTGCAGTTGTGACGTCCTCGTCGACGTGCAGAGCTGGGAAGAAAGTCCCGTTGAATGCTAGCGCATTGGGAGAATTCATTAGGTGAGGAATCCACAGGTAGCTCTAGTGTATCCACCAGAAAAAAATTACCAATGGTAAGTAACTTGTTCTTCTGTCACACATTCATCCTTCACACTAAGCGCTCCGTCTCATGCCACTTCATTGGTCCTCATGCACGACATGGAAACCCTTCCCACGTGGAATCAAAACAAAGACAGCATTTCAAATGCACACTCTTACCCGATGTAGCTTGCTGCCCATGGAGGCAAGAGTTTTAGCGCCCGACACAGGGGCAGTAAGCGCTTTATAAATGCTGGCATACAAAATGTTGGCATACAATGCATACAGCAAAGCCAGACCTCCCGCCCATACATCTGTCCCACCTGTCCACAAACTTATAATACTCCCCGCCTCTCCTCCAAACATACCTACCCCAATTCCCCTGTCTTTCCCCATACGTACGACTCTTCCCCCACAGTCAGCACACCCATCTGCACCATACAATGCTCTCCTTTCCCTCCATATATGCACTAGCTCCCACTACATCCCCACCTGACAACTCGGCGCTGCGCTCCGCTCTGCACTGTACACCGCACTCTCCTCCTCGCCATCCCTTCCTTAAACCCAAGCCTCTGAGGCTTCCCAGATACCCGCCCAGTCCCTATATCCAGGCTGGAACCATTTTTTTCACAACACTATCCTTTGCTTGTTTTTCTCTCTCCTTTTCCTTCACATTGAGGCGACCTCCACTCCTTTACTCTGAGACACAGCTTCTTGTCTCCCCCTCACCCCACCCTTCCTCCTCTAAACTCTAGCCCTGTCAGAAGTTTCCCAGACTTTCCCTCCCCTCTCCCGCATTTTCCTCCCTCTCCCTCCCCTCCCACAGGAAGTCTCTGGGCTGGGTGTTATTTTTTTCTCGCCTTGCACCATCTGGCAGGATGGGGTCTCACCTCCTCTTGTTTGCCCTCACTCCCCCCACCCTTTTGTCACACGCGGGCTGAAGCGGTCTCCATGGGGACCCGCCGCGCGCAGTGCCCCCGGAGTCCCCGTGCCATGTGCTTACCCTTTTATAGTCAGCTGGGCCTGCGGTGAGTGGATGTGTTTTTTTTACATTTTTTGGTTGGGTGCCCTGGTATGCAGTCCAGTCAGCAGCGCACAGCTGCACCGAAGGAGGCAGAGCAGGGCCTGGGCGAGGGGACTGAGCTTCGCGAGCTCCCCGAGGCGGACAGAGGACTTTAGCCCGGGAGAACACTTTGAGGAGCACTCCAAGGAACGTCACCATCGCCAAGCGCCGACATGGGGGTGCGTAGCGCTTTTCGCCTTCTGTTCTTTGGAAAAACATCGTAGCTTTAACATGCAGCAGGCTGACGGTCAGAGCAGAGGCACAGCCGTTTGTTCAGGGTGACGATACCGGCACTCCTCAGCAGGGTTTGACATGTTTTTATAGGGCAGTAATGCACCTTCTCACTTTTTGCTTACTTTTGCATATATTACCTTCAGTGAGTGCCTGTGTGCGTTATATGCACCCGTCCCGATCTTTGCGACAAGGAAGTCGGTAATAATTTTAATTGGACAGCACTGCAGCTTTTCAGCGTGGCTGTAATCGTTTAAATGGGTCAATGCTGCAACGTTGCAGCACTGTTAGTTCAGCAAACCTGGTACTGCTGGTAAGTGCTGCTGTTCGTTTGACAGGATTACACAGAGACTTCTCAGCAGAGCTGATTAACTATTCACGGCTCAGTAGTACTATCACTTCTGATCCCGGATGCTCTACTTTTGGTGGTATAGCATTAGCACGTCTTTGTGTGGACGCCCCACTTCCAGTGGAACAGCACTAAAACTTCTCAGTAGGACTGCAATACATTTAATGACACTGTTCAGGCAGATTTACTACCAATGGAGCAATAGACTCACTTCTCGTGGCGACTGCACTCTATGAATGGGACAAGGGCGGCACTTACCTGCGGGTTTGCTATACTCTTTACGGTATATTGCAGTTAACGGCATAAGGATTCCAAAGAAGGTTTCAATACTTCTACTGGAATACTAATCACATTTTCACCAGTGCTGTGTATACTTGTAATAGTTACAGCCATAAAAGTAGCCAAGAGTAACATAGTAGGCGCTCCTCCCTTTATATCTCGGTCAAGTCGCCCCTGCTCCAATATGGCTGCTGTTCATGTCGCTAATTTCTACTCCACATGTATAAAAGGTCAGAGAACCTTAGATAGATCAGTCACTGAAAACTACAAAGCTTGTCCTCCTACCCATTCTTCCATCATCAGAAATCTCCAACTATAAGTGTTCTGTAATGTCTCTTTGTTTAATGGCGTCTGATTTGACGTACACCCTCTTATGACATACTTCACTAGAAGGCCCCTTTAAAACATATTTTTTGGGGGTGGGTGGTGGTGTTACACAGAGTACATAAATATCTCCAACCATACTGTTGTATTAAGGCAAAATAGGACTTTCTAACTGACCTCTTTTCCTTGGCTTCACTATGAAATCCTATGGAAAGGGCGCTGCATTGAGGCATACAATTGGGTTTTAAATATATAATTGGAGAGCACGTTTTATAGAAATAACCCATAGCTTTACATCTGCCTCCTAACAACCATTTTACATTAGTAAAACTGCCGGTGTGTCGCCAGTTTATTTATACGACCCTGTTACATTTATTTGAAGAAGATGCTGTTGGACGCATGCTTTCATATGTACCCACAAAAATTGTATTAGAAATGTGTATGCATGGTTACCTGTATTCATGCCAAGCCTAGCTATAGTTAAAAAAAAACATCAACATGTTTCTGCGCTTCTGTTAGCCAAGAGGTCGGACTGCGGATCGTACAGAACTACTCATAGCTTTCTCCCTAGCTGGGGGGGTAGATAAGGAAAACCATCATCGTCATCATCACTCATTGCCTGGTATTCTTGAGGAAGCCCTTTACTGAAGAATATTTTTCCTTGTTCAGTGCTGCAACAGATACATTTTCAGAAATACATAGCTTAATGAAGTGTGACTTTGAGTGCAATCTTTGCCTGACTTTTGACCACAGAAGTGCAGAAACATGTCAATATTTGAAAGACGTGGAGGACGAGTCTTCTCTCTACTGGTTTGTAACTACGTGAAGGTTTGGCTTCAATAAAACCATTTAGCCAATTCCTACGCACCTTTGAAACATTTTTTGTTGGCACTCCTACGGACACGACTTTTACTGCCTCCTTCCAACAACAATTGTCTATTCCAGTCAGTCTCCCTTAACATTTACATACAAGCGAGACCAACTGCCAATGCTTGTTTAAAGCAGTCTTCTTAAGTGTCTGTCAAGATCGATGTTGTATCTTCCACATCTCTGCTAAAGTTTTTCTTGTGTACAGGACTCTAAAAAAGTAACTCGGGGGCTACTGGTACCTCCGGCACCCTCAAAGTAGCTCTCAGAGGTGGAGCCAAACCAGTCTCAGTGAGTCTGTGCATTTTAAGGAAGGCAGCACTGCTCATCTCGAGGCCACAGGGGTGACAGCCAGCCACACCGAGGTGGGGCCTCATTATAACTTTCAAACACTGAGTTGGCTTGTGGGGTCTGCCACATAGCATCGGCAGCCACTCTAAACCTAAGTCCCAAAGAGCTTGGCCATGTTATACACCCGGCTGGTAGTCACACCACATATGTAAACAATGTTCCATGGATGTGAGATATGGTGGTGCACAATGTTGATCGGGCTGAAAACGTGAAATGACCACGACACTCACTTAAAAGGGATAAAAGGCCGCTTTAATAGAACAGGTCTGGCAAAATACAACCTTGGCATAATAGCCTCACAAAACTACCCAAACCTAACTAATACAAATTCATCACCTAACCCCTCTCCCTCCCTCTAAAGTGACCCCACCGCACTACCCCTTGTCCCATCCCCACCTTGACCCGACCAACCCATTAACCCATCTGTCCTGCAGTCACCTTCTCCAGTTCCCCTTGTCTGTGCAAACTCCCTGCCCTCTCATCTTTCTGATCTACCCCTTCCCCCCGAAAGGCCAACTGAGAACCAAAAACATATGAACCAACCAGACCTGCCTATCAGCGGCAGAAAATAAAAAAACAACCCTCCCTTATTACTAAAAATGCCCTTGAATCATCAACGCAACAAAACAAACAGCAATATATTTGTCCTGTTAAAACTCGAAACAGCTACCGCTGAAACCCTGGAAAAAACCTAAAAATTAAAAACCCAAACAACCCTTCCCAAAAGCAAAAAAAAACCACATACCGAAACATTTTTCGGGAGGGCGGGCGGGCACAAATACAAAAAACGCCCACTGGGTGTGACAACGGCCAAAGAGGCCGCGAACACCCAGCCCCTACCTTTTATAGCCCTGCCTAAGCCACCGCCCCATCCTGTCTGCAGACCAATCACCGGTTCGGGCTCGTGGATCATACCACGACAGCCCGACAAGCCCGGGGGGAGACAGGGCAAGCCTTTGCTCCCCCGAGCCCCCATCGGGCTGAAAACGTGAAATGACCACGACACTCACTTAAAAGGGATAAAAGGCCGCTTTAATAAAACAGGTCTGGCAAAATACAACCTTGGCATAATAGCCTCACAAAACTACCCAAACCTAACTAATACAAATTCATCACCTAACCCCTCCCCCTCCCTCTAAAGTGACCCCACCACACTACCCCTTGTCCCATCCCCACCTTGACCCGACCAACCCATTAATCCATCTGTCCTGCAGTCACCTTCTCCAGTTCCCCTTGTCTGTGCAAACTCCCTGCCCTCTCATCTTTCTGATCTACCCCTTCCCCCCCGAAAGGCCACACAGGAAAACCCGCACAGGCGTTTTCCTGCCCCACCCAAAACCTATCTACCTATCCCTTAAACCTTCACCCAATAACTCAGCAATCAACAACCGAAGCTCTAACAAATAATGCTCGTTACCCAAAAAGGATAAGTGAACTCCATCCTGCCGAAACAGTTCAACATCAGAAACCACAATATTCTCGTGTGTCCGCACCGAAAAACCTTAAGCCTTACAAAAACTCCTCATCTCCCTGTTTACCTTTCTGCGCTGCTTCTCAATCCCTTTAAAAAAATTGGCACCCCTCCAAACCCTTCTCGGCACAAAACTCGTCCAAACAATGTGGGTGCCTGACCAACGTTCTTTAATCCTACCTAAATCCAATTTCATGACCTTCAACAAACCAATTCCTGAAAGTGCAACTAAATCATTTTCACCCAAATGTAAACCAATAAATCTGGACAAACCCCTCGCTCCATCCTTTTAGCCAAAACATACAGCAACTCACCCCATCTCATACCACTCTTTCCTACCCAACTAAGTTTTATTCTGGCCCCATCAAGCCCAAGTTGCTTTCCAAAATGCCGTGATGCAGCCTGCTTCTCAGCCCAGCGAACAAAGGAGTGTCCTACAATCCAAACTGCGCACATCTTGTCCGGGCCCCCAACGCAACCTACGAGAAAAATATATGTTAAGTGGTACATATTGAAATTAACATGCAAAGAAAAAGAAAGAAAACGTAATAGAATATACGAATAATAGAGGTACAGAAAGCCCGAAAAAAAGTTGAACTAGGAAACTGCAAATGAGCAGAAAAAACTCCAGAAACCTACTGCTTGAACGATCGAACATACCTCTGAAAGCAACTTGACCTCCATCTACCTAACTGCTTAATAGACTGATCCGATTTTCGCTGTCTCCTCGCTTCTGTAGCAGCCCCAATCCTAAAGGAATGTGTACCATAACCACTAGGTTCTAAACCCAACCTCTTAACTGCCAACCTCAGAACCGCTAAAAACTGAGATGCTAATAATTGCGACCCATCCTGATGAACAAATACAGATCTGAAAGAATGTGACCGCAGTCCCATAAAAGAAAACCAACAACTCACTGGACAATCCGGAGAACGCACTGCCTTCAATAACACCTCCTGACCCCTCCCCAGCTGGTCCCCTTTGGAAAAAGGTAACCATATGCAAACACCTTGATCCCCCACATAGACATTATCCTGGATGAGTCCCAGCCTCCCTTTTACCCCCAAAAGTTCAGAAATACGAAAAGCCCCATGAAACAACCATGACATGCAAAGAGCGAATAAACAAACCTCCCATTCGGAAAAGCAAACCTCACCTAAACCTCCCAACAATGCCTTCAGAAGATCCTGTGTGATAGGACGCCTACGATCACACCTCACACCACCCGACCTAGCCCAGCCAGCTAAAATTCTCCTATATAACTCACCTTCCACCGGATCGTAGCCCCAGAAATACTTACCATAAAAGGAAACTCCTGATAACTTACCCGATATAGTAACCGCCGCCAAACCTGACTCAATCTGCTGCATAAGGAATCTAACTGCATCATCCTGTCTCCTAGATGTCACATCAAGCCCACCTATTCTTCTTACCGCACCTGAATCCAGAAACTCTGACCATGCCTGAAAATAAGTCTTCCTCGTCGACGTAGCTATAGATTGCTGAACTAGCTCCAACATCCTCAATCTCCTAGAGCCCACAACTCCCCAGGAATGCCCGTCTTCTGTGCATCTGCTCCCGGCGCCAAACCACGGAATCTCTGCCACTGAAATCGAGATAAGGCATCAGCGATATCATTCTTAATGCCGGGTACGTGTCGAGCTTTGAACAGAATATTGCACTTCAAACAATTCAGCAAAAAAAAATCCTCAGCAATTTCAGCACCTTTTCATCTTTTGCCTTCTGGGAATTCACCAAATGTACCACAGTCTGATTATCCACATTGAAAACAACAGTCTTATTGGCTAAAAACCTGCCCCAAATCGCTAAAGCAACCACTAGGGGAAAAAATTCCAAGAATGCAATGCTAAACTTCGCCTGTTTCCAATTCACCGGCCAAGCCTCTGCTGCCCAATGCCCGTCCCAGAATAGACCAAATCCATGAGCACTGGATGCATCTGAAAAAAATCTGAATATGCCAAAACCAATTCTCGTCATCCACCAGCATCGTCACACCATTAAATTCCTTAAGAAAAACAATCCACCTTCTCAAGTCTTCTTTAACACATGCCCGCAAGCGAATGTGGTGATGTGGTAAAACAGCTCCCCGCATAGAGAAACCGAGCCTACGGCAATTACGCCCTACCAGCCCTGACCACCTTACAGGCAAAGTTCAAATGGCCAAGCAACGATTGCGCCTGACGCAACTCAATCTTTGATTTTGCAACGTCTTCTTCTAACAGAGAAACCAACTGTTGTACTTTATTCCTAGGTAACCTCGCCTCCATTCTGTCTGAGTCCAATTCAATACCTAAAAAAGTAAGGCACGTTGCAGGCCCTTCTGTCTTATCAAGCGCCAATGAAACACCAAACATAGACATCAACTTCTCAAAATCCCTTAATGTTCTGACGCAATTGCCAGACCTGGGTTTGACAACAAAGAAAAAATCATCTAAATAATGGGTCATCAACATACCACTGCTGTGAAAAAGAAAACACCATTCCAAAAATGAACTAAACATCTCGAACAAAGAACAAGAAACTGAACAACCCATAGGCAACATCCTGTCAACATATATGGCCTCATCCAATTGCATACCCAATAAGGAAAAATCATCCGGATGAACCGGCAAGAGTCGGAAGGCTGCTTCCACATCTGATTTCGCCATCTCTGCACCTTTCCCACACTTCCGTATCAAAGCAATAGCCTCATCCACTGATGCATAATGCACCATTGAATCCTCTGTTACAATGAAATCATTTACTGAGGCCCCCGCGGGCCATGATAAGTGGTGTATCAATCGAAATTCTCCCTCCTGTTTTTTAGGAACCACACCCAAAGGGGAAATAGTCAAATTCGCCAACGGCCACTCTAGAAAAGGACCAACAATCCTGCCTAAATCCACTTCCTTCTTCAGTTTAGCCTTCACTACCTCAGGATGTTCTCTTGCTGACTTCAAGTTATTCGCCCATCTCCTTAACCTAGGGCCTTGGTAACATAACCTAAAACCATTTAAGAAACCACTAAACAAAACTTTAGCGTCTTCCCCATTTGGGTAAAACTGCAACCAATAGGCCACGACTTCCAATCTAATAGGCGTAGGGCCCTTTTCCTGTAACTTGCTGTGTAAAACCTCTGCCCCTGTCGCCACCTCTGGACGGCTACCCGTGCCATGACCATTGCATCCCACCGAAGCATTGATACACGGGATGCTTTCCGCCACAATTGGAGCAATCATGTCTGAATTTGCATTGCTGTCTGTTACAAACGCCGCTGTTGTAAGACCAGCAAGCCCCAGTGGCTTTAAATTGCCCCCTGTGCCCGAAACCCACCCAGTATGGGTGGGGCGCCCCTGAAAGGGCTTATATTGAACCGGCAAACCGCTTGCCGTATGCGTCGTGGGCGCATTTCGTGCTGTTCTTAACCATTGCATCCATAACTCATTATCAATTTCGCCCCACAACTTAGATGAATCCAAAGCCTTCCTTGCCCGAAATTCCTCGTCATATCTAAACCAGCCAAAACCACCGAAATCCATTTGAGCTCTCCGAACCACGTCCATGTATTTTAGCAAAGCTACGCATGAATCCTGATGCCTCTCACAATAAACACTCGCATAAATCAAAAAAGCCGAAGTCCAATTTTCGATCGTATTTGGTACTCTAGGCCTCCTGGCTAGCTCCCATTCCTCTTCCTTTGACCCTTCCTTCGCCTGAACCTCCCTATGGAGTAGTTTAAAAACGTCAATAAACTCCCCTTTCCAAATCTTTTCTTTCAGATTAAGAGTGAGATGCGCCCCCAAAGGCATCAACACTCCCATATAAGGTAGCTTCTTTGACTTGACACCACTCACCACTTCTTTACCACCAGGATTAGCATCCACCTTTTTCCGCCTCCATCTGATTCATCCTTTTCAAGTACCCCATCACCAGTACTCCCACTTACCCCCGACTTACTAGCCAACTCTGTGATCCCACTCACCTGTATGGATGCGTCCACTGTGTTTCCCAATACCCTTGCACCACTCGTAGCCTTCGAGACCTTTGCCCGACCTGAATCCCCAAAACTATCCCGCCCCTTATGCAATCTCAAAGGCCCAACCATTCCTTCCTCACCTCTAGGTAATTTGCCGGCGACTTCTTGCCGATGAGCTGGAACATGGCCGCCCTGGACCACACCAGGCATCTCTTCTGTCACCACCGCCTGCTTTATTACCGATGCAGGCACCTCTGGATCATCGTCATAATCGAGTAATTCTTCCTCCAAGGAAACACAACCAGCACCAGCGCCCTGGCTAGTGGATGGCTGTGCCTCATGCGGTCCATCTCTCTCCCACAAAGTCGGGTGGACCGCTCCTGATCGCACCCTCCCTTCATACCGATGTTCTGAGGGTGCCCTGACCCTCACCGGCAGCCTCTTTTCACCGACAATCCGCCCAGATTGCCGATAAATCGCCCGCGCCCCACGTTCGCCCAAAACATGGGATGTGTCACACCCAGTGGCTCCCTCAAATCTATCAGGCTCCCAAAAATCCAAGCTCACATATGCCCTACCTAAAGCACCCGAACTACCAGCCTCACCACACACCGTACCTTTTAACACTGACCCTCTCCCATCCACAAGCTCGATTTGCTCACCTAAATTAACCGCCACCTGGTTACCTACCTCCCATGACTGTACTCTATGAAGCATTGGGCTAACTGCCCTAGGTATCCACTGCCTACACTTATTATACTTCTGACCTTGAAAACCCCACCTATCACTTAATTCTGGATCCAATAGACTTCCAGCGCCCTCCTGCCCTTCTTCATCCTCATCAGATACAATGATAACCTCTTTTGACACCTGAACACCAGGAACCAAAACCCAGTCTGGCTTCCCTGCTTCAATTCCAATCGAAGCCGGCATCGACCGAACTAAATCCGTGGGCGGCGCCATCTTGGATGCGCCTGCTAACTTCCTTTCCTCGTAATTTCCCAAACCGCGCTCAACGCCTCTTTCTAAAGGCGATTGAGCTTGCGCGCGCGAACGCAACCGCGCACGCGCACCTTTTTGCCTCGCCCCCATGCGGCCAGCTCTCACCACCGCAGGCTTGAGAGGGACGACGAACCTTGCCGACGGGGTAAAGAAACCCCTCGTCTCCCTCGTGACAGAACTGGAGACCCTTGCGGCACAGACAAATCAGTCACCACCAATTCAGGTGAGCTGGAAACTTTCCTCCCTTGAATGCTTATAGACTTAAACTTTTTGCCCAATTTCGGCGATGAACAAGCCGCTACCGCGGCTGACACCCCCCCAGCCGAGCGACGCTTCGGCCTCCTCAAGCCCACCCACGCCTCTTCTAAAACACCTTCCTTTATTAAATCTTCCCTCCCCTCATCTTGTAATACTTTCAATGCCATTACTACCTTATTCGGTTCCATCCTTAAACACTCGTACTAAACTCCGCCCTGATAAACCAAATAAAAAACACCACCTAAAATCTCCTAAAACACATACCTCAAACTTTGGCACAAATACAAAAAACGCCCACTGGGTGTGACAACGGCCAAAGAGGCCGCCCACACCCAGCCCCTACTTTTTATAGCCCTGCCTAAGCCATCGCCCCATCCTGTCTGCAGACCAATCCCCGGTTCGGGCTCGTGGATCATACCACGACAGCCCAACAAGCCCGGGGGGAGACAGGGCAAGCCCTTTGCTCCCCCCGAGCCCCCAATGCCGTTACTGCATGTGGGTAAACAAAAAGGTTTAAACTGAAATGGAACCCCCCTGTCCTGGTCGTACACAGCTTGTATTGACACATTGTCATTGTCGCTATACTTTGTCAGAACCTTCTGCCAGCAGGCATATGCTCAACACCGCCAACTGAGAGGCGGAGATTGTAGAGTTCAGAGGGGGAAATCATAGGTATGATATTAAACAAGCACTGGCAAATGTAATGTCTCACCAGTCTAGTGCGTATCATGATCTGTTGGCTTTGTCAATGTTTGTGTTGTAAAAGAAAAGCAACATTTTAAAATACTGGAGTAAAGGCAAACACATATCTTATGGTATCTCAAAACTATACATTTATTCCATTGTTTTCTGTCTTTATAAATGTTATAGTTTGTTTTTCAAATACATATCACTGAGGAAACTCTGAACACAATTTAAAAAAAAAGATGACGTTTCAAAATGTAAAGGGAAATGTTTGCCAAAGCCTAATTTAGTTTCCATAGGATTCAGCCAAGTGATCATCTGTAGTAGCCCAGAGAGCAAATTTGTGGGTTCCTACACCAATGTAATGCTAAGTACACCTTCTGGCTCAGACGTAAGCTGAGTGCAGCAGATGGCCCTAAACCCATCACCTTAGAAGCCTTTGTGTGCCAAACATGTATTTGAAAACACAGTGACCCTCATTATGAATTGAGGGTTACATTTCTATCCCTACGCAAACAGGTGTTTGCACAGGGATTGCACTTATGAGTTGTGTGGTAACCATCACCCCTCCCAGTTTTTCCCTAATAAATTCCGACAGGTCAGACCTGCTGAACTTTATCAGGGGAAAAGGTCTAGAAAAAAGGCAAAAAATGCATAATTCAGTGTGTCAAAAAAACAATTACACACGTTAGGCTCCATTTTCCTTTTATCAAGTCGGAAAAGAAGGTATATACCACATGTGGTAAATACCCTACACTAGTCCAACAAACGTGTTACGAGGTTGTATGTTGAATTCAAGAGATAAAACAAGCCAACCCTTAAAGTCTGCTCTTCTGCCATACCCCAGCAAAAACATCTCTACTGCTGTGCTTTTACAGAGTAGCTGGGGAGAGGGGAAGCGAAGAGCAACATAATGGGGAGGGCAATTATGAGAGGGGAAAGCTGCACAAGAGGGAATTAGCTAGAAAGCATGTGCACTCATGGGGCGATGAATACAAAAGAAAAGTTGTCCCCTAAATATGAGCAGTGGAATGATACAAGTATACCATTCAAAAAGATTTTAAAGAGGCTATGCTTCAGGGAAGGACAAACACAAGAAGTGGAAAGCAAGACATTGAATAAGGCACATGTAGACCAATGACCCAGACAGCTCAGGGCTGGGCAACACTATTTTGCAAAGTCACACAGAACAGACCTCTTGTATTTGCTATACCAGGATACAATGAGGTGGCAATACACTTTATTTATTACAAGATATGTTATACTTGAAAGAAAGATGTACAAATGTCTGGAGTGAGATGGAACAGGCAAAGGTTCCAGGGAAGGGACTGTATTCCTTGCCCTGCTCAGTGAGATATATTGAAGTATGGAGATATTCTATCTTTCATGCAGTGTGACATGCTGGGTAGATTCTGTAATCCATGCAAAGCACAGTGGCATAGAAAGAACAGACATGTCTGGGATACGGTGTGATAGAAGGATACATGTGTTTGCATATTGTCTTTACTCTGTGCAGACAAATGGGGGAAGAAGCAGTATTAATGCACACGATGTTATTATTTTACTTTTATTTATGTTCATTGGTTTTACTAATGTGACCTTACTTGTGTATGCATTATATTCTAACTTCCTGTTTTTAATTCTGTTTTTTCCTTCATCCACACAGGGGGCTAGGAGTTGTGTCTTCTGGGCCCTCACAGTCACGGATGGATGGACCTTTAAAGTGGAAGAGGAAAGCATTTAAGGGTGGAAAGGCTGGCATAAGAAGCTTTTTCTTGACAACACGCTTCTCAGAAAGCACAGAAACTGTGGGTCCAGATAAACAGTGTTCTTTGGATGATTCATCTGTACAGCATTCCCCAGAAGAAAATTCAGGACAGCAACCTTTTGTTCCTCAGAATATCCCAGTGGATCCCACAGGGCAGGACTCCTCTCCACAACAGGATCTTCATGGGCAGGAAGTGTGCTCTCTATTGGCAAATTATTGTGCACAGAATGAACAAGAATTCTTCTTGACTCATGCAAGTCATGGCACTGAGCTTCACCAGGATACCATCTCACCACAACAGTGCTCAGCAAACCCTTCAGGGCCTGAACATATGTTTTCTAAATGTTTTCCGGTAGACTACCTAGAGCTGGAGCCCTCTCCACAGTGCACCCCTGCAGGTCTCTTAGAAGGTGAGGAATCCTCACTGAAGTCATTCTCAGTGCACCCAGTGGCACTGGATCCTGTCTCTGTGCCACACCATCCAGTAGCTTTGTCAGAGTGGGAGCCCCCCTGTCCAGGGCGGCTGAACAACAGCCAGCCAGATAGACAGTACCTCTTCAATACCACTTCAAAGAATGTCTGCCCTTCACAACTCTTCCCCAGCATACACTCAGATTCAGAACTAGAAACCTGCTCTTCACTATCATGTCCCAGTGACCAGCAGGGACAGGAAGACTGCTCTTCAGACCACCATCTTCATAAGCTGGTGTCCTTTGCCACATGTGAGACCCCTGCACAGAGTCTGAAGATAGAGGCATCATCTCTACTGCACTGTTTTGCAGGGCAGCCAGAACTGAATCCATCTTGTGCACAATCTCATATGGTAGATCATTCAAGGGTGAGGATTTCTCCTTCACAAGACAGCTTGACTGATCGAGATAGGCCTGAACCACCTTTTGAGAGAGACCGTGCATCAAACCATCCAGAATCTGAATCTTCTCCAAGGCTTCTCCCAGTAGGCTGTGTCAAGCCTGACTCTTCTACAGGGCATCACCCAGGACATCACCCTAGGCCCATCTCTGCCGAAGGACAGTGTTCAGGCGACCAATCTAGGTCCAACTCTTCTAAAAGTCTCCACAAAAAAGACCTACCTAGGACAGAATTGTCTTTTCCCAGGCACCACCCAGCAGAACATCCTAGTCTTAAGCCTTCTCCTAGTAGGCGTAGTCCAGCGAACCAGCCAAAGCATGAGGATTTTCCTTTAAGGTGCCTCCCAGTGGACCAACCCAAGTTTGAATCTTCTCGAAGGGACCAACAGAAAACCCTGCCAAGATCTGACCATTCTTCTGCAAGGCATCACAAGGCAGACCGCCCCAAGCGTGACTCATTACTAAGGCACATCTCTATAGACAGACCTATGCATGATTCTTCTTCTCAAAGGCCTCATTCAGCTGAGCACCCTAAAGTTGACTCTTCTCCTAGAGAGCACCCTGACGTTCAGCCTACGCCTGAATCTCCTTTCCCAAAAGACACTTCGAGGTCTGGCCCTTCTTCTCCAAGGAAGCATCCTGCAGACCGACCTAGGACTAAATCATCTTCTTCAAGACACCACACAGTAGGCCAACATAGGCTGATGACCAATTCTCCAAAACACCTTTCTGAAGAAAAGCCTAAGTCTGAGAATTCACCTCCGAGGCATATCTCAGCAGATCAACCTAGGCCTGACTCTTCTTCTCCAAGGCACCGCACATCAGGTAAGCCGAGGTCAGAGCCCTTTTCTTCAAGTAGCTGCACAACAGACCCGCCTGAGCATTCATCTCCAAAGCACCACACAGCAGACCATCCTAAGCTTGAGGCTTCTCCTTTAAAACACTTCTCTGCACATCGATCAAGGATAGAGTCTTCTTCTCCAAGTCACTGCATAACACCGCATCCCAGTCAAAAAACAAATTCTGCAATGCATTACAAAGCAGACTTTCCTAAGACTAAGGCATATTCCCCTCCACCAAAGGGCCCGCCAGACCGTATTGGAGTGGAGGATTCCCCACATCCAATGCCAGAAAACCAGCCTCTGCCAGGGTCTTATCCTGGTCACCAATATACATGCCGTCCTAGTCCTGACACTCCTTGTCACCCACCCCAGTGCCCTTTAGATTGGTCTAAGTGTCACCCTTCTGCACACCACCACAAAACTGGGAAAAAGATGTCCTCTGCAGGCCACCAGCTTGCAGGTGGGGAAAGTTCTGTGCTACTGTCCAAAGTAAAAGCTTTAAAGGAAAACAGGACATTGGGAAAACAGACTGATATTGCCACAATTGAGCAAACCGGCCATCTGAAACCTAAGGTTCAATGTGGGAAAGTCGTACAAACACCAGCAGGTGATGGGGTATCAGGAGAAGATGCTGTGGTTAAGGTAGAATCACAAATTCGCACTTATTTGACAGAATCACTTCTTCTCCCCACAGAAGATGTGGAGACTCATGAAGGTGATGCCTTAACCATGCCTCGTGCAAACAATTACACTGGCGCTAATCTCCCAGAATATCCTTCTGAGAACCACTTGTGTCCACAAACAGATCTCTCGGAGAATCAAAGTGCAAAGTACCCAAAGACTGCCACAGAGAGAACTCCAAATCAGGAGCAACAGGGATACTCCTCAACTAAACATGCTTCAGGAAATCCAACTCACATTGGGCTTATACCAAACAAAGACAATGACCCACTGCCATTCCCGGAAGAAAGCCAATTGAGGGAAATAAAAGAGAGTCTGGGGAACGTGGAGGATCGAAGAAGCGATCCTTCAGGGAGCATCGGCTTAGAGGGAAGACTGTGGAGGGCAGATAGTTGGGACAGCATCGGAAGCAACACCAGCAGTGGTAGCAATGCCAGCATGCTGACTCTGGCAGAAAGGGTTGAGAGGAACCGGGTGTTGGTAAAGGAGATGCTAAGCCTGACTGAGCAAAGTGGTCCTCACCAGGAAACAGACCGAGATCCTCACTCTGGAAAGGAAGGGCACAAAGCTGCATTAAGCACAGGTAGGTGCAAAAAGCTTGTTTGTTAAGAGTAACAATGGCATAGCTATGTTGATATCAGCACAGTCTCTGTGACACTGACACTTAATTGTTCAGATTCAGTGACACCTGCATAGACCTTCCTCTTTTGCAGTTCTAAGTTGTGGATCCTTATTCAGTTTAGAACTGTATTATTTCCGAAACCAAAATGAAACTTTTAATTGTAATGAACTACATTTTGTTATAGTATACTGTGTCAGAAATGCCAAAATAAAAAATGTGATTCAAGTGACTGATTACAAGTGCCTTGGTAAATTGTGATTCCTGTGCAAAACAGAGGAATCGCAATTTTAAGTAATCATACCTGGTGGTCACCGGGTGTAATAAGTTTGATTACCAGTTGAGGTAAATTCCCTCTCCTGTTAAAACTCGGCAGGTCAAACTTTAGTAGATGAAAAATGCCCAATGGAATGCACCAAATTATACATGTTAGGCCCCATTTTAGCAGACTGAACTTGGAACAAGCGATAATTACCGCACCAGATAAATTCTAAACATCTAGGTCCGTTCCTGTTGATCTCTGCCTACTTGTGATCTAAAACATTGAGTGCGCACTTGGAGCTGTATAACGTTATCCTAATGGAGCCTACGTTTAAAATTGTCTAGTGGTGGGTAAAGTCTAGTTTATTGAAACCCCACTCATACAAGTCTAACATCACAGACAATATTTTAGATCACATTTAGGCAGTGCTCAAGAGCCTAAACAAGGACATTTTGGACGTATGTCCTCAACAAAGAGTGACCCTATGACAAAACATGCCACCTTGTGAGGGCGAGTCTTTGATTACAAAAAATGGATGATAGACAGACCCTGTAGGAAAGTGCCACTGTTGGCATGGTTACCCCTCTCCCCCCACTTTTTTGTCTAGTGTTAATGCCAACTTTGATTGAAAGTGTGCTGGGACCCTGCTAACTAGGCCCCAGCACCAGTGTTCTTTCCCTAAAACTGTACCTTTGTTTCTACAATTGGCACAGCCCTGGCACACAGTTAAGTCCCTTGTAAAAGGTACCCATGGTACGAAGGGCCCTGTGGCCAGGCAAGGGCTCTAAGGGCTGCAGCATGTCTTATGCCACTGTGGGTGACCCCTCACTCAGCTCACGCACACTGCTTTGCAGCTTGTGTGTGCTGGTGGGGAGAAAAAGACAAAGTCTTCATGGCACCCCTCTCAGGGTGCCATGCCCACAAACCACTGCCTGTGGCATAGGTAAGTCACCCCTCTAGCAGGCCTTACAGCCCTAAGGCAGGGTGCACTATAGCACAGGTGAGGGCATTGCTGGATGAGCAATATGCTCCCACAGTGTCTAAGCACATTCTTAGACATTGTAAGTGCAGTGTAGTCATACTGAGTATATGGTCTGGGAGTTTGTCATTACGAACTCCACAGCTCTATAATGGCTTCACTGAATACTGGGAAGTTTGGTATCAAATGTCTTAGCAAAATAAAACCACACAGATGCCAGTGTGAGATTTATTGAAAAATGCACATAAAGTGCATCTTATAGATGCCCCCTGTATGTTAGCCAAACTGCTAGTGTAGGGCTGACCGGTCTGTGCCAGCCTGCCACTTTCAGACAAGTTTCTGACCATATGCGGTGAGTGCCTTTGTGCACTCTATGGTCAGAAACAAAGCCTGTCCTGGGTGGATGTGCTTCATACAACCCCACGCAGGAACTGTAACATCTGGCGGTGAGCCTCAAAGGCTTAAGCCTTAGGTTACAGTGCCCCAGGGCACTCCAGCTAGTGGAGATACCCGGCCAAAGCCCCTCTTTTGGCAGCAAGTCCGGCAGGAAAATTAGGGAAAACAGGGAGGAGTGACCACCCCAGCCAGGACCACCCCTAAGCTGTCCAGAGCTGAGGTGACCTCCTCCCTGCAGAATCCTGCATCTTGGTTTGGAGGACAGGGACTAATAGGGATAGGAATGTGCCCCTTTCCCCAAAAGGAGTGGGCACAAGGAGGGTGTAGCCACCCTCATGGACAGTAGCCATTGACAACTGCCCTCTGACCCCTAAAACACACCTAAATCAAGAATTAAAGAGCCTCCCTGAACCCAGCTCACCATATACCTGGCAACCCACAAGAGGAAGAAGGACTGCTTAGCTGAAACCCCCAGCAGAGAAGAAGGAAGACAACAACTGCTTTGGCCCCAGCCCTACCGCCCTGTCTCCTGCTTCAAAAAACCTGCAAAAGACCAGCGATGCGTCCAGCGGGACCAACGACCTCTGCCAACTCCAGAGGACTGCCCTGCACCCAAAAAGGACCAAGAATTTGCGAGGACAGCGGCTCTGTCTAAGAAAATCTACAACCAAGGACTTCCACCTCACTCCGGATGCGTGAGTTTTGACCCCTGTGAAGCCGACGCCCACAGCCCGTGTCTAGGTGGTCCATCCAGCAAGAGAGGGTCCCGAGGTGATTGCGAGCAAGTTCCCACCCCCCTCCATGATGACTCCTACAGGGGTAATCCTGAAGACCCCCCCTGACCAAAAAGCTCCAGACAAAGATATCCGACGCCTAGAAACACACTGCACCCGCATCTCTCAGGCCTTGGAGAAACCGACCCTTGTGCCCCAACGTTCAGCAGGCGGCCCTTCTCCTTGTCTGACCGTGATGTGCCCGGGACATCCTTCTGCACCTCACCTGCTGCCTCTGAGTGACCCTCGGGGTCTCCTCATAGACCAGCATTGGAAACCTGATGTCCTGTTTCAACCCAGCACCCAGCCGCCCCTGGTTCGCTGAGGGTGTGTGTTTGGTGCATACTTGTGGCTCCTCGAGTGCTCTTTCAAACCCCCCTGGTCTGCCCTCCGAGCTACGGGTACTTACTTGCAGGCAGGCCTGATTCCGAGTACCCCCTGTCTCGTAGTAGCCCACGTTAAATTTGCTCAACTTTGACCTCTGCACCCAACTGGCCCGTGTTGCTGGTGGTGGGTGTTTGGGGTTAACTTGAACGCCTACCAGTGGACTTCCTAAAACCCAGAGACTGAAACTATAAGTGTTGTACTTACCTGTAAACCAACCTAACATTTATTCCCCCCAGGAACTGTGTCTGAAAATTGTACTGTGTCCATTTATAAAACAAATGATTTCCAATAATTCAAAAGCTGTATTACTTACGTTTTTCAAACAAAGTACTGTTGATACCTGTGTGAAATACGAATCTTTTGAAGTACTTACATGCAACTTGGATCTTGTGGTTCTAAAAATAAATTAAGAAAATATATTTTTGATACATAAAACCCATTGGTCTGGAGTTACATCATTGAGGGTGTGCTTCTTCTATTGTCTGTGTGTGTACAACAAATGCTTTGCACTACCCTCCGATAAGCCTAACTTCTCGAGAACACTACCACAAAGAGACCATTAGTATTATCTGTTTTAGCCTCTGTTAAGCGTCTGGGGAACCCCTGGACTCTGTGCACACTATATCTCACTATAGATATGGTATATACAGAGGCAGCTTGCTATAGACCCGCACAGTTGTTTTCCAAAATTCCAACTGGAACTTTCATTGCTGCACCTTAAAGCCTCTTGCATGGAAGACAGGTCCCTACATACCACATCCCTGATACTATATAGACTGATCCGCTACCATTCTCTCAGTGTTTGTTTAGTACTTCTATTTCTACCACAACCTTAACAGCAGAGAGAGCATAGGTTGTACAAAAAGACAAGAAGAAAACCGCGAAGGACAAGCATTGTCAAAGCTAGTAGGTCTTGACTTCAAATGACCGAACTGTAAGCTTGGAAAATGCTTGTTGGCTTAGGCATGTAAATAACATGCGTCAAGACATGTGCACGCATGGCCAGTAGTCTTGGAATGGGTTTCCTATTAAAGAAAACCCATTCCAAAATGGATGCCATGCATTGTGATGCAGGCCTATATCATGATGTATGTGTGCGCGTGAGTATGCATGCACCAAAGTATCTGACAGCCTTTTGATGTACCGTTCTAACAAGCTGGGTGGCCATGTTAGAATCTGCTGTGAACTGGGTAACTTTTTCCCGTTGCCAAAACAAAAATTATGATTCTAAGAACCGATTACAAGTGTCCTGGTAATTGTGTGAAACGTTTTGCTCAAACATTTGCACAATACAGCAGGGCTTTGTTGTTTGTAGTGACAAGCAAATGACCAATGATTGTTAATTATGAATGACCAATGATTTGTTAATTTTGAAAAGTAACAATAAAGTCAGTGGGCCTAACTTATTTATTGAGAAAAGGATATGTTAAGGTTAATAGGCATTCAAGGTTGGATTGTTATTACTGTATTAAAATTTGAAATTAGGTATTTTGTTACATGGTATCTCACAGTTTACTGTAGTAGGCAGAGGTTTTAGTGTTGGTTGCTCCCTCTGACAAAGCAGGAGGAAAGATTGTACTGTGATGATCCTAGTTAAACCTTCTTAGAGACCTAGTATTTTGCTTTGCCAACTCTAATGTTGTTTACATTTCTAATATTTTGACTTTACGCCTGATGATTGCTTCATTGGAAAGCTCATGCTCAAAAAGTTGGCCTGAGTTGGTTATAGTAACAAACCAGTGATAAAGGGAACATGCTTAATTGCTTCACTAATAAAAGTTATGTCTGAAGCCATAAGTCTGATCATGTTATAATAAAACATTGTGACAAAGACAGTAGGCTTGGCTTATTTATTGTTGAAAGCATTGTTAGACCTTAAACGGTGGATTCATGGTCGTCAATTAGGGGTTTGCAGGGGGTTGCGACCCCTAAGCAGCCTCTTGCGACCCCTGGCGATTTGCTTGCGACCCCCTTGCTCCAACTGACATTTGTGACAACACCAGTAAGTTTATTGACCACATTAAAATACCGTGCATTTTGTGCCATAAATAAAAAATCGCCATGAATAAAAGTTGTTGTGTGAGATAACCTTGAACTCGTAAGGCAGCTGGTGCGCCAGCAAGAGTATGGCGTCGCCGCGGTGCGGACTTGCAACACGCAGTTACTTGTAGGCATGTGCGAGTATGGGCATGGTGGCGGTCGGGGCCTCTTAGCTAAGTGCGCACTTTAAATGTTGCTGCCAGCGAGCAGAGGGCAGTCCTGCTGAAGTTGCCGTCAGCATTTATGGTGTCCAGACCCACTATTGAAGCTGGAGCATGGCGTGTGCCCCACCCGGGCTCTGAAGCTGTGTCTCTGCACCGAGCCCTGGCGGTCCGCGCCACCCTGCTGACACTCACGCAGTAGGCTGTGTGTCAGGAAGAACACATAGAATTAAATCATCCAGGAAGTCTGTGTTTCAGCATAAAGTTGAATCCCTTTCCTGCGCGTTTGAATGTCTTGCTGTCAGAAATGCCCATAATGCCTTGGTCGAATCAGTAAACAAAGTTGTTTTTTTACATGCAGAGAATTTAGTGGTTACAAGTCCGAATACATGTGTACACCAGTGGTTCCCAACCTGTGGTCCAGGGACCCCTGGGGGTCCGCTAAGCCTTCTCAGGGGGTCCGCGAGAGCCTGGAAAATTACAAAATATTGACAAATATTGACAAATTCGGTCCCCAGCTTCCAGTAATGACTCAGGCGGGGGTCCCCGGATTCCCATGATGATTCATTGGGGGTCCCTGGGTTCCATTAATGTTAAAGTGGGGGTCCACAGAAATCAAAAGGTTGGGAACTACAGGATAGTGCTCGTTCTCATGCTGGAAAATGCAGAGCTGAAATTGCCTCATATTGAATACTGGGCCTAGATTTTCTGCTTTTTTTTAAAACAAAATATGTATTCTTGTTGTCACATTAACACCTTTATACAGTATAATTTTTAATGGTGCCTTCAGGTTGGATTAGCATTCACTTTTGGGGGGGCTCTCACTTCAGCTTTGAGGTGGATCAGTTATAACATTTAATGACGTTTAAAGGAGTAATGTGCAGTAGAATGCGTAATTGAGCCTGATGAGGAGACACTCACAGCAGGGGCACGTCCCTGACGCCAGGCTAGCTCTCCAGTCGGACAGTAACATATGAGTGGTAAGAAGGAAAATATAAAATGTTCTACCGAAATGCTCAGTTACTTGATTTTTTAGTGTAATGTGCATGACTGGCAGGCACGTTACTTTTAAAAGGAATGCCCAAGCATGCACACATAAAGCTGCCCCTTTTGCCTCAACACATGTATACCTCTGTTCAGATAATAAGCACAGTGGTCCCATGGGACTCTTTCATTTGCTGGTACTTGCACTCACGCAGTTGGAGGTACCCTGATTAAAACGTTCCAGTAAGTACCACTTCTTTCAATGCATGATTCTGCTTGTCTATGCAGAGAAGACCGGGGATTACTGCCCAATGCTGCCTTTTAACTGTGTACATGAATAGACAGAAGTGGTGCTTAATAGATCTGTGATTTCAAACAGGATTCTACTTGTCTATATAGGGAGGACCGGGGATTAGTATCTAGTGCTGCCTTTTAGCTGTATATAACCACGCATGCACTTCACTTTCACTGTGTTACCTGCACTTTGTGAAGTTATATGACAAACTTATGTTCTTAACCTGCTTGATGTTTTGAAATGCATACAAAGATTGCGGCCTGCATAAAGAAGGCCCGTACTTTGTATTAATTACAAGAATTGAATAGATCGTTTTAATCGGGGTACCTCCAGTTCAGTTAGTGCAGGTACCAGCATCTGAAGGAGTCCCCCAGGGCCATTGTGATGATTATTGTAGGCATACCGAGGCCCGTGTGGGCTCATTGGGTTGGTCTCTGTGATTACATTCACCTCTGTTCAGACTAGGGGCCCGTGCTGCACACAGTGCAAGAGGCCTGGGTGTAAGAGCAAGGAACATGTTGCAGTACATGGCGTCCCTTGTTGTGTGCCTGGGTCCTGCTAGCAAGGCGTTAAGTGGGACGATATTGAAATGGGTCCCTATTAGGCCCTATTTTCATATCATTATCTTTAGAGGCAAAAGACGGGATTTATTGATTTCTCAATAGTGACCGTAACAACCTGTAAGGTAATTAATGTCAAAGATGCAGTTCCCGTTCACAGTTCACGTTTTACTCCACCTTGCCCACAGCATTCTCTAAAGATATTAGCTTTTTCCAGATTCTATATTTCTGTTGTTTTTTTCATGCAGCAGCTGGCTTTTGTGTAGTACATACTTGGAAGTGAGTCATCTTCAGGTGTCTGGGTAACAGCTAGGGCGGGCAGGCTGAACGCAGCTCACGATTCTGACAGCGCAAGTAGGCCATAAAGGTATTCAAGCTACATGCACGTCCAATGCTCTCGGCAAAGAGATGGTCACATATGTGCCAATGTTTAAATCACTTCCGGAATGTACATATGTGCTAATTGTACACGTTGGAAAGTGTGAAAGAAGTACACGGCCGTAGATTTATGGAGAGCACCAAAGGAAAACAAAAGGCAGTGCATGCAGGTGGGTGCGTGGATCGTGTACGTACAGAAGGAGAGAGTGAAAAGACATTGCTGAAGAGGAAAGAGATGCCGTGTGAGATATGCAGAAAAAGGATTTAACAAAAGATGTGACGGAAAACGTTTGTTGAAGTCTAATAACAGGTTGAAAGACTGCAGAGAAAAGTGGTGTACAGGGGAAATGGGAATGAGTGAGGCAATGCCCCTTCCACAGAACATAGTAATGTTTAATTCATAGAGCCATATTTTCAAAATTGAAGCATTTCAAGATTAATTATTCACAACAAGGCATTGTTGTTACTCATTTTTTTCATGCTGCTGGAAGCATTGGCAAAGCCACTAGGTCTAGCTTGTTTTAGCCGTAGGCCCATTGTTGTCTTATATGTTTGGATACAATAACAGAAATGTCAGTGACCCCCCCCACTACCTGCTATTTACTGGACACAGTTGCCTACTGTGTGAAGTACAGGATTTTGTTACACATATTTTCCCCCATGTCCTTAAACCACTGTCTGCTAGTGCACTTATCTAGCATCCATGGAAAAGTGCCCTTTGAAGGACAATTGGAAGGTGTGCAAATGGTGATACGAAATGACATGGTAAATAGTCTCCTGCGCACAAATAAGGGAATAGGGCCGAGGTTTGCACACAGATCAATGATAATCCAGCGTAACTCAAACAAGTTGGCCTCAGGCTAGCTCATGTTTGTTTGCTTTGTTGGATCTTGGTAGTTTGACCACTGTTATGGACAGACTAGTTTCTCGGTGTGTGCCAGATCAAGGCAATAGTGTGCAATCTTCTGCTCTGCTCAGTTGCCTCTCCAGAGCCTGGGTTCAGAGCGCACTGCAGGGCCCACTGGGCCCACAACTATGGTTTAAAACAACAGGTTTGACCACGGGAGCTTGGGGAGAAAGCAGCATTTTACTTCAAAAAAGGGTTGCAGTGTAAGGCTTGGTAAAGGCTTTCCAGTGCTGGGGACAATTGAGACAAACTGTTGTGCATAAGGGCAATTACTGTCCCTCTCTTTATTTCCCCACTCATCTCAGACTGAAACAAGCACCTGCAGTGGAGCTCAGTACCTGTCCCGCTCTAAAAGTTGTGAAACTTTTGACTCACAAAGAGTAATGCTCTACACAAAAATGCAGTTATTTTTCTCCCTCCAGACCACCACTGAGTTCTTAAAGACCTTCATAATCATGTATTGATTTTATCTAGGAATCAATTTTCACTAAGATGATGTTTAATCTCATTCGCTACAAATTATTGCGTTCTTGGTGAGTGCTGCCTAGACATTTGTAGAGTTGTCCTCCATTATCCATTTCAGCGGCATCGTCTTTGGATGATGAGTTCTAATGTACCTATTGAAAGTTTTGGGGGTACCTGAATGTGGGCAGTGACACTGCTGCTCTCACTCTGCAGAATATGGGTGTTACAAATGATGCGGTAGGAAATGGTTGAGAAAATAGTTGTGTCTACCTCAGATAAACAAGCATTTTCAATGCAACGGTTCTCACATTTGTTTGAGTTAGAGCTATTAGCCTTGTAAAGCAAAAAAAAACGCAGTGCAATCACGCTATGTAAAATGCAGCGCAATTGTGTTGCGTGGAAAATAAACAGATAAAGTAGTCCGGACTCCAGGCTGAAAATATCGAGCCTCGTATGTTTTTAGTACTTTACCGGTGCTGTATAGGTGGGCTAAACACCGGAAAAGGCATGACGTATGCATGCCTTTTCCCAAATAAAAGCAAGCAGATTTTAAAAGGCAAGCCCACCAACCAATGTAAGTGACTGACGTGGCATGGGTGTGGTTTGAAGCTCAAAGAGAGATTACAGAATGGACGGAGCACTTTGGTCTCACCCATAAAAAGGAATGCCCCCTCCTGCTAGTCCCCCGGCCCCCACCTGCCTGGCTTTAAGAAATCTACTCGCTCACTTGCTTTGGTAAGTCAGATTTTATCAGGGCAAGCTAGTTTTAAGGCCAACTGGCCCAGTCTGGCAAGAGAGGGCTGCCAAAGGACAGGGGTGCTGCTGTTCATTCAGAAAGTTATTGAGCAATAAAGATGCCTTTAAATTTTGTTTTTGGCTTTTCACATTTGCTCTGTGTTTAAAGAGAGAGGTCAAATGTCAGCTTATGTCTTCTTACAAGTTGCTGCTTATTTTACCATGGAGACTGCTGTTTACTTTTAATTCTTTGACTGTAAAGTTAGACAATTTTGTAAAGTAAACCATCTGACAATAGTTCTGAGTATACAACTAAGCTGTAAATGAACTGTGCAAATATTTCAAAATATATAATTAGTAGTTCAGTAGCTCTTTTTTGTAATTCTGAAGTGAAATGGACAGTAATATTGTAATAGGATCAAAACAAATCAGAATGCCTTACTTTGTGGTATGCGGATGATAACTATTTGCTGAAACCTGATTTTCACACATTATTGTTTGTTGCTATATAGTTTTATCAGTAAAACTGCATGTCAGTATGAAACGTTGTGGCCATTTCAAATGGAAAATGTCTGCATGTAAATGATAGTGCACTAGCACATCATGCTTTAGTAATACATTTATTAAAACTGAGAGTTTTCAAATATGAACTAAGAAACATTCCTGCTTCTGCCCTGGTGAAAATGCTATTAGTGAACTAAGGGCCAGATGTACCAAAGGATTTTACCCATTCTGTGTCTATGGGAAAAAGCTTTCGTACATATGGCCCTAAGACACAAGTCAGGGGTCATGTTTTTCCTATATGTGGGCTACATTTTTTATTATACATGGAGCAAATGTTTAGTCTATTAAATTAAACAAAAGAGCTTTTGCTACAGCAGGCATTGTGAACTTATCGATTTGGAGGTGCTCTTGTATGTGAAAATGAAGAAGATGGCAACTTAATGAAATAAAATATTTGTCTAGGACCACACAATTTGAGACAAGATTATGGGTCAAACCCATTACAATTGGGTGAAGCAGATTATTCAGTAACTAGACCTGCAGGTCTTATAACATTTTGCAGATTTTTTGAGACTTGCCCTCTCCCAGGCCCACTTCTGAAAACATCAAGCAGCATAATTCATGTGGGGGAAAGGATACCAGTTCAAATTCCAAAATCCGTACCTATATCCTGTTGCTTCCTTTAACATCATAGGCCCATATGTGAAAAAACATTAGATGTGCAGGTCCTTAGCTGGGTAGTATTATTGCAGTCTGTTTCACCCACTCTTTCCCTCTCCCCTTTCATTCCCAGCTTCCCTTTGTGATGTTTTCAGCACCTTTTTACAAGCATCCCAACTTTTCTTTCTCAGTCCTCTCTCTTTTGTGTTTTTTGTATATCTCTCCCCTTCTCACTTGTCTTTTTCAGCCTCACTTGTTACTTTTCTTTGCCCTAGGCCTAATGTTTCCCCTCTTTATATTTCATCCATTCTCCTTCTATATTTCGGTCTCACATTGTTCCTTTCAAATATTCTCTTTCTTTCCCCCCTTGTTCATGACCTCTTTCTTCCCTTTACCGTCTTCTTTTTCTTTCCCTTCATTTATCTTCCTTCTACAGCTTTCTCTGCCACCTTCTTTGACCTCTTTCACTTCTGAATATCTCATTTCTTCTCTCTGTTTTCTTGTTTTTCTCTCTTTGTTTCTTACATGTGATGTTGCTCCCATTCCCATTTCACTGGCTCCAACTCACATTCCTCCTTTATTCTCACTTGCCCTCTGTTAGAAACAGGGTCTCTAGTTAGAAGTGGTTTGCACCCTGTCCAAGTAGGGACCCTCACTCTAGTTAGGGTAAGGGAGTCAGACAGCTAAGATAACCCCAGCTCACCCCCTTGGTAGCTTGGCTCAAGCAGTCTGGCTTATCTCGGAAGCAATGTGTAAAGTATTTGTACACACACACACAGTAGCACAATGAAAACACCACAAAAGTACTCCACACCAGTTTAGGAAAATAGCCAATATTTACCTGAGTAAAACAAGACCAAAACCACAAAATCCAAAATACACAAGTGAAGATAAAAAATTTCAAAGATTAACCCTTAGTATAGCGCTTTTAAACACAATAGCTCAAACTCAGGCTATCACGGCATCTTGACGGAGTCACTTCCAACAGTTCAACGCCACTCGCAAGGGACTGCGGGGCTGGTCATGAAGTTGCATGGACCCCAGGTACAGTACCTTGGAAAATGATAAGGAGACAAAGACTTTGCACAGAGTCGGGGAGGTAAGGCATCGCTGGAGCCAGTGCTGCATCAGTTCCTTACTGCTACTGGGGAGGTAAGGCGTCGGTTCCTTACTGCTAGGCGGGGAAGGTGAGGCATCAGTTCCTTACAGTTGCGGGGGAGTGGTTATGTAGCATTGGTGGTGAGGCGTCGGTTCCTTACGACAAAGCAGGGTCGTTGAATCCAGCAGGTCAAGATCCAAGGCATCGACTTTGTGGTGTCATGAAAAACACCACAAGGCCACAGGTGCTGCGGTAGAGTCGGTTGTCACAGAGGTTGGTGACACTGCACTTAGGACTTACGCTGTGGCAGGAGTTCAGAGGTGCTGTGGCAGCGTCGAGCCTGTATTGCAGGTTGCAGTTGTTGCACTCAGTGGGACCATGTCTTCGGTGCAGGCAGAACTGATTTTGAGAGCAGCACCGGTTCCGAAGTCACTCTGCAGTTGATGTGCTTAATTTCTTCTTGGTTGCACCAGAGCTCACGTTTAAGGGCCCAGGAACTGGCTATTACACCACTTGGAAAGTCAGGATTCTCAGCAAGAGAGCCCAGACACTCTTTGTCTTTGATGTCCCTGAGACTTCTTAACAGGAGACAAGTTCATTCAAAGCCCTTTGGGAACCTTTGGAAACACGGCGTAGAAGGCCAAGTCTAGACCTTTCACCCCCAGGACAGAAGCAACAAGCAGCAGGCCAGCACAACAAAGCAACAGGCAGAGTGGCAGTCCATCCTACAGCATCCAGCTCTTCTTCCTGGCAGAATGTCCTTAGTCCAGAAGGATTCTAGCTTTGTGGTGTCAGAGGCCCAGGGCTTATAAACCATTTCTGTCTCTGAAGTAGGCAAACATGCAAGAGAAGTCTTTGTAGTGCACATGGCCCTGCCTTTCCCTGCCCTGGCACCATACACACTCCAGGGGGGTGGAGACTGCTTTGTGCAAGGACACGCACAGTCCTATTCAGGTGCAAGTGTCAGCTCCTCCCACCAATCTGTCTCAAGAAGACCCATCAGGATTTGCAGGGCAAACCTTAGCTCCCTTTGTGTGACTGTCTAGAGTGAATTCACAAATAGCCCAACTGTCAACCTGCCCCAGACATGTATTCCATAGACAGGCAGAGGCACAGAACAGTTAAGCAAGAAAATGCCCACTTTTTAAAAGTGGCATTTTTAAACCTACAATTCGAAAACCAACTGCACCAAAAGATGTATTTTTTTATTGTGAATTCAGAGACCCCAAACTCCATAGCTCTATCTACTCCCTATGGGAAATTGCATTTAAAAGATATTTCAAGGCAATCCCCATGTTAACCTATGGGAGAGATAGGCCTTGCAATAGTGAAAAACAAATTTAGCAGTATTTCACTATCAGGACATGTAAAACACACCAGTACATGTCCTACCTTTTAAATACACTGCACCCTGCCCATGGGGCTGCCTTGGGCCTACTTTCAGGGTGACTTACATGTAGTAAAAGGGAAGGTTTGGGCCTGGCAAATGGGCGCATGTGCCAGGTTGAAATGCCAGTTTAAAATTGCCCACACAGACACTGCAGTGGCAGGTCTGAGACACATTTACAGGGCTACTCGTCTGGGTGGCACAATCAGTGCTGCAGGCCCACTAGTAGCATTTGACTTACGGGCCCTGGGCACACATAGCGCACTTTACTAGGGAATATGCCAATCGTGGATAAATTAATCACCAATACATTTTAGACAGAGGGCACTTGCATTTTAGCACTGGTCAGCAGTGGTAAAGTGCCCAAAGTTTTAAAGCCATCAAAAACGAAATTCAGCACAGGATCAAAAACAGGAGGTCAGAATCAAAAAGTCTGGGAATAACCCTTCAAAAAGGTTCATTTTCCAACACCCTCACCCATTGGTTCTCAAGCTGTTTTTGGAGTAGGGAAGGTAAAACCATGATTGTAATATACAAAGTGTAAAGAAGCAACCACAAACCTTAAGTAATGTGATAATCAGCTTGTGACAACACTTCCAGCAACAATATTCCTAGCTTTGTTGCACTCTTTGAATGTTATTTGCATGGTGCTATTTGCCAGTGGTATTGCCTTGTAATATGTTGGGCTGTGTGACTGTTATATAAACTTGAGAGTTGTTTGAGGAGGGCTGTTGTGTCTTATGCATATTTGTGTGTCGGTGCATGCTCAAAGGGAACCACTGTGTGGCGTTTGTCAGAATACCTTGTTATGTGTTGGCTGGGTCACTGTGATTTTTACCTTCATAGAGGGAGATGTGGATTTGGTGTTTGGTGGCGACCCTGGACCCAGATCATCAGATTCCTTACGGCCTCGGGAGGGAGGGACTGCTGGGCTGGAAGCCCCGCAAAGAAGAGGACATTCCTATTCTCTTTTTAAGCAAATCCTTTGCATTTATATGAGATCTACCTACCTTGTAGTGCTGGGAAGCCTTTGGGTAGCCATGCGCTATAAATCCCCTAAAGTAAACTAAACTAACTGGCTCAGCCCTAGCCCTACCGGCTGGTCTACTACTCCAAAAAGCTGCAAGAAAAGAAGCGACAAATCCTGCAGGACCAGCGTCCACTCAAAAGCCTCCAGGGGACTGCCTGCATCACCGAGGACCAGGAGACTCCTTTGGACAGCGGACCTGTCCAAGGAGAATACCAGGAAACCAGCTTTAGGGAGACTCTCGACTCTCTCCGGAGGCACGGGTCCAATGACTCTGCACCCGGTGCCCCCGGCCCGTGTCCAGGGAGGCCATCTATCCGGGGGGGACCCCCAGGCTACTCCAACAGCGTGTCTGCTCTGGGCTGGCCTCTCTGCACCCACGCGACGGCGCCTGCAGGGGGAGTCCTGGGGATCCACCTGACCGCGGCTGCCCAGGACAATGATATCTGTCACCTGGAGAGGTGCCGCAGCGCGGCCCCCGGGTCCGGGAGATGCTGACCACTGGTGCAGCAACGAACAGCAGTGCCCTCACCCTTGCCCAGTCGGTGGCTTACCAGAGAGGCCCCCCGTGCCCTGCCTGCAGTGCCTGGGTGGCCCCGGGACCTCTCCATGGAGTTCTGTTGAGGACCCGGCGCCCTGTTTGCACGCTGCGCCCAGCCGCCCGTGTGCCACTGGGGGTGTGGTTTTTGTGCCTGCTTGGGGCCCCTCCGGTGCTCCTCTGGGCCCCCCTGGTCTGTTCTCTGACAACGCGGGTGCTTGCTTGCGGGTGGACTTGGGGCCCACATTGTTTTTACTCCTGTTTGACCTGGCCGGCCCTGTGTTGCTTGTGCTGGGTGTTTGGGGTTGCCTTGGGCCCCCGGCGGTGGGTTGCTGGTGCCCCGTAGACTGGGCCCGTGGGTGTGGTGCTTGCCTCGGAGGCTGTACTGTACTTTCCTTCTCCAGGAACTGTTGAAAATTGCACGGTGTCCACTTTTTGGAATGGCTTTTTGCCATTTTAAAGAAAGCTGTGTACAGTATTTATTCCATTCAAGGTTCTTTTACTATGTAAAGTGCCTCTCATTTGATGTGCTTACTGAATGAATCTTGTGGTTCTAGAAATGGATTGACAAAGGAATGTTTTTCTATGTGGAAACCTGTTGGCCTGGAGATGGGTCAGTGAGTGTGTGTTTTCGCTTGTTGCTTGTGTGTGTGCACAGCAGGTGCTTGGCACTGCCCTCTAATGGGTCTAACTGCTCGACCACACTGCCACAGATAGAGCATTGGTGTTGTCTGTTATTGCCTTTGTTGGGCTTCTTGGGGAGCTCCTGGACTCTGTGCACACTATGTCTCATTTTGATATAGTGTGTACAGAGCCAGCTTCCTACAGTCAGGCCCTGTTGTTTTTCCGAATTGAAGTGCGGAGATGGCATCTCCCACCTCTTCCGACAGCGGCAGGTCCAATTCTGCCACCAGGAACGACAGAAGCGAGGGTAGCGGAATGTCACCCAGAATGGGGTTTTCCCGTTCCGCCGTTGGCTGAGGGACTCTGAAGACAGGGATTGAAGGGGGGGGGGGGTTGTGTGTCCAGGCACTCGTAGTAGGAGGCAAAGATAGCGACAATTGCCGGCAGGTCCTCTTGTGCCACGCCCGCCCGATCCCTGATCAGGGGCACCACTCGGGCTGAGATATCGCAGGTTGCAGCTTGCCAATGCTGTCGAGCCTCCGCGAGGGACACTTGTCTGAACTTCGCACACCGAAGCTCCAGCTGCCACCCTGCTTCTACCCACCCCCCCAAGCTGCCCGGTGCTTCGCTACAGCTCCGCCATCTCCAGCTCAGTGATCTGCTGTGCTCACTGTTCTTCCCGCTGCTTGACATTCCCCTTAATGCTACCTCTCAAGGCTGGCTTGCTGGCTGCCCAGAGGATCTCGGCCGAGGCCACTGAGCCAAGGTTCTCTCGGAAATAGTTTGCTAGTCCTTGGTCAATGAATTGGACACATTCGGGGTCTTTCAGATACCAGGCGCTGAAGCGCCACATGGGTCGCGCGCTCTGCGCTGGGGCCCCTCAACTCTGGAGGACCTTTGCGTGATCCCGGATACCGTGATGTAGGAGGCTGGCCTGGTTTGTAGTGGGTACCTATGGTACTTACACCTTATACCAGGTCCAGTTATCTCTTATTAGTGAAATGTAGGCAGTGTCTAGAAGCCAGACTGTCTAGAGTTAGCTGTAGGCAGAGCAGCCAATGCTTAACTAGAGACATGCAAAGCTCTTGCAATACCATTGTAGTCACACAGTACTCACACATATGAAAGACAATACTCAGTGTTACCAAAAATAAAGGTACTTTATTTGAGTGACACAAGGCCAAAAATACTTTGGAGACTATACTCCCCTAGGAGGTAAGTAAATCACAGAATATATACACTAGTAACCAAAAACAGGTAAGTAAACAATCAGAAAGTAGTGCAAATTGTGAAAATCACAATAGGTTGCAATGGGTCTAGGGGGAACACAAATCATAAACTGAAATAGTGGAATGTGAAAGTCGGTTTCCAACCGTCTGCATCCCCTGTTTTTTGCCGTAAAAAAGCCACATTTCAGAGTGCGCAACAAGCAGTATTTCAGTGTTTTTTACAATCTCTCCCTTACCTAGAAAGTAGACTCTGCTAACTTGGATGTGTGGATTCAGCCTGTCTTTATCCAATGAGAATCTGAATAGAGCAGCATCTGCCTCCCACTTCCCACAGGTGCTGGGCCTAGCTGATTGGCTCTGTGAGTCCCTGGCAACCTGAGCCCTCCTCCCTCACCTGCTCTGGCCCCTTTAGTTTGTGGAGGGAAGCCCAAGACAGCCACCTCCATTTTGTGAGCAAATACAGCCCAGTGATCAAGGATTCCTAAAAGACCTAGGTAAGGAGCCCCAGACTTTTCTGGGAAATCTTTTATTTGTTTAAAAGTGTTTTTTTACTGCTACCCATGCCTGTTTACTGTAGAATCTGTGTTTTTGATGGATACAACTACCTGTGGATTCCTCACCTAATGAATTCTCCTCATGCGTAGCATTCAACAGAAACTTATCTCCAGCTCTGCACGTCGGCGAGGATGTCACAATTGCCCGACTCCACGCGGCTCCGCCTGACGTCATCGTGGCAATAAGAGGCCCTCCCCGGCGTGCTGACGTCAGTTCCCTTTTTTCCGTGCCTTCGATAACGGTTACTTTTCCAGCTACCTGTATCGTCTGCTGTTTGTGTTTTTTGTCGACATGTCGGCCCGAAGAAGTCAGGTCTTAAGCCCTGTAGAGAATGCGGAGGTCGGATGTCGGTGACTGACCCCCACAACGATTGCCTTTGGTGCCTGAGTTCAGACCACGACGTCCAGGAATGTGGTTCATGCCAAAAAATGAACCCGAAAGCCTTGAAGGAACGTGAGGCTAAGTTGTTCTTAGCCAAGGCTAAGAAGGAGAGAAAACGGCACCACAGATCATCGTCGGGGAAGTCAACTCACAAGAAGCAGCGTCATTGTGATTCCAGGCGTCGATCCAGAAGCCGGTCGGAGTCAAGATCTCCGTCCACTCGACGCCGCAAGTCATGGGAGGTCAGCCCGAAGGTGTCCCCTCAACCGTTGACTCCGCAGACATCCCCGGTGCCGTTGGTCTTTAAGGTTGTGGAGCCTCAGAGTCAGCAAGCTTCTCCAGCGCATCCAGGCGCACAGGGGTCGAGGCCGGCTCCTCAGGACTATCCTGCATTCCTGGCTCCGGGTACAGATCCGGAGGAATTTCTAAATGCCATGTTTGCTATTTTCCAAAACATGGCTCCGGGAGGTGGTGCGCCAGCTGGCCCCACTGGTCCCCTGGCATTCAACTTAGGCGTTCCAGCTCCGTACAGGCCGATGCCGTTTATGCCGTTCTGTCACTAGCCCGGCACCGGTGTCGGCGGTGCAGCCAGCGACATCGAGGGAGAGGCCTTCGACGCCGTTATCTGTTGAGAAGGAGCCCCGAAGCCGGATGGCGTCAACGGGTGCAGGGCGTATATCCACGGCACAATAGATCCATCTATGGCGTTGGGAGGAGCCAGAGATCCTGTAATGACGCCTTTTCGGCGCCATTCGCCGATGTCGTTGCACTCCATGTCGACGCAGGGGTAGGAGGACAAATTGCGGTCCAGAAGGAAGGCCCTCAGTTTGTTGGAGGAGAGACAGTACCAGCGGCAGATCCTTGAGGAAGGGGAGATTGCTGAGCCCCAGAGTGAGTTTCGAGGGTTGGATACGGCCAGTGGACTAGATACTTCCCCGGAATGGGATCTGGCTTCCCCAGGGGAGTATACAGAGGAAGCAGCCACCTTTCATTCCGTCATTAGGAAGGCTGCGGATTTCCTGGAACTTCCCCTGCCTAAGGCGCAGGTTAAAACCAACATCCTGACAGAGGTACTTCATCCTGTCATGGCCATTGCAGATCCTCTGTTGCCATTCAATGAGGCTCTCATGGAGCCAATAGAAGAGGTGTGGAAGAAACCCGTCACTTGGTCGGCTGTGAGCAGGTCGGTGGCCAGACGGTATAGGTCTGCACCTGGAGACCCCGAATTTCTATCTAAGCATCCGTCTCCAGAGAGTCTGGTCGTACAGGCCTCCTGTTCTTCACGATCTGCTCCTGGCTCCTTTCCAGGAGTACCATCTGACCGGGAGTCCAAGCGTATGGAGCAGTCGGCCAAGAAAGTTTTCTCCTCGTGTAGTATGGCATTGAAATCTGCTAATGCTATGTGCATCCTTGGCAGGTACATACATGCAATAATGGATGCAGCGAAGACAGCGTTACCAGACATGCCCCAAGACTTGCATGGCCTACTTTTGGATGCCCAGGCAGCGGCTACACAAGTCATACAGTCAGGGCTGGATACCACGGACTCTGTTGCTAGAGCCATGGGGACCTCTATTGCCACCAGGCGCCATGCTTGGTTGCGAACATCTGGATTTTCATCAGATGTTCAGGCCACGCTCTTGGACTTGCCTTTTGATGGGGCTAAATTGTTTGCCTCTAAAGCAGACTCTGTGCTAGAGCGCTTTAAGGAGTGTAGGGCCACTGCTAAGTCCTTGGGCCTGCAGACTGTTTCAAACCCATTTAGATCCTTTAGACGGCTGCGAGTTTTTGGATGAGGGGCTTCCTTTCGTGGAAGACCGCAGCAGGCAGGACAGCAGTCTTCGAGCCTCCCTTATCAATCATTTAGGGGGCGGGTAGGGTCCTCACCAGAGGGGCCACTCAACAGCAGCGCCCTTCCTCTTCCTCTTCCTCAGGAGGGATGCAACAGGGAAAGCAGCCCTAGTCCTTTCGCCATTGCGTCCCATGCCTCTCCGGTAGGGGGAAGGTTATCTCTTTTTCTTCCCATGTGGGAGTCCATAACATCCGATTCCTGGGTCCTCAGTGTGGTGAGAAAAGGCTATGCCCTTCCCTTTCGGGAGATTCCTCCTCCCTTCCCTCCCTGTCCTTCCTTTTGTTCATAAGATCATCTCCTGTTGCTAGAACAGGAGGTTCTGTCCCTATTGTCGAAAGGTGCAGTGGAGTTGGTTCCCGAGCAGGAGAGGGGTCAGGGATGTTATTCAAGGTACTTTCTGATCCCCAAAAAGGATGGTCGTCTGAGGCCTATGAATTTGAATGAGGATTTTGAATTGGTTCCTCAAGCAGGAGAAATTCAAAATGCTGACTCTAGCACTTATGGCGTTGACCAAGGAGGATTGGATGGTGTCGGTCGACTTGCAGGATGCTTATTTCCATATTCCCATTCTCAAGTCACACAGGAAGTATCTCCGTTTTGTGGTAGGGTCGCAACACTACCAGTTTGCTGTCCTTCCTTTTGGTCTTACTTCCGCACCTCGAGTCTTCACGAAGGTGATGGCGGTTGTTGCAGCAGACCTCAAAAGGAAGGGGATTTCAGTATTCCCTTACCTGGACGATTGGTTGATCAAAGCCAAGTCTCCGGAGCTTGTGCTGCATCACCTGCAACTGGCAACCCAGTTGTTGTTCAGTCTGGGCTTTTCAATAAATGTGCCCAAGTCTCACCTGGAGCCCTCTCAACGCCTCCTGTTTATAGGGGCAGTACTGGACACAACATTGAATCAGGCCTTTCCTCCGCCACAGTGGATTCAGGACATTCAGCCGCTGATTCCGATGTTTCAAGAAGGAGCGGTTGTTCCAGTCCTCAAAGTCCTTCGTTTGCTCGGTCTGTTCGCTTCTTGCATTCTGTTGGTCACTCATGCACGCTGGCACATGAGGGCTCTTCAGTGGTGCCTCCGCAGGTAGTGGTTTCAACACAAAGGGGATCTCGAGGAGTCGATAAAGATCTCCAGGGACACTGCTGCGGATCTACAATTGTGGGCTGCGGGTGGCAACCTGTCTCCAGGAAAGCCGTTTTCGGTACCTCCTCCAGTGACCACAGTGGTAACGGATGCCTCCACTTTGGGGTGGGGAGCTCATCTGGGGGACCGGGAGATCAAGGGTCGTTGGTCTCCAGTGGAGCACATGTTGGAACTGCGGGCGATCCTTTTGGCCCTCAAGGCCTTCCTCCCTTCCCTTTGTGGTCAGTCGGTTCAAGTCCTGACGGACAACACGACCGCGATGTGGTACGTCAACAAGCAGGGAGGAGTAGGGTCGTACCTTCTTTGCAGAGAGGCTCTGCGGCTCTGGTCCTGGGCACAGAACCATTGGCTTTGCGTAATAGCAAACCATTTGGCCGGGGTTCAAAACATGCGTGCGGACAGTCTCAGTCGGTTATTCTCAGACGATCACGAGTGGCGTCTTCATCCGGATCTTGTTCTTTACATCTTTCTGATGTGGGTTTTCCCCTGATAGACCTCTTTGCCACTCGGGAGAACGTGCACTGCCCGTTGTTCTGCAGCCTTCAGTATCCGATGCAGCGGGTGTTGGGGGACGCGTTTCAGATGTCCTGGTGCGACCAGTTGCTTTACGTGTTTCCCCCCATACCTTTGATTCCTCTGGTTCTGAGGAAGATTCGCCAAGACCGGACCCGAGTCACTCTTATAGCTCCGGATTGGCCGACAAGAGTATGGTACACAGACCTACTCCAACTCTCACTGTGCCCTCCACTCCTCCTCCCTCACAGGGCAGACCTTCTCTCACAGTCGCAGGGGCAGGTTCTACACCCCCACCTCCAGAGCCTGCACCTTCATGCCTGGAGATTGAACGGGGCAACCTGAGTGCATTTTCTCTCCCACCAGAGGTGGTGGACGTTATTTTATTGGCCAGGCGACACTCCCCCAAATCTGTCTATGCGTGCAGGTGGGCTAAATTTGTTCATTGGTTTGGAGAGCGACAAATTAATCCCTTAAATGCCCATCTGTCAGATATATTGCTGTTTGCTTTGTCGTTAGCGCGGCAAGGTTGCGCTGTGGCCACTGTCAAAGGCTATCTTTCGGCCCTTTCGGCCTTCTTATGTCTTCCTGATCAACCCTCTTTCTTCAAATCCCCTTTAGTGTTAAGGTTTTTGAAGGGGCTTACCAGTAGGTTTCCTCCCACTCCGTTTATCATGCCCCAGTGGGATTTAAATCTGGTGTTAACTTTTTTGATGGGCTCTCACTTTGAGCCACTTCATTCTTGCCCTGTAAGGTTTTTGGTTCTAAAAACTGTGTTTCTGACGGCCATCACGTCGGCTAGACGTGTGGGTGAGCTTCAGGCGCTTTCTGTTCATCCACCTTTTGCAACCTTTCGTAGGGTTTTGAGTGGTTTTGAGGACCAGGGCGGCTTTCCTCCCCAAGGTAGTGACTCAGTTTCATTTGGGACAGTCCATCACTCTCTCAACACTCTACCCTTCTCCGCATCCATCTAAGGAGGAGGAGAGACTCCATCGTCTGGACCCCTGGAGGGCTCTCAGTTTTCACTTAGACAGGACGAGAGAGTTCTGCTTGGATGACCAACTCTTTATTGGATACGTGGGGAAGAGGAAGGGGAAGGCCGTCCACAAACGAACGCTATCCAGGTGGGTCGTTCTTTGTATTAAGATATGTTATTCATTGGCGAAGAAGGATCCTCCTGAGGGGATCAGAGCCCATTCCACCAGGGCCAAGTCGACCACATTGGCCCTGGCCAGAGGTGTTCCAGTGGCAGACATTTGTAAGGCTGCGACTTGGTCTTCCCTCCACACCTTTGTAAAGCATTATCGCTTGGACTCTGAGGTGAGGAGGGATGGCCATTTTGCGCGGTCTGTGCTGCAGAATTTCTTGGTATGACCAGACGGACACCCCTTCTCCGAGGTGGAACTGCTTTGGGACTCTATCCATTAGGTGAGGAATCCACAGGTAGTTGTATCCATCAGAAGAGCAAGTTACTTACCTTCGGTACCGCTTTTTCTGGTGGATACACTAGCTGCCTGTGGATTCCTCACGGTCCCTCCCACCTCCCCACTGTCTGTCTGGTCATGCCGAGATCTCCTTGGGTGTGCATTTGTGTATTTTAGTTATGTATATACATATATATAGTTGTATTTCTGTTTATTTGCAAGTTCTGATTTTTGTTCATAATGGTGCAGAACTTTTAGGAAGGTGCATGGATATTGTTTCTATTATTGATGGTTGCTTTTTCCATAAAGGTTTATTAGATACAGTTATGAAGTGTTTGGATTATCAATGTTTATCTATTCGTCTCAAAGGCACGTCAAAAATGGTGTAAACTGACGTCAGCACGCCGGCGAGGGCCTCTTATTGCCACGATGACGTCAGGCGGAGCCGCGTGGAATCGGGCAATTGTGACGTCCTCACCGACGTGCAGAGCTGGAGAGAAGTTTCCGTCGAATGCTACGCATGGGGAGAATTCATTAGGTGAGGAATCCACAGGTAGCTAGTGTATCCACCAGAAAAAAACATTACAGAAGGTAAGTAACTTGCTCTTCAGGCATCTTGGACTTTTAAAGAGGTGTTTTTTTAGCCGTGACTGTGTGAAATTTCCCTTGTAGTTTGTGGCACAAGACTGCATAAAAGCCCCCCCCTCTTTTCTAAGTAAAAAGGCTACATACATCTTGCAGAGTGTGTTTAGGAGACAGCTTAATTTGTTTCTGTGATTTAAATTGTGTTTCGAAACTGTCTGCATCCCCTGTTTTTTGCCTCAAAAAAGCCACATTTCAGAGTGCGCAACATGCAGTATTTCAGTGTTTTTTTACAATCTCTCCCTTACCTGGAAAGTAGACTCTGCTAGCTTGGAAGAGTGGATTCAGCCTGTCTGTATCCAAGGAGATTCTGAATAGAGCAGCAGCTGCCTCCTCCCTTCCCACAGGGACTGGGCTTCAGTTACCCTGGCCCTTATATAAGTTTCTATTGGTTGTTGCATATGGTGTTGTTGGGGGCTGGTGTTTCTGTTGGCTTAGGGATTAGAGTTGGGCTTGTGATTGGCAGTAGGGCTGAGATTCTGATTGGTTCCTGTTTTTTAGGGCTGGGCTTGTGATTGGTAGTAGGGCAGAGATTCTGATTGGTTCCTGGTTTTTAGGGCTGGGCTTGTGATTGGTGTTAGGGCTGAGATTCTGATTGGTTCCTGGTTCCTAGGGCTGGGCTTGTGGTTGGCAGTAGGGCTGAGACTCTGATTGGTTCCTGGTTTTAGGGTTGGGGTTGTGATTGGTTGTCAGGATTAGGGGGTATGATTGGTGATTAGGGCTGGGTCTCCCATTTGTTGTGAGATTTAGGGTTACAAATCTGATTGGTTAGGGTTAGGACTAGGTTTCTATTGGCCAGTAGGGCTATTAAAGCCTAGGGCTCAGGGTGTCTCAGCCCGGGCATCTCAGCTAAGGGCGGAGAGGACAAGGGCAGTTGCCTGTTTGGGCCTGCTCAGGACAGGTAGGGCCTAGGGCCATAAATGCTGCTCAATTTACCATTTACCAAAAAGGACTTTACACCCTACACATATACAACATGCAAACACATTATCTGCAAAGATATCCAACTCCTGCATCACAAACTGATCGCATACAAATTGCAATGACCCATCATCCAACACAATACCCCATTTACATTACATATACACATAACCACCACAACTACTACAGTAAAACACCTTCATTCTCACAGCAAACACTACTCTGTCCATTCTCACTAACACAACCTGCCATCACCCACACAACACAAAACCACACTATACTTTACTTTCAGCCTTCCAGATACACACTCCCTGTTCATACAAACCAATAACACTATCCTCTATTTGCTCCACACAGACCACCTTTCATCGTGACGATTCCTAAACCCAGCCTTCCAACACACCATCTACAAACTCCCTTCCCCTCTCTTCACCAATTACGTTCAACCATACAATCCTCACACTCCACTCCACCACACATATTACCTCTTCCATTCATCACAACTAACACAAACTCCCCTGACACACATCCATCCCCTCTTACACACCTCATACATTCATCTCCAAAACACTTCAACACCCCCGTAATACTCTAATTCCACTCACCAGCACTAACTCACATACAAATCCCTCACCGAAAACAACTACATCAATATCCCCTCTCACTATTCCACAAAAACAATACAGACCACACACAGCAGCACATCAAATCAACCCAAACTTTCATTATACTTATCGTCTCACCCACTCCCACCCTCATGACTACACAAAGAATACAAATCCCGTCCAGTTTTTACCCCTACATTCTCACTCTTCACAAACATCTACCACAAGCACCCCAACCCAGTAACTTTCATTCACCCGCATCTCATCCATTGCACAATTTAGAGCCTTACATCATGATCCACATGCTCCTCCACCACCCCTAACCCATACTCCATTCACACTAAACAGACGCAAACAAAACAAACAACATGCCACTCTTACCAACTTCGCTTCCCCATTTCTATTACATAATAAGGCTACCCTACAAAAAAACAGTACACTCTTCATGTCTCTCTCCAAGTCCACCACCCACACACACAGACCCAACAATATGCCTCCTAAACCTGCTGGAAGAGGAACACTATATTGAAAATCAACACTATTGTGACCTCCATACAGTTATCACGACTAACAACACACCTGCTACAAGCTCAAAATTTACTGCTTACCCTTCTCCTAAGCAAAACAACACCACCACTAAAACACTTTTTCTAAACTGCCAGCTCATAAATGCTCGGTCACTCTAAAAAAACAAGCACCACATCTACAACCTGCTCACAGACACACAACCTGACTTACTATTCATAACAGAATTATGGTTGGGAGATGGTATGGCCCCAGTGCTGCATGAAGCCCTTCCTCTGGACTATCAAACCATCACACAAAACCAAATAGGTAAGAGAGGAGGTAACTAGCCATTATATTCAAACAGGCAATAAATCTCAATAAAAAAGACAAAATTTCCATACAAGGTTGTGAAGCCCATCTCGACAGATGCCACCCTACTCCAACTTCCTCCTGTAACTTTCTCCTCCTTTACAGACCTCCACCTAACAACTCAACATTCCCAGACGCTTCCCTAGAGACAGTTTCAAACCTTTTTACAATATACTCAAGCCTATGCATTCTGGGGGACCTAAACATTTGGTTTGACGAACCCAATATGCCCCATCCAAAAGCTATCACCACTGGCTCTCTATCTAGTATGAAAAAACTACAACATATTCCGAACTCTGCAGCCAGGCTACTATTACATGTAAAGCCACGAGCCCACATCTCCCCTGCCTTGAGAGCACTACACTGGTTACCCGTTGCCAGAAGATGCACCTTCAAGCTGCTTTGTATCACCCACAAAGCTATACATGGAACAGGACCGCTTTTTATCAGAAACAAAATAACCAAATACATTCAACAAAGAAACCTCAGCTCATGATTGGCACCCCGCCTTCCAACACCTTCATACAAGAAAAAGACTATAGGTGGTACATCATTCTCCGTTCAAGCAGCCAAACTATGGAATTCATTACTCCCAACTATGAGCCACAGATAACTATCTTGTCTTCAGAAAACTACTCAAGAGTTGGCTCTTTTCTTCATAACCACCATATTCAAACAGCTACGGACTGCATATGCCTATGTTGATAAATATTTTTTATCTGATTATGTGTATATTCTAGTTATATATAGTTCTTTAGAAAATATGTATCGCTACTATGTCATAACAATAAACAACACACATAGGCCCTCATTCTGACCTTGGCGGGCGGCGAAGGCCGCCCGCCAAAGTCCCGCCGTCAGGTTACCGTTCCGCGGTCGAAAGACCGCGGCGGTAATTCTGACATTCCCGCTGGGCTGGCGGGCGGCCGCCTTCAGGCCGCCCGCCAGCCCGCCCAGCGGGAAAGAGGCTTCCACGATGAAGCCGGCTCGGAATCGAGCTGGCGGAGTGGAAGCTGTGCGACGGGTGCAGTTGCACCCGTCGCGTATTTCACTGTCTGCGCAGCAGACAGTGAAATACATTTAGGGGCCCTCTTACGGGGGCCCGCGACCCCCCCTACCGCCATCCGGTTCCCGGCGGGCGGACCGCCGGGAACTGGATGGCGGTAGGGGGGGGTCGGAATCCCCTCGGCGGCGCAGCAAGCTGCGCCGCCTTGGAGGATTCCAACGGGCAGCGGAAAACCGGCGGGAGACCGCCGGTTTTCCTGCACTGACCGCGGCCAAAGCGCCGCGGTCAGAATGCCCTGCGGGGCACCGCCGGGCTGTCGGCGGTGCTCCCGCCAACCGCGAGCCTGGCGGTCGCAGACCGCCAGGCTCGTAATGAGGGCCATACTCTTTAAACCTGTTTAACTAATGTATATTTACTCATGGTTTAAATATGTATATGTATGCACATATATGTGTGCATATGTGTGTACATTCATGTGTGTGTGTGTGTATATACATATAAATATATATATAATGTTATTCTATGCTTAACATGTTCATAGGTCACTGCATAGCTCTTAGATAAGTTGTTATATTAGATACTTATGAATCCCTGTTCTCATTTTATATCACACTTTGTCTACCCATCACCATATGTCATGTCTCTATCAATCTATCCTCCATTCCCACTCTGACTCATCCCAAATCCATTCTACTACCTTTCATCTCCTAAATAACCCTGCCTAAGCTCTTCCCTCCTCTTCCACATCTAACTCACCCAAACCTCACTTTACTATCACGATCTCCCAAACATCCCTACTAAATTCTCCCTCATTTATCTCACCATTAACTCATCCAAAACCCCTCCTGCTACTATGATCTCCCTAACCCTTTCCACAGACTCTTCACTCTTTCATTCCCCCTTTATTCATCCCAAGCCTAAATTCTATTACCATAAACTCCCAATTAACACTTCTGGATTCTTCCCTCCTCCACCCCTCCATTAATCCAGTCAATCCAAATAACAAACTCTCATATCTGCGGCTCAGATTAACTCATAATAATACTGGAACTGCACTTGTATTTCCCTATACTAATCCACCACTAATTCCCTTTGGGTTCCGGAGTAGCGTGCTATCCGACGAAAAGCACTTTGCCGCCTCGTCAGGGGTAGTAAGCGCTATATAAATACTATTACAATACAATACAATACAATATTGAAGTGGTCTATGTTGACCCAGGAACCTCACTTAAGTTGCTCTTTTGTATGGTTAAAATGTATGCTTTAATGATTTCAATTTGAACTAGTAGCTGGCTTTCGATTGTATTTTTTGCAAACAACACATGCCATGCTTCTAAGCACTAGATACCACTGGAGTTCCTCCCCGCTAAGCAAATGTTGCTGTCCATCAAGTCTTTGTTTCTCTGAAAAACTGCCAAGCATAGGTACAAGAATTATTCTTTGTAGCCACCATTATCTTCTTTGGATACATATAAACCATATATTCTGCATGGTCACCCATCTTCTTCATACTAGTTGAGCCTCAACTTCCCTTAGAGTCAATCTCTCCATGGCAGAATACCCATTCAGCATCAGAACCACAGCTAATTATGGCAGCAGACAATATTCTGTCTGCGGAAACATAAACTCTTGCCCTCTGTGCTTCCTGCTAGACAGACACCCATTTACTGCTCATTCAGTGCCTTCTCCTTTTGAGGGATGCCAAGCAGCAGCATAATAGCTATGTCTGTCATCCTCTTCATTTCCAGCCATCAGACTAGTACTTGACACCCACTAGTCTCTTCTCTTCAGTTGTGCAGCATCAGCATGGCTGTCTTTCTACCTAATGACAACTCTTGACTGTCAAGCAAAAGCTTCCCCACTTAATCTGGTGTCTGGTTTCTTAGCACTGTAAAATATTGTCAGTGCACCTAATGGGGAACAAGCATACAACTGATTGATACAAGTACTGTTGCGGTGATGTGTACTTGCATCTGTCAAAGAAATTAACAATAATTAAACATGGGACGGTGTAATGACTCCTCACCTGGTGAAGAGTGTATACCATGTTGTGGAATAATCAGTTGCTGGGATAACATGACCTGCAATAAACAGCACTGTGACCTACTTTCCAAGACTGAGCTTTCATTATATGGTTATCTTGGTTTCTGAAACAAATGGCAAAGTATACTTGTGCTGAGCGGTGTCTGCTTATCAACACATTATGTAGCACTTATTCAATACAAGGTGATTTCAACGTGACAAGCATATTTTCCATTGTTGTACATTATTTAAAAGCCTGTACCTGAGCATACTATTTGATACCAACAACGTATCGGGAAGCATTCTTAATAGGATTTGAATAAAGTATGAATGTTTATAGAGTATTTTATTTGCACCTATGAGATTTTCCAGCCTCCTTGTGTGATGGCCACACTTCCTGTGATGGCATGGGATCAAAAGATCATGTAATGACACTTCCTTTGATGTAATAGAAAATCAAAACTCACATGATGTACCCTGTGATGTTACCAGGTCAAAGGTCATGTGATGCCACTTCCTGTGGCATCATCTGGGGAAGAAAGAGTATGTAATGCCACTTCTGCTATCCCTGGCATTTTGGAGAATCAACAACCATGGGTGGATTTCAATCACACTGTGTTGCAGGTCTATGTAGAGAGGGATTTTGTTACATTAATTCTCACAGATAAACATAGGCAAGGGTTTTTGGGCCAGATGTATCAAAGGATTTTGTCCATTCTGTGTCTATGGGAAAATGTGTTCATACATATGGCCCTTGGTGTCCATCATCCGCTATGACAGATCCTCTGGATAGAAGAATTTCATTGTGATAATCCTTACTAGGTAATTTTGACAAGGGTTATATATTGTTTTGCCAAATGATCTGTTCACGATGATGGTAATGACAAAATCATCATGCCTGATTCATTTACTATGTTATGTATTCATATGTTAAAGCCAATCAACTTTTAAGGGTGGATTATTTCTGCGCCATTTAAAAGTCTGCAGTTGTGTATTTTGTTAAATGTAATTCCACAGCTTACCTAGGCAGGTTAGGATTTTAGTGTTGGTTATTAGTTTTGGCAAACCGTAGGAGTAGAAGATTTGCACTGTAATAATATGTGCTAGAACCTCTTCTGAAAGCCTGACAGGCTCAGCTGTCTAGCAGGATCTTGTAATTACAAAATCATTAAATAATACAGACATCCATATATATAAATATATATCCATATAGATAAATGGAGAGCCTTAGGGTCACCTCTCTTCTGCCATTTGTCTGTCTGAGTGCCATTTACTGTCTGTTTCCATCTATAGCAGTGTATTACATGGGGCCATTGCTCAGTCCACACCAGTCATTGCTCTCTTACCCTGTGAATTACGGCCTTTTCTGATAACATGTACCCCTATACCTAAACAGTAAGTGTGCGTCAATGTCAGGGCTGGTTGGCCAGTTCTTTAATCTTCAATTTACTCATATTATAGTTCCCATTTCACTTCTTTGCTTGTCCTCTTTTTCTAACATTTTTTCTTAAGAAGATACTGCAGCTCCCCAGGCAGCTCTAATTCAATCAAAAAAATGTATTAAGCGCATATTGGCCATTTGCTTTGTCACTCGTTTCGTTTTTCATGTGCCACATCCTGCATGACCACTTCCTGTAAACCAGGAGACCATCATGGAACAGCAGTGTGCATGGTATATCATTTTTCTACCATTCCATGCTGGCCAGTACATTCGTTCCAAACATGGCCGCCATGCTGTAAATTTAAAGCAGCAATAGCCTGCGTACAATACCATTGCAAGATGGACAAATGCTACTATATTTAGTTTTGTTATTTCAAGTGTATGCCCGCTGCGTATAGACGGCAGAATATTTTATTTTTTCTACTTGTATTCTTTTATTGTGAATATGTTGTTGTGTTTGTCTGTGGTATATTGTGGTTGCGTCAGACGGTAAATGCAAGAAAGAATCAGTTCATAGATGAATTGACATACATGCAAAAGTGAGTGACAAGAGTGCATGTAGAATGACTTATTGAGTGCCTTAACCGATTAATGACACAAAAGTCCCTTTCCTTTATAATCCAGTCCTATTAACATTGCCACGACTTGTAATTGAATTATATTCAATTATTTAAATAAGTGTTAGATTGTATCTAGAGTGCCAAATGTCAGGGCACGTGGTCTACACAGCCATATTCTAAACATAATGGTGAATGAATTCAAGTAGATGTGGATAAACAATCTTTGTTCTAAAAAATCAAAATTATTTGGGAGAGTGCTTACGGGGCCCAGTAAGTATGGTAGTATAGTAAATACAAATAGAATACAAAAAATTGAAATGGCAAAAGAAAAGAAACAATAGTGTGAAAAACAGTGTGAGTGGCCTGGTAGGCCTGCAAGCTGTCATAAAAATATAAATAGATTTAAAAAAACAGAGGTGGGGAAGGAAGCAAAGGGGAGGGTGAAAACAAAATGAGGTGAAATGAGAGAATTAGAGTAACAATTAAATTAACACGCATTTACAAAGTCAATAGTTATTCCCTTTGGGACCTCTTGGCTTTACCAATTGCTTTTGGCGGTGCTGTACTGACTACAGAGAGCAGCAAGAAGCAAGTGGGGGAGAGAAGCTCACAGGAGAAAACTGAAAAGCATATGCACTCTTGGCATGCTTAAGTGAAAAGAAATAAAAGAGAGCAGCTCTGGGGAGAAAAGAAGACAGACGAGAGAGCATAATGGAGCAGGGAAGGGAGAGAGAAGCACACAAAGGGGACAGCTGGAAAACAGATGCACTATTTTGGAGAGCTTAAGCAAAAAGAAAGTGAGCATTGGAAGGACACAAGTAAAAAGGTTATGCTCTTGGGGAGAGACAAATACAAGATGGACAAGACAAAGTCATCAAATAAGAGTGACAATCAAGCCAACCAGTAGTAAGCAATGGGTGGCCTTTAGGTCCTCTGTAAGATCTTAGTAAGCTTAGTAAGTTGACAATAGGTATTTTTCAACAAGAGTGCTTGCACTGTCGGGTAGGCTCCACCTAAAACAAAATAGGCCTGGGCGAAATTTTAGTTACGCCTGCATAATTTGTTTAATTTCAGGGTTTTTCGCATTACACTTGTTTCTTTACTTTAAGCCATATTGCACAGCAGCTAATGCTGCTGTACAACATATATAAATAAACATTGATAAAGCCAATAGATTGCACATAGGCAAAACCTGTTGCCTTTGCCAATGCTTGTTTGTTCTGGTTGCTTATGTCATACTACCTTCTTTCTCTCCTCATATGTTTATGCCTAGTGCCTTTTCTGTGTGTCTAAAGGTATCTGTTGTGTTTGCCATCCAAAAACAACTGGAGGCTTCTGTGTTAGAAGAACAAGTTACCTACCTTCGGTAACGCCTTTTCTGGTGGATACACAAGCTACCTGTGGATTCCTCACTCATTGAATTTCCCCATGCGCCAGCATCTGACGGAAATTTTCTCCTAGCTTCAGCACGTCGATGAGGATGTCACAATTGCCTGACTTCCACGCGACGCCGTCTGACGTCATACAGGCAATAAGAGGTCCTCGCTGACGTCAGTTATCAACATTTTTTACGTGCCTTTGAGGCGAACGGGTAAATATCAACAAAACATATCTGATACGAACACATCAAATACATCTTATACCATAATATTTAATCAAATTAAATAGAAAAACACTCGTATAAATATGGATATATATAAAAATATATACATATAAAACAATATACAAATATACAATAATAAATACATATTCATATATATATATATATATATATATTTATATATAAACACATGCATGAATAACATCTGCATCAGTATAAACATATCAATACCATACAGGTGGTCACCCAAGGAAATCTTGCTAGCGTAGATAGATTTGGTGGAGTGTCGCCTGGCCGATAAAATAACATCCACCACCTCGGGTGGGAGAGAAAAGGAACTCAAGTTGCCCCGTTCAATCTCCAGGCATGAGGGTGCAGGCTCTGGAGGTGGGGGTGTAAAACTTGCCCCTGCGATTGTGAGAGGAGGTCTGCCCTGTGAGGGAGACGAAGCGGGGGGCACAGTGAGAGTTGGAGAAGATCTGAATACCACACCCTTCTTGGCCAATCCGGAGCTATTAAGATGACTTGGGCTCGGTCTTGGCGAATCTTCCTCAGAACCCGAGGAATCAAGGGTATGGGGGGAAACGCGTAAAGTAATTGGCCGTACCAGGACATCTGAAACGCGTCCCCCAACGTTCCTTGCACCGGATACTGGAGGCTGCAGAACAACGGACAGTGCGCGTTCTCCCAAGTGGCAAACATCTACCCGAGGGAATCCCCACATCTGGAAGATGTACAGGGTTAGATCTGGACGAAGACGCCACTCGTGATCGGTCGAGATGTGCCGACTGAGACCGTCTGCACGCACGTTCAAGACTCCTGCCAGATGGTTTGCTACCAAGCAAATCCAATGGTCCCTTGCCCAGGACCATAGCCGAAGAGCTTCTCTGCAGAGAAGGTACGACCCTACTCCTCCCTGCTTGTTGATTGTCCACATCGCAGTAGTGTTGTCCGTCAGGACCTAGACTGACTGACCGCGAAGGGAAGGAAGGAAGGAAGCCCTTGAGAGCCAGACGTATCGCCCGCAATTCCAACAGATTTATGTGAAACATATGTTCCACTGGAGACCAATGACCTTTGACCTCCAGGTCCCCCAGATGAGCTCCCCACCCTAGAGTGGAAGCATCCGTTATCACTGTGGCCACTGGAGGAGGCAGCGAGAACGGCCTTCCTTGGGAAAGGTTGCCGTCCGCAGCCCACCATCGAAGATCCGCTGCAGCATCTCTGGAAATCTTTATTGATTCCTCAAGATCCCCTTTGTGTTGAGACCACTACCTTCGGAGGCACCACTGAAGAGCCCTCATGTGCCAGCGTGCATGAGTGACCAACAGAATGCAAGAAGCGAACAGACCGAGCAGATGAATGACCTTGAGGACTGGATTGACCTCTCCACTTTGAAACATTGGAACCAACGCCTGAATGTCCTGAATCCGCTGTGGCGGAGGAAAGGCACGATTCAATGTTGTGTCCAGTACCGCCCCTATGAACAGGAGACGTTGAGAGGACTCCAGGTGAGAATTGGGCATGTTCACCGAAAAGCCCAGATCGAACAACAACTGGGTTGTCGACTGCAGGTGACGCCGCAGGAGCTCCGGAGACTTGGCTTTGATCAACCAATCGTCCAGATAAGGGAATACTGCGATCCCCCTTCTTCTGAGCTCTGCTGCAACCACCGCCATCACCTTCGTGAAGACTCGAGGTGCCGAAGTAAGACCAAGTGGAAGGACTGCAAACTGATAGTGTTGCAACCCCACCACAAACCGGAGATACTTCCTGTGTAACTTGAGGATCGTGATATGAAAGTAAGCATCCTGCAAGTCGACAGACACCATCCAATCTCCTTCGTTCAATGCCAAAAGCACCTGTACTAGGGTCAGCATCTTGAACTTTTCCTGTTTGAGGAACAATTTCCAAATCCTCAGGTCCAGGATTGGTCTCAACCGATATCCTTCTTGGGGATCAGGAAATATCTTGAATATCAACCCTGACCCCTCTCCTGCTCTGGAACCAACTCTTCTGCACCTTTTGAAAGGAGGACTAGAACCTCCTGTTCTAACAACAGGAGATGTTCTTCCGAACAGAAGTATGGACGGGGCGGGATCGGGGGTGGAAACTCCCAAAAGGGAAGGGCATAGCCTTTCCCCACAATACTGGTGACCCAGGAGTCCGATGTTATTGCCTCCCACATGTGGAGAAAGTACATTAACCTCCCCCTACAGGAGTAGTATGCAAGGGAATTGGTGGATGACTAAGGCTGCTTTCTGTGCTGCAGCCCTCCAGAGGAAGAGGAAGAGGCAGAGTGCTGCTGGGTGGCCCCTCTGGTTCGAACCCTACTCCTCCCCCTATATGATCTGTAGGGGAGGGCAGTAGTGGCTTGCTGTTGAAACCTGCCCCGAAAGGAGAAGCCACGACCAAGCCCCCTAAACCTTCTGAATGATCGTGAAGAAACAATAGAGGAGGCCTGCAAGCCCAAAGATTTTGCTGTGGCTCTACTTTCTTTAAACCTTTCAAGGGCAGAGTGCGCCTTTGACCCAAAAAGTTTATCCCCATCAAAGGGTAGATCAAGCAGGGCCGACTGAACATCTGGAGAGAAACCTGAAGAACGAAGCCAGGCCTGTCTTCTCGTAGCGACAGTGGTGCCCATAGCCCTGGCCACAGAATCAGTTGTGTCCAGCCCTGACTGGATTACTTGGGTCACCGCAGCCTGAGCATCCGGCAAAAGGCCCAACACCTCCTGAGGTAATCCAGAATGAGATGTCTTGACCTCCTCCATAAGGGCGTAGATGTATCTGCCCAAAATACATGTAGCATTTGTGGACTTAAGGGCCATACTACAAGAAGAGAAAGTCTTTTTTGAAGGCTGGTCCATCTTTTTAGAATCTCTGTCCGAAGGAACACCCGGAAAGGAACCTGGAGCAGTACGAGAGGAACATGAAGCTTGCACCACCAAGCTTTCTGGAGTCGGGTGCTTTGACAAAAAGCCTGGATCCGAAGGAACCACACGATATCTATGCGCTACTGTCCTGTTAACAGCCGTAGATGAGACTGGCTTTTTCCAAAGCTCCATAATTGGATCAAGGAGAGCCTCATTAAAAGGCAAAAGAGGTTCTGCAATAGCTGAGGCCGGATGTAGCACTTCTGTCAAAATGTTGGGTTTCGCCTCAGCCACTGGGAGGGGAAGGCCTAAAAAGTCAGCTGCTTTTCTTAAAACAGAGTGGAAAGAAGCAGCCTCCTCTGTATCTTCCCCAGGAGATGTCAAGTCCCACTCTGGGGAAGTGTCCAAGCCACTAGCGGTGTCCAAACCATGAAGATCTGCCAGAGGCTCCTCAATCTCCCCCTCCTTCAAGGCCTGCCTCTTATACTCCTGTTCCTCAAGGAGGCGAAGAGCTAGCCTCCTAGAATGAAGCCTGGCCTCGATCCTTGGCGTTGACAAGGCGTCCGCCGACGTCGATGACCTAACTTGACGCCGATCCTCTGATCCATCCGATGCCGGATCCATCGGCACTGTGGGCTTTTTCGATGCCGACTGAGGCAGAGGACTAGATGGTGAAGAACCCTCCGGCGCCGGGACAGCAGTCCTCATCGGAGTCGCAGGCCTTGTAGGCGACGCCAAAGGAACCAGCGCCTAGCCAGCACCTCCCATTGGAAGGAAGGACATGAAAGGTGTCGGCCGTAAAGGAGCCGGAGCACCCATATCAAAAGCCAATGGCCCCGAAGGACCAGTTGGACCACCACCCGGAGCATCTGTGCAAATATGGCAAACATCGCATTAAGAAATGCAGAACTATCAGCACCTGGCGCCGGGAACGATGGATATTGCTGAGCCTGCGCCCGAGGTGATAACGGCGCCGGCCCAGGCCTCTCAGATTGCGCAGGTGAAAACTCAGGATCCTGTTGAGGTACGACCTCGAAGACAGACGGCGGAGAAGTCGGAGAAGTGGGAGGCGTCTGCGGCTGAGGAGTGATGGTGGGACTAACCTCCCATGTCTTACGGCGCCGAACCGAAGGGGACCTCGAGCGTGAACGCTCTCTACTCGATCGGCGTCAAGAATCACGACAGCGCCGGGAGTCACAGTGACGCCAATGAGATTTCGGTGATGAAGATCTGCGCCGGTGCCGCTTTTCTTTCTTTTTGGACTTCGCCAAAAACAGCTTAGCCTCTCGTTCCTGCAACGCTTTAGGATTCACGCGTTGACAGGATCCACATTTTTCCACTTCATGGTCGGAGCTCAGACACCACAAGCAATCCACATGTGGGTCTGTCACCGACATCTTGCCTCCGCACTCTCTACAAGGCTTAAAGTCCGACTTTCGTTGTGACATTTCGATAGATACAGTAACTGTAACTACGCAGCAGAAACAGTTGCTCCCTTGAAGAATAACCGCCGCTCGAAGGCACGGAAAAAAGGGAACTGACGTCAGCACGCCGGCGAGGACCTCTTATTGCCTGTATGATGTCAGACGGCGTTGCGTGGAAGTCGGGCAATTGTGACGTCCTCGTCGACGTGCTGAAGCTAGGAGAAAATTTCCGGCGGATGCTGGCGCATGAGGAAATTCAATGAGTGAGGAATCCACAGGCAGTTGTATCCATCAGAACAGCAACTTCTCTCTGTTTACTCAATAGCTTTAGTATGGTAAGATGTCATAAGGCCTGCATCTTATATAACTAAATTCCATGACCTTGAAAGATGCTACCAGCACATAAGATAAACCCCGCAGGAACTACATTTAACACATACACTTCTGTGGTATTCTGTAACCATGGTGTTCTGTAACCAAGCAAAGCTATGTAATGGAGATCTAGAATATGGAAGGTTGCGAAGGTAGAATGTTAAGAAAGACATTTGTGTCAGTTGCTGATGGATCTTGATGTGGACGGGGTCTCTGCCGTTACCTACCTAATAAAGAAGATAAGATCCACATTTATTACTGTGTGTCATCATTTATTGGATCCTTACAGTGGTGAAGAGGGATGTGCTTCTGTCAGCCATCTGCTCTGATACATTTTCACCTATATCTTCTGAGCAGAGTGAAGAGTGGAGAGTGACAGAGACCTCAACCATATTGTTTGCCAGACATTGTTGTGAAGTTTCAATATCACCATGAGGTGTACAAAGAGGCAGGATCGTACCTGGGAGGATTTTAGGCTGTGTACAGCGGTGGGAGGCTTTAACGTTTGAGAATAGTCACAACAGCTCACCATGACTCACACAGGTGTTTCGAGTCTCTTCTTGCATGACACGAGACGACTGACGTGTGAGAGACATCTTGTTGCTCCTCGACATCAGAACAATCTGGGACGATGTAGTAGTGCACAACAGTTGCGGTAGGGGCTTAGCAAGTAGAGATTCACATTCTGCGGTTGCCTAGTAACAGATATCTGTTGATGCGATGCACATCATGTTTTCATGATGTTGTGCTGAAGTCTTATTGAACTTACCCAACAGCATCTATATGTGCTGAAGAAGTCTGCTCAGTCGCACCTGTGGTAACCCGTAGACCTAAGGAGTTGACAGTAAGGAGTGGAGGGGCGCTTTAAAGTGAACACACACCTTTTAGTTGAACGGTGATGTGCACACCATTGCGCACACCAGTGCGCACTCCTTCATTTTACACAGCGTGTCAAGTGGTGATGCTCACACCATCATTTTTGTACATACATTGATGTGAACACCATTGCGTTCTTTGTGCATACAACATTTGGTTTAAATTGGTACCATGTGACGTGTCAAATAGTTAAAGCACAATAACGTTACGTTGATCAAGTTTACTGCTTGTGACAGCTTGTGGTAAGCTAAGCAATAAGAAACAATTGTGATTTAGTTATTCATTTATTGAGTGGTACTTTGTGATCTTAGTTGGTACGCAATGCAGAATATTACTGCACCTCCATTTTTTGCTCTCATCTCCAGGTGACCCCACTATACTGTGGCAAAAATGGAAGAAGATATTCAATCAATATGCTCATGTTTGTGGTACATCTTTCAGTGCAGAGAGAAAGACATCCCTTTTAATGTATTGTCTGGGGTCAGAAGGCCAGGAGGTTTTCAGCCATCTTCCTGATCTCTAAGACAATGAAGCTTTGAGTCTAAATGAGTATGAGATATGCAGAGAAAACTGGATTTACATTATCTTCCCAAAGGTAGAACAGTTCTTGAACGGTATCACTTCAGGAAAAGAATGCAAAGACAAGGTGAGACGGTGGAACAATATATCATGGAATTGAACAAATTTGCAGCAGCGTGTAATTTTGGTGCCTCCCTAGAAGAACGTTTAAGAGATCAGTTGATGTTGGGGTGTATACTAGATAAAGCTCATGAATGTTTGTGACAAAAAGACAACTCGTCTTTGCAAGAGGTGCTTACCAGCACTGAGACACATGAACACTCCAAAGCCTGTCTGGATATTATAAGAAAAGATATTGCTGCAGATAAGAATTATAATGTCAACATAAACGTAGTTCAGGAGAAAGGGGAAAAAAGTCTTCTACTAATGTAAAAACCTCTTCCAAATCATTTCAGGCCAAGTGTTTTCATTGTGGAAATTCTGGGCATGTTGCAAATTTTAAGGTGTCCAGGCTGGAAAGCTACTTACAAAAACTGTAGTCAAAAGGGTCATGTCACCAGGTGCTGTAGGTCAATAAAAGATTTTAAAAAAGTCGAAGAAATTGAACTTTGTGATGGAAATGTTGAAGAGATTAATATTTTTCAGGTAGAGGGATCTTTAGGAGCAGGTCCAATGGAAATAGTTAGGATCAATGAGGATCCGATGAAAATGATTTTTGATTCAGGAGCAAAGATAACACTTATCCCAGAACAGTTTATGAATAACATCTACTTTTGCCAAAAAACTCTTGAAACCTGACATAAAACCAAAAGGCAATGGAGGAGAACCCGTAGAGTTACTAGGATACTTTTGGGATTTAATTGAATTCAAAGAGAGAGTTATCTCTGGAAAAATATATTTCTGTAAAAGGAGATTCACTAATTAGCTGGTTTACCAAAGGGATCCATATGTGTTTTTTGATCCCAATGAAAATCCACACGTGTGTGTTAAAGAAATGCCACCTGGTAGGTCTATTTCGGGTGGGAAGGATAGTTGGATGAGAGTTTCCTGAAGTTTTTGCAAATACACTAGGACATTAAAAAAATTATTATCACCTAATAAAACTCAAACCTAATGTTTCACCTAAGATGGCTAAGGTTGGGGGAATTCCCTTGCTCATAAAAGAAAATATGAAAACTGGACTGGATAAACTTATTAGCGGGGGAATCATTCAAGAAGCGGAAACCAAAGAATTGCTGTCTGCGGTGGTTATAGCTTAGAAAGGCAATGGAGAAGCCAGATTTTGTGTAGATTTTTTAGGGGGGGGGCATAACAAAGCCGTCGTGGTAGCCACTATCCACTTTCCTAGTTTAACTGAAATGTTGAGTTCCCTTGATGGGGCCAGACATTTTTCCTCTCTAGACTTGACATTGTTTTACCATCAAATAAAATTACATCCATTATCTCAAGAAGTGTCTGGATTTGTGATGCCTTTTGGCACTTTCAAATTCATGAGAATGCCTTTTGAGCTGATATCAGCTGCCTCTGTGTTTCAGAGATCAACAGAGCGCATTCTTTTGGGAATTAAGGAGGTCAAGGTATACCAAGATGATGTTTTGATTTTTGGGACAGATTTGAAGGCGCGTGATGACCGGTTTAGAGGTGTTTTGTCAAAGCTACAAGAGGCTGGTCTAACACTGAGGGCAGATAAATGTAAATTTGATGTCCAAGAGATTTAGGGCCTGATTACAACTTTGGAGGAGGTGTTAATCCGTCCCAAAAGTGACGGTAAAGTGACGGATATACCACCAGCCGTATTACGAGTCCATTATATCCTATGGAACTCGTAATACGGCTGGTGGTATATCCGTCACATTTGGGACGGATTAACACCTCCTCCAAAGTTGTAATCAGGCCCTTAATATTTAGGACCTTTGGTGTCAAAGTCTGGAATCAAACCAAAATCAATTCTGGTAAATACTATTACTAATCTTCAAACACCCCGAAATGAAGATGAAGTGATGAAATTCCTTAGGATGGGCTGTCCTAATGCAAAAAGTAAATGGAAAAGAAAGGACCTTTATGTTTATATCTGATAGTTTGAAAGGTGCGGAAGTGAATTATTCGGTTGCAGAAAAGGAGGCACTGGGAGTGTTCTGGGCAGTGCGTAAATTGAAGAAATTTCTTTGGGGAAGAAAGTTTGAAATCAAGACTAATCACAAGCCTCTAAAAGAGGTATTTTCAAAGAAGAGCATAGATATGGTTTCATACAGGATTTCCAAATGAGTGACAACCCTGCAAGAATTTGAGTTTGTTGTTTCACATTTGCTTGGCGTCAACAATATTTTATCAGACTGCGTATCCAGAGTAGGAGATGTAGAATCTGAGACATCAGAAGAAATGGATTGGTTTAGTGGAGAGGATTATGAAGAGGAAGTCAGTGTGTGTTGGATCATGAGTGGAATTGATGTGTGGAGGGAAAGTTTGAAGAGCGATAAAGTGTTGGAGAAGGTTTTGAGGAAGATTTCTGCTGGTTGGTGTGAGAAAAACAATTTAGTCAGTATTTGAAAGGGTATTGGCAAACCAGGGATGAATTAGATGACTTGCTTATGAGAGGCAGTAAATTGGTTTCTTCAGGAAAGCTAAGAAAAATTGGTGGATAATGCCCATGCCAGCCACATGAGTATTACGAAATCCCAAGAAAGGATCAGGGAATACTATTGGTGGCCTGCCATGGATTTATTTGTGGAGAGAGAAGTAAAAAATTGTGTAGAATGTTCAAAGAATGACAAGGTATTGAAGTGTAGGACACAAACCATTGTTTTGAGGGAGCAAGCCAGTGGCCCTTGGACTGACATTGCCTTCGATATCCTAGTCCTGTGAAAATAAAATGTTATGCTAAGTATGTCATTGTGTGGGTGGACATGTATTCGAGATGGCCTGAGATTAAGATATTGAGCTCAGTAGAGTCTGTAGTGATTATAGAGTTTTTGGAAAAATTATTTGAAAGAGATTAATTCCCCTTTACTCTGCTGTCTGATAATGGTGTACAACTCACCTGTGGTGTGGTGGAGGAGTTTCTGAGAGTGAGAGGAATAAATTATAAGAACACAGCTCTATACCATCCAGAGTGTAATGGAGTAATGGAAAGATTGATCGAAGTGCTTAAGGAAGCATTACCGCAAGCCCCTGTGTGTGGTGAGAATTGGGAGACAGTGATAAGGGGAAAAAAGTACAGGAATATTGTTTCTCCCTGCATTCTGCAACAGGTGTGGCTCTGTCCCAGTTGTTCAAAGGTATGTAACGCCGCGATCAGGCGCGGCATCTCTTTCTGTCCTCGCGGATGGAACGCGCTACCGATACTCGGAGCGCCGTTCCCCGCGTTTTTTGACTACATATTCAGGGAAGCATATATTTTGCTCCCGCTCGCGCTACACTTACCTGTAGCCTTTTGTTTTCTTCTTTTTGTTGTTGGAGGGTTTGTCTGGTCTTTTTACCTGTCTCTGTCCATGTTGTGTCCATCTTGTGTTCTTCGTGTTTTTGTCCCAGCATGCTCTGTTTTTCTTTTATACTACTTTCTTTTTCCTATACTGGTCTATGGGCTCTTCCTAATTCAAGATGGTGTTCTTTCCTTTTCCTATGATGTCACTTCCCTTTTCTCAGTATATAAGTCAGTCAGTCTTGTTCCACCTTGTGTTGCAAACACTTCCTTCTGGTTGTGCTGTTCGCTCCTGTTCTTTGTTCCTGCTTTTTGCCTTGGGAGATTTTTGCCTGTTCTTTGTTCCTGCTTTTTGCCTTGGGAGATTTTTGCCTATTTTTGTTTCCTGTTGTTTAGTCCTGTTTTTTCTTGTTTTTCTTCAGGAGTTCCTGTTTGAGGTTTTTTCCCCAGTGTTGGGGTTTTTTCCCTCTGGGACTCCTTCTGGAGGGTACGGTCTGCTTTGGCGTAGCCTGTCAAGCGGCACTGTGGCTACTAGAAAGGGTTGCCCTTATCTGGGAGTATCCAGAACCTGTAGAAGACTTGGGAGGTCATTCTGACCCTGGCGGCCGGTGACCGCCAGGGTCACCGACCACGGGAGCACCGCCAACAGGCTGGCGGTGCTCCCAAGGGCATTCTGACCGCGGCGGTTCAGCCGCGGCCAGAAAGGGTAAACCGGCGGTCTCCCGCCGGTTTACCACTGCCCTACAGAATCCTCCATGGCTGCGGAGCGCGCTCCGCAGCCATGGGGATTCTGACACCCCCTACCACCATCCTGTTCCTGGCGGGTCTCCCGCCAGGAACAGGATGGCGGTAGGGGGTGCCGCGGGGCCCCTGGGGGCCCCTGCAGTGCCCATGCCCATGGCATGGGCACTGCAGGGGCCCCCGTAAGAGGGCCCCGCAAAGTATTTCAGTGTCTGCAAAGCAGACACTGAAATACGCGACGGGTGCAACTGCACCCGTCGCACCTTCCCACTACGCCGGCTCCATTTGGAGCCGGCGTCCTCGTGGGAAGGTTGATTTGCCCTGGGCTGGCGGGCGGCCTTTTGGCGGCCGCCCGCCAGCCCAGGGCAAATCCCAAAATACCCTCAGCGGTCTTTTGACCGCGGAGCGGTATTTTGTAGGGGGAACATTGGCGGGTGGCCTCCGCTGCCCGCCAATGTTAGAATCACCCCCTTGGTGTATTCGACAACCCGGTATCCAGAGGTGAGAAGTCCAGCGCAGTACGTAACAGATTGCAACGCCATAAGACTCCGTGTTGCGAGATCGCCATGGAAGATCCACAGGGAGAGGCGTCAGAAAATGCTCAAGCCATGTTGCAGACTGTCCAACAACAAGCCCAAGAGTAACAACAGTTACGGGCAGAGAACACTGCGCTACGACAGGTCTTGTCTTCCCGATCAATGGACATACCACCCGTATCTGCCACTACTCCTCGATATTCTGGAGATCCTCTAAAGATGAAGGAATTTTTGGACGCCCTGACGGTTTTCTTTGCCTTTCGTCCACTTCAGTTTTCTTCGGATAAAGCTAAGATGGGCTATCTGATCAGTGCCTTGTCTGGTCTGGCGCTTGCTTGGGCGACTCCTCTGGTTCCTGCAGAAGACCCAGTCCTGGCTAACTATTCCGCTTTCCTGACTCTTTTCAAACAAATGTTTGAGAGACCTGGGGTAGAAGCAGCAGCTGAAGAAGCCTTATGTGACATTCAGCAGGGTAATCAGGATGTTCTGCAGTATATAACCCGCTTCAAACAGCAGGCAGCTGAAACCTCCTGGGTGGAACGCACCTTCATAACCCTTTTCCGCCGAGGCCTGCGTGAAGAAATTAAAGATGAGTTTGTACATTCTTCTCCAGCTTGTTCTTTGAAGGAATTAATGGATCAATCTATGAACATCGAATGTAGACTTCGAGAGCGCAAGATGGAGAGACGTAGAACGCAAGCTCCATACCAGTCTGGTACCTTTCGTGCTAGCAGTCGGCGAACGGACGATATTCCATCCGAAGCCCCTCCAACTCCCCCTGAAGAACCCATGCAGATAGATCTGGTTTGTGGGCCATTGACGGAGTCAGAAAGGGAGGAACGACGACGAAAGGGACTTTGTCTGTACTGTGGTAAGGCTGGCCACCTGATCCGTAGTTGTCCGGTACGTCTCTCAAGACCTGTGGGAAACGCCAGCTCCCGTCCCCTGTAAGGAGGAAGGAGACAGGAGGAGCTGAAGTACCATCAATATGTTCCTCCAAAGAAAGCATGTCCACCCTGTTTATCCTCTCGGTCAAGTTACAAAGCTCACAAGATCAAGAAGAACACCTTCTGGCTCTCCTTGATTGTGGAGCCAGTGGACTCTATCTGGATGAGACCTGGGCTACGAGTAGAGGAATTCCCTGCATTCTTAAAGAGACTCCTGAGCAGGTTCACACGGTGGATGGCTCTCCGTTAACCTCAGGACCTGTGGTGGGCTCAACTCCTACTCTTTGTTTGACATTTGGGAGCATCAAGAATATGTTGCCTTTGATCTCATAGCCTCACCAAATCACATAATGATTTTGGGAATACCCTGGTTAGCCCGACACAACCCCTATATCAATTGGGAAACAAGAACTATATCCCTAACGTCTTCATTTTGTCAACAGAATTGTTATTCCACTACTTCTTATTGGACTCCTAAAAGGTCCTGTCAGTCAACTAAGGATAACACTAACTCTATCAATATGATCCAGGGAGTTCCAGATTGTTATCAGGAATATATCCGGATTTTTCAGAAACCTAGTAATCCTATTTTGCCGCCTCATCGCAGTTATGACTGTGCTATTCCTTTAATTCCTGATGAAGTCGTCCCCTTTGGTCGAATGTAAACTCTGACAGACCAAGAAAAGAAGGTGCTAAAGGAATATTTAGACGATAACTTGCACAACGGTTTGATTGCTCCTTCCACGTCCCCGGCTGGGGCTCCTCTCTTCTTCGTCCCAAAGAAGACCAAGAATCTGCGTCCTTGTGTTGACTTTCGTGAAGTCAACAGAATAACAATTAAGGATCGATATCCACTGCCTTTAATCAGAGATATATTGGATGCCATTCAAGGAGCCAAGATATTTACCAAATTAGACTTATGGGGTGCCTATCATCTCCTTCGGATCAAGGAAGGAGATGAATGGAAGACAGCTTTCCGTACCCCTTTTGGGCACTCTGAGTACCGTGTTATGCCTTTTGGACTGACCGACGCCCCTTCTGTTTTTCAACGATTTATGGATTCGGTGTTCTCTGATGTACTCAACCAATATGTAGTAATTTATTTGGATGATATCTTGATATATTCCGGTGATCCTGAGCAACATATAAATCATGTCCTGCAAGTCCTGGAAAGACTCAAGAAAAAACAATTGTTTTGTAAACCCGAGAAGTGTGAGTTCCATAAATCTGAAGTAAAGTATTTGGGGTTCTGTATTAATCAACATGGAATATCCATGGATCCTGACAAGGTCAGTGCCATATTAGATTGGCCTCCAACGTCCATTAAGGAAACGCAATGTTTCCTTGGTTTATCAAACTTTTATCGTCAGTTTATTCAGAACTTTGCCCACCTACAAAGTTTCATAACACAAACAATTAAGAAAGAGAACCTGAAGAAGGTTTTCGTTTGGACCAAGGATGCTGAACGCGCGTTTCAAGAATTAAAGACAGCCTTTACCCAAGCACCTGTGTTGCGTCATCCTGACAATACCAAGAAATTTATTGTTGTGACTAATGCCTCAGACAGAGCTATTGGGGCAGTTCCGCCACAAAAACAAGACAACGATGGACTAGAACATCCTATCTTTTATCTGTCTCATATCCTATCAGAGGCTGAATGCAATTATTCTGTACTGGAACTAGAACTACTCGCGCTCAAAGTAGCTTGTAAAGAATGGAGGCATGTCTTGATGGGTTCCAGAGAGCCTTTTGAAGCCAGGACTGATCATCGTAATCTCCAATGTCTTTGGAGTTTTCAGTGTCGCAATAGTCGTCAGGCTCGATGGGCTTTCTTCTCTAGCCAGTACGATTTCGTGATCACGTACATACCTGGTTCCCAGAATTCAGTGGCAGATGCCTTATCCCGCAGATATCCTGACATAGCCCAGAACTCCTCTCCACCTCTTATTGAGTCTAGCAGAATCATCGGAGCTACTCAATCTTTTCAAGAACGCATTCAATCCGAGTACCAGTTTCTGTCTGCTTCAGAATGGAATAGAGTGACTCCTTTTTTGCAGAAGGACAACTACTTCTATCATCAACATGCTCTTTTTCTACCTACCAAGAAAGTGCAGACAGAAGCTCTACAAATGTGCCATGATTCTCCTATAGCCGGTCATCGAGGTATCAGGAAGACCCAGGAGCTGCTTCAGCGATCTTTTTGGTGGCCTTCGCTTAAGACAGACACTGAAACCTATGTGTCAGCATACCCTGTCTGTGCTCACACTAAGACACCCCGAACTAAGGTGGCAGGTTTATTAAGAGCTTTACCGGTTCCTTCCGCTCCTTGGTGTACTCTATCCACGGATTTCATATGCTCTCTACCTACCTCCTCTGGTAACCAAGTAATCATGGTGACCGTAGATTCATTCACCAAGATGGCCCATTTCCCAGCCTTGAAGAAACTACCAACGGCCCCAGAAATTAGTCGCATTTTTCTGCGGGATATTTTTTGCCTCCATGGTCTTCCGCAAGAGGTCATTTCAGACAGAGGGCCTCAATATGTATCACGTTTCTGGAGGGCCTTTTGTGCCTTATTTAACATTGAGATTTCTTTATCCTCTGGTTTCCATCCACAAACTAATGGGCAAACTGAAAGAGGGAATCAAGAACTTCAGCAGTATCTGAGATGTTACTGCAATGCCACACAAAGCAATTGGTCGGAGTATCTTGCTCTTGCCGAGTTCTCCTATAACAACACAATACATAATGCGACCAAGACCACACCCTTTTATTGTACCTATGGATTTCATCCGAGGACTTTCACTACTGTTTCCCTCTTCTGTGCCTGCTGTCACTTCTTTTTCACGACAGATCCGTCGAATCTAGGGCCTACTTCACACAACTCTCCTAGCTTCGAAAAAAGCAATGAAACGAAAGGCGGTTCGTTATCGACAAGCCGCACCTTTGTATCAAGTGGGCCACAAGGTGTGGCTTTCTTCCAGATTCCTACCTTCCCGGTTTTCCACCAATAAGTTCAAGCCACGTTTTTATGGACCTTTTCGGATTTCGCAAGGCCTGAATCCTGTAGTTGTGCGTCTCCGTTTACCTCATACCGGGAGGGTTCATCCTGTTTTCCATGTGTCCCAGTTGAAACTCTTTGTTCCTGATCCATACCATCGCCAGTTCCAGCGTCCGCCTCCTCTTTCTATTAACGGACAGCCTGAGTATGAAGTCCAGGAAATCTGTGACTCCAGAATTTTTCGACGCAAACTACAGTTCTTGGTCCATTGGAAAGGATACCCTCTCAGTGACTGTTCTTGGGAGGATGCTTCCTCCGTCCATGCTCCCCGTTTGGTCTGCCTGTTTTTTGACAGTCATCCTGACAAACCTGGTGCCTCGGGGAGGGGACCTACTGTAACGCCGCACTCAGATGCGGCGTCTCTTTCTGTCCTCGCGGATGGAACGCGCTACCGATACTCGGAGCGCCGTTCCCCGCGTTTTTTTACTACACATTCTGGGAAGCATATATTTCGCTCCCGGTCGCGCTACACTTACCTGTAGCCTTTTTTTTCTTCTTTTTGTTGTTGGTGGGTTTGTCTGGTCTTTTTACCTGTCTCTGTCCATGTTGTGTCCATCTTGTGTTCTTCGTGTTTTTTTCCCAGCATACTCTGTTTTTCTTTTATACTACTTTCTTTTTCCTATACTGGTCTATGGGCTCTTCCCAATTCAAGATGGTGTTCTTTCCTTTTCCTGTGATGTCACTTCCCTTTTCTCAGTATATAAGTCAGTCAGTCTTGTTCCACCTTGCGTTGCAAACACTTCCTTCTGGTTGTGCTGTTCGCTCCTGTTCTTTGTTCCTGCTTTTTGCCTTGGGAGATTTTTGCCTGTTCTTTGTTCCTGCTTTTTGCCTTGGGAGATTTTTGCCTGTTCTTTGTTCCTGCTTTTTGCCTTGGGAGATTTTTGCCTATTTTTGTTTCCTGTTGTTTAGTCCTGTTTTTTCTTGTTTTTCTTCAGGAGTTCCTGTTTGAGGTTTTTTTCCCCAGTGTTGTTTTTTTTTCCCTCTGGGACTCCTTCTGGAGGGTACGGTCTGCTTTGGCGTAGCCTGTCAAGCGGCACCGTGGCTACTAGAAAGGGTCACCCTTATCTGGGAGTATCCAGAACCTGTAGAAGACTTGGCGTATTCGACAACCCGGTATCCAGAGGTGAGAAGTCCAGCGCAGTACGTAACAAAGTAGAGTTGCAAACACTGAAGTTGTTCCCATGTGGGTCTCTGAAACAAGAATGATGGTGGATGAGAATGTGGGATATACTGATGGATGGAGAGAGAAGGGAAATGAGAAAATGGAAAAGAGGAAGAGATGGTACGATAGGAGAGAGGCTGCTAAGAGAAGAGTACCTGTTGGTGACTGGGTAAAAATAAAATCTCCCAGAAAAGATCAGAAGATTTCCAAGTATAGTCAACCCCTGAAAGTACTCAAATTGTTTACTAATGCAGTAAAAGCCAGTGATCAGAACATCTGGAACTTGAGCAGGCCAAATAATATCCCACAGATCAAGATCAGCAATCTCTGGGGCAAGGACATGATACACTGGATGGGCACGGGGAGGGTATTGGAAGACCTCTGCATGTGAGAAGGATACTTTCTCATTTGCAGGATTATGTAAGATGGGCATCATAGATATTATGTAAGGGTGAAATGTTTTTGCACCTTTCAAATGCTGCTTATGTTATGGCATTATCTTGCCTTTTGATTTCATTTAACTTATATTTAAAGTAAATTATGTAGCTCCTTTGGTAATTATTGTCTTCATTTAATATTGGGTGAGGTAGTTGGTGTGGTGTTCGGTATCCATGGTGTTCTGTAACCAAGCAAAGCTATGTAATGGAGATCTAGAATGTGGTAGGTTGCTAGGGTAGAATGTGTCAGTTGCTGATGGATCTTTGTGTGGATGGGGTCTCTGCCGTTACCCACTTATTAAAGAAGATAAGATCCACATTTATTACTGTGGATCCTTACACCTTCCCTTCACAAATACAACACACTCCAAAAGAACGAAACAGACACAGTCAGCAACAGACATTAATAAACACACAAAGAACACAGAACACTGCAAAGACAACCAAAAATAATGTAACACTAAACACACAAAAAAACATCCAACCACTATGGTGGTGGATGCAACCCTCTCTCCCTTGTCACCACCTGATCATCTCCCGAATCTACAGGCATTTCCAGAAACATGGAACTTTATGGCACCCTGTCTTACACCAGTTGTGTTTGCTAGAAATTCACTATCACCCATCATCATCCACCATGAACAAGAACCACCCTATTTGTCCAACTCCACTTGACTTGCACCTTGCTTCTGAAACAACACAACTCTCCTCAAATTCCATGTGTGATCATTGTTCAGCTTCACCCAATTACCTCTCACAACTTTCACTCTGTAGGGACCCGGAAACTTTGACAACCCTCGATTCACTCCTCCAGGCTTAACCTTCACCCAATCTCCCACTGCAATCAAGCCTTTCTTCTGACCATAATTTTCATTTCTGACCACCTCCTCAAACTTCCTTCTCTCAACCACAAAGGAACCAATTTAGTTCCTGATTTCCTTCCTCTCATTACTTCGAAGGGCGTTTTCTCAGTGGCAGCATTGGACGTGGTGCGATATGCCCACAACATGTCCTTCACGGACCCCTGTACACTTAACCCTGCCTTGCTAGCTAGTTCCATATTTTCTTTAATCAAGCGGTTAGTCATCTCCACTTGACCATTTTCATGAGGGATGTATAATGAGGTGCAAAGGTGCTTCACCCCAACACTTCCCACTTGAAAGGTTCTCATCTCATAGGAAGTGAGCTGTGTGCCATTATCAGTAACAAGTTTGGAAGGAATACATTGTCTCCTGTGGATATCTTCTAACACAGCTATGGTGAATTTTGTGTTTACAATTCTAATGAATGGCACTTCGAACCACCTCAATTTAGCATCCACTAGAACAGCAGCAAACTGCTCCTGTTCAGACAAGAACTCAAAAGGCACTGTAAAATCAAAGCTAATCTTTCCCACACAAAAGCTGCTTCTGACATATTCTTCTGATTCCCAATGACTCCCATCCTTACCTTCAGATTTTTCTCTGAATTTGTGCATTCCATACACCTGTCTACCAAATGTTTGATGTAACTATCCATCATGGGCCACCAAAAATTCTCCTTCAACCTCTTAATGGTAAACGTCTTGACATGTGACCTTCATGAGCCAAGTGAATTAGTTTCTTACTGCACTAGGAAATACAAATCTTTCACGCCTCACAAAGAACTCGTTGCACTCAAGGACAACTCCTCAACCACTTCATGATATGGCTTGGCAGCATCAGTCTATGTGCTTTTTCTTCGCTCTCCTCCTTTGATCATTCTAATCACCACTTTAAGCACCTTGTCCTCCCCCATCGCCTTCACCCACTCCCTCATTGAAATAGTTCCATGCACATCCTACAACACATCTTCCACTTCTGCTACAGCCTCCTCCTTGTCAAGATCACACTCACCAGCAGCTTTGTCAGGCAACCTAGATAGGCAATCTGCTACTTTGTTCTTCCAACAAAGCAGAAATTCAACACTGCAGTCACAATCCTGCATTTTAAGTGCTAATCTAGCCAATTGCCCTGAACAATTCTTAGCCCTATTAGGCACCAACACTTTAATCTTGTGATCTGTCGCCTATGCAGCAGCAATGCCTTCTGCTCAATGACAGAGTAATTCCTTTCGCCATCTGAGATGCAAAGACCACAGTCCTTCCTACTTTCCCGTGCAACTAGGAAAGAACAACCCCAATACCTTCTGCACTGTCATCCACAGTGAGAATAGTTTTCAAGTTGCATTGAAACAAAACCAGAATGTCAGTATTCGCAATATCATGCCTGATTTGTCCAAAAGCTGCCTTTTGTGCTTCTCCTCACTCAAACCTCCTCCCCTTCCTCAATAATTCTCTCAGTGCTTCTAATTAACAAGCAAAATCCCTCACAAACATTGAGTAATATTCCACAAGTCCCATGAAGGAACACAGTTTGTCCTTGTCATCAGGAGTCTTGGCATTCACAATGGCACAATGGCACTAACTGAGTTCAGTTTAGGTCTCACACCCTCCTCGGAAATGAGATACCCTAAATAGTCAACCTCTTGTACCAAAGATTTACATTTCTCCTTCCTCAGTGTGAGTCCTGCGTCCAACAACCTATACAATACTTGTCTTAAAATGCCATTGTGAATAGCAATGCTGTCTCCAAAAACCAATATGTCGTCCTGGGAAAAACCTACATTGTTGACCCTGGACAACACATTGGAAATGACTCTTTGAAAGACATTTGCCGCTGATGATAACCCAAAAGGCATTTCCTTCTGTAGTGATGAAGGCTGTTAAGTGCTTAGAGTCAAGGTGTAACACGGCCTGATGATAAGCACTTTTAAGATCAAGTTTGGTGAAATACGTTCCCCCAGACAACAAAAATATCAACTCTGTAATATTATGCAATGGGAAATGGTCCATAATCATATTTTGGTTTAGACTGCATAAGTTCACACAAAACCTCAGTGACCCGTTGTCTGCTTTCTTGTTAATACCACTGGGGATAACTATTGTGTGGCTTCACCTGGTTCAGTAACCCCATCTTGGATGATTTGCTCAACAATTCCTTTGACTTCCTCCCCTAATGGCTACTGGGACCTTTCTATTCATATGCGTTGACTGGGATGGCATCCTTCTTCAAGATTATTTTATGTGGATAATCTTTTTCTTGACCCAGTTTGTTCTGGAACACAGGTTTAAATTGATCTAACAATGCAGTCAAGCCTGTGTCCTCAACAACCATGACTTGGTCCATGGCACAAGGATCGACTGTGATGTTCAAGTCATACTGGTGTGACCAATCTAAAATTGGTGGACCCTCACTGGCCACATCTACATTTCTCTGAGTGTTGCGGTCCATGAACTCAATCCTTGCAGTTAAACAACCCATCACTCCATTACTGCACTTTGATAACCCTTCAAAATGATATCAGTAGAACATAAAACCCTCCGAGGACATGTAATATCAAACAAGTGTTTGGGTATGATGGTATAACGTGAGCCAGAATCAACCAACAAGATGGCTTCCTTGCCATTCACTTTGAAGTCGGCTTTGGTCCGTGTTCTTTTTATCTCATCAGCATTGTTAGACGCATTCCCTTCAGAGTCAACCATGAGGACCCTGTGTGCCACTGTTTCTTCTGCTTTTCCTATAGAAGCAACCCTTTTATTAGTTGCCTTGCACACACATGCAAAATGACCCTTCTTGCCACAGGCATAACACTCTCTGCCTATAGCATAAAAGTTCTTCGAGTCTCCCAGGTGAGCCCTGCTGCCACACCTGTAGCACATCCGTGCCATGGTTTTGCTTGGGGCATTCAACAAATCGGTAGCCTTTGAACTTCCTCCTTTGTTATGTGTTGCTCTGGGTACACTCAGTATTCTCTTAACTACGCCACCAGATCCAAATCACTGCCCACCTCCGCTACCTCAGAGGCTCTCTCCTTTCCATCTTATGCATCACTTTCATACATTTGTCAGACTCTTCAACTACTTTGGCTATCTTAATAGCCTCCTTTAAAGTTGGATTGCTAACGACCCAGAGTCGCTCTTGCATCTTTTTGTTGTTACGCTGAACTATAAGCTGACCTCTCAGTAGCTCCTCTGTCATTAGCCCAAACGTGCACTTTGTCACGAATTCCTGTAACCTGGCCACAAAGTTGGCCACAGACTCTTTAGGTTCTGAGACTGTGTGTAAAATTTATGGTATTGCATAACATTGTTTCACTGAGCAGTGCCCCGGTACTTGTACCCTTCCACTTTTCTCATTGTAGCATCTTTTTAGGGACTACTTTTCCTGTTCTCTAAGATCATTTGACCAGAGCGCTTGATGTTTTCATTTTATTTCTTCCCTGCTCCTGTTACTGTTTGTCTGAGGTCCAACTTCTGTTTATGTAAAAGGGCTGTAATTCTTGTTATCTCCTCACATTTGCTGTGCCTTCAAAGACCGAGATCAAATGCCAGATGCAAGGTAATTTACTTTATCTGACTTCAAAGTGAGAGGATTTCTCCTGTCCCTCAAGCCCCTCCCACTTTGTTGCTTGTCTTTGTTTCCTGCTCATGTTTGTCCAACTCCTCCAAATGGCCGGTGCCTGCCCCTTAACAGCCCTCGTGCTCCGCTTTGCCTTTAACTCTGCCCCCTTTAATTTCCTTGTTGCCCGCAGCTGGAAAAGACTGTCTGTTGTGCTCCAATCAGAGCTTCTGAGACCCGTGTGTTGCTTGGTGATTGCTTTACATGAGCACTAGTTACATTACACACATTTATATTATTTTCTTTTGGCATGGGACATTAAAGTAATTTGCACAGAATCGCATGATGTTAAGCTACCCTTACAGTCATACTGACTACAGTCATTTCATGTCTATCTCACCCTGACTCTATCACTCAGTGCTGCAGTAGTTTTTTCTTTCATTCTGGTTTCCAGCCACTTAATTATGGGAATTTGAGTAGCCTGTGGTCACGGTCTGCAAAATGTTGTACCACAGCGACATCTTGGGGGTGATTCTAAGCGCCGCCCGCCAAGCGGGAACCGCCAGAAGACCGTACCGCGGTCAAAAGACCGCGGCGGTCATTCTGGGTTTACCACTGGGCTGGCGGGCGACCGCCGAAAGTCCGCCCGCCAGCCCAGCGGGAAACACCCTTCCCACGAGGACGCCGGCTCAGAATGGAGCCGGCGGAGTGGGAAGGTGCGACGGGTGCAGTTGCACCCGTCGCGAATTTCAGTGTCTGCAGAGCAGACACTGAAATTCTTTGTGGGGCCCTCTTACGGGGGCCCCTGCAGTGCCCATGCCCCCAGGGGCCCCACGGCACCCCATACCACCATCCTGTTCCTGGCGGGCGAACCGCCAGGAACAGGATGGCGGTATGCGGTGTCAGAATCCCCATGGCGGATTCCCATGGGCAGCGGAAAGTCGGCGGTACACCGCCGGCTTTCCGCTTCTGGCCGCGGCTGTACCGCCGCGGTCAGAATGCCCGGCAGTGCACTGCCAGCCTGTTGGTGGTGCTACCGCCAACCTCCGCCCTGGCGGTATTTACCGCCAGGGTCAGAATGACCCCCCTTGTGTTGAAAGGAAGAAAGCACACGATGTAACTGAACAGTCTGACTAAACAAACTCTCGGCATACACTGAACAAAGGCTTTAAAGTTACAAGGTGTTAATCCTTTAAATGTGTCATCCTCCGATTTTGAGATGGCTATTTGTCAATTATATATCCAACTATAACATATACCTTTTAAACAAAAGGTCATAAATCTGACCCAGTGCACTCAGACTGATGATGCTAGTGGTAGGAGGTAGACCAATCTTCCTCAAATTATAAATCCAAAAAAAGAAACCAGTGCACTCAGTTTCTCCAAAAGAATAACAGTATTCAATTTATGCGTGGATAAATACTGTTATTCTTTTGAAGAAATGGAGTGCAGTGATTTCTTTTTTTGATCTTTAACATATACAGTGTAACATTTAAACTGTTTTCCTATTTTTTTCTTTGTATGTTCCTTTTTTCACTATGTTCAATAAAAAGTTTTGAAATAAAAACGTTACAACAAAACCAACAAGGCAATACAGAGCAACTAGCGCACTTCACTATTGAGAAAAAGGCAAAGAAAAGAGGCTGTGCCTGAGAAATTAAAAGCATAAGTTATTTTACACACCATTCCCTCGTAGCTTTTATTGTCATATGACATTTCTGCTCAAACTATCTCTCCTGAGAGACAATGTATGCAGTCGACATAACAGTGAGGAAAGCATGCAACTACACAAGACATTGGTAGCTCAAAAATTGGGATCCATGCGGGAATATGCTTGCTTAATAAAAATTATACATGGGGCTACTATTGTTGACAGAGAATATGGTGAATTTGTTTTCAATGGCATCTTGTGTCACATAATTACCTCTTCCCTGATGCATAATTAAAGCACTTGGAGCTTCACAAGGGACAGGAAAACGCTACATAAAACAAGCATTTGCAATGCAATAGGTCTTGCATTTTCTTCAGGTAGAGCTATTGGCATTGTAAATTCAGAACTGGACTTTTCTTGCAACATAAATTAGTCAACCCTGTCTCATAATTTCCTCTTTTCCTGACATGTTTTGGTGGTCACTGGAAGCTACTGACATCAGAAATCATAAGCCCTTGAGGTGAGATGAAAAGATTACTTCACTACCTCGCGTTTTGTAAACGTCTGAACGGCAATTGGAAAATAAGACTAGAAAAGAATTTTCTTTTTATGTTAACAGAATGAAACGTCTTGCAAGCATTCTTGCCTCACATTTTAACAAGCAGAGCAGCCTGAGAACAGTTATGGCCCCATTAAAGCAGACAAGCAATGCCCTGGGTGCAATGTTGTGAGTGCTGGCAGGGAGGGGCCCTGGAGAGAGTGACTTGAGATGTAATGTGAGGCTAAGCAAGTTCCATACCATTGCTTCTAGGTTTAGCTACAGTCTACCAGAAAGGGCATATTGTGGCTTTCATGAACAGTAAGGTAAACGACCTAGAGTTTCTTTTGTAAAATAAGCTTATTTTAGGAGCCAAAGGTAAACGAGGACAGCACTGGTTAAATCCAAAACAAATGTCAACGACATGGGAGGAGATGGGAGGAATGGAATACTGCTTTAAAACACAGGCAGCTACCAGCCTAAAACTCCCACAGGGAAAGGGGAGCACCAGAGAAATAACAAAAAGAGCCCATCACAGCAACAGATAAAGAAACCAAAGTGTAATAATACAGTAGTTGGTCACTGCTCTAAAACAGAAAAAAGAGGGAGAAAAAGGCAGAACTGACCACTTGCGAGCAAGAATTTTTAAAGGACACTGCAACCAACACATGAAATCGCTTAAGCCATAAGAAGTATACTAAAAGTATACCCGAGGTTGAACGATTACGCTCAACCTAAAAATACAATACAGTTAATCAGTAAACACAGCAACGTAATTTGGTCCTCCATTACTCCATTGACCCGTTTGGTGTATACTACATTTTTATTTAAGCACACAACAGCCAGGATAATGTGGAAAATTTCACAGATTTCTGCAGCACATGCTGGACCCACTGAGTCATGTTCATGTCAATGAGCCCAAACTCACTTTGTGGACTTTCCCCCTGTACTGTCCATTATGAAACCATCTCCCGTAGTCAATGACATGGTGTAAATACTTTACTGGATATATCAACAACAATTCAGTTGATGCTGATGATAATAATAATAGTTGTAATTATTCCCATCAGTGTTGATGTTATTATCATTAATGTAATTACAAAACAGTGAGGGCCTCAATTACAAGCAGCCTGCACTGCCGGTGCTTCACTTTTTGTAACTCACTGGCGGGCCAGACTGCAGGGCCATATCTACAAGGCCACGCAACGCCACTTTGGGTGGCTTTACATAGCCTGTAGATATGACCCCTTTCATGGATTACTCTGCATGAAAGGGGCGTTCCATGGGTGTTGCTGTGGGTGTTCCAGCGCAACACCCATGGAATCTGAAACTTTCCCAGATTTACAAGGTTTTGTAAATCTGGGAATGCGTTAGTTTCCTACACCCCAGGGGTGGTGTAAGGGTGGCGCAAAAGGGAAAAATAACATTATTTCCCCCTGTTTTTTCCTCTTTTTGCAGAAAGCAGCACACATGGAAGCAGGAAGACACATTTTTGTGATTGATTTTGTGCAGGAAGGTGCCCCTTCCTGCATCTTGAAGATACAGCACATTTTTTCCCTTTTGTTTTGATGCAGGGCAGCGCCGCAAAAGGCTTGCAACACTACCCTACGCCAAAACTTTGCAAATGAGGCCCTGAGTATTTTCGTGACCATAAGGATGTCTCTTTTGAGTCCGTGTAACTGTGGCGTAACGTCGTCCACCCGAATTATGCGTTTCTGCAGCTTTGGTGTTTTCCGCATAGATATGGATTTGCCACATAATCTATTACCTGCTTCCTAATTTGCAGATCTTAACAAAATAAAATGCTTGCTCCTAACTCAAACTAGGATCAAACTTTACTAAAAACATGATGATGTGTTGTCAAGCAGTAGAAGGTCCTTGGCAAAGACAGACTGGTCACCTTTTAGTTGCTTATTACAGTATTTGGGTGCTAAACTGATACTATCATCATGCCATTGCAAAATGTGCATTATATCACATTATTTGCCTTTTTTCTTGCCACATAATTTGACCTTCCCCTATCACATAATTCCAATGGCATGATGTAAGGAGGAAAACACTTTTGTGTACAATCTGTGTGACACCATGACATGTCCGTTGTCCTCTAACCTCTGGTATCAAGTTGTAAGCTGGGTCCAATTGTAATTTTTCTCAAATGTTTATTCTATTGCTTGTGTAATGTTTCTGGTTTCATTTTCACTCCAGAGTAAAGAGATGGATAGACGTTTTCGATACAAAACTCAATCTGTCTAAGTAGCAATGAGTGTGTTCGGACGTCAGAATACTAATCACATTTTTCTTTGTACTAAAATGTATAAGACTTAATATTTAGGGTGGTCACATCAGGAAAATAGCTGTTTTAGATACAAAATAAGTGTAAAATCAGTGCCATTCAACTGAGGGGCTATATAGAGTTATAGGAGTGTACATTTGTCATTGGAAATAAATTATTTTGAGCTTTGCTATTATTCCAGAAGTAGATGAGGGTTGCCCTGACAAGGTGAGGTAAGCAAGCAGCACAAGGCCTCAAGCATACATTTTTCTCAAGTCAGCAAATCTGGCCACATCATATCCCATTCCTTTTGTATATATTTCTTCATCATCTAATATGTTTCTAAGTATTCCTGATGCTGATTCTTCATACTGTCCAGTACACTAATTAATAGTATTGGAGCACTTCTACTGTATTTTGTTGTTTGCTGTCTAGCAAAAGTTGGTTTTGAGGCAGTGAGTTGGAGTGGAGCATATTGTTTTGGATTGGAGTGGGGCACATTGCTTTGAATTGGAGTTAAGCAGATTGTTTTGGAGTGGTGCAGATTGTTTTGGATTAGAGTGTGGTGAATTGGAGAAGGGCGGATTAAATTGAAGTGGGTTGGGAGGATTAGAGTGGGGTGGATTGTTGTGGGGCAAAGTGGGGTGGATTGGAGTGGGTGGATTGGAGTGGTGTGGACTAGGGTGTACTGCACGATTATGTTAAAGCATCTTTTTATTAATTACGCAAAATAAATAAACATCTTTGCATTGCAATATTTTAAGATAATCTTTTGAGAAGAGTGCCCACAAGGAAAAACAAAATAAAACATGAGTTGAAAGTGAGAAAAGACGACTTGGCAAAATAAAAGAATGTTAGGTATAAAAAAGAAAAATCTGCAATTTTGTTTGTCCTGCTGGGCAGTCACAAGTCTTCACTGATTAAGTTGAATCAATCAGTGCTTGGTCCCTGTGCCACACAGAGGAACGGAAATGATGCCAGGCTCAAAGTGGACAAATTACGAGGCTGTAAAGAAGAGTGAAACGCAAGCCAACAAACAGTGAGCGACAGGCGGGCTACAAGCCACTTACTTTACACAACATTTTATGTCACTTACACTACCCCTAGCATTTTCTTGAATCAACGCCTATGTCTAAAGCATAGTAAAATTGGCTAATCCCTATGTCAAATGTTAAGTTTCCTGTAATCCATAGTAAATGGTGCAGAAAAATCAACTAATGGCTTTGAAAGTTAATTGTCATCTGTGGACTGCGGCACAGGTTGTACCACCCGCTAAGCTGTCAAAGAAAACATGGCTTTAGACCTATCCATGTAGCCTGACTACAGCAGTTTTAAACCTGCAGGCAAAAGTGTTGAGATAACCCTTTTGACAGGAAGGAATCCTACTTTAAAAAAGGCCTTGTAGCTCACATGGGAATTAAAAAAGTGGTACATGTGAAAATGTAGCATTGCCATGTACTTACAGCATCTAGCCCCCAAAGGCTATTTTTACTGTAAAGGTATGTAGGTATTCCTATCAGAAAAACTAAAGTTCAAATAATATAGTATTTCTTCTACCTCTGTTTTGGGATAAGCTATCAACCCCTGTTTTAAAATAAATATTAAAAATCTAATTTGCTAGTGACGTTAGAATTTCTGATAAATATTTAGAAAAGGTAATTTTTAAAAAGTTAGACTTCGTCTGAACGTGTAGTAGGCTAAATATCATTAGCTTAACAGCAGCTGCCCCCTTGTCAGTGCCTCTCCTTTACGAGTTATGAAAACAGCTCATAGAGAAAAAACAGTGGCTTAGGCATTCTGGCAGGAAGCTCAAGAAGGGAATCAGGGACTTCATTAAGTTTAAAGTGACCACAGTGAGGCCTGTTGATTCATAGTTAAGTGTATAGAGAGACCTGGGAAAGAGAATCCTTTGTTCCCCTTGCCAACTGTTGTCTGCTTGATACCAGCCTAGTGGGAGGGGAGATGGTCCCAGAACCATTTAGGTATGGTTGAGGAATAGATGATATGCTCATTCCCTAGACAGCCCTGGCTGGGACACTAGCACCTCCACATGCAAAAGGATGCTGCTCTGTTGGATTTTATTCAGAGTAGTACACTGTGGGATAGTTTGCAGTAAAGCAAGCATGATGTGCTGCAAAGGTAGGTTTGCCCCTGGGATTTGTTTTTCGTATTAATTTGGGGAGTGTCCAGGAGTCACCCTACCCACTGTCTAGTGAATCTCACACATGTGGTGCATCACTGACAGCTGTTTAGAACACATCTGCGCATTTGGATGAACAGAAGATGACTGGACCTGTTATCTGTGCCTTTTGATGAGGACCTGAAGGACTAGACCTTTTCCCACTTGGACCCAGAACTGAGGAGTGTACTCCCAAAAGTTAGGTCGCTGACTGGCTACAGGGACACAGCAAACTGCAAGAGGCCTTTTTCTTGCAGCGACCATCTGACCACTAGCAAATAAACCTGGATTAGACCCCGATGGTGAAATCTACTTGAGTGAGTCCTGGCTCCTAACTGCTGCCCCTGATGCCCTGAGAACCTTAGCAGGGACCAGGGGAACCTGATCCAGAAAATCTGAAAAGGTGGGAGTTGGAAAATATTTGGACTTTCACGACCTCCAGATATTCAGCAGGATCTTATGACAGAGTTGTCCTATTTTGTAAGTGGTATTGTTGGATACCACTTACAGGCTTGCCCCTGGAGGATTTTGAACTCCAAATAACAGACTAAGGAGCCAATTTAGAGTTTGGCAGAGATGGTTCTCTGACCTGTGTGCCAAATTAAGGGTGCACCCACCTCATTTAGAGATGGGTAGACCTTCATTATGTTGATGGCGGAGACTAACCCATCTCCAACATAACACTCCTATGGCCCGACAGAGTAAGGGCCTTCGGAGGTTTGGCCATGTGACCTCCCACCTGATTTAGAGCGAGTGCACACATGGCTAGTTTACACTGTCTGTCACTCCCAGGTAAAACCTGGCAGTAAGGGGCAGTGAAAACTGCAAAATTCCTCCCTCGTCATGTGAATATGGATAGAATAATTGAATTGAATCAGTAAAGAGAAGATGTGAGACGGTATTGGGAGGGGTGGATGTGTGTGCCTGTTAGTGGAATGAAGAGGACAGAAAAGAGGGAAGAGTTTGGAAAGCATGACTCAGTGCATGTGTTCTGACCCTTAAAATGGTACATTTTTAATTGGCTTGTCCTCAATAGGCATTACTTGTAAGTCACTAGTATATGGTAGCAGGGGTACCCAGGGCCTGTAAGTTAAAGTGTCCTCCACGGCCTGCAGCATGTTCTGCAGTTTTGACTGGGACAAGGTAAAACATTGCCCCCCGTCTCCCACTGCAGACTGGATGGGAAGTTTTAACCTGCTGTGCGACTTTGCCATTTAAGGTAATGGCAAAGCCCAAACCTCCCTTTTTAACATATGTAAGTCACTCCCAAGGTAAGCCTAACAAGCCTGAAGGCAAGATGCTTTATGTTAAAAAGTGAAACATGTACTTTTACATGTACCAGCAGTAAAAACGCTAAATTGTCATTTTTACTGTGTAGGCTAGTAGCCCCATTGGCTGTCCCCTCTGCCCTGCTACTCCTTACTGGGACTACTAAAGTTGGTACTGTAAGTCATCCAAAGAATCACTGCATTTAATATTATTTAATTGTTAAACTGAATTTAATGTCACTTGTGGGCAAAGTGTAACCCTAAAGTTGTCATTTTAGTTGCCCCATGTTTCCAGTGTGTGTTTAGAGTTGTACTCTAGATCTGTCCTGCAGGCAGTTTTCTGCCCTCCAGGGGAGATGTGCTAACAACTCCCAGGAAAGGAGACAATAGACACTTGCACTGTAGAGAGGTGTCACCTTCCCTTTGCAGGAAGCCACATGGGTATTGTCCCAAAAGACAAGCTTCAAATGAGAAGCTGCCTTTGAAGGGCAACTGGGGACCACTTGGGAGAGCGGCTGCTTTATTGTTTATGTAGATAGGCTGGCACTAGTGATAGGGAAAGGGTAGCCAGTTGTCAAACTGGTTTTCGAAGGGCGAGTAGCTTCCTTGGTAGCCACACCTCTGGGTTGGGCTAGGGAGTGCTGGACACTGAGAGAGGGGTTCCGCTATCTCGGGAGTGGGCACAATGGTGCATCTTGGGATAGCCAGATGCCAAACTTACCAGAAAGTGGACATCAGGGGCAGAGAACCAGGTAGCCCATTGACTACCAACTGCATTCCACTCTGAGGGCATTTTCTGAACATACGCAGGGCACCCCGTCACCCAGAACTCAAATCTTAACTGAACTGGAAGAGGACTGAGGAAGGACTTCCCTTCTGCACTGTGGAACCAGCAAAGAGAGGCTGCACCATCTTGGACTGCACCTGCTGTACCTGGTGGCAAGCAAAGGAGAGGGACTGCGTCTGCTGTGTCGTGCTCAAGGAGACGTCATCTCCAGAGCGCAGCCAAAGCCAAGAGACTCCAATGGCCAGATGACTGGCCTTATGTTTGCAGCACAGGGACACACCAGCTGAAGAGGCCTGCTGGGGCAAGTTGCCGCCATAGTCTTCTACACACCGCCAACCGCAGCCATGCAGCACCAAGACCAGATGCAGAAAGTTGCACCTGGAAGTGCCTTCGGAGTGCAGCTGGAACCACCATTGGAAGAATTATCATCCCAGAAAGGTTTGGACCATGATCGCGATACTGGGTGACTTGTAGTCCATTGGCGACTGGACTTCTGCCGGCACCAAGAGGATTTTGGGGGATTGTCGGCCCTGTAACCAGGAGTTCCAGACCCCCTTCGTGGACCAAGGCATAGTCGCAGCAAGATTCCCTTTGACTGCATTGCATCCACAGCATCCTTTGTGCATCTTCAGCATCATTCATCCCTTGCATCACTACCACTTTCATATGAAAGCCTGCAAAAGATAAATGTGCCTGGAACTGACTGAGGACTGCTGTCCCTGCTGAGCTAACTGCTTCTGAGGACCGTGATGGTCCCCCTGATTGGCTCTCTACTGGAGTTGGTCACCTAAAATTACTCTAAGTAACCACATTACAACTAGCCCAAACATTTTTGTGAACATTCTTTTAAGTGTAGAGTTTATTGAATATCCATTGCTTTTTTGAGGTTGAGTGAATTGTTTTGATTAACTATACCATGTAAATTATATATCTCTGGAACCGTCTGGTGAATCTTTTTTTATTGCAGTCTAAAAATACATACAAATACAGTCTATGTTTATAAATTGGTGTCAGATTTCTTTGGTGTCCTGTTGATTTCTTCTTCAATTGTTTTGATGCTGTTTAAATGTTTTACACTGCTTCCTTATTGTAAGCCTTGCAGCTCAGAGCCACAGCTACCCAGGGTTGAGCTGAAGGTTTGATAAAGTATACCTATGGGTCCTAAGGGATTGGTAAGTATAATACATGTGAAGTCGCACAACCACACCATATAATACACCCATTTCCTCACACACATATATATCTGTTGTTTTTTCACTGAAAAAACAAAGGTTAAAGTTGGGGTATAGCTAAATAAGGTAGTAAGATTTTAACTTATGTTAAAACCTTAGAAATTCACTGAAAAAACAAAGGTTAAAGTGAAGTATGCCTTCTAATAAAAATGTTTTACAACCAAAAAATCACAGAGTTACAAGTTACACAGAAATGACCTTAGTATAACTTGCGCCGCCATCGTGATGTAATATGTGAGGTCATAAGCAGTGCATCATAGTGGCTGTGTGCTAAGAATTAATTTTCTGTCCTGCATCACTGATCACCCCTCACCCCCTCCACAAGTGATGGGTCAGATTAACATTTATTGTGCTGGAAAATTATTTTTTTGAGTCTGATACATCCCAAATAGTATAAACGTACAGGTAGAAGTCTATTGCTGTGCGAGACCTTGTTAGATGGAGTGACAAATTGCCCAATACCTTCCCAGGCAAGGAGAATCTACCACGAGGGATTTGTTTAGTAAGGTACTGCTGCTCAGTGGTTGCCTACACAAGGCAGGTTTCTGTTGCACAAAAGGGGGAAGGAGGAGGCGAAAAGCAGGCAAGCTAAATCTGTAATGGGGCCTGTGTTGTTTTATTTGGGTGCTAGCGCAATCTGTTTGGATTTTTGAAAGTTGTGCCGTTCGTGACCACTGCCGAATTGCTCCCTTGCTGGTAGAGATATCTGGGTATTTTACCACTAGAATTGACCTGCAGCACTAAAGTCACCGTAGCCTAACAAGAATGAGTTCCTCCGAAGGGCTCGACTGGAAGCAAAATACCATTATGTCAGGAAAGTACCTGATTTTGAACAGTTTAAATGAATGGAGATTACATCATTGAACATTGGTCAGTATATTGCTTTTAATAGAATATGAAGTGAAAGACTCAAGGACTGCATCTACCATAATGCCGTGGAGCGTTACATAAAGCAGCCTTACTGAAAGAAAACATTTGCAAAACATTCTGTGCTGCATCATTTTTTTGCAGTACCACATTCTGTGTTTTTGTTTTTGAAATGTGTTTCTTACGGGGTCAGTGGTCTGTGCACAGTGTTTCCTCTCTTGCTTTAAGAGATATCTGGGTATTTTATCATTTGAAATGTTACACTTGAAAGTTGTTTACTAGCTCTTATCTCATCTTTATAAATCTTGTCATCCCTTGCCTAGCAATAAAGATGAGTTCCCATTACTTAGCAACAGCGTTGAAAAGTTAGGATTAGTCTATAACTAAAGAAAAGAGGCAGAGCTGAGAAGCTGCTGGTCGCCAGTCAAAAAGTACAGAAGGCAAGTCCACCACTTGGGGCATCTACCTGCACACAAAAGAAGAGGAAAAACGAGGAGAAATAAACATATTTCTCCTTGTTACACCTCAGCTGGAAAGCAGCATTTTGACTCATTTAAAGGTTTACTAATCTTAATAAATCTGGGAATGCGCCCAAAAACCATGGGTGGATGCGTGGGAACAGCCATGCTCCACCCGTGGAACGCCTTCCTCACAGAGAGTAATACAAGGCAGTGACTTGCGCTGCCTTTCGTAACTCTATATTTACTATCCCACGCAGGGAGGCTCAACGTGGCATGATAAATCTGACGTAAGGGCTTGCGTTACTTGTGTGATGCAATGGCAACGCAAGCCAGTGATAAATGTGGGTCCCAGTTTCTTTCTATTGTTCCATTATTGGAAATGGCAAGTTCACAGTCTGTTATTATGTTGATTTGTAGTTCAAGATTATGAACTAATCTGAACTAAACAGGTGAATGATTTGATTGACTGCAGGGAGTTTATGTTCATATGGAGATACGGTTGTACGGCCATGAATAAAAGGAATTCATGGCCAGTGTCAATATTAACGGAGAGAAGGCTGCACTCTTTTTTGTGGTCCTAAAGTGAAATGAGAATAGCGGCCACAGACATACGCATGGACATCATGAGCAGAGAGAGCGCAAAATCTGTGAAACTAACAAGAACAAAGGCTGTTGTGCCCAAATCACAGTGGGCCATTCAACCTTGTCAAATGCCTTTTATTGTGTGGAGGGCATGGCTGGTCCACATTTCACCCAGCATTTATCGCCATCTTGGAAAAGGAGACCAAAGTTCCTTGTTACTCCTACAGCTCCTCCAGGCACCCTAAAGCACAACGATTTTTACTGTTTTTGTAGCACTCCGCGTGCTACTGGTAGCAGCTTCTGAGTGCATTGTCAACCTCTTAAAGTGTCATTTGATGTTACTGTTGAAGTATGATGGCCATTATGCAGGTCTCTGATATAGTTTACTCTTTGTAGTATATTAACAGTGAGTGAATCATGTCACATATCTCCCGTATCAGTGAAAAGAGGTTAATAGGGAAAGGTTACCAGTTCCATGTAATGGGTCATCAGTGGATTTTAATTGGGTGAGTCTTTCTCAAATAACCAAGCAGGTGTATCGGAGCATCAAAATGCTGCCAGGGCGGCAATCTAAAAGGTTTCTCTTGAAACCCAAGTTGCCATCTCCATTTTTTTATCACTAGGTTTCAACAATCTGTTTATCTGATGTGTTTTTCCTTCTGGTTTCTAGGGTCAGCGATGAATGACGTGGACGGAGATTCCGGGATTTCACTTCTGGATTCTGAAGGATGCAGGTATGAGTACTGAATGTAGTGAAGATAAGGGCACATGTCTTGTGGTAGCTACATTTGTGGATTTTGGGGTGGTCTTGTTTTCTACATTGGTTCTCCCTCCTTTTCACCTACACGTCATAGTGTGAAAACCTTTGCTTCACTGTTGTCTACCTCTCCATCCTTCACACCTGGGCATGCTTGTATCTGCGGGAAGGTTGAAAACTTTCAACAAAAGAATACCTACACTTAGAATATTTGGAAGTTCCTGTGCTCTAACTTGTCCCCCTGGGACCCTGCGACTAAACCTACCTTATCGACGATTCCCACGGATGCCGGACGACGACACTTAAAAAAACAATATAAAATTGGAAAAGATGGAATGATGGGTGGAATTGTTGTGAATGAGGCACATCAAAGGCTTGGAGTCCGAAAATCGCCATGAGCTCCGCAGTATACCCATATGCCTTTACAAATAGCTTACAAATAGTTTACATATAATTTCAGATTTATAGACTGAGTAGTTTTCATCTGCTTTTAGTTTGTTAGAACCATGCTGAAGATGTCCCTTTGATATGTACCTTCCAGTGACTTAGCAATATCCTCTGAATCAACAGCTACCTCTTTCCATGGTCCCTGCATCCTTAGTCCAGTGTCCATGTAGTCCAGTCTGACCGTTCCCTAGTCCCGGTGTGCTCCTGCCCCGGAGACGCTGTTCTCCAGTGTCTCCTTTTCCTTGTTTTCCATTAATTCCTTATCTTTCTCTCTCTGTCCCAGTGTTGGTACCTCCCCTTCCTGTACCCCATGTTTCCCTTCACACTTTCTCCCTGTGCCAGTTTCCCCCAGTCCCACTGTCTGCCAGTTCCTGTGTTGCTCTGCCCCTGGGTTTCTGTGCACAAGTATCTACTCGTCCCAGGTCTACTCACGTTTCCCATGTTTCCCTTTTCCATTGTGTACCTGGCTCTTCCCTCCATGTCCCATTGTCTCCACAACCAAGTTGCTTTGTAACCCTTTCCTGTGTCTTGATATGATATGACCACGTGGTGGTATGTACTCTTCCCATGTCCATGAATCCTTGTCCCTGTGTATCCATGAATCCGTGTAGTGTCTTGCAGCCCCCGTGTCTTCTGCTCTCTTTGTCCACTTGTTTAAGTTTCAGTATCTCTTTGCCCCTACAGAAGTATATGTTGCAGAATGCAATGCAATTTACATATTGAACTGGAATCTAACAATCTGAATGGCGCTGGGGCGCCAGTTGCAAAGGATAGAATGCAGTAATCACTGACTGCCCCAGAGCTCCTGCATCACGTTTAAGAGAAAATTATAAACCCAGGTTTTTCACACCGATTATCTTCTAATGTCTATACACACTGTTATTTTTTGTTTTCTTTTCTTAAGATTTTAAACGGTGACTTTGACACATATATAAAAATATGGACTGATATCGCTATAGAAAAATAATACGCTAAACAGCTAAGCAAGAAAGTCCTAATTCAAAGCTCCACAGCGATATATTGTTAGCTAAATGTTTACATTAGCAAAAAGTAAGCTGCTTTCTCCACCAAATGTACTAGAAAACCTTCATATCGCTACAAAACACGATGGTTCTGGCTGAAAATGTGCATTTTGAAGAGGATGGCGGAACTATGTTGGACATGGTGGGTGCTACTAGTCTTTCAGAGTTGATGGCAGACACATCAGACTTTCTTCTATTCGTTGTGAAGGTTTATTTTTTGCCATTTAATTATCAGACTGCAAATATAGTGTGTTTTCCTGGGTAAAATGCAGAAAACGGCACACAGAAGAACTGTGTCTAAGGAGGGGGCTCTTTCGGTTCTCGCCACGCCCCTTAATCTTTTTAAGCCTTTCAGGAAATATTCATTAGACCTTCCCTCGGCGGCTTTAGTGAAAACGCCGTTTGTGCTTCCATATGTTTACTAATAAGCCGCCCTTCTGCTGTAGACCGTTCTTCAGTTCCCCCCTGGACTCCTCCCCCCGCCGAGCCTGGATGTGCAGAGAAGTCGTGGTGGCAAGAGTTCTGAGGGAGAGAGAGGAGGGAGCCCTGCAGAAGGAGAGCGATAGATATAAAAGAAAATGTAGACAAACAGTGGCAAAGCCAGCAGGTCTGGGCTAGCTTTAATGTGCCAACGCATGTAAACACGGGAATTCACAAATTATATGTACATTCGCTGCATGCACAAATGATGTTTATCACATTACACCCTGTTGGCTTTGCCAATGCTGGGTTAAAAACTAGAGCAAGAAAGGGGTTCTTTCTGTTTAGGATGCATGCAAGTGAGAAAGAAGTGAATATGAAAAATTGTCTGATGATTGAGTGTACATTTCAGATGTGAAATAGTCTTTCGTGCATTCCAATGTGTGCGCTCGGTGCAAGGCAGACTGATACATCAAATAGCCAATAGCAGGAGGTAAGAAAGTGATACTGCCCTGGGTGGAGCCAAACCCCACTCTGTGTATATTTTACAGAATTTATAGCAATAGGCCTCGAAGACAGCAGCTGTGTCCAGCCAGACCTAATGTAGAAACAAAAAAGCAGCCAGAAATTAAAAGAGCCCCAATACTCCATCAAACCAGTAATGCCCTAAGGAAGCTGAGCAAGTGAGCCCAACTCTCTCTTGAAAGGTTTCCTTCACTACTTTATCCATCCGTGCACAGGTCCAGCCTCTCAAATTCCCAACCACACATCTATCTGCCCTTTCATGTTTCCATTATTCAGCCCTGCCAGGTGTCACGCATCTCGCATTAGAATAACGCATATCTGGTAATTTTCCCACATTACCGCAATGCCTGAGATTGTCACTCAAAAGAACCATGTCCTGAAGTGCGGTAAAACCTTCTTGTTCCAGTTTCTCACTTAGCTAGGTAAGCTCTGAGTCGTGTTTATCAAAGGGCACAAGGTGGCGGTGGTGTATAACGGGAGGCATAGGATTCTCAATATATTACATTATTTCTATGGTTCTCTCAAATTCATCGCTTGATTTAGTTTGCGAGAAAATGTCATAGTTGTTGAAATGTCACTCATGATTACACTGAAATTATTAAAGTGTCACACATAGCAATTGGAAACCTTGGCAGCTATGATTATTCACACCTTTTCACCATTCCTTTCATTCATTAACCACTACATCCATCTGTACACAAGTCCGTCCATCTACCCTTTCAGCTTCTCATCTGTTTATGTTTTCACCCTTGTATCATCCAACCTTTAATCCAAACATCCAGTCTTTCACTATTCACCCACCCATTACCATTCTGTCTATCCCTGTCCACGAGTCCTTCTATCAAGCCTGTCATCTGTGCATCCATTATTTTATCCACCCATCTCTCCTTTCACCCATCCTTTCAGCCATCTTCCGCTTCTCTTTTCACTCATTGGTCCTTTTGTCCTTCCTTCTTTCCTACAGTAGCTTTTGAGATGGCTTCTCAAAATCCATCTCTTGAAGCAGGTATCTCAGGTGGCCCTAACAATAGGCATCCTAAGACGCAGGTGTTGCTTAGAGAAAAAATGAACTTTAAATAAAAAAAACTCTCTTTGCTGCTAACTGCCTATCTGGACCAATAAACATGGGCAGTTTTCTCTCCATCTCAGATTTTTTTTTGTGCATATCTAGTTCAAATCACTGTTAACACTGAAGTCAATCTTAAATGTGTTTAAAAATAGATGGAAGTGGAATTTATAACTAATGTATAAAGAGTGCATCAAAGTCATCCATTTACATCGCTCCCTGGAACATTTGAAAAATGTCTAAATACAAAAAAAATAAAAAATTAATAATACTAGATAACAGACTTGTATCCCAGAAGTCGAACAGTGATAATTTTCAACGCACTGAAGAAGCAGTGAATTTGCCATTTATAGTTTTGTTTCATGATTGTGTGGTCTGGATTGGGAAAGGAAAGGGGTCAGTGAAAAGGAAAGGGTGAGGGAAACAGAAGTGTGACCATCTAAATAGTAAAGAAAGAGAGGGTGAAAGGAACTATGCAAACAGAGAGGTGAGAGGGAGCAGGGAAGGTTTTGTAAAAAAAAAAAAAAAAACACAGGGAAACCGAGACAAGGGGGAAAAGGAAACCAGAAAAACAGATACAACTCAGCGAAGTGACTCTAGGGAAATAAATAAGAGATTCCAAAGACACAGAGATAAGCGAGTACCAGAGCCGTTCCTTAAAAAAGATACGAGGGACAGAGAAGGAGAAAATAGGTCCTGGAAAAAGGTAGGAGGGACAAGGAAAGCCCAAGGAAATAGAAAGAAGCAGGCGACTACCCAAGAAAAGAGATAATGAAACAAGCGAACATAGTCTTGGGAAAAGAGAGTAAGAGCGAGAAGGAGGAGAGAGCGCACGTGCACGAGAGACACCCATAAAAATAAGAGACGGTGAAACGAGATGACATAGGAAGGTGTAAAAGAGAGCGATAGAGTCAGAAAGAAAGGGAAGAGGAGACAGCGCTGGAGAAAGAGACAGATCCAGAGAAACTAGAAGAGACAATAGAAGAAAACTATTTAAAGAGAGAACATGTAAGGTGGTAAAATGAAAAGGGAGAATACGAGGGAGGGCCACTGTGTGGAAAGGAAGCTTCGTTGAGCCACGGTCTTGTGTTCCTGCTCCTCGTGTGTCCCACGTCTCGGGTCTTTCCCGCAGACTGCAGCATGTGTGGCTTGTCCGAGCAGAGCGTCCGTGCCCCTGCTCCCTCGCGCTGCGGACAGGCACCTGTCGTCACTGCCAAAGCCCCTGTAATCCGCGCTTTTATCTCTTCCCTCCCTCCTCCTCCCGGTAGGTCGTCGGAGCCTCCGCCGGAACTGGCCCTGAGCGCCCGCCATGAACAGGCCAAGCAGCTGCTGCAGAGAGCGCGCATGAAGGCCCGGACCAGCCCGCTGCGTGCCAGCCACCACCTGCTGCCCCCGCCGCCGGCCGGTGCCACCGCCCCCGGGACAGCTGCATGGTAAGCGCCAGCGCCACACTTCGGTCCACGCGAACCAGACGGGGGGCCGGACTGGGAACCTAGAACAGAGTGGATGGTCTCTAAAGGGGCGTGGCCTATGTAATTAATGGCATGACTTGAACACATCATTTACGTGTCTGCGATTTCCCTAGTTTGCCACCCGACGTTTGGTTCCTCTCTGAATTTTCTGTTCTGGCTTCCAGATACATAACACAACAACTGATATACACCTAAAACCAGTCTGTAATACTGCCTTTGTCAATGTTAGCAGTTTAAGATAAATGCAGCCTGCCACCTCACGTCACTCAAGTTACTCGCTTTGCGCGTTGTGAATTCAGTTTGCTATCTCAACACCGCCCATAATGATTCTACAGTGACCCCTGTTCCAAAGGCCAAATCAGTGATAGTGTGTCACTTTCAACACCACACTTACAACACAATCACCCTGATCGTGCCATCTTCCCAAAGTAATGAAATATATAAGCTAAACCAGATCATACATACTCCCACTAAGATCATCACAATTATATGCCGCGCGCATAGATCATTTGCCCACACATAGATGGATATGGGATATTATAGAAACACATTTATGGATACTTCTTACTGCCGATTCTTTGCCTTTTGAATTCCTCAGGCTAGAACTAAAACTTTTCATAGCAAAAGCTCTCATGTGCAGGCAGGTGGCGCCCTGTGCTCCATGGCGACCTCGCTTTTCTTCTGGAAGTGACAGCATAGATCTGTATATAGGTGCCCCCTCACCTTTATTCTTTTCTGCGCCCGGAGTTCTCCTCCCAACTTCACTGGTTTGCACCTACTCCAAATTTACGGAATAGACAGTGTGCTAGGGAACAGTCCTCTACAAATATCACAGGTTGCTAGCCATGTCGCGACTGCGAGAAACAGGTATCAATCATAGATGCACTTGATACCTGCTTCTAGTTTCAAGGGTCTGGATGCAATTCAGAGTAGTATCTAGGGTCTGGATATGATCCAGAGTCATATGACAAATGCCTCCTAATGCGCCTAAAGGCAATCAAATGCAAAAATCGAGGTAGGTTGCTCTCCAACAGTGGACCCACTTCCAAGTTCCCGTTCCCACTTTTGATCCCACTTCAGGTCTCTGTCTTGTGTGAAGTCGAAGAACAATTCGTGACACAAGTGCAAGAAGTCCAAGTGGAACTCGTCTCCATCTCTCCATTCACACTCTGAAGAGAAATGATGCAGTTGGCACTCCAGTTACCCAAATGTGCTACCATTGTCCGAATCCGAGCCTGTTCAAGATTGATCCCAATACTCCCTGGGCCATTGTCAAGATCACAGCAAATAGAGTCCTTTAGGGATGTCTTGCTGCAACTTTTCAGGGCAATGCCAGCTCTCTCTAGAGCACATTCGGGCCCCCAGAGATGCAAGGGCCTTCAGTTGGATTCATGCCGACTGGTCTGCCTGGCACCAAGTAACCCCCACTGAGTCTGCGCTTGGCTCCATGCTGCTGCCAACTCATGCCTCTACCTCTGCACTGGGAAGCTTGTCAGTTCAGACCGATCCGGCATCTACTAATAGAAATGTAGCAGCCTGGGCCTGCTACTTCGCAGCCCTCATTGCCTTGTAACAAGCCCCTTTGATTCTGCTCCCAATGTCGTGCATGACTCATAGAGGGCAGAATTTTTTTGTTTTCTGTCTGGCCGGCTTGCAAAAATCTTAAGATTAGTCGTTCCTGCTGGTCCCACATACTCGTTGGTGCATGTGGACCTTGCAATGGGACCTACAACTGCAGTAGGCTAAGCGCTGGGGTAGGCTTTCAGGTGGTATCTTTGTTTTGATGAGACAAGCAAGGTTGTTCAGTGGTTGGTGTTGTACATCAGTCTGATATGTGGCAGATGGTTCTCCCTCTTCCAAATCAGTGCTCACAGAAGTGATGAATACATCATCTTTAGGTTGTGGTGACCATCTGGTAGAAGTGAAGGTCAGGGTCTTATGGTCACTGATGGAGCAAATGCGCCACATAAACCTGCTGGAGCTTCATGCCATTTGGCTGGCTCTGAATTCCATCCACCTAACTATCACCGGGAAGCCAGTTAGATCTTAGCAGACAATCTGACTGCTGTATGACAGTACATTAAGTAGAGCGGTGTGGGGTCAATAATCCTGTGCTCATGCATCTTGTACCAGAAGGTACTGCATTTCTTGAAACAGCTGACCATTCTGTGGACCCTGATGGGAAACTATTTGGCAGGCTCGCTGAGTGCCAGGGTGGACTAATCACAAATGGCATCTTCATCCAGAGGGAGTTCAAGTCATTTTTATCTGGTGGGAGTGCCTTGGGGTTGGATCATTTCACCACAGCCAAGAACACACTGTGTCATGATTATTGTGCACTGCTGTTTCACCCAAGAGATCCCTGGGGAGACACATTCCATTTGTAGAGGGACGCAACCTTCATACTTTTGCCTCTCCTGTCTCATGTTCTGAAGTTCAGGACAGACCAAGCTCAGATCATCCTGATAGCTCCAGATTGCCCCAGGACAGTGTGGAACCCTGTTCTGTTCAGTCTCAGCATTTGCTCCATAATCTGGCTCCTTTTTGCGAGGCCCTCCTGTTTCAGCAACAGGGGGTCCTGCACCTGAATTTCCACAACCTTCACCTCCATCCGTAGAGATTGAGCAGCACCAACTGAGTGGATTTCATTTATGCACTAAAACAGTGGATGTTATTCTTGTGGTTAAGCAATCTTTTACCAAATCCGCTCACTGTAGTCATTGAGAGAACTTTGTGTGTGGGTGCAGAGATCACCAAGTTGACATTCTGAAAGCCAAACTGTCAGATGTTTTATTTCTTCTATCTCAGGCCCAACCGGGCTTTGCAGTGACCACTGTTAAAGGTTATCTCTCAGCCCTTCGGAGCGTATTACGTTTGCCTGATCAACCTTTGTTATTCAAGTCAGCAGTTGTTTTTTGAAGGGTCTCAAAAATATATCTGTGCCCTTGATTAAGGGTCAGTTGAGCCCTAATTTGGTCCTTACATTCTTAATATGTACACCCTTTAATATGCTATACTGTTTTTCTATGCAATTATTGACCACCAGGACAGCATTTCTCATTAAATGACTTCTGTGTGCCCTGTCAGTGAGTTGCAGGTGCTGTCAGTGCAACCTCCATACACCACTTTTTCTTGGATAAATTGGTGCAGGAAACTTGTGCTACCTTCTTGTTATCCTTTTATGAAGGACAGCCGATCACTTTCCCTGCATTTTCCACATTCTTCCAAAGAAGAGGAGATACTTAACCAACTGGGCCCTAGAAGAGCTCTTAGCTTTTACATTCAGCGCATGAAGGAGCATCGTGTGGATGACCAGCTTTTTATTGCCTTTACCTGTGCTAATCAAAGAAAGGTGGTTCAAAAATAAACATTGTCCAGATGGATTGCCCTGTGTGTTGGAAATGGCCCGTTTTACAGGGTTATCCCCAAACGTTTTGCCTTCTTCCTCCTATTTTTTCAGATCTGTTTTGATGGCTTAAGGACTCTGGGCACTTTACCAGTGCTAAAGTGCAAGTGCTCCCCGTCTAAATTGTATTGGTGATTAGTTTATCCATGATTGTTATATTTTATTTATTAGTAAGTCCCTAGTAAGGTGACTGTTTGTGCCCAGGACCTGTAAGTCAAATGCTACTAGTGGACCTGGAGCACTGACTCTGCTAACCACATGAGTAGTCCTGTTAACATGTCTCAGACCTGCCACTGCAGTGTCTGTGTGTGTGCAGTTTTAAACTGGCATTTCGACCTGACAAGTGCACCCACTCGGCAGTCCCAAACTTTCTCTTCTACTACATGTGAGTCATCCCTAAAGTAATCCCAAGGCAGCACCATGGGGAAGGTGCTGTGTATTTAAAAAGTAGGATATGTACTGGTGTGTTTTACATGTCATGATAGTGCAATACTGCTAAATTCAATTTTCACTATTGAAAGGCCTATCTCTCCCTTAGGGTAACTTGTGGATTGCCTTAAAATGTCTTTTAAGTATAATTTCCCTTTGAGAATACATAGAGCTATGGATTTCGGGGTCTCAGAACTCACAATTTAGAAATACATCTTTCTGTGAAGCTGCTTTTTAAACTGAGTTTGAAAGTTCCACTTTTAGAAAGTGGGTATTTTCTGGCTTAACCATTCTGTGCCTCTGCCTGTCTGCTGAATACATGTCTGGGTCAGGATGGCAGTTGGGCTGTTTTTGCATTCACTCTAGACGTTCAGACAAAGGGAGCTGAAGCATGCCTTGCATAACCTGATGGCCCATCACCAGGTTGATGGGTTTTCCTGAGATAGAGGTGTCGGAGGAGCTGACACTTGCACCTGAAGAGGGCTGTGCCTGTCCTCACAAAGAGCACTCTCCCATCCCCTGGAGGGTGTCTGGGCAGAGCAGGGAAAGGCAGGGTTTTGTGCACTACAAAGACTTCTCTTTGAAGTTTGCTTACTTCAAACACAGAAATGGGTATAAGTACTGGATCTCTAACACCACATAGTTACAATCCTTCTGGACTGAGGACATTTTGCCAGGAAGAAGACCTGGATGCTGTAGGAGGGACTGCCTCTTTTCCTGTTGCCATGTTGTGCTGGTCTGCTGCTTGCTGCTTCTGTCCTGGGAGTGAAAGGACTGGACTTGGCTTTCTACACCCTTCCAAAGATTCTCCAAGGGCTTGGACTGAGCTTGCCTCCTGTTACGAAGTCTCAGGGACATCCAAGACTTCACCTGCCAGCATCTGGGCACACTTGCTGAGATTCCTGACTTGCCAAGTGGTGCCAAATCTAGTTCCTGGGCCCTTTGGAGTGAGTTCTGGTGCAACAAGGAAGAAACTAGTGTATCGACTTTCTGAACAACTTTGGTACAGGCACCGCTCTCTGACCATGTGCCCCTGCCTGCACCGGAGCAGTGGTCCCTCCTGAGTGCAACAACTCCGACTTACAACGCAGGCCCGCCACTGCTGCAGTGCCTTTGAAGTCCTGCCATAGTGTGAGTCCAGAGTACTGTTTCACCAACATCCGTGGCACCCAACTCTGCCGCAGCACCCGTGGCCCCATGGTGTGACTGCAGTACCTCCAAGTCGACGCCTCACGTCTTGACAAGCTGGATTTATCATAAGGAACTGACACCTCACCACCAACGCCACATCACCTCCTCTGAAACCGTAAGGAACCAACACCTCACCTCCCCTGCCTAGCAGTAAGGAACCAATGCCTCACCTCTCCAGTGGCAATAAGGAACCGACGCCGCACCAGCTCCAATGACGCCTCACCTCCCCAACTCTGTGCAATGTCTTTGTTTCCTCACCATTTTCCAGGGCACTGTAACCGGGGTGTACATGACTCAGTGGCAGGTCCTGCTCTCTTGTGGGTGGTGCCAGACTGTTGGAAGCAACTCCGCCAAGCCGCTTTGAAAGCCCCAGTTGGAGCTATTGTGTTTCTAGGCGCTATGCTACATTTAATCTTCGAAAATTTGTATCTTTACTTGTGCATGGTGGATTTTTGTCATTTTGGTCTTGTTTTCCTGAGATAAATATTGTCTGTGTTTCTAAACTGGTGTGGAGTACTTTTGTGGTATCTTCACTATGTTACTCTGTGTGTGTGTGTGTGTGTGTGTGTGTGTGTGTGTGTGTGTGTGTGTGTGTAAATACAGGATGTGGCTCAGGTGAAAATTTAAAATTACGGACAAATTGTGACCATTAAGCCTTTCATCTTGGAGCCATCTCATACTAAATGCTTCCAAAACAGAAATACTAATATGTGGTGACTGGAGAAATTATGACCCACTGTGCGCCTGGCCTGACGATCTCACACCACTTCCTCAATTATCCGAGGAAGTTAAAAACCTTGGAATTACCATGAACCCTAAGTTAACAATGAATGCCCAAGTGGACAGATTAGCACGAACAAGCTTCATCATCTTGAAGACTCTGCGACGCATCTTCCCCACCCTCGGATTTCCACACAGGGTGCAGGCTACTATCTCTTGTACTATCCAAACTGGATTATGCCAGTGGACTCTACCATGGATCATCTCTATCTATTGTGAGAAAACTACAACATATTCAGAACTCCGCTGCAAGGCTACCATTACATGTAAAGCCAGAAGCCCACATCTTCCCTACCTTGACAGCACTACACAGGTTACCCGTTGCCAGAAGATCCACCTTCAAGCTGCTTTGTATCACCCACAAAGCTTTACATGGAACAGGACCACTTTTTATCAGAAACAAAATAACCAAATACATTCAACAAATAAACCTCTTCTGAAGATTGGCACCCTGCCTTAGAACACCACCATACAAGAATAAGACTATAGGTGGTACATCCTTCTCCGTTCAAGCAGCCAAACTATGGAATTCATTACCCCCAAATATGAGATCCACAGATAACTATCTTGTTTTCATAAGACTACTCAAGAGTTGGCTCTTTCCTTCATAACCACCATATTCAAGTTGCAATGGACTGCATATGCCTGTGTTGATAAATATTTTTAATCTCATTATGTGTATATTCTAGATGTGTATAGTTCTTTACGAAATATGTATTGCTACTATGTCATAACAATAAATTACACACATATTCTTTAAACCTGTTTAACAGATGTATATTTACTCACGGTTCGGTATGTATATATATATATATATATGTGCATGTATGCATGTGTGTTTGTATGTATCTGTGTGTATATACATACACATGTGTATGTTATTCTATGTTTAACATGTTCATAGGTCATTGCATAGCTCCTAGATAAGTTGTTATATTAGATACTTATGAATCCCTGCTCTCGTTTTAATATCACACTGATCAAATGTTTTATTATCATAAGCATTTCACTATTCAAAAATTGAGGAAAGATAAGTAAATGCTAGAAAAGTACTTATTTAATTAACTTAAAATATTACAAATCTTGAAAGTCTGTGTTTATACAATACTACTTTTCTTCTCATATTTTTATACCCATTATTATTTTCCTTGAACACATATTCCATTACTATGTATTTCCATATCTATTTATTTATTACTCTAGTCCTACTGTACTAAAGAAAATTTAATACAAATAAATAAAATAACATTCAAATTATACACAAGTAAAGTAAAAAAAATAATAATAATGAATAAATAAATAAAATAAAAATACAAATAATGATGAAATACATATGTATATATAATATATATACATATATATATATATATATATATGTACATATATATATATATATATATACAGATCCAAAAAGGCGCGCTCTTCTCATGTCGGTGCCTGGATATTGAAGGACCTATTCCCATCAATAATCTTCACACCAGTTTGACAATTGAGTCAAAATTGCGGCACTCACAGGATTACAGCAGGTTACTTTTATTTCATGACAGGACCCCAAACAAACTAACACCAACGCGTTTCGACCCTCACGGTCTTGATCACGGTAATTAACCAATCCATTACAAGCACTATTTATACTAATCCTCTAAGCCTTGCCCTTAAGTGGCATTCTGGGATATGTAGTATATACCATGTGTGCTACTTCTAAAGCCAAACACCCTAACGTGTGTTTCATATACAAACAAAACTAAGAAATAAATAAAAAGAAAGACTTAGTGCACATAAACAATACTATTAAAGCAAAATTGACCGAACATAAACAACAGCTATTCTATTCATCATTCCAGACTATTTTTTTGTACCACTTTACACTTTGCTTGCAATCCCCCGTCAACAATGTCCATAACTGTTAACAATTTTTATTCCAAATAATTTCTCTTTCCCCATTGCTCTGTAGGGATTCACTTCCCAATTACCATTTCACTTATTTCAATTAATACACCTCATTCAATTTTCCATTAACAATGGGAATTAATCCATGTTATACAACCAGGTTTTAAAGATGACAATAGAGATCCTCATCGTAATTTATCCCAAATGGCATCTTAGTCTTTAACCTAATAATGTATCTGGATTCCAACCGTCTTAATCTTTGAACCCTTTCGCCACCCCGTTCATGTTTTTGTATTGTTGCAACACCATAATACTTCATGGACAACCAGTCGAGTTGTGAGTGAGTTTTTAAATGTTTGGTCATTGCATATGTGGTATCCTCATTACAAACCGCCCTTATATGTTCCAAAATACGCTTTCTTAAAGGGCATACAGTACTCCCTACATACCTCAGACCACATTGACATTCCAACACATATACCAAAAAAGAAGTTTCACATGTGATTCTTGCTCTGATTTCAATTTCTCTGCCTCTATAATCTATTACAGCTTTTTTATTGCATCCAATTCTACATGCTTTGCATTTTTTGCAGCAAAAGAAGCCCTTACTGCCCTCTGATAACCAATTGGGAGATTTTGGTATCTGTATATATATATATATATATATATATATATATATATATATATATATACACGATTATAAATAAATAAAAATAATATACATTTACTCTCTTGTAAGCTTTACTTTGTCTACCCATCACCATATGTCATGTCTCTATCAATCTATCCTCCATCCCCACTCTGACTCATCCCAAACCCATTCTAATACTTTCATCTCCAAAATAACCCTGCCTAAGCTCTTCTCTCCTCTTCGACATCTAGCTCACCCAAACCTCAGTTTACTACCATGATCTCCCAAACAACACTAATAAATTCTCCCTCATTTTTCTCACCTTTGATTAATCCAAAACCCCTCCTGCTACTATGATCTCCCTAACCCTTTCCACGGACTCTTTCCTCCTCCATCTCTCCTTTACTCATCTCAAGCCTCATCCTGTTACTATAAACTTCCTATTAACACTTCTGGATTCTCCCCTCCTCTATCCCTCCATTACTCTAGTACATCCAACTATACAACTCACATATCCTCTGCTCAAATTAACTTATAATAATACTAAAACTGTACTCATATTTCCCTATACTAATCCACCACTAATTCCTCCTTGGTTCTGAAGTAGCGTGCTACTCGCCAAACAGCGCTTCGATGCCTCGTCAGTGGTCGCAAGAGCTATATAAATACTAGTACAATTACAATGACATATTGCCTCTGAGGTAAGCCTAACTATTTGAACCAAGCTACAAAGGGGATGAACAGGGGTTATCTTAGCTGTGTGACTCCCTTACCTTGACTAGAGTGAGGGTCCCTACTTGGACAGGGTTCAAGCCACGGCCAACCAGAGACTCAAAAGCCACGGCCAACCACAGACTCAGTTTCTAACATTGTGCACAAAGACATGCTATTCCTTGACCATAAAGGAACAAGTCCACCTTCATACCCATTCCTCCAGATGGATTATCATCATAATGCAGGTTAGATGACTACAACCTCTTACAATCATAGATAATTTCTCCATCTTCTTTAATGCATAGGAGATATGGTTTAGTTGGGGTGGGATGCAAAACATGTGCATACTGCATTTGCGGAAAGTATAATAATTCCCATTCCTCACTATTTATCTGCTTCCTTGTGCACTTACAAATGTGACGCCACTCCTTCCCTTTTAATATTTTGTTTAAAGTAGTCCTTTCACGGCATCAGAATCTCCTTGCTCACCTAGACCCCACGGCATTGAAGTTAGAATATTAGTTTCCGTAAGTCTTAAAGTATAAGTAGTTAAACCAATCTAGGCAAAAGCCAGAAAGTGGACAACAAACGCATGTTACAAAAAATAACTGGAACAGATTTGTTCATTAGTAGCCATTAAACATATACTTCAATATTTATGATGCTTGATTAATGAGTTGTTAGCCTTTATCTCCATTAATGTGGCATTCGCAAGACACATACAAAATCATGAGCAGGCTTAAATATTTAGAAGTCCTGTCAAGAAAGCTTTAATAGCTCTAACTACGGGGTGGCAGTGCCAAATTGGGTACCTAAATATTGTGTTCTGTGCATATGAACAGTATTTATTTATTGTATTAATTTTCTTTATATAGCGCACCTGCACATAATCAGTATGAGGTTGTTGCATTGAAGTAATGTCAAAATAGAACAGGGATTACTCAAGATTGGTGCGGGGGTGAGGGGGGAATTGTCTAACTGCCATGTCATGCACCTGTCTGTGATTCTAGTAAGCAGATAAACGAGTTCATGCAAATTTACAGTAGTTACATTAGAAGGGAATCCTTCTCATTTCTAGAAGCCAGAATTAAGTGGGATCAGTGTTTGGTCAAAAGAGAAAAGGCTGGTTCATTAACCAACAATTAAAAACTGGTGTTAAATCGTAGGAGTATGTATCATTTGTTCTTTGGTCGTAAATCCGTTTTAGGAAGCTAATATAAATATTTTCTGAATAGGTGGGTCTTCATTTGTTTCATGAAACTGCCGAATAGGGTCGGAGTTCTGAAATCAGGGGTCAGAGAGAACCTAGTAAAGAGGCAGTGTATGAAAAGGACTCTTCTTCTGCGGTTGTGGCTCTGAATTTGGGAGATTCCGGTAAGATGTGTTGTGACATAGATCCATTGAGCTGCTATGGATGGCAAGAAGATCCGCAAGCCACTATTGTGCTTAAATCTGAAACCCAGAGGCTTCTAATGACTGTTTCCTTCTTAATTTACACTACAGTAGGTGATTTACAAATAATTTTCAATAGATGTACCTTTTTTGCAGGTGCATAATATAGGGTGGTTCTGTGAAAGCATCCCCAGTCTTTGCCTAAGGAATTTCTCAATTTCATTTGAACTCATCTGTTAACTTGTCCACTTTATGTAAAGCAGTGGCGGTTTCTGTGCACGGGTGTCGGGGCTCCTCCCCCCTTTATATTCACAATTAAAAGAAAGCAATCATTCCAATGTTAAATGTTTTTAATTTTTAAAAAACCCTCTTGTAACTTTAAAGAACGGGGAGCACTGTCTGCCCCACTCGCCGACACCAGTGTTGTAGTTCCTGTGCTTAATAACAATGCAGACACGTGACTGACACTTTAACTGCTCTCCCAGCGGGCCCACAGTCTAAGTATTTGCTGGGCTGACAGTCTCACAGCCCTGAGGGCTGTGATGTCATCAGCTCGGCAAAGACCCAGCATCGAGGCCCAGTCTCCACCCACTGATGACGTAGAGGTAAAGTTAGCCCTGGGCGTTTTTAATGCAAGCCATGTAGGGCTTATCCTCCACGTCAATCAGAGAGTGGAGAGTAATGTCACCCCACCCTTTCCTAACTTGATACAGGGTGAGGGTGGGACCCCACCCTGTGACAAGTTGGGAAAGGGTGTGGCAGGTGGGAAGCCATGAAATCGAGTCTGCACACACTCGACTTGAGTGGTGTCTGAGACTGCCAGTGCTTCCAGGCTTGAGTACGTGACGCCATTTTAGTAACAGTGCATGCTGTGTGTCTGTTCCGATAGATCCATGATTTACTGCAGTGCCGCATTGACATATGTAAAGGAGTCAGGCCAGCATTTGGCAGTTCACCAGGTAAGGGCCATAAAAAAGAAATTAATAGCTGCCGGGCCCAGGGTTCACTCGCGTAGCTGTAATTGGGCCATTGTACGTGGTGGTGTACTGCAGCAGCAGGCCTTGGGGCCAGGGGAGCATTTTGCCTCAGGAGTTGAGTATGAATATAAAATATGACTTGAGCCACTTAACATACTTTGCACTGTCTGCCCCACTCACGAACATATGCCAGTCCGTGCATAACCCTTGGCATCTGGCATGATTTATTACTATGCGTACAGGCAGAGGGCAGAGGCATGTGAAATGATGGGAGCCCTGTGAGCAATGGCATATTATGGGAAAGTGCATTCTTCAAAAGGACTGTGCATTTTCTGTTGAAATTCGGTATTATTTTAAAACATTTCTTCTCTTGACAGCTGCACACATCTATAAAGAAGGAAATCAGGCTTTCCTAACTAGCCAGGCTTACGAAACCTATCCCTTTTTGTTCCAATTTATATTAAAAAATGGAGCTGGAAAATGCAGCTTTTTACCTCATTTTTGTTCAATTGGATTTGCACAGGAAATGGCGACTAAGCTCCCAAAAAAATGCTGTGCCACACTGCCCTCTCTTCCCCCACCCCTCGGACCAAGCCCAGCCCCACCAATGACAACCCTCACCAGCCGCCACTGATATAAAGACACACCGCTGGCATATTAATCGATAGTGCAGACAAGTACTGTAATGACAAATTCAAACAGTTTAGGAAAAGTAAACAATAACATATGGCCTTTTTAAAGGTATTTCCTTAATGCAAGAGTGTAAAGTGGGGAAATGGTAGGTCACTAGTTCTATAAGCAAGCAAGTAAACATTTGATGTTCATACCTTAACGTGGGGAACATCCACTTGGAGGATTTCTTGAGGCTGCTAAATTAAGTTTATCACACATTTTGACACAACACTTCTTTATGGGTATATAGGCTCTGTACAAATTATTTGTGCAACAGAAAATATTACCAGATAGATGTGATACCACCCCAATCTGATATGTTTACGTATTCGGCGCTGCTGAAAAATCTGTAACAGTTTTATTTTGCAAAAGGGAAATATTCCTTACATCTAACAGTTGATTTTGTGCTTGATTTCTGTTAAAGGTTCACCTGCAACCAAACCTATTTCCCTTTGAAGTCAGAGTGTAGTAAATTGGATTACACGCATCTCTCAGCATTTCAGTAGGCAGGTATACGACAAAGCAAAAAACACAACAGTCTGAAGTTGGTTTGAAGTTGATGGCTTTAGAACGATGGCATAGTGAGATGTTCAAAACAAGTCCTTTGCCAAACACCCACTGTTAACTTTTGAGCAACACAAAATGCAGGCAGTTTTAAGACCCAGCCACTAAATAAAAGGATTTTTAGATTTGCTCCTAAGTAGATTCCAAGCCTGCAGAACTACTGTTACAGTTAAGCAGTGTTTTTCTTCAACGGCTTGTAACCTTTCACATGTTTGGATAAGGTGGCAAAGGAATCAATCATGTAAAACTAGAATAGGTCCCAGATAAGCTGCCTGAACTATGGTTTATGTGGATGCCGACGTGTTGTTGTAATATATACACCCAGTCTTTACTAGAATTAACTATTTGAACATCAGCTACAGAACAAGTGAACCTGGTTGAGTCCTATATTCACTTTAGCATGTTCTTGTCTAATTCCCAAAATTTTACATTTATCATATTTTTGTTGTATTACTTTTGTTTCACCTACCCCCTTTTCTCTACTAGGGACCACAGCCTTGACCAGACTAAACAGCAAAGTTGCACACTTACAGATGGATCTGCACCCCCTAGTGGTAGCCTGAGTGACTCTTCTAGTGGCGACTCTAGCACCAGTCAGCGTCGACGGCGTCATCGGGGACACTCACCCTCCCGCGTTCGCTTTGAGGACGAGTCTGCACGGGATGCGGAGGCCCGTTACCAGGAGAGACTGCAGCAGCGTCAAAAGCGGGTCCTGGACTCTGTCATCCTCTCTCTTGGACACAGCCCGTTGGTGTCAAAGCCAGACCTTTCCGATTATATCAAGGGTGAAGGACTCCATAGAGGGGACAGAATAAGTAAGGCCTGCAAACGTCAGAATTGTGTGCAGGCCATGGGGCACAGAGGATGTGGGGTAGTGCAAAAAACTCCTTCCGATGCTTCCCCCATCACCATAACTGACAAAGGGAAGTGCACGTCCTGTGGCTTTTCCAGCTCAGTCAATCCGTCATCCAGCACAGGGCTCACCTTAACAGGAAACAAACCCATAGAGAATCGTACAAAAGACGAACACTTGGTCTCCAGCAATAATGCTGGGCAGTGCAAGCCACTCCACCTGGATTCTGCAGCACAACCCTCAACTTCCCGTGGGGTTCCACTCTGGATACTCCCATCCCGACAGCGAATACACACAGAGAGGATCCGTGAAACTTACATTGGAGAAGCCTCTTACATTGATGATGCAGACTCTGCCTTGGACACTACTGACACATCTGACAGTGGCCGGACGGATAGTGAAGAGGCAGGTGCAATGAGCAGTCTTCGCATCAGAGGTTGGCGCAGAGCGGATAGCCCTACGGATAGGTGTGCATTACTTGGTAGCTCACTTGTTGCCTTAGAGACAAACGAACAACCTTCTAAGGTTTGCGATGCCAAAGGAGGCCAGGATGAACAATCTGCAACAAGGGGTGATGAGGCAATTGTAGAAGATGTAGAAATAGTTAATAAAAAAAAAACTGTCACCATCAGAGAGCCTTGTTTAGGAGCTAAGCGGGTTGTGGGCATAGTGGGTAGGCGGGAGGTAGAAGCCACTGAGGATCTTTCTTTTCAACTTCCCATTTCCAGTGACCAAGAACACCAAAGGCTCGGAGAGGGGAACATTTGTTCTTTGATCTCAGGCGAAGAACCAACATTATTACCATCAAAGTCCACTGCTGACTCATTGGATACGCAAGAGCTGATGGAGAACTGCATACTACCTGGCAAGATCCACAGCACTCGAATGAGAACAGTATCTCAGAATATACAGAAACCATTGAGTCCTCATTGCAAAAAGAAGGTTCACATACCAGTTCCCCCAACAGGGAAAGTCCCTTCTTCTGTGCCATCCCAAAAGGCTGTAATTGGAGGCAACTACAGACTAGAAAGCCACACAAGTGGGCCAACAGAGCCAGGCCTGAAGCAATCTGATTTCTCTCTAATTCCAGAGTATCTCTCCGAGCCAATTTCTAAAGGGAAAAATAGGCGAACACCCACTAATTTGTTAACATTAGAGGCACAGATGAGTTGCCTTCATCCTGCTATGAAAGAGGCAGAGATTGTGGAGCATGTTCATGATGTTTCTTCACATCTGTCTAAGAGTGAAAGTAGCATGCCTAACCCCTGCATGTCTGATTGTCTCAATACTATTCAGAGTGCGCCTATTAAAGCATTAGAAGAACAAAAAAACAAACCAACCCCTGCCTCTCAATGTGGGAGGCCACAAATCATCCAACCAGAATTTAAGTCATTGGATGAGAAGCAAAAACTTAGACAGACCACCCTAGCACCTGTACGTGAGAGGTCGTCATACCTTCAGCCCAACTGTATTCCAGTATTAAAGGGACCAAGGACTCAGCATCAAATATCTGGAGGAGAATGTGATGACCAGAAGAACAATCAACCAGGTTATGGGCCAGCAAGTCATAAGAAAATTATTCTGCAGTCTGCATCTAACTCTGAAGGGCAGATACATGTGAGCAGGAACCCCAGATCCACAAAATCGCAAAAGACCAAGCTTGGAGCCCTTTCCACCAACAACTGCAACAACACTAGAATGGAGCACTTTCAACAGAATGAACCTCTGAAAGGGCACAGCAGCCTGGAATACCAAGTGGATAAGAGAAATGCAATCAGAGGAGCCAAGTTGGACATGGCAGGTGATGCCATTATAGGACAGCGCCAGCGGCAGGAGATGGTGCAAGTGAACGACGGCCGGACAGACAGCCTGCCAGTAGAACTCGGCGTTGAAGGAGGTATGTAATGCGGTGCTGTGCTTTGTCTTGCAGAGACTTAGAGCCTGATTTAGATTTTGTCAGCCGGGTTATTCCTCCACATCATTGACGGATATCCCATCCTCCGAAATATAAATCCCATAGAAGATATTGGGATTTATATTTCGTCGGACTGGATATCTGTCATCGTTGTGACGGAGTAACCCTTCTGCCGAAGTCCAATTCAGGTCCTTCTTTATAAAAATGCTGAATACTTTCCATCCGATCTTTCAACATTTCCAAGCTGCGCTTACAAGTTCTCCTAGAGCACATTGTAGCAAGTGACAACACATGCTTATGTGTTGTTCAGTTACATGTGACCGTGATGTGTTGCCGGAACATTATTCTCCAGTTGCATGATTGGGCATTGCAGCTATTAACTTGATGGCTTTGTTTATGTTTGGGAGGACATAGTGAGGCTCGGGCCCTTCTATTCGTTTGACATACCCTCAAATGTTATGTTTCAAAGGGATTGTCCATAACCATGACACTAGCTCCTTGTTTACATCTTCTAGGCCATCCGGTCCAGAACTCTTATCAGCACTGCCTTCACAGTACAACAAGCTACCTGAAAAAATACATTAACACTATTTGTTCTCTCTAGGGGCTTGTTTTCCATATATGGTACATAGTGGCATTGAGGCCTTTTCCATAGTCGAGGTTCCGATCCATAACAATGTCACAGTGGCCCAGAGCAGCTCTGAAAACCCTGGCACGGTCGGTCTACAGTTTCAGCATAAAGCGAGCAGGAGCCATTGATCAAAATTCACCCTCTTTGTTAAAAGGCTCATCTGCTTTGAATGCCCTGGGCTGGTGAAACCTGGCTCGGTGAAGTGGACTGTAGGCAGCCCAGGGCAACAAGCTTGCAACATTTACAGAAACTAACACTACTGCCTCTAGTGGAATCTGATGTGCCCCAAGCGCAGTGGTCCCACTTTGGATGTTTTAAATATACTCACTCTCTTTGTTTTTCCATTGTTTAAGATATTATAGTTCTGGAATCAAGCCGTCCCTTTCTCTACGTATGCCAGGAAATGTCTATAATCCCTGAAATCGAACCAGTTCAGAATGGGATGCCACTTAGGGATGAGTGCATTGTATGAAGTGCTCACAACCTCTTTTCTTCCATATTCTTCCTGAAATCATTTTTTGTAAATTGTGTCTGCTGGAAAATTGAGTTGGACCCTTTTGAATTGCGTGATGTTCATTAAGGGTTTTCCTTTACAGTGCATCTTCGTTCCAATGGCGGCACTCTCAACTCTACTAGCATTACCGTCTCACTGATGACGGGCTACACAGAATCCAACCGCCCCGTGGAATTGATCTGTCCAAGGAGGCCTGAGGAAGGAACAGAACAGACCGGAGCAGCCACAGAACGGACCCCGCCATTGTGAGTCTAACAGTTAAGATATGAGAGGCATATTTCTTTATCATGTAGTTTCCTGTATCTAAAGGAACATGTCCTGAGCCCACTTTGTTTGCCATTTTAAAAAGTATCTTTTGTGCCCTAGAACATCCGACCTACAGGTCCATTGCAAAAAAGGCAAGTGTATTAAACATGTATATCCCATCACGCTGCACGCCTCTTACACATGTTATGGGGTTTCATTGACGAGTTGAGATGTCTGGTAATAGACCAAAGTGTATTCTTGTGGCCTTTTCTAAATCACCTGTAATAGGGCTTCCTGTAGGAATGGAATTGTTTCCTTGTGGACACACTAGGGTCACTTTAAAACCCTATTTATACAGGTCTACTAATGGAATAGCACTTGTTAACAGACTTGCAGCGGTGCACGTGCAAAGCAGGGTGTGTTGAGGCACATGTGTCAAGTTAAATCTGGGTGATCTTGAGGCACCCCTTGGCTTTAAAGCTCCCTGAAGACAATGCATTTTCAGTCTGTTAACAGACTCTGCCGCTAGGGCAGCTAAAACAAGCAGATAACATTTTTATTGCATAAGCTTGCATTTCGTCTAAAGCAAGCTCATTGTAAATGGTTTCTTTGGGAGCTGCAGTGGGAAACTCATCATTAATTAAATTTATCATCTGGTTCATGGTGCACCTTGTTGCTCTGTGTATCTGAAGTTTGTCTCTGGCTTTGAAAAGGCAGGCTGGGGGTGCAGAGAACTTTGCTGAGATACTGTTTCTTGCTAGGAGCCCAAATGTGACATCCTCTTTTTAATTTTTGTAAGCAAGCACTAGCTCATATGTAGCACCAGTAGTTGATTTTGTTTTTAATAAGACAGTCTTCACGTTTCTCTGCACCAGTAGCCTGAAGATTCCTTTGAGCCATGCTGGTACGAAGACCCCTTTCCCTTGAGGTTCATCATCACCACTCCTGGGGTTGAAAGGTTAGTGTGTGAGACTGACGTAGGACACTTGCCTCTTCAGTAGTTTCCCACTGCTCAGCCGCAACATCTCATGCTTCAGTGCCAGTTATGGCCACAAAGGCATTAATCCAACAATGTATGGATGTTTGCAGAGCAGACCTGCAAACCAATCACCTATACAGATGATTCTGTCTGCCTTGGTCCTGGGACATATGTAAATCACTAAAGAGCGACACACAGACAAATGTTTTTCTGTCTGCAGTTACATGCACGAAAGCAGGTGTGCTTTGAAGCAAACATAAAGAAAGGACTGGGTTCAGTAGCCTAAAACAAATGTGCTTAATCCTGATCCTGTTTAAAAACACATGAGCTTAGTCCTGGTTTGTACGCTAGTAGTCAAAGAAGGAGGGAAGTGGCTAGTAGTACCCCACACCACTACAAGTACCCACACTGGGAGCTGATGGGTCCGTCCAGCTATGAATTGACCCATATTGGTGTGTGAGCTATGGAGAGGGTCCTTATTGACAACATGGCTAAAATGTTGAATCACACAGATGGGTAGATGCCGACATCCACATCCACGCAGCAGGTCGTTGTTGCAGTTGGTGCCTACGGATGCAGGGGAGTGACTCCTCCACTCCAAGAGAAATTCCTTATTCCTTCTTGTGAAGGGTGAAGACTTGCCGCCCTCAGAGGATGCACAGCTTTGGAAATGTTGCAGAAGTTGGAAGGAGCTGTGGAAACAATGTTGCAAGCGGAGTCTTCGTCGTAGATGCAGATTGTCGGTTCCTGGACGGTCCAGTCGCAGTTCCAGTGGCTAGAAGTCAAAGCACAGGTTGCAGAGGAGTCCTGCTGGAATCTTGCAGGCCGAATCTGAGGCCCACCCTAGAGGAATACCCTAAGTAGCCCTCAAATGGGGATTGGTCACCAAGCCAAGTGACCACCTATCAGGAGGGGGCTCTGATATCACCTGCCTGACCTGGCCACTCAGATGATCCCAGATGCCTCTGCCCACCTTGGTTTCAAGATGGCTGAATCAAGGGGCCCTCTGGAAGAGCTCTGGGCACCACCCTTGGGGTGGTGATGGACAGGGGAGTGGTCACTCCCCTTTCCATTGTCAAGTTTTGCACCATAGCAGGGACTTGGGGTACCTGAAACGGTGTAGACTGTTTTAGGCATGGAGGGCACCAAATGTGCCCTTTAAAGCATATCAGTGGCTTGGGGAGGCTACCCCTCCCAAGCCATGTAACCCCTATTTCCCCAGGGAGAGGGTGTTACCCCCCTCTCCCGAAGGAAATCATGTGTTCTGCCTTCCTGGGCTTGAGCTGATCAAGCAGCAGGAGGGTAGAAACCTGTCTGAGGGGTGGCAGCAGCTTGGGCTGCCCGGGAAACCCCAGAAGGCTGGTAGGAGCAATGCTGATGGCCCACTAAGGAGCTCCAAGAGTGCATGGAATCATTCTTCTAATACTAGCAACAGTATTAGGGTATAATTCTGACATGTTTGATACCAAACATGCCCAGGTACAGAGTTATCATTATGTAGCTGGACATAGGTAGTGACCTATGTCTAGTACACGCATAAAATGACGTCCCCGCACTCACGAAGTCCATGAAAATGGAGCTGGAGTCCATGGGGGAACCTCTACTCATGCAGGAGTGCCCACACACAAACAGTTACTTACACCCTGCCCTCTGGGGTAGGAGGGCCTACCATAGGGGTGACTTACAGTGACCTGTGCAGTGACCTGTAGAGAAAAGGGTGCATGCACCCTTTCACGCAGGCTCCAGTGGCAGGCCTGCAGCTACACTTGGCATTGGCTCCACATGGGTGGCATAATACATGCTGCAGCCAATGGGGTTCACCTGGTACCCCAATGTCCTGGGTACCATATACTAGGGACTTACATGGGGGCACCAGTATGCCAAATGTGGGGTGTATGTTGTTCAAGTAACAAAGTTTAAAGGGAGAGAGCATAATCACCGGGGTCCTGGTTAGCAAGATCCCAGTGAACACAGTCAAACACACTGACAACAGGCAGAAAATGAGGGTAACCATACCAAGAAAGAGGGTACTTTCCTACAGGTTGTAACATTTGCAAAAGAGAAAGGTCCCCTTTTAAATGTAAACAAATATTTTTGGGGTGCAGGCATGGTCAAGGGGACCAATGCAAGCTCTCAAACAAACTTTTTTTTAAAAGTTACTTTTTTAATGGAATCCTTTTTCTTTTATTCAAAACTTTGTCTACATTTTAAAAAAAAGTTTACTTTATTTAATTTCAATCACAGACGTGGTAGTCTGCAGACCCCAGTGTGCCTTCGTCTCTGTGATTTGTTACTAAAATTCCTTTGCGTTGGCAAAAAGGTGGTGCGCAGTCTGCGACCGCTTCTCACAAATAGAAATTTTGTACATCTGGGCCTAAGATCCTTAAATGCGTAGGGCACATATAATTCCTCCTACATCCCTTTAGCAAAAAACATTAAAAGCTACTGATTACAGGACCTTCTGTTCACATAAACCGAGACTGGTGCACAGGTGACTTTGGCACCAACAGCAAACTCCTAGATCCTTGGTAGGGGGGCCAGTTACAGTTTAGTAGGACCACAAACCCTCCCATTCATATGTCAATGGTGCTTCTGATCTGAGTTATTGTGAATTTCTGAGGGGAGTCATTTTCTCTTCTTCTCAATACTGCCTCCCCAAGTAAAACGTTTCCCTCTATCAGTAAGGTGTGCTGGAGTGAATCACATAACTTGATTGCCAGACTGCCGGTGTCTCTGCTTCATTCACAGGTTGAGTGCACTTTCAGAGCCCCTGCAAGTCCTCTCTGTCTTAGGTCAACAGTTAAAACAGAATTACACACAGCACATACTTCCAAGTTCCCAAGTTTCCCTTTCCTTCTTCTCTGGGGCAGTCTAATTGGAAATAGCCATAAGCTACATATATATGCAAAATAAACCTGTTGTTGCAGTTAATTTTTGATCCCCAAACTCAAGATGGGCAGCGCTCTTTTCCAGTCCTCTTACGCACCCCTTATTCAGCTATTCAGGTCCTCAGCTGTCCTTAGTATCTCATCTGAGAAAACAAGATTTATGTTAAGGTTGGAGTTCTGAAGAATGTTGGTACCTTTTTTTATTTTCTAGTTATATCTTATTCCTGAAAATACGGAACCCAGGATAGCCTTTCAGTGGCTATCAAGTTCATGTCAGCCCTCATACTTGCACTTCATGTCCCTTAATTTGGAACAAAGTAATATTCTCAATTTCATCTTTAATACATCATAACAAATGTTTTACCCAGCAGAGAGGCCTAACATCAATCCTTTTTTCTTGCCAAGAATAGACTGTCTAGGTGAATGGACATTGATTCTTTAGAGACCCACGAGGGTACACACAACAGTGCAAGAAATTCTTGTATTATTATTTTTGAATTTATGTAAGTAATTTACAATAAACACAGTAGCGTATATATTTAGAAATTTTTAGTGTAAAGAAGATAAAGGAAAATATAAATGAGGGAAAGAGAGTAAACAAAATAATAAGCGTAGGGGCATATTCCCAGTTGTTAGACCTGGCAGCCTTAGGGTCGTCACCTCTAACGTTTTTCCTGCCTCCCTCCATTTTTGACAATGTTTTTGCCGGTTTTAGGACTCTGCGCACTTTTCCACTGCTATCCAGTGCTAAAGTGCATATGCTATCTTCCTTAAAACATGGTGACATTGGTGCATACCCAATTGGCATATTTAATTTACTTGTAAGTCCTTAGTTAAGTGCTCTACATGTGCCCAGGGCCTGTAGATTAAATGCTACTAGTGGGCCTGCAGCACTGATTGTGTCACCCACCTAAGTAGCCCTTAACCATGTCTCAGGCCTGCCATTGCAAGGCCTGTGTTTGTAGTTTCACTGCCACTTCGACTTGGCATTTAAAAGTACTTGCCAAGCCTGAAACTCCCCTTTTTCTACATATAAGTCACCCCTAAGGTAGGCCCTAGGTAACCCAGAGTGCAGGGTGCTATGTAGGTAAAAGGCAGGACATATATCTGTGTGTTTTATATGTCCTGGTAGTGGAAAACTCGTTAATTTGTTTTCCACTGCTGTGAGGCCTGCTCCTTTCATAGGCTAACGTTAGGGCTACCCTCATAAACTGTTTGAGTGGTAGATTCTGATTAGAAAGGGGTAAACAGGTCATATTTAGTATGGCCAGAATAGTAATACAAAATCCTGCTGACTGGTGAGGTTGGATTTGATATTACTATTTTAGAAATGCAACTTTTAGAAAGTGAGCATTTCTCTGCACTTAAGATCCTTCTGTGCCTTACAGCCTGTCTCCAGTCCATGACTGGGCTGGGCTGGTTGACAGCTCCCTTGTGGATTTCATCCAGACAACCACAAACACAGGATGTTCAGTCACACCTGCACACATCTGCGTACTGAATGGGTCTTCCTGGCCTGGAAGGGTGGAGGGCCTAACACTTACATTGCAAAGGACAGTGGCCTGCCCTCACACAGTAGACTGCCAAACCCCCTACTGGGACCCTGGCAGACAGGATTGTATTGAAAAGGGACCTTGTGCACTTCTAAGCCACTCTTTGAAGTCTCCTTCACTTCAAAGGCACATTTGGCTAAATAAACTGGGTCCCCGACCCTATCAAACTAGACACTTCTTGGGAAGACATTCTGCACCAGAACCTGCAACTCACCAAGAGAATCTGCCTGGCTGCCCAAAGGACTCACCTTTGCTGTAAAGGACTGCTGTCTTGCTGTTGCTCTGCTGCCTTGCTGGCTTCTGGCTCTGCTGAGAAGTGCTCTCCAAGGCCTTGTATCGAGCTTACCTCCTGTTTCCTGAAGTCTCAGGGCCAAAAATACTTCATCTGTGCAAAGAAACGATGCACAGCATGCTGGAATCGACGCACAGCCTGCCCAGCGGTGAGAAAATCACCAAATTGCCAAACCGTAACAACGCAGCCATGCTCCCCGAGTGGAGATCAACGCATTGCTGAGCCGGAACGACGCAGCCCGACTTCCTGTGAGAGTAATCAACGCAGCACCAGCCGTGCAACAGAAATGCCCCTGCATCGCCCACCGGATTGACACCGCACCTTTCTAAATGGCTCCCGCAGAGCTCACCTTATTTGGGGCCCCCTTTGTGCACATGGCCCCTCGTGATAATTTCAGTTGGCTCACCTCACAAGCAAGCGCAATCCAACAGCGTTGTTGTAAGTTGACCGGCATCATCATCCAAGTTGTCTCAGTTGTAACAAGTAAAATTCTGGCAAGAGTGCTCTAAATGTGTTCTAATAAACTGCTATCCCCAAACAAAGATACTCTATGGAGTCATTAGTGGCTTCCTGTACAATACAGTGCTCTTCTCTGTCACTACTAAGTATAGCCTGATGTATGATGTTCTGATCAGCTAAACACTTCTTAATTTTCAGTATGGTAGCCATTACTTCAGGGGCCTGTTGTAACAATTCCTTTTGTCAGAGCACTTTCTGGTGGTGTGTGGTCTGAGATAAAAGAGACCTCTTATGGTGCTGTAGGCATTACACCCATGAGACCATTCTGATTCTCCACTTTTATGGTTTGTGGTCTTTCTAGTCCCTCTAACATTTCTACTCTCTCGCATTTCAGAAAAACAGAGGTCAGCGTTCCATGGGAAGAAGAACAAATAAAACCAGTGGCCAGGAAAAGAAGTGGATCAGCCACAAGCCTTAAAAAGTTCTTTTCTGCCATTGGCCAAAAAACACAGCAAAAGTTGGGCCGTGGCCGCTCCGCCAGTCTGGAGCACATTGCAACCCCAGATGCAGCCAGAGGTGCTGCTCCTGAAAAATGTAAACCAGCAGCCATACCAAAACCAGTGGCAGACAGCACCACACATGACATGAAGAAGACTCCGTCACTACAGTCCTTGGTGAGTTTGTGTTCATCGTTCAAAAAAGGCCCAGTAACAGTGTCTGTAAAATGTTCATTACTTGAATAATGATTTGAAAAAATATTTTAAACTTGCTTAATTTTAGTAATTTAATGACAAATGCTTTAAAATCTATATTTGTGTGCATTTGAATATATATATAAACATGGCAAACTCATGAACCAAGTTCTTAAGTTGTTAACAGTGTGACTGAAACATATTCATTCACAGCCTGGGAAAGCATTGTGGTTCATTTTTAACCAAATTTTATTAATTTATTTCAATAACAATGCCACGTATAAGAAGACAGATCCCAAATTCTCGCTTACACATTCTGATGCAAGTATACGGATAAGCAGGTCTAGATCATATATCAGACAAATACTGATTGTGTTCATGTAAGTCCCAGCCACGTGTCCCAGATCTTATGGTATTTACCCTTGCCAGATAAACGGGTGTTTCCATTTGTGCACACCAGTCCATTCCCCTCTTCCATAGTTGCACCGAGGGGGGAGTCTTAGATGCCCAAAGTCCAGCAGTGTCCCTTTTTTCAATTAGCAGGGCCATGCCCAGGAGTTTTTGGATCACTCAGGAGTTTCCAGCGCCCTCCATCACTCCCAGCAGGACCATCTTGGGGGAGGAGACCAGGGAGAGGTCCAATAGGACGGAGAGTTTGTTTAGGATTTTGCGCCCAGTACTGTTGAATTGTAGGGCCGGACCACACCACATGAAATTAATTGGCTGGTGAATAGGTGCACCTGTTACAAGGAGGGTCCAGTCTGACCCTGGCCTTGAAAAGCATAGGTCATAGGTCAGGTGGGCACAGTGCAGATAATACGTCTGCACCATGCGCAGTTTAGCTGAGACTGTAAGGACTTGCGGTGCCATCAACGCGTCTTGCCAGTCGTTGTTATCTAGGGGGCCAATCCAGGATTCCCAGCGAGCCCGTAGGGGTTGGAGGGACGGGGAAGTATTTAGCACGAGTGTGTGGTAGATCCTTGAGATTCCTACGGCTCCCAGGGCCCCCATCATCACCGTGGCTTCAAGAGGGGTAAATTCAGATATAGGGGTGCCATTACTAATCTGTGTTCTCAGTGGATGCCTAATTTGCAGCCCCAAAAACCCAGATGGAACCAAAGAAGGGAAAAAGGACTGAAGTGAGTCTCTGTTGGCATGGAGTGGTGGACACTTCCAGTAGATCGGATCTCATATAGATGCTGCTGGTGGACCCATGCAGAGCCCGTTATCATCTTGTCAGTCAGTCAAATAGGTTGGGTTTAGCTCAACCTGTCCTCCTCTAGACGCGGCTGCCCCCAGGACACCAACTGCAAGGAGGTGTCTCTCTGCCACGGGGCTGACAGGGAGAGAAGTCCCATCCCAAGGGACCGCAACGCCCTCTGGAACCTGCTTCTTCTGCGACGGGAGCCAGCCTGAGAATCCCCAGTGCAGTCAGGCTCCCCCACAGCCGTCTTGGGTGTATTGAAGGATGTTCGCTCGGGGGGAAGCGGGGTCCCTTCCAAATCTCCGGGAAGTGGTCGCTCCTCCATTTCCCATTCCCAAGCCACCTAAGGCGTATCAAAAAAGTGTGTTCTACTAGCATGCAGCACCTTAAGGCGACCCGGGAAGAGGAGCATATATTTCAGTTGCAGTGCCCTTAGTTTCGGCTTAACCTGTTCGTGAGAGCTTTGTTTGGTCTGAACCCCCCGGTAGTAGCCTGGGAATATCAGGATCTTCACGTTTTGGTATTGATCTCCGGCTGAGCTCTAGCCTCACACAGGATGGCGTCCCTGTCTCGGAAATTGAGGAAGTGAGCAATGAACGCCCGCGGCAGTACCCCAGGCGTGGACCTAGCAGAGAGAACCCTGTGCGCATGCTCGATGGCGAACCATGGAGACAGTTTGTCATGAGGCATCCATGCCTTAAGCCACGCCTCAAGAAAGTCAGCGAGGCCAGGACCCTTGGACGTCTCTGGGAATCCCACAAAGTGCGGGTTATTCTGCCTGAGCGGTTTTTGGTATCATCGGCCCATTAGGAGGCAGAACACCTTGGTCTTAAGGTCGCGAACCTCATCTTCCACTGTAGATACATGCATTTTCTGCCTCCGTGAGTGGCTCCTCCCATGGAATATACAGTCACTTTGATGCAAAAACCTCCCTGGGTCTTTGGTATACCCCAAATATGGCAAAAGTTTCTTCAGCAAGATGTACTATCATCATTCGGTGCTTCCTCATCAAAAACACTTTGATTAGCAACCTAGGAGGAGTGCACTGCCTTTCCTCTTCTTATTCAAGTTCATTGCGCTATCATTCAACTGAAATGTCTAACGCTCTCTTACGCTGTCTCCCGTTTTGAATCTGGAGCCCATCAATTACTGTACTCTAACAAATAATCATGAAATACCACCTTCTATGTGTATCAGCTTTCACCTTTATTTCGGTGGTGTACTGGCATATTTTCATCAGTACCAATGTTACTTCTTTCACTGTTGCACAAACACTACAGAGTTAATGCTAAAGGTTACAAACACATTTGAAGTAATCTCAGTCATCTCATTAACCAAAGGTTAGGAGTGAAACATTGTTTATTTTATGCTAAAACAGAACTAATAAACTATAACATGTGCTAACATTTTCTTAATTCGCTTAGTTTCACAACCTCATGCACATAGGCATCTGTTTGCTATCCAGCCGCTAGTACGTGGGAGACTACACTTTTGCTAACCTCTTAGACAACTAGCTACCACTTCTCCCACATTGCATGAGAAAATAACGTAGGTTTTAAATTACCAAATTTTTTCACTTTTTCCAAAAGTGTGAGGTTGTAGGCAACACTTGGAACCACACTTTTCTCACCTTAAAGATTTTTATTCTAACTTCATGTCCTGTGGTCTTGCTCCTTCACAGTATTTGTATCTATAATGCATCTGTGGTAGAGGCATTGTGCCCTTTGCTCTGCTGTGGTAACCAGTTGTACAATCAGAAGTATTGTAGTTATTTTGGCACTGCTTTCTTTACCCAAACCACAACTTATGAAATGTTTCTATGAATAGTCTATTCTCTGTAGCACAAACTTAGTAACCTTTCTACCTCTTGTTTGTAAAGAACAGTCGTTCCCATCATAGAATATAGCTACCATATGGCAGTTGGACCGTATTTTATTGACTAAAACCATTTATTCTCATTCATTTTGTCCTACCTACTGGCATGGCAGTCAGTCCCTATTGTGGAAGACGTTCATACCTTCCACTAAGGTCACATCAATTAAGGTTCTGGTGATCTACCCTTATAATTAAGGTTCTGGTGGTCCGCCTAATTCTATAGTGAGAGGTCCACTTTTCACCTTACAATTCCACATTTTTATAACATAACTAAATTATACCAGGGCCAAGATTCCAGACACCTGTGATCCTCCCCAGTAGTACAAAGAAGGAAGTTTACTGTGAGGCTTCAAAAACATCCAACATATCTGGATGCTTTGGGCCGTAAGAAGTACCCATTTGTGAAGGATTCTGTGATCAGGAGGTGGGGGCTTACCCCTAGCTAATGCATGACAAAATTTAAGAACATGCTGAATCGATGTGTCGTGGAAGACACATGTGCATGATACATTTGAAATAGATGTTTATGGGGATAACATTGAATATCCATAAAAGGCTGCTAGATCTTTTATTGGTGGAACAGCCTCTGGAGACTTGTCCAGTGATACTGCACCAGTACCTTACTGGCTTGCTGGTCTCTGATCCCATGCAGCTGGAAGCAGCAGTGGATGGTTGGGAGGTGAAAAGGATAGGTCTCAAGGTGCGGAGGCAGACCCTTTTCAGTTTTCAAAGTTCACCCTAATTGAATGATGTTGAGCACCCTTTTGTTTTTTCTGGCTTCCTACAGCCCATGTGACACCCTATTATTCTTTATACTGAGGTGCAAAAAGGAGGAATTGTCCATGAAGACTGATGCCTCCCAAAAGGACTGAGTTATAGAATCTTTTGAACCTTGTCTTCCACTCTTATAATTACAGTGTTGCAGATCTGAGTGTGTAATGATCCCGTCTACAGCGTCAAAGGAGTAATGAGATCATTTGTTTTCATGCTGGGCCTAATACTCTAACTTTTACCATTTCTAGGTAGTGTAAATAATAGTTATTGGTATCACTGAATTTATTGATCCTAAGGCCCTGATTTAAAAGGGCCTAGTGCCACTTTAGCGCCGCCTTAGTATCACTTTTATGACGCTAAGATGGCCTTTTCCCGTGCCAGATTTACAAAGTGGTGCAATGTATGCATTGTGCCACTTTGTAACCCTTTGCACTACATTGTGCCTGTGCCAGGCATAATGTATGCAAAGGGGGCGTTACCCCGTTATGGGGGTCGAAGAAATGGTGCAAAGAAATCACAGAGATTTCTTTGCGTCATTTTTGTCGGCACTTTTAACTCCTGCTCAGAGCGGGCATTAAAAGGGGCACATCATTGTTTCCAATGGGCCCCTATGTACTGTTCAGGGTTAGCGCTGACATTTTGGCACTAACCCTGAACAGTACATCACTAGTGTAAAAAATGTTGATGGTATTGCCACCTGCCCTGCACCATAGTGTGCCATTTATTACATTTGGAGCACACATGGTAGTGGTAGGGGGGTGCTAATGGGCGCAAGGAAAGTGGTGCTGCACTGGGTGCAGCTCCACTTTCCTTAAATCTGCCTTCAAGTTTATTGAGATTGAAATTGTGAAAGGCTGAGTCAACCTGCCAGGATTTACAGTTGTAGCCTGTAATTCACAGCAGATGTAAGTGTTTAACTTGCTGAGCCACATACATGGACACTGTAGGAAAGTACCCTCTTTCTGGCATGGTTACCCCCATTTTTTGCCTGTTGTCAACGTGTTTGACTGTGTTCACTGGGATCCTGCTAACCAGGACCCCAGTGACTGTGCTTCCTCCCTTTACATTTCGTTGCTTGGACCACACACACCCCACATTTGGCATACTGGTGCCCCCTTGTAAGTCACTAGTATACGGTACCTAGGTATCCAGGACATTAGGGCACCAGGGGTCACCCATGGACTGCAGCATGTATTATGCCACCTATGGGGAGTCCATGCAAAGTGTATCTACAGGCATGCCATTTTCACTATAGGTCACTGCACCAGGTCACTAAGTCACCCCTAGGGTAGGCCCTCCTAGCCCAGAGGAGATTGGGGGAGGGGTGCGAGTACTTGTGTGTGAGGGCACCCCTGCATGAGCAGAGATACCCCCATGGACTCCAGCTCAATTTCCATGGACTTTTTGAGTGCGGGGACACCATTTTACACGTGTACTTGACATAGGTCACTACCTATGGGTGGTGCCCAGAGTTCCTCCAGAGGGTCCCTTGATTCTGCCATCTTGAATCCATCTGGGCAGAGGCCTCTGGGAGCATCTGAGGGGCCAGGTCAGGCAGGTGACGTCAGAGCCCCCTCCTGATATGTGGTCCCCTGGCTAGGTGACCAGTCCCCCTTTCAGGGCTATTTAGGGTCTCCCTCTTGGGTGGGTCCTCAGATTCGACTTGCAAGATTCCAGCAGGACTCCTCTGCAACTTCTACTTTGACTACTGGCCACTAGAACTGCTACTGGACCCTCCAGGAACCGACCGACCATCTGCATCCACGACGAAGACTCTGCTTGCAACATTGTTACCCTGTTATGGGGGTCGAAGAAATGGTGCAAAGAAATCTCAGAGATTTCTTTGCATCATTTTTTACGGCACTTTTAACGCATGCTCAGAGCAGGAGTTAAAAGGGGGCTTCCATTATTTATAATGGCCTCTATGTACTCTGCAGGAGTAGCGCCAATATTGTGGCGCTACTCTTGCAGAGTACATCATTAGCGTCATGAAAATTTACGCTATTGCCCCCTACCCTGCGCCATGGTGCGCCGTATTTTAAATACGGCGCACACATGGTGGCAGTGGGGACGGGGGGGCGGTAAAGGGCGCAAGAAAAGTGGCCCTGCTCAGTGCAGGGCCACTTTTCTTAAATATGCCCCTTAGTGTTTTCTTTCATGTGTGTAAGTGCTGTGTGACTACAGTGGTATTGCATGAGTTTTGTGCGTCTCCTAGATAAGGATTGGCTGCTCATACACAGCTACCTCTAGAGAGCCTGGCTTCTAGACACTGACTACACTACACTAATAGGGGATACCTGGACCTGGTATAAGGTTAAGTACCTTAGGTATACCCACCATGCATTAGGCCAGCTTCCTACAGACACCAACCTATTTTTAGCAGCTCTTAAGGAAGTGCAATGTAGGTGTCGATCTCCACTGCTTTAAGCGTCTCACCTCCATTTTCCCACCAAAGTCTTACTAATCGAAAGCCATGACCAAGATTTTAACTTGAACTACAGGATGTGTCAGACAATTACCCATTAAATCAAACTTCCACAGGAGCAGATGCCTTTTACCCAACTCCCTCCAACAGATGCATGCTCAGACTTTAACTGATTATCTGAACCATGCTTTCACTAGGGGGAAAGGAGAATGGAAATAGAAAAAGAGGGACCGCCTCCAGATCCGGCTCCAGCCTGTGTTTCCCACTTGAAGATAGGATATTCAGTGTGTCTCTCTGAAAACCTGCACCTTTCTTCTTATTGGGATTTCTTTAAAGGAAGGACCTGGATCTTTTGAGAGACTAGCCTCCCTCTAAGAGAGCAATGTTAACTTAATATCTTCTTTTCTCCAGGTGTCAGAGGTTTCCAAGGTTCTCTGGAGAACAGTTCAAAAGATCACAAATATACAAACTACTAATGTCTTTAACAGGAAACGAAGACTCCTCCTCAAGGTTCAATTTCCTCAATCACAGTCTCTAGGAATTAGTATGAGCACTGAGGCTTGACTCTAAAACTGACAGGTCTTCAAAGCAAAGAGTTCTTGAATATATGTGTACATATATATATTGGCAAGTCTGGAAATAATACAAAAGGTTTCCTTACCGCAGTTGCTTGGAGTTCTGTTAAGTCAAAACGAATTCTCCTCAGAAAGCTGATAGTCAGTTGTTGTTAGAAGAAAAAAATTCAGCTTCTTCAAAAGGGAAAAAGTAGCTGGTGTGCACACCATAACAAGAAAAATTATTAATTACTCAAAATTGGAAGAATTCTCTATGAAACGAAGCGCCTCAGGAACACTGCTCATTCTCCTCAGGATAACAGTTGAAGTGCAGGGCTCCCAGAGAGAAACAGCTGGAGGGAAGCTTCAGCATGAGACTAAGGTAGAAACACTAGAGCGCTGACCTCACAAGGATTTGCGGCCACCATCTTGAGTGGCAGTTAAACCTGAAGAAGCTAGTTCTAAGAACAGCCTCCGCAAGAGCCACTGGGAGGGAGGACGCCGCTGCAACCAACGTGGGGAAAAGGAAAAGGGGAATCGTTTTTGCTGAGGGAAGAACTTAACAACGCTGGCAATAGTTTTCCTGACAGGATGGATGTTTAAAGGTTTCACTATTCTTTTGTTTGGAGCATGCACTGTTTGTTAACTGTCAGACGCCCGGTCTTAACTGTCTGCTTGAAGACAGTTGTTCATAATAATTTCCGATATCTTCCATTTTGTCTCATAGTAGGGAGGATTGTGGAAAATTCATAATTTGTCACATCTTCACACCAATCTTAAAAAGGTTGAAGTTGCATTTGTAGACACTTTTTCCTTAAGGCATCTAAGCTTCTTTCTGTAATGGTCTTTTGTAACTAGATTCACAAACAAAGTTTCTTGCAGCTGCCAGTATCACTGAGGCAAACCTCATATGTTTAAAAAAGGAGAGCTCCTTCAAATGGTTTATACTATTTTTCTAGCCTGCCAATTAGACTGGTGCATAGAACAAGTGTTTTTAGCATGTCCGCTCCAGAGTGCTAAACTTGTGTAGTGGGAATATAAGACCCTGTTCGAGAGGGTCACAGGACAAGCTTATCCTACAATAGGTTTGTAAACTGGGCCAAGTAAAACCCTTTCCACACTTGACAAGGGATTGAGGGCAAGCAGTTAAAGGCTTCTCAGGGAAGACACGTTGGTGTACTTATTACAGCCTCACATGTCTATACCCAAATTATTACAAGTGCTGGATAGTTTGGAGTGGTGCCTGGGCTCCGAAGAGACAAGACAATTGTATTCCCCCTTAAAGCTTTTGCAGACAGTGCCTCCTATGAACTTCCAGAGTTAGGACTGAAATGGTAGACAGAAATGTTTTGCTAGTTGGGAACTGAAGCTGCACTCAGGGAAGACAACTAGTATTCATATAAATTAATAATCTATCATTGGCAGGGTCGCAAATATGGTATTATTTCCCGGATGCATATCTAGTCTGCAAAACTCTATGTGCCTAATTGCAAAGCCTACCCTCTAAGAGTTAGTTATGATGATCTCAGTGTTTAATCATTTAGTCAGTTTCTAATCAATTAGCTCTAAATCAGGCCATTAACCAGTTTTATTAGGCAGGGTAAGATCTGATAGGCCTGGATCAGTAAAGGATTGAAATTTAGAAGAACAACAAATACAGAACCTACCTGGCAGTATAGATCTTGTTGGTTACTGGAGGACAAAGCTCTATACTCTGCTAGGAATGTTTCAGCAACCTTTCAGAATATCTGTGCCAGACACCTCAGCAGTAGATCTGTCCTCATGCCAAGTGCAATGAGTGAAATCTCTGCCAGAAGAATGAGGTTCATAAACCAGTATTGTCTCAGCCAGGTGGGTGCTTTGAGTATCAACCTGCAATATTAGCATTTAATTTTAGCAATATTTTTGGGCAGAAGGGGAAGCGATGGAAAATTGTAGCAGGGGTGTGGTATTTAATAAAATATCTACTTGTCCATGGAACAGGTTGCTTCTTAAATCTAATTGTCCTGTAAAAAAATCCACTTGTCCCTTTGGTGCCATGTAGTGTGGTGCCAAATTATGGCAGCGATCTCATTATCTAAGAGCTCTGATAATAGCCTCTCTGATTAGGCTAGGGCTAATACAAGTGTGGGGCTTGAATACTTGCAATTTTAATCCCTACTATTTCCTTATTTTGCCACCTTTCTGCCGATCTACATACTGGGGCTGGAAGAAGCAGTAAGCAATAGTTCCAGGGCTGGAATGCCTTTGAGTCGGCAAACCTACTAACTTCTTTCCATGTTTTAAGGATTTTCACCAACTCTTCTCTAATCTTTTCCCATAATGAGAAAGGTTGGAAATGTACTCCTGATAATAGCAGAAGTAGAAGTTCTTCCAGGGTTGGGAAAAAGTGGTAGGAGGGAAAGTGAACTTGTAAATGCTCAATAGATTTCACATGAACAAATCTACACATGCATATTTGCTCATGCTAAAATACAGTTCACAAATATTTTCTAGGAGTGTGATTTCCTGCTCCACTTCTGCAAGTTCTTGTAAATTCATGAAAGCCACTAATTCAAAGACATATACTATGGGTGCACTTTTGTGACTAAGAATTGGGTCCCTTATTAGGTCTGGTGTTAACAAAGACATTTTGTTTTTATTAAACTTCTATTTCTCTCTCTGTCTATCTATTGGCTGGCTTTACTGTAAGAGACTGCATTCTGCTCTTTCACAAGGAGCATATTGGCACGCAAAGTAGTTTTGTTCAGTGCCAGGAACTACTGTGCAAATCAGTGGCGTAATGAAACTGGAGGGGGCTCTCAGCAAGGAACCTGGACCTGCCCTCCCTCCAGACCCATTCAGGGCAGGTGCTGTGCTGAGGGGGCCCCCGGGAGGGGGTTGCAAGATCTTTGTTATGCCACTGGTGGCAATGTGTGCTTTTGAGACCAAAAACATTTTTTTCTTTCTACCAGTGCTTGTTACAGTGGTGAGGGCCTGGCAGCTCCCACAACAATAAAGTGTTACAAAATCCATGTCAAAACAAGGCACGCATTGACGAAACCAAAAGGCTCTCAAAAAAATGTTGGATCGGTTGGCTTTGCCAGTGCTTGTTTATTTTCATGCCTCCCATTATCCCATAAAATGGCTACAGTGATTTTCCATTACGAATATTTTTTGGAAGTTTTAGCATGCAACAACACATTTTACTAAATGACGCGTCAAAGAAATAGCACCTAAAATTTCATAGTAGCAAAACTTTTTTTCCTACTTGTATTTTTTCCTGAACATTTTATTTTGAAAGCAAAGAATCATCGCTCATGCTTAGAAGCTTCTGCAAACATTTGCATCTAATCAGAGAGTGCTTAGCCTCATATTGGTAAACCTTTCAAACATGAGTAAACTTTTTTTTTTTACTGGAACCACTGTCAGTAGTGCAGTGTGACCTTCAAACATTTATTTACAATGTTCACCCGAATAATGAAGGCTTTTCATTAACAAACTATAAATACAAGTTCAAACAGCAGCAACATTTCGACACACATATTACCACAACTGCAGACAGTTCCTTTCTCTGTGAACTGACAGCCAATGGGTTTGTGCTGCAGGGGGTTGGGGCTACTTGTCCCAAGGACAAAATAAACATGAAAACTTGTTGCCCGTGACCCCAAACAATATGTCCCGGGTGTCGGGCAATAGAAATTCCACATCCCCAATCAAAAAGGTATTCCCACCATCAACTTGGTTCTGGATGCTTGCACATGTAAAATTGTGTTATGATAAAAACACCATGCCAGTTCAGATCCAGCATAAGTTTATTCATATAAGGTCAAAACAGGTGCTGCCTCTACAAAGTCCTCCTGGAGTCTCAACCGTCTCCTCAAGTTCCTACCCCACATGCCATACATTCTCTCCTACATCACTACACATTCTATATTCCACTCGTGCTAATATTCTTACTCTAAGGTATACACATAACAAACTGGCATTCTTTGTTGCTGTTGGCCACAAATAGGTCAATCTTTGACTTAACCCAAGTGCTGAGTATCTTCTTTAAGATTTTGTCTGTTAGCTCCCATTCATAAATATCCTACAAGGATCTGCCGAGTTAATCTGCATGGTCGTTCTGCACCCCTGGAAGATTCTCTGCTTTTAGGGCGATGTGGTGGTGTATCACCCAGTACCAAACATCTTGAGCGTCTATGAAGAGGTTTGAGGCGCATGCTCCTCCCCCCTCACCCAACCCCTGTTTTTATATCTAGAACATCATGATGGTGTTGAACACTAAATTTTTAATGCAAGGCAGAAATTATTGCAGGGCTCTTCTGACAATTCTCTGTCGAAAATATTGATGTATAGTTCCTTTTCATGGGAGGACCAATGCCCCCTTGCGGAAAACTCTTGGAGGTAGGCTCCCGACCCATCCTTTGAAGCAGTGGTGGCTGGTGATTCCTAAAAGTAGTGGGGCGTAATACTTGCCACAGGTTGACCCCATTGTTTTCAAAATTTGACTTGGGTGCCCTCATATACAACTGTACCCATACACTCACATTCACTGTTTTTCACTCACAAATGCACAAACTCACATTTTCACAATCACATACCTTCACTCACAACTACTGGTGTACTCAGACACTAAGTTGAGCACTGGTGAATAGGTGTTCTGCTTTAATAGAGCAACAGGTGCAGTTGCACTTGCACTAGGGCTTCTGCACCTGTTGCGCCATTGATAGAGACACGCAAAGGCCTCTGTGCCCTGGTGTAGCTACACCTGGTATACCATTGATAGATACGCCCCTCATTGATTATTACTCTCATTTTTATTGACACTTTCAAACACATTCAACTAACACACACATTACCACTCAATCTCATTCTCTCTTAGTCACTCACATATACAATGAGAAACAACACAGATTTTTTTATTTACCTTTCCTCCTTTGCTGGCAACTCAGAGGCTCCATGGCAGTAGCAAGCAGGAACCTGGTGCTGAGCTCTGGAACCTGCAAGCCATAATTATCAACGAGGAGCCAGATAGAGCAGGAGGACCAGGTTTCTGAGGAATACCCCCCTCACCCTCTCTCCCTGCTTCGCGATAGGACTGTAAGCACAGCCCTATAAGATGCTAGGGCAGTGCTGGGGATTCTGACACTGCTGCTCTGTTTGGCTTTTCTTTTGTCTCAGGGATGCACTGATTTGCTACCCCTACCCGCCCCACAACAGCCCCAATTCTAGCAGATATACTTTTCTGAAGCATATGCAGAATGTGTGCTAAATAAAGAGGATTGTGCCTGTGTTAGAGGATCGTAGTTAAACTCATGCCCCTCAGCCATGCTCAGTCCAGGCGGCCATATACAGAGTAGTGTGTTTTAAACAACAGTCTAGCTGGACGATTGCTGAGCCCTTCCAGCCCCCCTCCTCTTCCTCGTGATAAAAGGAGCCTGGAGGAGATGCAGAGAGGACTGCCTAGCTGCCTGCAGAGTTCATCTAAACACGAAAGTGGTGTTTGAATGAACAGTCCTAAATTACATTATTACCGGTGTAATAATTACATTTAGCAGTGCCTCCTTAGGGTCACAGGTAGCAGGGCTATGCTGTGGACCCCGTGAAAAGGAGCCAACCTTGAAAAAATGGCTAAAGCAGCCAGAGCATATTGCTGGGGAGCAACATTTAGAGATGACTGCTCGGACAAGATTGTCCTGTTCAGGGGGCGATTGTAAGGGTACATCACCTAGGAGTTAGGCTCAACGACACTGATCAATAGTTGTAGCGACTTCCTACAAGCTCTTTGGGTTAGTAGTGCTTTGTTAAGAACTTCATGCTGACCAAGACCATCTGTCTTAGTCCTCCACCGACCTCACAGGCCTGTACAATGTCTTGGCAGACCCAATGAGCAGTACCAATATTTCCCCCATCATTGATGAAAAGAAGTAGCAGGGAGCAGAGGACAGTGTGTGTGCAGATGGGGCAGAACCAGAGATTGATCATTAAAATTAACACCATTGTCCAGTCTTAAAATTGATAGCATTCCTTACAGTTTTCAGGTCTGTAAGCCTGCAGTTCTTCCCAATGTATAGTCAGATTTGAGTCATGTGACCAAGGACACGCCAATAAGTTTGTGAACCTGGCTTCCATGTTCCCTCGCTAGCCTCTCAAGAGCTTCTGTGTACCTTGACTTGTGGTTTGATCTTCAGGCAGTTCTGGCCTTTCACCCAACAGCAATTTGCATGCAAACATTTTTGGAACTTCTGTTAGCCGTACTAAAAGAGAAATTCCCGAATGCAAGTGTCTAGAGTCGTTGCATTTATCGTGGAAACTTTCAGCAGCTGCCCTTCATCCCAGAATCAAGGCACATACAAGAGCGAGGTTCTGCAATGTGGCTGAAACACTGCAAGGTGAGGCTGCGCTATACAGGGAGTGCAGAATTATTAGGCAAGTTGTATTTTTGAGGATTAATTTTATTATTGAACAACAACCATGTTCTCAATGAACCCAAAAAACTCATTAATATCAAAGCTGAATATTTTTGGAAGTAGTTTTTAGTTTGTTTTTAGTTTTAGCTATGTTAGGGGGATATCTGTGTGTGCAGGTGACTATTACTGTGCATAATTATTAGGCAACTTAACAAAAAAAAAATATATACCCATTTCAATTATTTATTATTACCAGTGAAACCAATATAACATCTCAACATTCACAAATATACATTTCTGACATTAAAAACAAAACAAAAACAAATCAGTGACCAATATAGCCACCTTTCTTTGCAAGGACACTCAAAAGCCTGCCATCCATGGATTCTGTCAGTGTTTTGATCTGTTCACCATCAACATTGCGTGCAGCAGCAACCACAGCCTCCCAGACACTGTTCAGAGAGGTGTACTGTTTTCCCTCCTTGTAAATCTCACATTTGATGATGGACCACAGGTTCTCAATGGGGTTCAGATCAGGTGAACAAGGAGGCCATGTCATTAGATTTCCTTCTTTTATACCCTTTCTTGCCAGCCACGCTGTGGAGTACTTGGACGCGTGTGATGGAGCATTGTCCTGCATGAAAATCATGTTTTTCTTGAAGGATGCAGACTTCTTCCTGTACCACTGCTTGAAGAAGGTGTCTTCCAGGAACTGGCAGTAGGACTGGGAGTTGAGCTTGACTCCATCCTCAACCCGAAAAGGCCCCACAAGCTCATCTTTGATGATACCAGCCCAAACCAGTACTCCACCTCCACCTTGCTGGCGTCTGAGTCGGACTGGAGCTCTCTGCCCTTTACCAATCCAGCCACGGGCCCATCCATCTGGCCCATCAAGACTCACTCTCATTTCATCAGTCCATAAAACCTTAGAAAAATCAGTCTTGAGATATTTATTGGCCCAGTCTTGACGTTTCAGCTTGTGTGTCTTGTTCAGTGGTGGTCGTCTTTCAGCCTTTCTTACCTTGGCCATGTCTCTGAGTATTGCACACCTTGTGCTTTTGGGCACTCCAGTGATGTTGCAGCTCTGAAATATGGCCAAACTGGTGGCAAGTGGCATCGTGGCAGCTGCACGCTTGACTTTTCTCAGTTCATGGGCAGTTATTTTGCGCCTTGGTTTTTCCACACGCTTCTTGCGACCCTGTTGACTATTTTGAATGAAACGCTTGATTGTTCGATGATCACGCTTCAGAAGCTTTGCAATTTTAAGAGTGCTGCATCCCTCTGCAAGATATCTCACTATTTCTGACTTTTCGGAGCCTGTCAAGTCCTTCTTTTGACCCATTTTGCCAAAGGAAAGGAAGTTGCCTAATAATTATGCACACCTGATATAGGGTGTTGATGTCATTAGACCACACCCCTTCTCATTACAGAGATGCACATCACCTAATATGCTTAATTGGTAGTAGGCTTTCGAGCCTATACAGCTTGGAGTAAGACAACATGCATAAAGAGGATGATGTGGTCAAAATACTCATTTGCCTAATAATTCTGCACTCCCTGTATGTGTTCTTTATTGAAGCATGGACACAAAGGAAAAAGTGATCAAAAATCCTTAACACCAGATACAGATAACGAAGACTGCTTGTCTGTCAATGTGCTTCACTGCATTGTGTGAGCAGCACAACAGCCCGGTATTTTACTTGTCTGCTCTTAACCAGTGATTAGTATTATAGAAAGACAACTACAAACAATCCCAGCTTTTCAGCAATATCATTTCACACACTGGTACTTACAGGTCTGGTGATAAAATGGGAAAACTGAAACTACGCATAGCAGTGCAAAGTGCAGAATCACCCATGGCTTATGGTAAAATGCGTACGACTTTCTCTCTTGCATTGTTTAAACTAAGGCCCATATTTATACTTTTTTAGCACCGCATTTGCATCATTTTTTATGCAAAAGTGGGGCAAACTCACAAAATATCATTGTGTTTTGTAAGTTTGCGCCGCTTTTGCGTCACAAAATGACGCAAAAGTGGCGCAAAAAAGGTATAAATATGGGCCTAAGCCCGGCTAGGGGTAGTGGCAAGTCAAAACCCGGGCATTGTACGTTTAGAAGTTAAACTTCCAAAAGGTGTTAACGATTACCGTTTAGAATGCCAGCATCGAACGGTTTTGTCGGCTCCTCTTGCTGTTTACTAATATTCAAAAATGACTGAAATATGCTCTTTAGCGCCTCATCAATTTTAGCACTCAGTGCCCTGGTCCGGTTCAGTGTCCATAGGTTCAGCCTATAGCGCTCTACGGAGACAACACAACACAGACACTCCAAGCCGCTGTGCTACTGGCATAAAGCCGCCCACCTCGCGGCTGGAAGGAGCTTTATTCAGCCAAAAGATGGTTGTTATCCCAGGAGTTTTTCTTGCCTGAATGGTTGCCATGGAAATGGTTTAAAATGTCTCAGTATGTTATACGACCCAGCGGCAGTTTGTTATTGGCTAACCACGTGATGTTGGCTAATGCCTACAAAGTCCATAACTGCAAGGTTGACAAGCTGACATGCTCTGCGTTACATTTTAGATGCGCTCATCTGATAAAACCGCTGTGAAGCTTTCACCGCCATGGGCCGCATGTAAGATCCGCTGAGAAATACAGCAGGCATCAGATAAATATTTTCACCCTTCTGAGGTCCACATATGTATTGCTTATTTACGGAGAATCCTAAGGTCGAGGTGAGCGTTAAAACTGTCCCACCCGCTACTTTTTATAACGTTTTCGCAGGTTGAGCTTTCAAAACTCATATGCTGAAGCATGAGTTGTTCACACTGTCAAGACTTTTGCTTAGCTAATCCCCATCAGATGCCAGGATAGTGCTGAAGGTGGCCCCCTATTCTATCATGGCTTCTGATCTGATATAGGGACGAGGAGTGACAAGCCCCACCTAAGCCTCATTGGCAGACATGCTGCACTGACCGAAGCAAGTGCTTCATGTCGGCTATCTATTGTGATGTGCGAGGTGGGCTGAAGGATATTGGGGGTGATTCCGAGACTGGCGGGCGGCGGAGGCCGCCCGCCAGTCTACCCCAGACAAAATACCGCTCCGCGGTCGCAAGACCGCGGAGGGTATTTTGAGATTTGCCCTGGGATGGCGGGCGGCTGCCAAAAGGCCGCCCGCCAGCCCAGGGCAAATCTACCTTCCCACGAGGACGCCGGCTCCGAATGGAGCCGGCGTAGTGGGGAGGTGCGACGGGTGCTGTTGCACCCGTCGCGTATTTCAGTGTCTGCTTTGCAGACACTGAAATACTTTGTGGGGCCCCCAGGGGCCCTGCGGCACCCCCTACCACCATCCTGTTCCTGGCGGGAGACCCGCCAGGAACAGGATGGCGGTAGGGGGTGTCAGAATCCCCATGGCTGCGGAGCACGCTCCGCAGCCATGGAGGATTCTCCGAGCAGCGGAAAGTCGGCGGGAGACGGCCGACTTTCATTTTCTGACCGCGGCTGAACCGCCGCGGTCAGAATGCTCGACGGGGCACCGCCAGCCTGTTGGCGGTGCTCCCGTGGTCGGTGACCCTGGCGGTCACCGACCGCCAGGGTCAGAATGACCCCCATAGTGCCTGACACATGCACATTTCCAAAGGGACGGGGAGCCTCCTATGTTGCTGGCATGATGTTGCACTTTAATTTGGAAACATAACACATTTTTCCTGTGACACTGTAACATCATGTTAGCAGCTAGTTGGAGACGAGGCAGGCCTCTGACATTTGTTTCTGGTCGACACCCTTGTGCTGTGGGCGAACCACCACTCCCTTGAAGCATCCTTGGCGACAGTGAAGTGACACAGATGGGGAAGTAGCATGAGACCTTTTCTTGTGTTCCTTGGTGATGTCCAGCAAGGAAGAGCTTCTTTCATATTGAAGGCATGGGGGGTTGTCTTCAAAAGAGTGTCTCGTGAGCCCAATGACTGTATAGTTCCCCCTGTATGGCCCCATGTGAAAATAGCACAATCGAAATAGTACTATACACAAAGATATAATGCCCAATAAGCATTTGAGCAAGTTCGCTTTCACCTCTGTATTGTAATAATTGTTTTGCCAGGGCATTGAGAGCTGATTTCCTTTCTATCGATGGATAGACTTTTGCCTCCATCTCCATTACTGCCCCTAAAAAATTAAGAGTGTGAGCAGTTGTTAAAGCAGATTTGCTCTCATTGATGGTTAGTCCCAGCTATCTGAAAAGTCACACACAGGATATAAATTAGTTTTTATATAGGTTATAGATGAGCCTTTTACTATCTAGTTCAGTGGTTCCCAACATTTTGACTTCTGTGGACTCCCACTTTATTAGTAATGGAACCCGGGGACCCCACTGAATCATTATTGGAATCCAGGGACTCCCCTCAATGAGTCATTACTGAAATCTGGGGACCTAATCTGTTAACAATATAAATTTTTCTAAGCAGTCACGGACCCCCTGAGGAGGCTTTGCGGACATGAGTGGCATGTTGTTTATTTTTTTTGCGTCCGTTTAGTATGGATATGGGTTGGGGTGGTGGAGGAGCATGTGGATCATAATGTAAGGCTCTAAATTATGCAATGTATGAGAGGCGGGTGAATTAATGTTGCTGTGTTGTGGTGATTGTGATAGATGTTTGTGAAGAGTGAGAATTTAGGAGTAAAGATTGGGCAGGATTTGTATTATTTATGTAGTTATGAAGGTAGGAGTGGGTGTGATGGAAAGTATGAAACTTTGTGTTATTTTGATGTACTGATGTGTGCAGTTTGTTTTGTTTTTGTGGAATAGTGAGAGGAGATATTGATGTAGTGGTTTTCTGTGAAGGATTTGCTTGTGAGTTAGTGCTGGTGAGTGGTATTAGAATATTACAGGTGGTGATGATGTGTTTTGGAGAAGAATGTATGAGGTGTGTAAGAGGGGATGGACGAGGGTTAGGGGTATCTTTGTTAGTTTTGTACACTGGAAGAGGTAATATGTGTAGTGGAGTGAAGTGTAAGGATTGTATGGTTGTGCGTAATTGGTGAAGAGAGAGGGAGGGTGTTTGTGGATGGTGTGTTTAGGTATTGTTATGAAAAAAGGTGGTCTGGCAGGAGCAAATAGAGGCTAGTGCTGTTGGTATGTATGAACAAGGAGTGTGTATCTGGATGGCTGAACGTAATGTATACTGTGGTTTTCTGTTTTGTGGACGATGGCAGGACGTGTTAGTAGGAATGGACACAGTAGTGTTTTGTGTGAGAATGAAGGTGTCATACTGTTGTAGTTGTGGTTGATATGTGTATAGGTGTGATATGTGGGGTTTTGTGCTGGTTGATTAGACATTGCAATGTGTATGAGGTCTGTTTGTGGTGCATGAGTTGGATGTCTTTGCTGATATTGTGTTTGGATGTTGGAGGATGTGTAAGGAATAAGGTCCTTTATGGTAATTGGAAATTTGAGCAACATCTCTGGCCCTAGGCCCAAGCTGTCCTGGACAGGCCCAAACAGGCAACTGCCCTTGTCCTCTCTGCCCTTAGTCTCAACGCCCGGGCTGAGACGACCTGAGCCCTAGGCTTAAATATCCCTATTGGTCAATGGAAACATAGTGCTAATCATAACCAATCAGATTTGTAACCCTAAACTCTACAGCCAATGGGAGACCTAGCCCTATTAACCTATCACACCCCTAGTCCTGACTACCAATCACAAGAGTAACCCTAAAACCACGGATCAATAGGAATCCCAACGCTAGTACCAATCACAACAGTAGCACCTACTACCCCATGTGGGACGCTGAAGTGATTACCTACAAGGGTGGCTCGCTACACCATGTATAGTGTGTGGTTGGAATGATGTGTTTGTTCTGATCCGATGTGGGAAGTGTTTCCATGTCATTAGTGAATGCCACTGAGGTGCAGTTATTGTGTTATGAGATGCAACATGCCGTAGTGTGGTGGATGCTGACTTGTGAGAAATAGACGCACAATTTTATGTATCTTAATATGCTGATAGCTTTGAACAGCTCTGTAGTTCCCTTTATGATATTTCTTATGATAAAGACTGCTTAGTTGGTTACCGCACTAGGCTGTCCAATCAGAGATTTTGTGTATAGTTATAGTCATGAGCTGGCATGGTTGGAGGGAGAGAGAAGTGGAGTGATCTGTTGAGATGGACTTTTTTTTATTATCATCCCATATCTGAGTGTCTTTGTGAGGTGTAAGAGATGTAAAGAAGCAGTCAGATTGTATAGGTATTTGGGACCTGAGGTGGTGGACTGTATTAAAGTCCTTTGGATAGTCCAGCGATGTGTGACAGATCTCTTCAGGTATCCCATGCCTGTTCACTTGATGATGCTTGCGGTTTTTGGCTGTACTGAGTTGATGATGGAAAAGCCCCATAGCAGATATGTCTTATGCAAATTTCAAAGGTATAAGACAACATTTGCTGCTGACCGCTACAGCTTCTGGTCTTAGTATTTTAGTAGGTCATAACTGTTATAAATGCAAATAGATAACATATATGCAAGTACATAAATATATAATGCCACGGTGAACCATAGGTCAGCTCATCTTAGTTTACCTGCATATCGAAAGCAGTATGCTTGTTAAGTTGTTTCCAATTTGTTGGGTGTAAGCTGAGGATTGCGTTTGAGGGTGCAGATGTTTTCTGGACTCTGTTGCTGGAGTGTGGGTGGTGCAATTACCATGTTTTCAACTGTCTTCGGGAGCAAGTGGGAGCTCTAATGTTGGCTGATTGTGAGTTCCAGAGTTTGGCTGTGGCCGAGAACCTGATGAAAATCTTGCATAATAGCCGGTCATCGTATAGCGTACATCCTTTACAAGATATATACTGGTACTCTCATTCTTCAATCTTCCTCATAGTTTTGCAACATTAAACCTTTTCTGGATTCACATGCTGTGAATTATTAAGCTATCTAGTAGTTAAGTCTGGAGATGTCTGTCTTCTTTTGTTTTTCATGGGTGTCATTATTCACAACCATTTGGTGGTAAGTCAGACTTCTCTGTGACATCAGACGTGCACCATGTAAGTTCCCGTGTGTGGTCGCTATCTTCAGATTCCTTTTTCCACTGTTAGGTCTGGAAGCAAGATGGAGGAGCTCCAACAATCAGATGTTTTCTCTCAATTTCTTTGAACAAAACACCAATGGAAAGACTAACAGCATTTAACACTGGAGGCCAAATAACACTGGAACACATAAGTGACCACAAAAGGAGAGAAAGAAGCCTTTCTCATCACTAAAGGGGACTAATCTGACCAGGAGCTTGTGGCCAGAGAATTTACAGAGGTGTGGAAGCAAGGGGAGACTATCCCCTTTAAATTCTGCCCCAAATGCCACCACAATTTGCACAGAAGGATCCGCAAATGATTTGTAATGTGTCTTCCATGGGATCATAGCAGCGAATATTTTAAGGCTTGCATGGAATTTCAGACCAAAATGCTGAAGGTGGGGCACAGACAGCATCTAGTACACTACTCTATGACCAACACACAGAAGCAGCAACCTTCCCTAAAGGAGTTGGACCCATCCAGCGATGAGGAAGAGGGAAGCATCAACAGCACCAAACTGACCAGTGATGAAACTTGGACATCAAGGAAAGAGTGATCATTGTCAAGACACTGTAAGCCCTGAGGAAAGCTGAGATCGAAGTCTAGCGCAGAAAGTGTCAAAAGGTAATGTTCCAGCCAGAAGGCTTGGACAGCCTTGAAGTCAAAATACTCAGACAGCAGAAACACAGAGAGACTCGTGAGTACAAAAAAAAGGGACACTGAAGGGGGTAGACCTCCGGGACACCCTTGACGCCGGTAGGTATGGAAGAGAGGGTGAATGAAAAGAAGCAGAAGGCCAACGAGTCACAGACTCTGGAAAAAGAAGGCACCGATGACAACAAATGCCAAACAACGGGTACTTGAGGTCAATTGGAAGAAGCTCAAGGCTGAAATGGAGACTCTTCTACAGAGGAAGAAGGACTTGAACAAGTCCCTTAAGGGTTTCGATATACCACCAGAACCCTCAGAGCTGAAAAGGGAGAAGGGGAACAACCGACTATTGAAACTTCCTCTATGCCAGAGCCCCAAGAAGAAGAGTAGGAGGAATTTTTCGACTACCATAGTTGAGGATGAAACCTCAACTATCCTCAAGAGAGAGAAGCAATTGGCAACACCTCAACACCGAATCCCCCAAGCAAGGTGCACACTGTTACCCTTCGAGGCCTTCTTCACCAGATGGCCTCTTCATTTACAATTCACTCAGTAAGAGAGCAGTAGACTCTTATGGAGTGCAACTAAAGGAGTAAATAGAGGATTCCTGGTTACTGCTCGAAACACTGATGCCATTGCATAAAAGGAACTCGTACCTTCCCATGCTGCCCAGCATTCTCGACCAAAGGAAGCAGGCATTCAGAGAATCAGCCAAGGCTGTGACTCCATGGGTCTAGACAAAGTACAAGCAGTCCTCTAACAGGCTTCCATCTACAACATGGGGAACGTGCCAGCTGGCTTATCATTGTGGGAACAGGAAGAAAGAGAAATAATGCCCCCACATAAATTGAGCAACCACCAAACAGGGTGAGCAAGAGGGTGGACCTATTGGGAAGAAAGCTGGAGAGAGAAGCAGCAAACCAGTGGAGGATTGTGAACTCCAGTGCCCTCCTTAGTTGCTACGGTCACCAGCAGTGGCACAAGATCAAGGGCCTCATGCATCATCACCCTGAGGAGTACAAGAAGAGGGCCAGGACAGTGGTACAAGAGGGTAAAAACATCACCAACTCCTGTCTCAAATCAGCCCTCGATGCAACAGACACAGCCAGCAAGCAAATGTGTGCCGAGACAATCCTCAGGAGGCATACCCAATTGAGTGTCAGGGTCAAGACAAAGGTGCAGGCATCTTCCATCAACATGTCCTTCATGAGGATGCCCTCTTTGGAATGGCAGTGGGTGAAGCACTACAGCAGATGAAAAAGGACAATGAGACAGCAAAGGCAATGGGGACATTGCAGTTCCATGGGTCTTTCAAGCATTGAAGCATGCCAAATAAAAGAGCAGAAGACAGGGAAGGCTTTCAAAACAGCACACCCCCTCAGCAACAGGGATCCGCTAAGCCAACCACGTTGCAGACAGAATGCCAATGGCAGTATACAGCACAAGAGCCCTTTTGCGGGAAGGCAAGTGGGAGGGGTTAACCCATGCGAGGGAGAGGGGGCCCCAACAAGCACTTGACTCACTTGGTCGCACTCCCACCACAAAACAGCTGTGGAGGGAATCAGTGGGATTCCTGCATAAGTGTGGGGGTCAATCACCTCAAGCAAATGAATACTGAATATCATAAAACACAGCTACTGCATAGAACTCCTCCATAGGCCTCCACCAGTACCACCAAAGAAGAGGCCTCATACAAAGGAGGACATCTTACAGCAATATCAGGATGTGAAAGATCTCTTTAAGAATTAGCTATAGAAGGAGTCCCTCAAACGGCAGCTAAGAAAGGCATTTACTCATCATACGTCCTAGTGCCAAAACAAAATCTGACGTTAATGCCAATCCTGGACCTCAGATACCTAAACAAGTTCATACAAACACAACAATTCAAAATGACAACGCTGTAGGTGGTCATTTCATTTTTAAAGGTAGAAGATTACATGGCCATGGTAGATCTAAAGGATGCCTACCTACACATCTCAATGAATCAGGGTCACAGGCAGCATCTCAGATTTGTCATAGACAAGGTACACTACCACTTCAAAGCACTTCCCATCGGCATAAAGTCTGCACCAAGGGTGTTCACATAATGCCTAGCGGCAGTAGCCCCACACTTTAGGAGGCAGGGCACACAATTCTACCCATACCACAACAACTGGCTAGTAAAGGCAAACACAAGACATAAATGTCAACGAGATATATAAGCAGTGATTCAGGCACTGCAAAATCTAGGGTTCCCAATAAACCTGAAAAGTCATCCCCACATCTGGGACATGAAACGGTGTTACTGGGAGCAACACTGAACTCAAGGACAGCAAGAGCCTATCCACTGCTCAAGAGAGTAACACCACTAACAGATCATACTCGTCTGCATCTAAGGGGTCAGTTTCTGACAGTGAGCACAGGAATGAAACTAATAGGTAAGGTGAAATTGTGCATCCAGCTCCTACCACACGCCAAACTAGACATGTGCCCAATTCAGGAGTGGCTGAACAGCAGATGGTCAGCAGCCATAGGGACTTGGGAGGATCTAGTGGTTGTCACAGGAAGAATTTAGAAGGAGATAAGTTGGTGGAACATGCAACATGTTACCCTGGGGAGAACCTTTAAGCTATCAACTTCCACAATGATGGTCACTACGGACGCATCCTACACAGGGTGGGCAGTGCACATAAACGGCCTAAAGATCAGGGGACATTGGAGCCCAACGAAAGCGGTAAAAAACATAAACCTCTTGGAGCTCAAGACAGTGTCACTAGCACTGAAATTCTTTTAGACACATAAAAGGAAAGGCAGTAAAAATCCTGATGGATAGCATGACCACAATGTTCTACCTCAGCAAACAGGTGGGGACAAGATCTTTCCAACTTTCAATATCAATAGGACATATGGAAATGGCAATTCATAGAGACTCAACCCTGGTGGCGATAAGACTAATCAGGCAAGCAAATACATCCCATAAAAAGGATAACACAGGCGAACATTTTCCAGGGCCGGGTCACCCCAAGCATAGACCTGTTCACAAGCCTAAAAAATGCAGAATGCCAAAACTTTACGTCTAGGTACCCACACCTCCAGTTCATGGGGAATACCCTGTCAATACACTGGTCCGGCAAGGAAACCAACTACTCCCAAATGCTAAAACACTAATGCCCAGATTTAGGAGGGCCTAGTGCCTCCTTGCACCACTTTAGCGTATTTTTTTTTCTTGCTAATCTGGCCCAACCTGGCCAAAATCACCCACCAGATTTACAAAGTGGCGCAATGCATGCATTGCGCCACTTTGTAACCCCTTGAGCCACGTTATGCCTGCGCCAGGCATAATGTATGCAAGGGGGCGTTCCAACAGTTGTTCTGCTCTTCTTTAAATTAGTTAAACAGCGCCACCATGTGGCAGAGTGGCATAAGTGCCAGTGTTTACAATTTAGTGCAGGTGCCAAGCACTGGAAACTACTGGCTTAAATTAAGCACTGAATCAAAAATAGTAGCCACAGCAAGGACTGTACCAACACCAATGTGAAGCTGAAACACCCTGCCACTCAACTGATGACAGAACCATTTGAACCCATGCACAAATGGCAACTCAAGTTCTTCATGCTAAAAACAGCTTTTCTAAAAGCCATCCCCTCTCCAGGTAGAGTCAGCAAATTGCAAATGGTCACCACATTAAGCCCTACCTATAAATATATAAAGGTAAGGTAGTGCTAAGACCTAACCCTCAGTTTTTACCTAAGGTGGTGTCACAGTTCCATATGGACCAAATCAAACAACTGCCAGCATTCTTTCAGTACCCAAAAGCACATGCTGAAACAATACTACTCACTTTGGGCATGCGAAGGGCACGCAAGCACTACCTCCAGGAGACAAAGATCCTAAGAAAGGGAACTCAACTCTTCCTCTCCTTTGCAAGAGTAAATAAGGGTACACCAGTAATCCAAGTATCCATCTCAATATGGATAGTAAAAACAATCTAAACATGCCACGAAAAAGAAGGGAAACCCTTACCTACAAAGCTCAGGGCACAGTCTGTGAGACAAAAGGGAGCAGCACTGTTCTTCCAGGCAAATAAGCCCATTTGTATGGCAGCAACTTGTGTCTCCACACACACCTTCACTAAACATTACTGTGTGGACATCCAGATACCCAAGGAAGTAGAGGTTGGACAAAGAATACTAAAACACCTGTTTGCAAATTCAAGCGCATCTCAACCCAACCTCCTGAAGGAGACAGATGTCGCTACAAATTCAGTCCACAACATGTTAATCCAGAAAAACAATTCATGCTGAAAAAACAAAATTGTTACGTATTAGTATTAGTAGTTGTGCTTGATGAGTTTTCTAGATTCAGGTATGACCCACCTGCCTCCCGAGAAATAAAATGGGGTAAACAGGTAAGACCAACAACTCAGTAATAAGAGGGGAAAAGTTTGAATAAATACAAGTCTCCAAAGGCTGAAAAAGAATCTGAAGCTGGCGACCACAGACAGGAATTTCCGGTGCACATATCCAATGTCACAGAGAGGATGGGCTTACCACCAACTTGTGATCAGTGGGCAATGATGACCTCCACAAGGAACAAAAAGTAGAAGAAGAAAGAGACACAATTCCGGACCCAACCACTAAATGGCAGAATAATGGACAGCATGTGAATCCAGAAAACTCATCACGCTGCAAATCTACACCTACTGGTAAGTAACCATTTTGTTCTCACAAGGAGCATAATATCTGTCATAGTATTTCTTTTTTTCTCAATGCTGTTTTTGATAGCTGGAATGAAAAGGTTCCGGCTATCTAGAATATACTTTCTCCCCGTTTGTATCTTAACATTTAACTATAATTTGACCTGGCCTTAACGTTGCTCCATGAGGGTTGTTTGGATCTGAATCTTCCTCTGTTTCAATGTCAAGCTTAGTTGGTGGTAGAGGTGTAAATTTGCTTGGAGAAGTGTGTTTCAGACGTGGCTTCAGCAGATCCTTTTCTTTGTTTTATATGAATGGACCTTTGTTCACAGTGTAGTCATCAGCGGAACTGTTATCAACGAGTCATGCACCAGAGCTTCCTTGACAAGGCTGTGTAGACCTGTTTTTTTCTAGATGGTTCAGTTGTCAGCAGTTTCTCTGATGGGTCGGTCGTTGACGTAAAGCTGAACAGGCATTTTCACAGACTTTATGCAACATTTTCCTGTGATTCTCAAAATGATCGATCTTTAGATTCCAATTTCGTTTTTTGGTGCCTCTGCAGAATATGGCCTTCTTCCGGTGTTCTTTTACCTCTGAGTTTTTGAGAGCTTGCCTCAGACTCTACCACTGAGAAGGGATGTTCATCAGCCTTATGTTTTTTTAGTCCATCTGAGAAGCCCCCCCTCACGTTCATTGAGAGTTTTAGCTGAAAATGTTGTACAAATCTTAAGAGTTTTTTTGGTTTATGACCTGGGTAGAGGCAATAAATGCATGTCTAGTGGGGAACACCTGTCTAAACTGTTTTGTTTTTCAGGAATCAACAGATTTAAAGAGTCTTCTTTTTGGTTGCTGTATTGTGAGGGACGGAGAGAGCAACACAGCGCTATATCTAAAGAGTTATGGCGCCGTCCTGTTCTCTCCCCAGCACTGGCGCGTACTCAGGCTGCCAGCTCCGCCCACACCGATTTTGCACCTTAGTGCAAAGGTGCGTACTTGATGTCTAACATATGTTTTGTCCTGGAAGGGTACCATTCCAGTACAAAATAATATTCTTAGACTAACTTTAAAGTTTTCCTACTTTGTATGTGTGTTGTGCAATACAGAAACACGTGCAAAGCAGAAAAGAACAGAGAACTAAAAGTATTTCTCCTCGATAATGCCAATTGCAAAAGAGCATTTTTAATGCAAAATCCTGTTTACCTTGTTTTTTTTTAGTAGTTATGGTTTTGCATAAGAGGTAGGAGGATGCTACCTGCCTGATAAGACTGAATTGTTGCTATCTTTCCTCTCAAGGTAAACAGTGATTTTTTTCCTTTCTATCGAATATGTGCATTTTATTCCTAAGATTGTGGGGACTGGCATATGGTCTGTCCACCATTGATGATGGAATACGTGCAGTCTGGCTTCATTTGGACTTTCTAAGAAATAAAGTAAGCTTCCACTAATGCAATCTTAGAGCGTCCGGGAGTAAAGTTTTCTTTGGCTAATAGTTCTCTTCCTCATGCTTTGGATAGTCTACAAAAGTGGATACTCTAGATGTACCCCTGACAACATGTGTGGCAGAACACGCTGTATTCTTTTTCTCTACTATGATAATAATTACTTAGCAGTAGCCCAAAAGAAGGAACACAAAGCAGAAGCCTGATGTTCAGTTGTCAACTTTGGAAACTGATAGTTTTAGAAAATAGTGCAGCATTTTCTGTGAAAGGTCAAAGTAGCATTTGTAAAGAAGTATTACTTATCTGTTAAACAAATAGAGTTTGAGCAAGATCTCAAGTTAGGATCCCCACAATCAAGAGGCAGCTAAAGAATCCAACAACTCAGCAAGGAGCTCGAGACCACGCCACTCATTTGCCGAGATGGAAAAAAAAACTTGAATAATGTGGATTGGCTACACTTTGAAATATTCTTTAAGTGCTGATTTTCAAATTCATATATTCATACTCAGCATTCCCATCTGTGTAAATAGTAATATTCAAATAATGTGAATAAAATACCCAGTACTGAATACATCTGATAATATTGGCACATTTTACAACATAGTCTAGATTTTTGGGGATCCCTTCGGATTAGAAGACTGTTGTTTACGTTTTCATGCCGGGATGAAATTTCAATATGTAATGAGTCTTGACTTAGTATTTTCCAAGCCAGAATATTGAATTTCTTGATACATTTCAGTTTATTTTTCCCCATCTCTGATCTTTGAGGTGGAAGGAGCTGCTTTCAGTTTTTTCCATAACTGAGCACATAAAATCCTGTTTTGGATAGACCTGACAAAGACGTACATTACCTGCATTATCTTCTATCTAACGATGAGGACCTAAAAGTATGAGATTTGCAATAATTCCAAACGCAGAACTATTAAAGAAATCAAATATGCTGCTGAAGAGAGCAAAAGCGATTCTTCAGAATGCTGGCAGTTTCTTCCAACAGGGAAGATTTGATTTCTTCCTCTCGAGGGGAACTTCACTTCTCGTTACGCATAGGTAGATTTTGAATTAGAGCCCAAACAAATATGGTACTAGATGCTCACCAGACCTTCAGATGGGGGATCATCTAAATCCTATGACTAACAAGATTCCAGTTACATTCCCATTAAGTGCAGAGTATGCAGGCCACCTCTTTTCTGGACACCAGAGTATTGACTTAGATGGCGCCAAAGATTTCCTTCATTCTCACTGACTTCTTCTTGCCTATGCCAACTGTAACACCAAAAACCTTTTCATTGTCCTAGACACATGCACCCTGAGTGAGCAAATCCTATCTCATTCCAGAGGTACTGACCAGTGGTGGATACTGCAGTATCCCCAGAGAGGACTTTCAGTGCTGGAGACATGAATAGCTACAGTTGCATGGCCCTATGTTACATCCTTAGAATGTGATTCCAGGGAAAATTGACTTCCGAAAAGTTTGATAAAACTTTCGGATTCCCACCCGTTTTACTTTGGAATGTAGTTAAATGTGTAGTATGCATTGGTTGTTCCCACAGTTTACCACCCTAGAACAGCCATGCGTATATTAATCTTATGCATAATGACCTATCTTGCACACATTACCAGTTTTATAACAGTCCAGTTTGCATTCATGTCTCTGTTTTGGCCCAATATCTGCTCATTACCAGTTTCCATAATGCTCCATATATTATGCTTAATGTCTCCATTGACATAATGCACGATTGAGCACACATTACCCACCTTTCCCCATTCATTTAATCATTCTTGCCTGCGACTTCAGCCCCTACAGTGCAGGTGCATCTTCCTGTAGCCTTCTCCCTGCGTGAGAAGGAGTCACATGCATCTGCATGCCTCTAAAGGGGGCACAGAACGTCATGCCTTACGTTGTCTGGTAGATGGTCCAATCCCCCTGACCATATGCAAGTTAGTAGAAGGCAGTGTCATTGCAAAAGCAGGCTGGACATAGTCAGGTGTATCATAAGGTCGAAAACTGTGTAAATTGTGTTTGCTCGTGGCATCTGCCCCGTCGTTGCCACTTCATTTGTCTCCTGTTTGGGCCATGCCAAGGTCCACTCAGGGCTGCAGCGGACAGAGTTACACCCTTGAGTATATTTTTTTGTAAGAGGTTACCTAGTGCCAGTGGAAGCTTCTCATAACTCGTATCTGTAATGTGTAGAAAACTGAACCTAACTTTGGAATATTTTGCCAATTTAACCATCGTAAGTTTGTGCTGTCATGTAACATATCCATCTTCTTCTCAGGTTGCACCCTTCCGTCAGCTGAGAAAGTCGGCCTCTGCACAGAACCTGCACGGATCAGGGAAGACCGATCGATCGAGTTGTTACCTGCTTGGATCTCTTGAGGGTCATGGAGCAAGTGATAGGTATAGGGATAAAGAAATGCCCTATTTAGGAAGGCCCCAGGGAGATGTGGAGTGCAGCGCCAAGCACAGGAAGGGACATTGAGGAAAACCCCACATAGATTAACGGGACACCTTTTGCTTTTTTAGAGATCAGATAAAAGAGACGGATGGGAAAAGAGCATCCTTAAGCTGGAGATAGTGACCCACCCTCACTATGCTTTGCATTCTCACAAGAGTCGGACAAACACTCTTAAGTGAGGCGAGAGACTGCATGCTGAGTGCCTCAGTAATTCCGATGTGGCCGGTAAAGGGAGCAATATTGTGGAGGAAAAATGATGGCACTCGTAATGAGGCGCTGTGCAACCTGGGTCACGGTATGCGAACTCCTAGCTGTAATTAACACAGGTTTGGCAATTGACTTGCTGTGTGTCATTCAGCTGGGCTCTGTACTATGTATGTCTGGGAGAAAGTTTCCTCAGAGTTCTGTATCTTGTATTTGACCCCTCTTCATTGCAGCACTCAGTTCCTCACTTAGAGCTCCAGGGGGAGGTCCTGCTGCAGCTGATGCCCTATCTCGAATTCCAGTCTTGTTTGGTACGATTTTTTGATAAAAGCGCTTTAGTTTACACGGTGGGAGCGTTTTTGCCCCCAAAAAAGTTCGATGATGACGCGCCATGCTCTTTTTCAAAGAGAGACTCCCAAAGCAATGTTTTTCATTAAAAAAACTTTGTCCCATACATGCTGGGAGTTTCTTTTCAAATATTGTGTGACATGTCAGCTTTTTTCATGCATAGAACTGTAATTTTGTTACAGGGGTCCTGTGCACGAAAAAAGCTGGGCAGAACAACATTGTACACGCTGCTCTAAATAGAGCTGTGCCTCTGAGGCCATTCTCTGACCGCCAGAAGGGCAGCTTACTCTGATGCCACAAACACATCAGTTCTTCCACCTCTGAATGAGGCGGAGGAGCCAGGGGTTGGACAAACGGAGCATGCCAGTGTTCGAGAGGTAATCCCGATACCACCCAATTCTAAGTGAGGCTCCTAAGTCAGACTTCATCGTTAATCAGGACTTAAATTGGCTTCCCAATCTCTGCCAAGAAAGAATGAGCAATAATTTAGTTCTTGGGCATCCTGTTCAATGGGTGCTGATTTTGGGAGAAGCAGAAGAGGTAGGAGAGTCAGGAGGGCAGCCTTTTGGGGTGAAATGATTGACGTCATTGGCAGCTTACAGATGTTTGTTAATGATCTCTGCTCTTCTCCGGGCACAGGAAAGGTGAAGGCCGACCCAGGCGCACTCTGAGCGTGGAAGATATTGGCGCCCCAGACCAGGCACGTGCAGTCGGGAGAATAATTGAAGTCTTCTCAGATGGAACATCCCTCCTCGAGCTACGGAGGCCCGCAGATGGCTCCTTTGGCTTCTGTATCTCCTCAGGGAATGGCCGGCCTGACACAGGTATCAGTCTATGGAGGAAAATGCTATGAGCCTGTCTACATCTATCAAACTTGGGATATATCTGCAAGTACATATACAGCACACAGCACATATTTACAGCACATCTTTGCATGCAGGTTTACCGGCAAACAACACATACTAAGCCCATACACAGGCAAACAGCACTTTTGCTTATATATCCACAGGCAGCTATGGCTCATCTTTATGGATGTCCAGGGGCAGCGCGCCTGTACATTCATAAAGAGTGAAAGAGCACTGTTGCATAATCCTGTAAAGGCAAACAACATATCTGTATACCCTAACAAATTCAGGTGGTACTTTTGCATGCACATAAGCTGGCAAACAGCTTTGTGCATGCAAAGCAGCACATAAAGGCAAGCAGCACACATGAACTTAAATATAGAGGGAAGCAGTTCCTTCATGTGCACACAAACAGGCAGGCACAATGTTTCTGCTGTTCTTGCAGTGGCACATACAGTCTATCTGTATATATGTAGAGAATAACATGCACATGTACAGTAACGCATGTTCATGCTTATACAGACAAGCTCCACTCATCTGTTATTAAACATGCATTCACACACCTAGAGGAATGCTTCTTAATCCACATATGCAGTAAAACGAAGGACATGCTTGTGCATATGTATCCAGGTAAACTGCATCCCTGCATTTAAATACATAGGAAAATATAGTACTTCTTTTATGTATATATCAACACATGCACAGGACATCTGAATGAACATACACAAGATATGTGGCACTTCTGCATCTAAATATACTGGTAACCACCATATCCACATTAATTTATATTGAGAAAATGCACCTTTTTCTGCTGTCCTCTAACAGGCAGCACAAGTTGTCGGGATGCAAAATAACTTTTTTGGGGTTTCCCAAAAACTTACAGTAGGTTTACTGCCTACCCACTGCTTACCACTGATTGGCTTTGTTGTAACTTTCATGTACTTGATTCTCATTCAGTGGCTTGCCTCCTCTTCTTTTGTTTGGCCTTCCTCTGCAGCATGGCTTCTTTACTATCCTTTTGATTGGCTGAAATGCATTCTTCCACTGCTCACTGTTAGGGAAGTATTTCTTTTCTTTTCAGGTAAACACTATGAGAGTGCATGTGCTTTGCAGCGGGAATCTTTCCTGGATTCACATGCTGTGCATTATTCCGCCATCAAGTGGTTGGGTCCGGATTATCTACTATTTCACCTCCTAAATTTTTTTTGTCCGTCTTCTATCTCTTACTTTGTTTTGCTATTGTTGGGCGTCGACAGCAGTAGCATTTGGTGTTTTGTTGTGATGTCGTTGCACTTCCTCCAGATGTCTCCACCCCAGTTCGCCATCTTCAGATTCTTTTTTTCTGCCGTTGGGTCAGGATGTTTTTCGTGGAGACGTCTCCAGCTTAACAAGGAACTTTGAAGAATTACAAGAAGAAAGCTTCAGAGTAGGAGATATTTGAAGGAAAAACAACACAGCGGAACACATGAGGTGAGTACGACGAGTTTCAGTTTTTTTCCACCAAAGGACCCCCGAGAATGCCTGAACGGAGGGCTCCCCGCGTGGCGTGATGGAAAAGACTAAGTTTCAGTGTTATAAAATTTGTCACCATAAGTACTACCAGAAAGACAAACATGCGGTGAGCAATCTTTGCCTTCCAGTCGATCACCGGAGTGAGGACTGTCTCGCCTGAGTAGTATTTTTGCAGAAAACTCTGAAAATAAGATATAAAAAAAGAATGGCATACCATACAGGGCAGGGTAAAAAATTGCCACTGTTTTTAAGAGATCTGGGCCTTTCCAGCGACATTGACTAAAACATTGCCAAGGGCGCCAAAGGTGAGACTTTGGAAGACGATCAAGACATTGTGGAGATAGGAGAGGAGGGGCTGAAGAAGAGCTGCAAGGAGGTAAGAGAACCTCAGGCCTCTACTAGATCTATCGAATCTAAAAATCAAACTTACAAAATCAAAAGGGGGCCCTGGTGTCGAAACGCTCGCTGTCCGCAGACAAAACCCATGAAAGAGAATCCCACGGAGCCCTCAAATGTATCGGACCAGGGCAGGGAGGAATTTCTGGTCCACAGTGGCAAGAACATTGCAAACACCTGCTTAAAATCTGGATTAGATCCAGCAGATACATCTAGCTGCCAACTCATGATGGGGGTTACATTAAGAAGACAATCGTGGTTATGATTTTTGGTGTTCAAACCAGAAATGCAAGCAAACATTATAAACACCTCTTTCAATGGCCAGCAGTTATTCGGAAATCAAGTGGATGATTGCCTCAACCTATTAAAAAGAGACAATGAGACAGCAACATCTATGGGAGGATTGCAGTTTCAAGGGAGTTTTCGGAGGGGATCCTTTCCATCAAGCAGACCAGCCTCAAAAGGTACCTTTCAGACAGGGAGTACTCATTAGGGCTTCCACGGGAGGACAAAGTCAGCACACCTTACAGCAAAGCTGGAAATACCAACATCAGGGAAGACATACATACAGGGGTAAAATAAGAGCCAGGTGTCAAACAAGGAAGAGAAAGTTCAACACCGGCAAATAAATGACTTTTTCTCCAGGAGTGGAGGAAAATAACTTCAGACAAATGGGTCCTAAATATAATTAAATATGGATTTTGCATAGAACTACTAAAACCTCCACCACCAAGACCAAAGAAAATAATTCATTGGAAGGCGGAAATAAATTGCCTCCTAAAAGAAGTCAAAGAGTTGTTAGACAAGCAAGCTATAGAAAAGTGCCAGAGCAATATATCAACAAGGGAAATTACTCAACATACTTCCTAATTCCAAAAGTGGACCGCTCTTTGCGTACAATTCTAGGCCGCAGATACAGCAACAAATTCATAAAGATTCAAAAATTCAAAATGACAACAGTACAGGAAATTATTCCCCAACTTCAAAAAGGGGATTACATGGCAACTATAGACTTAAAGGAAGCTTCCTTGCACATCCCAAAGAAAGCATAAGACAAAAAAATCTTAAGGTTTGTAGTCAACAACAAACACTACCAATTCAAATTCCTGGGTTTTGGTATAAAATCAGCACCAAAGTGGGTTCACAAAATGTTTAGCAGTGGTAGCAGAACACCTCAGAAGGAGAGGGATACATGCGTATCCTTACCTAGACGACTGGTTGGTCAGAGCACACTCTTATCAAAAACGCAAACAGGACATTTCGAACATAATGAAAACACTACACACTCTATGGTTTTTCTTAAGCATAGAGAAGTCATCAACAGAACCAGAACAAGAGAAGGTGTTCTTGGGAGCAAGACTGAATTCATTTCAAGCAAAAGCATTCCCCAGCAAGAAGAGGATTCAGTTCCTGTTGGAAGAAACTTGCCGTTGCCAGAAGGGGCATGCTCTGACAGCGAGGACAATCAGGAAAGCATCAGGAAAGATGGCATCTTGCAATTCAATAATCCCACATGTCAGACTACATATGAGATCAATCCAAGAATGTCTTCAGAATAAATGGTCTCAAGCGACGAGGAGTTGGGAAGATCTAGTAGTTGTCACGCAGAAAGTTCAGGAGAAAATGGCATGGTTCAAAAGGAAAAACATTACTCGGGGAAGATTATTTCTGCAACCAACTCCTACAGTGACCATAATGACAGACGCCTCAGATATGGGATGGGGGGCTCATATGGGCACTCTAAAGATAAGAGGGATATGGAACAATCAGGACGCAGTACACCACACAAATTGTCTGGAACTAAAGACGGTTTGGTTAGCCATGAAAGCGTTTCAGAAACACATTCCCGAAAAGAAATCTCTAATTCAGACGGACAACACAACTGCAATGTTCTATATCAACAAAAAGGGTGGAAAACAATCATCCCTCCCCCAAGGTTATCTCAACAGATCCGGAAATGGGTGAGCCAGAGAGACATAGAGATTCAAGCAGTTCACTTACTAGGAAAGGAAAGTTGCGAGGCAGAGAGGTGAGTAGGTTGGCTGTGGGCTCACACGAATAGAAGGTGAAACAGAAGGTGGTACACAATATTTTCAAAAGCATGGAGCACCCCATTAATTGCGACCCTGTGGAACACGAAATCCAAACTACAATATCCGCAATCTCAGGGGAAAGCCCTTTCGACTTTTCCACTGATTTCCCTATTGCACGGGGTGATCAACAAATGCAAGAGGAGCCGCATGATGCTAGTTCTAATAACATTACAATGGGCAAGACAAACATGGTATTCAGGGCTGATAGAGTTAGCACAGGGGAATATTCAACGCCTGCCAAAAAGACAAAACCTGGGGAAAGGGAAGGTTTTACATCCAGAGCCAGAATATTTCACATTAGCAGCTTGGCTCCTTAAGACATAGAATTTGGGCACTTGAAACTACCAAAAGACACATTAGCATTTTTAAGAGAAGCTAGAAAACCCTTAGCAAGGAAATGTTATATGGCAAAATAGAAAATATTTACAATATGGTGTAAAAAGAAAAATTTTTGTAAAACGATTACAAGGGAGAAACCAGTTCTAAAATATTTAACTCGTTAATACAAGAAGGACTTACTTGTGCTTCTTTAAGAGTTCATTTAGCTGCAATAGTTGCTTATACAAGAGGTCAAATGGGAAAAAGTTTTTTCACATCTCCAATGGTGAAACAATTCCTAGAAGGAGCGAAGAGGATTGCACCACCAAGGAGGGTTTCAGTGCCTACATGGAACCTGAGGCTTGTTCTTATTCAACTCATGGATACACCATTTGAGTCGTTACACAAATTGCAAATGTTTATGTTACAGATGGCTTTTTTTAGTGGTGATTACTTCCTTACGTAGAGTAAGCGAGTTACATGCACTCACTATTCAAGAACCCTATTGCCAGATACATAAAGACAGAATTGTCATGAGAACAGACCCCCATTTCCTACCAAAGGTGGCCTCTCAATTTCATATTAATCAATCTCTTCAACTACCAGGTTTATTTCAAAACCCCAAAATGCATACAGAAAGATGCCTACATACATTGGATACAAGACGTTGCATCATGTATTCCATAAAGAGAACTAAGCTTCTTAGGAAATCTCAGCAATTGTTTGTTGCTTTCTCCAAAAACTTTAAGAGGAAAGCAGTATCAAAGAACACCATTTCAAGATGGATCGCACAATTAATGCAGGGAAAGCCTTACCTAGAGCTCCAGGAGCGCACTCTACATGGAAGAAGGGAGCAACGGTAGCTTTTATATCCAACACACCATTAAAAGAAATTTGCATGGCAGCAACTTGGGCTTCAGTACATACTTTTGCAAATCTTTATTGTATTGACATACAAATGAGTAAAGAAACTCAGGTAGGCCAAAGACTGGTAAGAAATTTATCTTCAAATTTAATATCCGTCTTCAACTCAGCCACCACAATAAAGGAAAACAGCTTTAAAATCAATGCACAGCATGTGAATCCAGGAAAGATTCACATGCGACCCACCCACCTCCACCAAAATGATGGAGAGAAGAAAACAAAAAGAATCTGAAGATGGCGAACTGGAGGGGGGGGCACCCGGAGGAAGTGTGATGATGTCACAACAAAACACCAAATGCCCGACAACAAAAAAACAAAAGTAGAGATAGAGGATGGACACAAATATTTTAGGAAGTGAAATAGTAGTTGATCTGGACCCAACCACTAGATGGCGGAATAATGCACAGCATGTGAATCCAGAAAATCTTCAAGCTTCAAAACTACACCTTCAGGTAAGAAACGTTTTGTTTTTTTAGCTCTCCCTCTCTTGACCTTCTTCCCTGCCAAATTCCCATCCTCTGGTCTCCATGTTATTCTCTCACTTGTGTGCTTCTTCCCCTGCCCCCTTTGTTGCTATCTGCTTTGAGTGCGGCGTTTCTCCTCCTACTCCCACCTAGCTTTATTTTTATTTTACCCCACCCAGTCCCTATTGCTTTCCCCGCTGTCCCTTCCCCGTCACCACCATCGTCGATTTTTATGTTAGATTTTTTGTAAGGGTACTGCAGCAGCTGGCTGTCATCCCCTCCACCTTACACAAAAGCTACTTCAGGCCTTTCCAATTAAAGTGTTATAAATATACCGATCCATCTTCGATCTGTAACTTAAAAAATGGTGCCAGTGTCATTTTGTAGGTGTGCATGTGTTTGCATTGTGGCATATACTTCATAACAAAGGCACTCTTACAGAGTGACTCAGCCTCCAGCATCTGCCGCATTTGTATTTTTCCTTTTGTGCCTTTTGACAGATTCTGCATGAAAGGCTTTTTGCTGATGCTATACAACATCACCAAAAAGCATTAGTAAAGCCAAAAGGTCCCTTCGGAGAGGACTTTTAGGTTTGCCAATGCTTGTTGTATATGGGAGTCTTTTATTGTGGGTTTATAGATTCATATGGTGTGTATTATTGTGCCATCTAGTAGTTGGATCTCGAATTGTTCTCTTCTGCCACTGTATTTGTTTCCTTCTTCGATGCTAGGCAGTCCAGTGGGTATAGTCCCCCTCGCCCCCCTCATAATGTTCATTATATGCCCACAGTGCCCTAGCTTGTGGTTCAGAAAGCACACTCCAGTGCTCCAGGTCACAGTTTGTCCAAATGCCCAAATAAATTAACTCAAAAGGATTAACACAAGGGCTCTAATTTATCAATCCTGTGCATTGTCCTTGCTTCAGTAACATTAGCAAAGCCATGTGAGTGGCAATTTGTGCTGCTTTGTGTGGCTTTGTAAAGAAATGTAATGCACCGCAGCTGCGTGTGCTGTATTATTGTGTGAAAATCGACTTCTCTTTGCAGATGTCTCCCACTTTCTGCCTCAAATTGAACTACTAGATGCTGGTTTTCCGACTCTGACAGTGCACTGAAGCCTACTGAAAAGTGTCCAGTGCCAGCTTTCTTTCCCCTAAAAACGACATACCCAATTGTAACCCAATTCAATCAATCAATCAATCAGGAATTTGTAAAGCACACTACTCACCCGTAAGGGTCTCAAGGAGCTTGGGGGGACGGTGGAGTGTTGCTACTGCTCGAACAGCCAGGTCTTGAGAAGTTTCCTGAAGGTAAGGAGGTCTTTTGTCTGGTGCAGGTGGGTGGGAAGAGTGTTCCGCGTTTTGGCAGCGAGGTGCAAGAATGATCTACCGCCGGTTGTAGTTCTGCGGACGTGCGGGACGGTTGCGAGGGCGAGGTCGACTGAGCTAAGATGCCAGGTCGGGGTGTAGAAGAATTAACTTTAACACCTCTGTAAGTCCCTAGTAAATGGTACCCCTGATATCTAGGGCATAGGTACTAAAAAGGATCCCTATGGGCTCCCACATGTATTGTGCTACCCTGAGGGGCCCACACAACAACACACGCAGACTGCCATCCCAGAAAATGTGAAATGGTTCATACCATTGTGAAAACACAACATTGCACACATCCTGTGTGCAGTACCCAAATACTTTGCATGTCTTATATGTAAGCCACCCCTACAAAAGGCCTTAAGAGCTCTAAGGAAGGGTACATTATAATACATGTGAGGGCATATCTGTATTAGCAGACATGTCCTGTGGTGTGTAGTTTTATTACTAGACATTGCAAGTGACCTGGGAAGCCACCTTAAGGTATGTACTGGGACTGGTCATTACGAGTTACCTAGCTACATAATGGCTTCACTGAAACCTATGGTGTTTGGTATCAAACAACTCATCTTAATAAATCCATGCTGATGCCAGTATTTGATTTATTATGAACGGCATCAAGAGGGCACCTAACAGGTGCCCTCCTGAAAACCTGCAAGTCCTTTAGTGTGCTGTCTTGCTGTTATTGACCAGCCTGCCCCACAGATGAATTTCTGACCCCTGGAAGTGAGAGCCCATGCTCTCAGAGACCAGAAACAATGCCAGCTCCACAGGAAGGTGTTATCACCTCCTCCAGCAGGATGGCTAGTGAATCTACATACCCAGGCCAGTGACTTCAAGGTCCCTGTCAACTTCCCCCAGACCTGAGCGATTCCGCCCCCTGCAGTGAGGCCCATTTGGCACCAGGACAGGTGGGAAATTAGCTATCCAAGTAGATGTTTTGCACCTCCAGGCTAGTAAAACCCCTAAGGTGGGCTGCCTGATGTGGTCCATGAAAGAAGGGTTCCACAACCTTGTTTTTGGTAAAACTAGAAGCTCCGGGATAGGGTTATGTCCACTCTCCACAGGAAGTGGTCATATGGGGGGTGTAGTCCCCCCAGAGGTAAGTAGCCCATTGGCTACTGCCCTACACTCCCATAAATGCCCCTAAATTCAGTATTTAGGTGACCCCCTGACAACATCAGGAACTGAGATGCACGTGACTTGGCACAAAAACCTGCCTGCCTACTCCTGTCCCAGCAATTGCAAAGATCCAACTCGTCCTGCAGCTGTGCATCCACGCAGAGCCTCAGAGGACTGACAGCACTTTGCCCCCCAGTCAGCATCTCCCTTGGAGTGGAGATGCCACTTCCATGCACCACCAGGCACCAACCACAACTGTCCGGTTCTCCATTTTCCTGATCATCGGGTCCACCAAGAGAGCAACTCAGCAGGAGTAGGATCCCGAGTGCCCAGGAGTGCAGCCCTGTCAACCTAGCCTGTCTTCACGACGCTGAGCCTGCCCAGAGCCTCCCTGCACCAATACCCAGAGTACCCTAACCAGTTGCAAACACCAAGTCTTGTTTAGTGTCCAGTCCAGACACCAACACCGCCAAGTCCACCTATTGACGAGGGACATCAGCATCACCAAGGCCAGCACAGAGAGTGGCCCTAATGTCTTGTTTTCCCCTATCTCCAGGTCAACCCCAAGAAGTGAGAGTCTCTAATGCCAGAGACTTGCCGGACAAAACACCTCTGCACCCGAGCTCACCAGCCTGGGCTCCAAAGAATGTACAGTGTATCTGAAGACCTGAGATCCCCACAAGCCGGACCCCCTGTTGGGTTCTGCCAGACAGGTCCCCCAGTCCCCACTTACAGCTTATTTTCTACAGGTACTCTTCCGCATTGATTTCGGTGGTAGTGTTCGAGGTTACCCTTGCAACCAGCACCTCTGCACCCAGACACACTAGGACAGGTAACCTAACACTGCTGGTGGTTCTAAGGTCCTTGGCCTCTACTTACCTTAAGCCCAGAAGATCACAGCTGTAATTCGTTTGCTAGTGACCCTATGCAGTGTATGTTTTTTCCCATAGGAAAACATTGCAGCGTTTGAGGTTTATTCTTCAAATCTTTTTTTATACATATTTTTATTAGATTTTGAAGAAACACTACAAAGGTACACAAACTGGTGTACGTAGATGGTAAATCAACATTGCAGGTAGGAATAATCCAGACAACAATCATTACACCTTTCCACAGCATTATAGTAGGAGTGGATATATAGTATAGATATGTTTGGATGATACAATCGATACAACTGAGGCAAGCATCTATCTTATATCGGTGAGGACTCCGGCTTCTCCTCGGGGACATCGAGGCTATGATATGAAATCCACCCGCCCCAGACCTTATCGAATTTATGTGGGCACCCTCTGGCTTTGTAGGTGATCTTCTCAGCAGCTATATAGAGGTCCATCCCCTTGCCCATTCCCTCATGGTTGGTGGCTCATGGACTCCCCAGTACTTCAACACATCCCTTTTAGCTACTACCAGACCCAAGTTACAGAAGAGTAGCTTTATTCGGGGAGCATTGAAGTCAGTACGTATCCCCAATAGAATATATTTGGGTTTGTCAGGGAGTGTTATCCCTATTGCCCCACACAGCTCGTGCAGCGCCTTTTTCCCAATAAGCATGTATAACTGGGCAAGTCTACAGGGTGTATAAAAACATCCCCTCTAATTCCCCTGCATCTCAAACACTTTGGGGATCCAGCCCTCCCAATTAAATGAAGTTGTGCACAATCAAAATAGATCCGGTGCAGAGTTTTGAGCTGAATAAGCTGCATTCACGACTTGATCGCCACTTCCTTCAGGTGCATTAGGGTTGCTTCCTAGTCCAGGTTACATAGGTCTCCCAGTTCCAATTCCCACCTAGCCCTCAATTTTGCAGGCTGTCCAGTGCATTGTTAGTGATGGTTTTATATATCCAAGAGTCGGCTTCTCCGTCAATTCACCCATTAGTATCCTACCTTCCAGAGGGGTGTACTCCGGTATGTCATATTCTATATCCTCTGCTCTCCATGCATGCCGAAGTTGCAAATATTGGTAATGTTGTGTATCGTGGAGCTGATAGTCTCTCTTGAGTGTTTTATAGGAGATAAAATCCCCATCCTCAATAAGGTCCCTAACAATGGAAATGCTGATTAGGTCTCAGCTCTGGAGCCCTCAGAGTTTCCGCTGTTCTTTAAGGCATGTCCTCATCCACAATGTATTCACCCTGGTGACCCTGTGTTCCCATCCAATAAATCTGTTTGTCTTAGCCCAGGACTCAAGCACTATCCGGGTCACGGGGAGCAGCCTGCCCCTCTCCCTCCATAGACATAGTGATGGAAGGGACGAGTGTGGCTTTGGAGTCATTCTAACGCATAAGTCGGGTGGTCCAACAGGTTGTGGAAACAATTGTTCATGACCAGGGGGTGTGATGCCCAATGATGGGCTCGGATGTCTGGGAGGGCGATTCCCCCATTGTACCGATTCCTTTGTAATGTCTTAAGTGCTATTCTAGGATGACCCTCATCCCATAGTAGTTTTCGGAGCTCCTCATCAGTCTTCACAAGAATCTCCTCTGATATGGTGTAAAATGTGTTCTGGAGCGTGTACAGGTATTTTGGGAGTGTGACCATCTTGAACATGGCTCTTCCTAGTATTGTTATGGGCAGTTTCCTCTAACACTCTGCCCCCGTCTTGAATGCTGCCAGTATTTTGAGAAGGTTCCACTCTAAAGCTCTCTCTCAATTCAGGGTCACATAAATTCCAAAGTATTGGAAACCGTCTTGGTCCAAAAGTAGTCTCCCAGGAAGTAGGGAGGGGTCCAGGTGGCCACCTGTGGGGAAAAGAACAGACGTATCCCAGTTTATGGTGTATCCTGAATGGGCACCATATCTTTTAAATGTCTGAAATGTCGCTTGGATTGACTCTTCCGGGCGGCTAGTATATAGGAGGATATCCTCTGTGCACAATGAGATCTCTTCTGCGATCAGTGACCCTGGCACTCAAAATCCTCTAATATTCTGTTGTGTTCGAACCAGGCAGGCTAAGGTTTCCAATACTAGAGCATAGAGTAAGGGAGACAACGTCCCTCCCTCTCTGTATGGTAAAGTCCGCGGACAGCACCTCATTCATGCGCACGGCTGCTACAGGGGCTCAGTATCTCATTTTTCAAATCTGACAGCGGTATTTTATAAGTTTTGAAATATTGCTAACTCGAAAAGCACTTACCTGATCTTGAAGATCTCAGTGTCTAAATTAATATAAAAATCTATGTTATTTTTCTAAATTGGTCTTGAGTTTCTTCTTGAGTGTGTGTTTCTTTTATTGATTCTTTGTTTTCAACAAATGCTTACCACCATCATCTGAAAAGCCTAAACTGCTCGCCCACGCTACCACAAAAGAGAGCATTTGGGATTATTAATTTAAGCTTTGTAAGCCAATAAGGGTCGATTGGACCTCTACATAGGTAGTCAGCTTCCTACAGTTATGTTATGGGTGCTTGAGAAGGGTGCTGAGCAGAATGAGCTTCAAGGACACAAGCTTGAACTGACCAGCAAAGCAGAGGGAAGGTTAGGCAACTACAGTACCAGGATAATCAAGCTTGACCCAGTCTGAGTAAGTTGTAGTGTTCTATATCAAAGGGTGTAGAGAGGTCACAATGGATGGCAAAGGAAGAGAGCTGGTAGTAGTGGTCAGAGGATAGGAAAGTTAAGAAGTTCTTGAGAGCTGTCATTGTGGGCTGCATTCTTTGGAAACTGAATTTCTGTTGTTATTGTTGGAGAGGAAATATCCCAGTAATTTATGGATCAGACTTTGAAAAGCTTTAGAGAAGAAGGGGAGGAAAGAGCAGTGTTAGTGGTTGAAAAGGACAGCAGAAGCCATTTTTCTGTATGGGGTTGACACTGATGCTTTTGGAGCACGAGAGGGCTGGCATGTTGTAGATCGGGTCAGATTAGGGAGTGTTATGTGTGGAGGGTGTTTTAATCTTTTTGTGGGAACAGGGATAAGGCAAGGCACAGGAGCAGCTGAAGTAGGGAGTACAGGAAGAAGTTCAGCATGCAATTTTTAAAAAGAAGGCAGAAAGGAAACAGTGTGTTAGACAAAGGACTGGTGATGGGGCACTTGAACAGTTCTAATCATTTGAATCTCGGTTTAGAAAACCTTAGTGCCATCATTCGCAGTGAAAGCAATTGCACACTGAGGCCCAGATTTACACTTTTTTAGCGCCGCATTTGCGCCGCTTTTTAGCGCAAACGTACAAAATACAATTGTATTTGCGCCGATTTTGCGTAAAAAAACAACACAAATGCGGCACTAAAAAAGTATAAATATGGGTCTGAGCGTTTTGAGCGGTTGTAGAAAAAAATCGCTGGTACTCAGCAACCTGAGGAGCACATGTGGAGGAAGAAGCGAGTTGTCTAGTGGTAGGAAGAATTAGCGGTGTTGAAGGCAAAGGTCATAGTGTCTCATAAGTTGCCGAAGAACAAGTTATTTACAGTTGGTAAATCCTTACCTTAGACTATCCCCAGGTGTGAGACTGGATCCAGAAGATTTTTGAGCAGTACTCCTGCATGCTGGTAGATGGTGTCATTTGGCTCCGTGTCATTCGCTATGGAAATGATGTGTTATGTAGGCGCCCCCTCAGCACACTGATGTCAATTACTTTCATGAGCATAGAATCATGATGACCACTGGTGTTTAAAAGACTATGGCCCTCAAAAGTTGGTCCCTCACACCTTAACCGGTTTGCAGAGGGGGGAGGATGGAGGGTTGATAAAGAATCTGCATATAGATAGTCTCGAATAGATAAGGAAGATATTTCCAAAGGAAAGTAACCTGTTCATCTGATGAGTTGTAGCTGCAGATTTCTTATCTTAAAATAGATACCCAAGCAATGCCTTTCCAGAGGTGGGTCTGCAAACCCTATTAGACCAAAAAGTCCTGCAGGATCAAATGGACGAAGTGCCCATCATGACGGGCCTGACTGTCCATGTAGTAAAATTTTGTGAACATGTGCAGTGTTGCCCACGTTACTGTCTGGCAGTTGTCCAGGAGAGGTACAGTGTTTGCCAACACCAGCAAACCCTCAAGAAGCTGTTTTTTGGCCAATGGGTAACAGATCTTAAAGCACAGGACGATCCATCGCGAGATGGTCTGCTTCTGCACAGCCTTCCTTTGTTTGTTTCTGACATAGCCCACAAAGAGTTGATCATCCACCCAGAACTCTTTTGTTTTTGGGGCCAGATGGTGGAGTCTCTCCACTTTGGAGGGGTGAAGCAGATAAAAGAGGATAAGCAGGGTAATGCTCTGGCCTACATTGAAGGGAGTGACAACCTTCGGAGGGAAGAAGGCATGTATCCGGAGGACCAGTTTGTCCAGGTAAAATGAAGTTTACAGAGGCTGCATAGAGAGGGCCTAAAATTCACTGACTACCTGGCTAATGTAATGGTCACTAAAAAGCAGTTTTAGTGGTCAGCTGCTGAAGAGGGAAATTGAGCAAAGGTTTGAATGGCACACACATCAGAAAGGTAAGAACAAGGTTGAGGTCCCACTGAGGCATGATAAGTGGTGTTGGGGGAAACGTGCTGCAGACCTATAAGGAACCTGGCTACAACAGGAGATTTAAAAAGAGAAGGTTGGCCCGACAACTGCAGGAATGCAGAGATTGCAGAAAGATTTCCTTTTGGTGGTGCCAAAAGCCTAGCCCTGTTTGGCCAAAGATAGGGCAAACAAAAGAATCTTGGATAATGGTGCAGAAAAGGGTTCAACTTTCTGGGAAATACACCATGACACAAAGTTATCCCAATAGCAGGAGTAAACCAACTTGGTAGCGGAATGCCTGTCTGCCACAATAATATCACTGACTTCAGGCAGAAAGTCAAAAGCTGTCAACTGTTGCCGCTCAATTCCTACGCATGTACATGGAGAGTGCACAGGTTCTAGTGCAGAACCCTGCCCTGTTGCTGTGACAGTAGATCCTCCCAAATAGGCAGCCTGACTGGAAGACTGATGGTCATGTTCAACAGCTCGGAATACCAGGCTCTCCGTGCCCAATCCGGAACCACTAGAATTACAAGGGCCCAGTTGTTCCTGATCTTTTCGAGAACTCTGGGCAGGAGTGGTATTGATAGAAAGGCGTACAGAAGACCAGAGCTCCACTCAAGACAAAAAGCATCTCCGAGCAAGAATCATCTTGAAAACTCCTCATTCTTGGTGGTAGCGAACAGATCTAACCAAGGCTTTCCCTGCTCCTGAGAGACCTTCCACTACCTTCGAATGGAGACGCCATTTGTGATCCGCCTGGCATCTTCGGCTGAGTTTGTCCACTCTGGCATTCAGAGATCCTGCCAGATGCTGAACCACCAGGAAAACGCCCTGGCGCTCCAGCCATGTCCAGAGGTGTGGGACCTCGTGACACAGGGTCCATGACCCCACCCCGCCCTGTTTGTTTCAGTACCACATGGCGGTGATGTAATCCGCGAACACTTGCACCAACCTTCCCTTGATCGAAAGAAGAAAGTCTTCTAATGCCAAGTGAGTTGCCTGAAGCTCCAACAGTTTCATGTGGAGCTCGGACTCTGCTAAAGACCAGAGTCCTCTGATCTCTGCCTTTTCCAGATTGCCGCCCTAGTCCAGGAGGTTGGGGAAGGGAGAAGGGTCTGCCACTGATCCAGTCTCAGTCCATTAGCCACCATTCCATATCTTTTGCAGCTTCCTCAGAGATTTGGGCCATGTTGGAGAAATTTCCTAGACGGTGCACCCACTGGGCCTTCAGGACCCCATGCAGAGCCTGCAAATGCCAGCAGGCATGTGTCACCAGCAGGATGCAGGAGGCCATGAGGCCTAGCAGCCTCAGAGTCAGTCTCACCAAAATTCCAAGATAGCGGCTGAAACATCGGAAACATAGCCTGAATTTCCTGACCTTTCCCCTTGGGAGGATAGGCCAGAAACTGCACTGTGTCCAGAACAGCTTAGATGAAAGGCAGCGTCTCAGATTGAGTCAGGTGCAACTACGGCATGTTGATAGTGAACCCCAGCGAGTGCAAGAGGGTCGCCGTAGTCTGAAGGTGGGTGACAACTGCCTGGGTTGAGCTCGCCCTCCACAGCCAGTCATTAAGGCAGGGGAAGACTGAAATCCCTGACCTCCACAGATAACTGGCAGACACCACCATCCCCTTGGTGAACACCCTGGGGTGCTGGGAAGGCCGAAAGATGGCACAGCAAACTGAAAGTGCTCTTAGCCCACCGTGAACTGCAGATAGCACCTGGGGCCGGCAGGTCGGTGATGTGGAAATATGCGCCCATAAGTCTAACACTTCCATGCAGTCTCCCAGGTCTAGGATAGACAAAACTTGGGCAAGTGTGAGCATTTTAACTTCTCCTTTTTCAAGTAGAGGTTGAGAAGGCACAGATCCAGGATAGGACGAAGTCCTCCATCCTTCTTTGGCATCAGAAAGTAGCAGGAATAACAACCACAACTTACTTCTGATGCAGGCATCTTCTCTATATCTTGCTTGGCCAAAAGAATGTGCATTTCTTGGTTTTTGAAAAGTCGAAAGAGACCAGTCAAAAAATGACTGAGGGGTAGCTCAGACCTGGTCAGTGCTATCTGGCATGGAAAGGGTAAGAGCAGACATCAACATGCCAATGTGGTGCCTGTATAGGTACTGCACATGTCAAAGTCTGGCACGGACAATGCTAACCCAGAGTAAAACAGCACCATACACCGGCATGCAGGGGAACTGCCCATAAATCTTCCAGATCCTGTCTGCCTCCTGTGAATATTGTAAGGTAAGGAATCTGCAGCTAGAAATCCCTATCAGATTTAGCCTTTTGATCTGATAAAAATAATGCATGGGTAGAATGAGAGGACAGAAACCTATGATGCAATCAGGAGAGACTGGGTACATTTAGTGGAGAATGTTTACCTTGATACAGAGCGCAGAGGAGTTGTGTGTATTACAGAGGTTACCGAGGCAATGTAGGTGGAGTGGAGAGCTGCAGCAGTTACCAGGTGGCTGACTAAGTAGCCAGAACGGTGGGGGAAGTCAGTCAACAGGGAGAGGCATCTGTAAGGAATTGAGAGAGAAAGATGAGGTTGAAAGATTTTGTGGGCATGAAGTACTATTTTTTGTTGAGTTCACAGTCAGAGAGCAAGGGTCAGGTTCAAGCTCCCACAAACGAATGTCAGAATTGAAGTTCATGTTGCCAAAAAGCGAATTTAGAATAAATTGATCAGGTAGATATTGGCAGTTATGTCCTACAGTGATCTAGTTTGAAGGTAACTAAATATCAAGGCCAGATTTAAGAGGTCCTAGCTCCATTCCAACACCACATTAGTGTAATTTATTTTATGCTGATGTGGCTTTGGAAGGCCAAAAACCCTGCTCCATATTTACAAAGTAGTGTAAAGATTGCATTGCGCCACTTTGTAACCCCTTGTGCCTCATTAAACTGCACCAGGCATAATGTATGCAAGGGGGGTGTTCTGGCGCAAGGGGGGGGTGAAAAAATGACGCAAAGAAACCTAAGAGATTTCTTTGTGTCATTTTTATCAGCATTTTTAAAACCTGCTAGAGGGAGGCACCCATTGTTTTCAATGGACCTCTTGGGGCTTTTCAGGATTAGCGTAAAAATTACGCTAATCCTGCAAAGCGCCAGACTAGCATAAAAAATGTGGACGCAATTACCCCGGACTACCGCCATGGTTGGTCATATTTAAATACAGCATACACATGGTGGCTTTAGTGAGGCGCTAGGGTGCATGAAAAATGGTGCTGCACTAGGTGCGGCACCACTTTTCATAAATCTGCCCCCAAATGTTGTATGTTTGAATGAGATGACCATGAAATCTTTGAGGGGGTATACACCTGCTACAGCTCTTCCCACAACAAGAGGGAATTATTATCTATGTGGATTATGGTTATTATTGTGGAATGGGATATATCAGTTTTCTTCCCAAGAACATGGAAGAGTATATTTACTAACATTTCACACAGGACAGCAAGCAAAGTTGCAGTGCTGCGTTCTGTGAAATGGAGAGAACAGAAATGCACCATACCTAATAGGATATGGTGCACTTCTGCTCCTTCCTAACTCTGGTGCACTGTGTGGTCCCTAGTAATAATGCAGGTACCTTTACTTCATGCTGCAGGGGTGCCTGCATTACAGGCAGGATTGATTTTGTGCAGGAATGCATACCTTCCCTGCACAAAAACAATCCAAACAGGTAAGAACAAGGAGAAAAAATGATTTTTCCCCTTGTTACGCCATCCTCTTGGAGGTGTACCAATATGACGTCATCCCAGGTTTACAAGCCTTTGTAAATATAGAATTGTGTCAAATCCATTGATGGATACACGGGAACCCACATGCTCCACCCATTGAATGCCCACCAGTTCGAAATTTTAACGTAACGCAGCGCAAGACACTGCATTGCTTTACATTTCTTTACAAAGCCATGCAAGGAGGGTCAAATCACCCTTTGCATGGTTTTGTAAATCTGAATTAAAGAATTGCCCTGCCTTGAATCACCATGCATGACGCAAGGACAACCCAATTCCTTTATAAATCTGCCCAGGAATTGTTTTAAGGTGATGGGACATCAATGCCTTTCTGCGTTTTTTTGTTTATCCTATGACTTCTCAATGCCTCTCTGTCCTTTCCAGGTGTTTATGTACAAGAGATGGCTGATCCCAGAACCGCCAAGCTGTATGCCGGACTGCTCGCAGTTGGTGATGAGATATTAGAGGTTAATGGTGCCAAGGTGGCTGGAGTCAGCCTGGCAGCCCTCCGCGACGCGATGGATCAAGCAGAGAGACTTTCCATCAGACTACTACAGCAGAGACGCCCTGTTCGGTAACATTGACCTCCCGAGTATCACTCGGGACCAAAGAAGCATGACTGTACACCTGCCGCATCCCAGAAATGGCTAAGCAGTGAATCTTTGCAGGATACTGGTCTGTCGCTGCTTCTGTACCAAATATCGCCGGTGACCGGACAAACACAACTAATGAGGGAAAGCACACCACTGTAATGTGCAGCAGGAAAGACACATTCTTTGTGGTTTGGGCATCCCCCTTGCAGGCAAGGGGTCCATGTGATATGCTGGTGATATCTGGGAAACATCTTTCCTACTAATCTGCTTGAGTGAAAGACACTGACATATACATCGGTCATAGTACTGTAGCCAGTGGGTGGTTAGGCATGACTTCTACCGTGACGGGCTACATTCTCATGTACACTACAGATCACGATCTACATGGTTCCATAATAACCCAAGAACCAGTGGGGCATCCGCTCTTATTCTCCTTCAGCTTTGAAACCACACACATGGAAAGAGATGTATGTCAGAGAGAGACAAACTTGAAGGTCAGAAGTGGAGGATTTTGACGCCATCAAGTAACTTGTGCTACTTTCACTGCCACAGTTTTCACTATCTACCCTTGTATTGCAAGCCACCATGCCATCCTTAAGTTATTAAATGTAAAAAAAAACAAAATACAACATGACTTGTTTTGTCACTGTGTCTGTGTCTCTGGGGGAGCTTGCAGGGCAAATCTGCGTATCGATTTGAGAGGTGAAAGAGCTGAGAGAAGTTGGGTGGCGGTGGGGTTATAATGGTGAGCAAATCAGTAATTTATTTTGTAAGTAACTACGGGGCAATTGGATTTTAAAATGTCTTCGCCTGCATAGTGACATGTGTCCTGGCCTCTCTACTTCCCTGAGGCTTGCCATTTGCCCAAAACCAAAGGTATGGCCGGAAAAGATTTTTCAAATTGAAAACTACCACCTCAAACCTCTATGTCCCCGGATGTGCTTGGGCCCTTACGCCTGTCACCAATGTCGCCAATTATCACCTGTGAGTTTCAGTCAGCAAGATGAGCATCTCCAAATGCTTCCTTTTATCGGTGGTGCCACCATTTTTTAGCTCTCGCCCATCCTACAAAGGGCATTTGTCATTATTTCCTTTGTTTTGAATGGATAAAAGGAAAAAAACAGACACTTCTTCCCCTGTTGTGCATTCATCTTACAACAGGGTTCAAGCACTTCATCGGGTGCAAAGGATAGTTCTCGTTCTCTGCAGTTGACATACCTAAGTCCTGTCCTACCATGCCCCCTGACAGTAAAAAATGACAAAAAGATGAGTGCACACACCTGTACCATTATTAATGGTGGCAAGCTATTTATCCTGGCCAGAACTAGTAAAGCAGGTGTAGATTCTCTTCTGTGTTACACTGTTGTTCAGTCTGTACTGATTCATGCAGATTTTATTAATATTTATGAATGAAAATGAAATGTGATCAGGAATTCAACATTTCTGATTATTTCACTGAAGCCAAGACACAGTTGTTAGTACAAAAGCAAGGAAAGTGGAACCCCTATTCCTCAATTCACGAATGATTACCTGTGTTCCCTTCCTATGATACCTTTGAGACTCCTCAGTATTTGGCCCAGGGAAAGTTCGGGGTACCAGGCCAGAGAAAGTGAACAATTGCCTTAAATAGAGGAGTCCTATTCTGAATCTGCTTGCTGTACCACATCTCTAGATATGAATGCTTTCCTCAGTGACGGCTGGTTAAAAGGATTTAGGCCTAGATTTAAGAAAAGTGGTGCTTCATGTCATGAAGTGCCACTTTTCTTGCTGTCCACTGCGCCCTCCTAATGCAACCATGTGTGCGTCGTATTTAACATACGGCGCAGGTTATGGACAATAGAGTGATGATTTTTTTATGCTATTTTTGTACTTTGCAGGATTAGTGTCAAAAATATTGGCGCTAATGCAGCAAAGTAAATAGAGGCCCAATAAAAATAATGGTGTGCCTCCTTTTAACGCCCGCTCTGTGCAGGCAGTAAACATTGCGCTAAAATGGCACAGTGGAACCTCATACATTCCGCCCGTTGCATACATTAAGCCTGGCACTCGCATAATGTGTCACAAGGGTTTACAAAGTGGCACAATGCAAGCAGTGCACCACTTTGTAAATATGGCGCAGTGTTTTTGCCACACTATTGCCACATTAGCGAGAAAGAAAATGAAGCTAATGTGGGGATAGTTGGCACTATGCCCTTCTAAAATTTGGGCCTTAAAGTCCATCATGTCTGAACTGTTTTTTTTTTTTTTTTTAGATTTTATAGCAGGAAAACTCAAAAACCAAGGCCCATATTTATACTTTTTGACGCAAAACTGCGCTAACGCAGTTTTGCGTCAAAAAAATTAGCGCCGGCTAACGCCATTCTGAAGCGCCATGCGGGCGCCGTATTTAAACAATGACGTTAGCCGGCGTTAGCCGCCGGCGCTGCCTGGTGTGCGTTGAAAAAAACGACGTACACCAGGCAGCGCCGGCGTAGGGGGATATGGAGCTTGGGCGCCAAAAAATGGGGCAAGTCAGGCTGAGGCAAATTTTTCGCCTCAACCCGATTTGCGCCATTTTTTTCGACTCCCATAGAAATTACTCCTGTCTTAGCAAAGACAGGAGTCATGCCCCCTTACCCAATGGCCATGCCCAGGGGACTTCCGTCCCCTGGGCATGGTCATTGGGCATAGTGGCATGTAGGAGGGCACAAATCAGGCCCCCCTATGCCACAATTTTTTTTTTTTAAAAACACTTACCTGAACTTACCTTAATGTCCCTGGGATGGGTCCCTCCAGCCTTGGGTGTCCTCCTGGGGTGGGCAAGGGTGACAGGGGGTGTCCCTGGGGGCATGGGAGGGCACCTCTGGGCTCCTTCCGAGCCCACAGGTCCCTTAACGCCTGCCTTTTACAGGCGCTAAAAAACGGCGCAAAAGCGGCCGTACGTCATTTTTTTTGACCCGCCCACTCCCGGGCGTGAATTTTGCCCAGGAGTGTAAATACGGCGCACATGCCGCGGAGTCAATTATTTAGACGGGAACGCCTACCTTGCATATAATTAACGCAAAGTAGGTGTCCACGCTAAAAAATGACGCTAACTCCATGGACTTTGGCGCTAGACGCGTCTAACGCCAAAGTATAAATATGGAGTTAGTTTTGCGTCGGAATTGCGTAAAAAATAAACGACGCAATTCCGGCGCTAACGGAGTATAAATATGCCCCCTAGTTCAGACTAATGAGACTGTTCCTTCAACTAGACACTTTTTCAGAATCACACGAGGAACCTCCTTAATAAAAAATAAATATAAAGACGAAGCTTATAATGTTGCTTCTCGTAATGGCCTACAACCAGTGGTGATAGAGGCTCAACAGATTAAAAAAAGCAGATGGAATCTTTGAATCCCAATAATACTGTCAAGACAAAGGCTGTGGTCCCTTGGACCAGATTTCTCCTGCTAACCCAGTCTCGTCTGGCATGGTTATAAGATGTACACCTTCGGCTGGGACAATGGCTATGTTGGGCACGTAGTCCTCAGTGACAGAGCAGTTCAAATCTTTGGATACAAAAGTGTAGGCACCAAATGATGAGCCTTTCATTGACTTTAGTAATAGTCAGCAGTAGTAAAAGCAATGGACTCTCGCTATTTGGGTCAAAGAAGTAATGGTCTGCAAAAGGAATCTTACCATGTCTTCCTCTCAGGCGGATCAATACAGCATCCGTTGTGTTCTGCAACAGTGTTCAGAATTCGAACAATCTTAGCATATTTGCTGAGTTACTAAATCTAGAAGCAGCTGCAGGATTTTTATTCTGGTTTGCAGAAAGCAGAGTGTGCTGCCTTTCTGGACTCTCCGCTGCACTTGAAATGGGCAATCATGTTACCCTATGAACAATTCTGGAGAGAATTGGCTTTAGACTAGTCGCCTCGTAACTCAAAAACTGCTGCCAGTGCTTTAAGACTCAAGCCTATGATCCGAATTCATTGCCTCTGCAACTAGGAGTATTGCAAGGCGTAATTCTTTCTCTAGTCCTCTTTCATGTATGCATAGGACCCCGTGGCTCTCTTCTAAAAAAACTCAAGCATCTGTTACCGGCTCCAAAGGGCATAGCCTGCTGTTTGAAATTCTCGCAAAAATTCAGTACTGAATATTCTCCACCATCTCAAACTAAATGGTTTCAGTGAATTTCTTCTGATCTCTCCCCCTAACTGCACAATCCCGGTAAAATTGTGGCTTAATCCTTTAAACATACTGGAATTTTGTTTAGCTGAAACAGACTGTGCCAAATCCTTGAGATTATTGCAGGGTAGGAACCTCCATCTGTAATCCCACATTAGCTCTTTAGCAAAAGGAGCGTTATTTCAAAATCTGACTTCTGCGAGGAATGAAACCCTTCCTCACAGCGGAAGAATTCAAATAAGTAACGCAGGGCCTGATTTACAATCTTTTGGTGCAGGGCAGCGCTGCAAGCCTTCTTGCTGCGCTGTGCTGCCCTGCGTCAAAAGAAAATGGCAGGAATGCACCATATCAATAAGATACAGCAGATTCCTGTCCTTCCAGATGCATAAATTGCAGCCAACGCAGGCAACCGTTTTCCACGGTGCAAGGTGTCTGTGTTGCTGGTATTATTGTTTTGGTGCAGAAAGGGGCACCTTCTTGCACAAAAACAATCATGAGGGGCATTTTCCTCATCCTGTATGTGCAGCACACATGGAAAGAGGAAAAACGAGGAGAAATGTAAACATTTCTCCTTGTTACGCCTGCTCTGAAGAGGCGTACGTTTCTGGGGCTGCCACAGATTTACACTACGTTGTAAATCTGGGGCAGTATCAAAAACCCTGGGTGTTATGTGGGGACACCCACCGTAATGCCCATGGCACACTTCTCTACCGCAGTGTGAGGCAATGCAGCGACTTGTGCTGTGTTGCCTCACTCCATATATGCAAGGCAATGAAAAGCCAAGCAGGGTGGCTTCACATAGCCTTGTAGATATGGCTCAGCAGTGTTCGCCACATGAATGTAAAAAAAAGTGACGCTTCGGTGGAACACGGGGCCTGTAAATATGCCCCACAGTCTCTAGTGTTATCCAGAACTGACTTTGGAAACTCTTTAACTCTCGAGATTACCAAAACTTCATTGTGCCTCAACAAATGTAGCAGTGCATACTGCAGCCTGTCTGATATCTGAGTCAGGAAACCACACCAAGTCTTACATTTTTTAATCTTGTTCCCAAATTAATTACCTACGAAACAAACTGCTTGCTTCAGGCAGGCAAAATCAAAGCTCAAACACTACTCACACAGTCCTCAGGAGACCCACCCAATCTGCGGAGCTCCGTTCCTCCTACTAACAGAACACTTTAGGAAATCTTCAAATGTAAAATGGCAAGACTATTCTTCCTGCAACACCAGACTGACTGAAGCTAGACATACTGAATGTCACTCTCAAACACAGGCCAAGAGACATCAAAATGTCATGCAACACAGCAAGACAACTTGTTGCTCTGCACTGCGTGATACGGAGAGAACAGGAATGAAGACATGACACATTCCTGCTCTCTTCCTGTGCTGGCGCACTGAAGGCATATTTATGAGAGTGTTGCGTCATGCTTGCACCACGCAGCATGGTACGTGCATGAAGCAAACCACTAGGTCAGATTTCTTTAAGCCACTGAAAGCCACCTTACGTGGCTTTCAATGGCATCAAAATCTTGAGTAATGCAAATTGCTGTGTTGCATTACCCTGCACAAGGGAGGCGTTCCATAGGTGTTGCGTGGGTGTTTCCACGCAACTCCCATGGTTATTGATGCATTCCCAGATTTACCAAACCTGGTAAACCTGGGACAGCACAAAAAAAGATACGCCTTCCCAGGAGAGGCATAACAAGGAGAAATATCTTTATTTCTTCTCATTACTTCCTCTTTCAGTGTGTGCTGCACTCTGCAGCAAAGATACAAGGAATATGCCTCCAAGGATTTGTTTTTGTGCTGGAAGGTGGCCCTTCCTGCACAAAAATAATCCTGCATGCAACACAGATACCCTGGCACCATAGTACATAGCCTGAGTTGATGCTAGGCAGCCCATTGTGCGCCAGGACAGGGGAAAGGACAGGAATGCGCTGTATGCCTTACATACTGCATATTCCTGCCCTTTCCCAGTGAGGCAGTGCAGCACAACAATGTGACTTGCTGCACTGCCCTACTTTGCCATAAATATGGCTCTGAGTGCTGACTAGCACCAAGGCAGGCACTCTTGTGTTACGGACAGGATTACCTTTGTGCAGGAAGTGTCTCCTTCCTGCACAAAAACAATCCTTTAAGTCATTTTCCTCTTTCTATGTGTGCTCCAGAATGCAACACACATACAGCTAATAACAATATGTTCGATGGCATCTGTCGCTGTAGATACGCATGTTTTGCATAGCTCGCCATCTGGTGTTGGGCCGGAGTGTTACAAGTTGTTTTTCTTCGAAGAAGTCTTTCGAGTCACGGGACCGAGTGACTCCTCCTTTTGTCTCCATTGCGCATGGGCGTCGACTCCATCTTCGATTGTTTTTTTTCCGCCATTGGGTTCGGACGTGTTCCTGTCGCTCCGAGTTTCGGAACGGAAAGATAGCTAATTTCGGAAGATTTTCGTCGGTATTGTTGCGTTCAGGATCGGCGTAGTTAGATTCAACACCGCGTCTAAGATCGAAGAGCTCCGGTGCCCTTCGGGGTAATTTTTTCGATCCCCCGTCGGGGCCTGGTCGGCCCGACCGCGTGCAGAAGAACGCCGATGGAACGGACCCCGTTCCGTTTCTGTCCCAAATGCCACAATAAATACCCCTATACAGACCAACACTTGGTCTGCAACCTGTGCCTGTCACCTGAGCACAGTGAAAACACCTGCGAGGCCTGTCGTGCGTTCCGGTCCCGAAAAACACTCCGAGACCGTCGAGCCAGAAGACTTCAGATGGCGTCCGCGCCGACAGCCCACCGGGAGTTCGAGGAACAAGAAGAGGAGGGAACCTTTTCGATCCAAGAATCGGACTCCGAAGGATTCGACGATACACAAACCGTGAGTAAGACGTCGAAAACCACTCAGAAGAAGATTTACAAGGCCCAGGGGACGCCACTGCCACCAGGCCATGGCTCGACCCATAAATTCGGTGACCGACCGTCGGCACCGAAAAAGGCCCAAACAGTGCCGAGATCGTCCGACTCCGGTCGAGACACCGGCACGCAGCCTTCTCGGGACCGAGAAAGTGCTGGAGACAAGCATCGACACCGAGATGCCGGTGTAGACACGGCTCGACGCCGAGACAGCGGCACCGAAGAAGATCGACGCCGAGAGGTTTCGGCCCCGAAAAAGAAAAAAGTCACCTCGGAGCCAAAAAAAGATGCAGACAGGGTTTCGGTGCCAAAACAAACTGCAACCGACCCAGTTTCAGGCTCTTATACAGAAGAGCACTCGCTAACCTCCCAAATGCAAAAGCATAGGTTTGAGGAAGAGCTACACTCAACTGATGTAGACCATACGCAAAAGCGTATTTTCATACAGCAGGGGACAGGAAAAATAAGCACCCTTCCCCCTATTAGAAGAAAGAGAAGATTGGAGTTCCAAACTGAACAAACACCACAAACAAAAGTGGTGAAAAAAGTTACCCCACCACCCTCTCCTCCACCTGTGATTAACGTCTCACCAGCACAAACTCCATCACATTCCCCAGCTCACACCACCATGAGCCAGGGTGACCAAGATCAAGACGCATGGGACTTATACGACGCCCCAGTGTCAGATAACAGTCCGGAGGCATACCCTACGAAGCCATCTCCACCAGAGGACAGCACTGCGTATTCTCAAGTGGTGGCTAGAGCAGCACAATTTCACAATGTAAGCCTCCACTCAGAACAGGTCGAGGATGACTTTTTATTCAACACACTCTCCTCCACCCACAGCTCCTACCAAAGCCTGCCTATGCTCCCTGGTATGCTCCGGCACGCAAAAGAAATCTTTAAGGAGCCGGTCAAAAGTAGGGCAATCACACCAAGAGTGGAAAAAAAGTATAAGGCGCCTCCTACAGACCCGGTTTTCATCACTACACAGCTGCCACCAGACTCTGTCGTTGTAGGAGCAGCTAGGAAAAGGGCCAACTCCCACACATCTGGAGATGCACCACCCCCAGATAAAGAAAGCCGCAAGTTCGATGCAGCTGGTAAGAGAGTCGCAGCACAAGCTGCAAACCAGTGGCGCATCGCTAACTCCCAGGCACTACTTGCGCGCTATGACAGAGCCCATTGGGATGAGATGCAACATCTCATTGACCATCTGCCCAAGGACCTACAAAATAGGGCAAAACAAGTGGTTGAGGAGGGACAGACCATTTCCAACAACCAAATCCGCTCCTCCATGGACGCTGCAGATACAGCTGCACGGACAATTAATACATCTGTAACTATCAGAAGGCATGCATGGCTCCGAACGTCTGGATTTAAACCAGAGATTCAGCAAGCAGTTCTCAATATGCCTTTTAACGAAAAAGAACTGTTCGGTCCAGAAGTGGACACAGCGATTGAGAAACTCAAAAAAGACACGGACACTGCTAAAGCCATGGGCGCACTCTACTCCCCGCAGAGCAGAGGGAATTACAGCACATTCCGTAAAACACCCTTTAGAGGGGGGTTTCGGGGTCAGAGCACACAAGCCAGCACCTCACAGGCAACACCGTCCAGTTACCAGGGACAGTACAGAGGAGGTTTTCGGGGACAATATAGAGGAGGGCAATTCCCTAGGAATAGAGGAAAATTTCAAAGCCCCAAAACCCCTACTACTAAGCAGTGACTCACATGTCACTCACCCCCTCCACACAACACCAGTGGGGGGGAAGAATAAGTCATTATTACAAAGCATGGGAGGAAATCACTACAGACACTTGGGTTCTAGCAATTATCCAACATGGTTATTGCATAGAATTTCTACAATTCCCTCCAAACATACCACCAAAAGCACAAAATTTGACAAAACATGTAGGAAGTTGGCTCTGTATGTGCTATTTCAAAGTAAGGAATAGCATGCACAGAGTCCAAGGGTTCCCCTTAGAGGTAAAATAGTGGTAAAAAGAGATAATACTAATGCTCTATTTTGTGGTAGTGTGGTCGAGCAGTAGGCTTATCCAAGGAGTAGTGTTAAGCATTTGTTGTACATACACATAGACAATAAATGAGGTACACACACTCAGAGACAAATCCAGCCAATAGGTTTTGTATAGAAAAATATATTTTCTTAGTTTATTTTAAGAACCACAGGTTCAAATTTAACATGTAATATCTTGTTTGAAAGGTATTGCAGGTAAGAACATTAGGAACTTTGAATCATTTCAATTGCATGTATACTTTTCAAGTTATTCACAAATAGCTATTTTAAAAGTGGACACAGTGCAATTTTCACAGTTCCTGGGGGAGGTACGTTTTTGTTAGTTTTACCAGGTAAGTAAGACACTTACAGGGTTCAGTTCTTGGTCCAAGGTAGCCCACCGTTGGGGGTTCAGAGCAACCCCAAAGTTACCACACCAGCAGCTCAGGGCCGGTCAGGTGCAGAGTTCAAAGTGGTGCCCAAAACGCATAGGCTTCAATGGAGAGAAGGGGGTGCCCCGGTTCCAGTCTGCCAGCAGGTAAGTACCCGCGTCTTCGGAGGGCAGACCAGGGGGGTTTTGTAGGGCACTGGGGGGGACACAAGCCCACACAGAAATTTCACCCTCCGCGGCGCGGGGGCGACCGGGTGCAGTGTTAGAACAAGCGTTGGGTTCGCAATGGAAGTCAATGAGAGATCAAGGGATCTCTTCAGCGCTGCAAGCAGGCAAGGGGGGGCTTCCTCGGGGAAACCTCCACTTGGGCAAGGGAGAGGGACTCCTGGGGGTCACTTCTGCAGTGAAATTCCGGTCCTTCAGGTCCTGGGGGCTGCGGGTGCAGGGTCTTTTCCAGGCGTCGGGACTTAGGTTTCAGAGAGTCGCGGTCAGGGGAAGCCTCGGGATTCCCTCTGCAGGCGGCGCTGTGGGGGCTCAGGGGGGACAGGTTTTGGTACTCACAGTCGTAGAGTAGTCCGGGGGTCCTCCCTGAGGTGTTGGTTCTCCACCAGCCGAGTCGGGGTCGCCGGGTGCAGTGTTGCAAGTCTCACGCTTCTTGCGGGGAGATTGCAGGGTTCTTTAAAGCTGCTCCTTTGGATAAAGTTGCAGTCTTTTTGCAGCAGGTCCGCTGTCCTCGGGAGTTTCTTGTCGTCGTCGAAGCAGGGCAGTCCTCAGGATGCAGAGGTCGCTGGTCCCTTTGGAAGGCGTCGCTGGAGCAGAGTTCTTTGGAAGGCAGGAGACAGGCCGGTGAGTTTCTGGAGCCAAGGCAGTTGTTGTCTTCTGGTCTTCCTCTGCAGGGGTTTTCAGCTAGGCAGTCCTTCTTCTTGTAGTTGCAGGAATCTAGTTTCTAGGTTCAGGGAGAGCCCTTAAATACTAAATTTAAGGACGTGTTTAGGTCTGGGGGGTTAGTAGCCAATGGCTACTAGCCCTGAGGGTGAGTACAGCCTCTTTGTGCCTCCTCCCAAGGGGAGGGGGTCACATCCCTAATCCTATTGGGGGAATCCTCCATCTGCAAGATGGAGGATTTCTAAAAGTTAGAGTCACCTCAGCTCAGGACACCTTAGGGGCTGTCCTGACTGGCCAGTGACTCCTCCTTGTTATTCTCATTATTTTCTCCGGCCTTGCCGCCAAAAGTGGGGGCCGGGGCCGGAGGGGGCGGGCAACTCCACTAGCTGGAGTGTCCTGCGGTGCTGTGACAAAGGGGTGAGCCTTTGAGGCTCACCGCCAGGTGTTACAGCTCCTGCCTGGGGGAGGTGTTAGCATCTCCACCCAGTGCAGGCTTTGTTACTGGCCTCAGAGTGACAAAGGCACTCTCCCCATGGGGCCAGCAACATGTCTCTAGTGTGGCAGGCTGCTGGAACCAGTCAGCCTACACAGATAGTCGGTTAAGTTTCAGGGGGCACCTCTAAGGTGCCCTCTGTGGTGTATTTTACAATAAAATGTACACTGGCATCAGTGTGCATTTATTGTGCTGAGAAGTTTGATACCAAACTTCCCAGTTTTCAGTGTAGCCATTATGGTGCTGTGGAGTTCGTGTAAAACAGACTCCCAGACCATATACTCTTATGGCTACCCTGCACTTACAATGTCTAAGGTTTTGCTTAGACACTGTAGGGGCACAGTGCTCATGCACTGGTACCCTCACCTATGGTATAGTGCACCCTGCCTTAGGGCTGTAAGGCCTGCTAGAGGGGTGTCTTACCTATACTGCATAGGCAGTGAGAGGCTGGCATGGCACCCTGAGGGGAGTGCCATGTCGACTTACTCATTTTGTTCTCACTAGCACACACAAGCTGGTAAGCAGTGTGTCTGTGCTGGGTGAGGGGTCTCTAGGGTGGCATAATACATGCTGCAGCCCTTAGAGACCTTCCCTGGCATCAGGGCCCTTGATACCAGAGGTACCAGTTACAAGGGACTTATCTGGGTGCCAGGGTGTGCCAATTGTGGAATCAAAAGTACAGGTTAGGGAAAGAACACTGGTGCTGGGGCCTGGTTAGCAGGCCTCAGCACACTTTCAATTCAAAACATAGCATCAGCAAAGGCAAAAAGTTAGGGGGTAACCATGCCAAGGAGGCATTTCCTTACACAACCCCCCCCCCCCAAACGAAAGAGGATGAGACTAACCTTTCCCAAGAGAGTCTTCATTTTCTAAGTGGAAGAACCTGGAAAGGCCATCTGCATTGGCATGGGCAGTCCCAGGTCTGTGTTCCACTATAAAGTCCATTCCCTGTAGGGAGATGGACCACCTCAACAGTTTTGGATTTTCACCTTTCATTTGCATCAGCCATCTGAGAGGTCTGTGGTCAGTCTGAACTAGGAAGTGAGTACCAAAGAGGTATGGTCTCAGCTTCTTCAGGGACCAAACCACAGCAAAGGCCTCCCTCTCAATGGCACTCCAACGCTGCTCCCTGGGGAGTAACCTCCTGCTAATGAAAGCAACAGGCTGGTCAAGGCCATCATCATTTGTTTGGGACAAAACTGCCCCTATCCCATGTTCAGAGGCATCTGTTTGCAAAATGAACTGCTTGGAGTAATCTGGAGCTTTTAGAACTGGTGCTGTGCACATAGCTTGTTTCAGGGTGTCAAAGGCCTGTTGGCATTCTACAGTCCAGTTTACTTTCTTGGGCATTTTCTTGGAGGTGAGTTCTGTGAGGGCTGTCACAATGGATCCATATCCCTTCACAAACCTCCTGTAGTACCCAGTCAAGCCAAGGAATGCCCTGACTTGAGTCTGGGTTTTTGGAGCTGCCCAGTCCAGAATAGTCTGGATCTTAGGCTGGAGTGGCTGAACTTGGCCTCCACCTACAAGGTGTCCCAAGTAAACCACAGTTCCCTGCCCTATCTGGCATTTGGATGCCTTGATAGAGAGGCCTGCAGATTGCAGAGCCTTCAAAACCTTCTTCAGGTGGACCAGGTGATCCTGCCAGGTGGAGCTGAAGACAGCAATATCATCAAGATAAGCTGCACTAAAGGATTCCAGCCCAGCAAGGACTTGATTCACCAACCTTTGGAAGGTGGCAGGGGCATTCTTTAAACCAAAGGGCATAACAGTGAACTGATAATGCCCATCAGGTGTGGAGAATGCTGTCTTTTCTTTTGCTCCAGGGGCCATTTTGATTTGCCAGTACCCTGCTGTTAAGTCAAAGGTACTTAAGAATTTGGCAGCCCCTAATTTGTCTATTAGCTCATCAGCTCTAGGAATGGGATGGGCATCTGTCTTGGTGACAGAGTTGAGACCTCTGTAGTCCACACAAAACCTCATCTCTCTCTTTCCTTCTTTGGTGTGAGGTTTGGGGACTAAGACCACTGGGCTAGCCCAGGGGCTGTCAGAGTACTCAATTACTCCCAATTCCAGCATCTTGTGGACTTCCACCTTGATGCTTTCCTTAACTTGGTCAGACTGTCTAAATATTTTGTTTTTGACAGGCATGCTGTCTCCTGTGTCCACATCATGGGTACACAGGTGTGTCTGACCAGGGGTTAGGGAAAAGAGTTCAGCAAACTGCTGCAGGACCTTCCTGCAGTCAGACTGCTGTTGGCTAGAGAGGGTGTCTGAGTAGATCACTCCATCTACTGAGCCATCTTTAGGGTCTGATGAGAGGAGATCAGGGAGAGGTTCACTCTCAGCTTCCTGGTCCTCATCTGTCACCATCAACAGATTTACATCAGCCCTGTCATGGAAGAGCTTAAGGCGGTTCACATGGATCACCCTCTTGGGGCTCCTGCTTGTGCCCAGGTCCACCAGGTAGGTGACCTGACTCTTCCTCTCTAGTACTGGGTAAGGGCCACTCCATTTGTCCTGGAGTGCCCTGGGAGCCACATGCTCCAGAACCCAGACTTTCTGCCCTGGTTGAAATTCAACCAGTGCAGCCTTTTGGTCATACCACAACTTCTGGAGTTGTTGGCTGGCCTCAAGGTTTTTACTTGCCTTTTCCATGTAATCTGCCATCCTTGAGCGTAGGCCAAGCACATAGTCCACTATGTCTTGTTTAGGCTCATGAAGAGGTCTCTCCCAGCCTTCTTTAACAAGAGCAAGTGGTCCCCTTACAGGGTGGCCAAACAGAAGTTCAAAGGGTGAGAATCCTACTCCCTTCTGAGGCACCTCTCTGTAAGCGAAAAGCAGACATGGCAGGAGGACATCCCATCTCCTTTTGAGTTTTTCTGGGAGCCCCATGATCATGCCCTTTAATGTCTTGTTGAATCTCTCAACAAGGCCATTAGTTTGTGGATGATATGGTGTAGTGAATTTATAAGTCACTCCACACTCATTCCACATGTGTTTTAGGTAAGCTGACATGAAGTTGGTACCTCTGTCAGAAACCACCTCCTTAGGGAAACCCACTCTGGTAAAGATACCAATGAGGGCCTTGGCTACTGCAGGGGCAGTAGTCGACCTAAGGGGAATAGCTTCAGGATACCTAGTAGCATGATCCACTACTACTAGGATGTACATATTTCCTGAGGCTGTGGGAGGTTCTAGTGGACCAACTATGTCCACACCCACTCTTTCAAAGGGGACCCCCACCACTGGAAGTGGAATGAGGGGGGCCTTTGGATGCCCACCTGTCTTACCACTGGATTGAGAGGTGGGGCAGGAGAGGCAAAACTCCTTAACCTTCTGGGACATATTGGGCCAGTAGAAGTGGTTGACTAACCTCTCCCACGTCTTGGTTTGTCCCAAATGCCCAGCAAGGGGAATATCATGGGCTAAGGTCAGAATAAACTCTCTGAAACCCTGAGGCACTACCACTCTCCTAGTGGCACCAGGTGTGGGATCTCTTGCCTCAGTGTACAGGAGTCCATCTTCCCAATAGACCCTATGTGTTCCATTTTTCTTGCCTTTGGACTCTTCAGCAGCTTGCTGCCTAAGGCCTTCAAGAGAGGGACAGATTTCTTGTCCCTTACACAACTCTTCCCTTGAGGGTCCCCCTGGGCCCAAGAGCTCAACCTGATAAGGTTCCAGCTCCATAGGCTCAGTTCCCTCAGAGGGCAGAACTTCTTCCTGAGAAGAGAGGTTCTCTTTTTGGTGTTGTGTTGCAGCTGGTTTCCCAGCTGACTTTCCTTTTCTGTTGGTAGGCTGGGCCATTTTTCCAGACTCCAGCTCTACTTTTTCACCCTGTGCCTTGCACTGTGCCCTAGTCTTGACACACACCAGTTCAGGGATACCCAGCATGGCTGCATGGGTTTTCAGTTCTACCTCAGCCCATGCTGAGGACTCCAGGTCATTTCCAAGCAAACAGTCTACTGGGATATTTGAGGAGACCACCACCTGTTTCAGGCCATTGACCCCTCCCCACTCTAAAGTTACCATAGCCATGGGATGTACTTTAGTCTGATTGTCAGCGTTGGTGACTGGATAGGTTTGTCCAGTCAGGTATTGGCCAGGGGAAACCAGTGTTCGATGGCATCTGTCGCTGTAGATACGCATGTTCTGCAATAGCTCGCCATCTGGTGTTGGGCCGGAGTGTTACAAGTTGTTTTTCTTCGAAGAAGTCTTTCGAGTCACGGGACCGAGTGACTCCTCCTTTTGTCTCCATTGCGCATGGGCGTCGACTCCATCTTCGATTGTTTTTTTTCCGCCATCGGGTTCGGACGTGTTCCTGTCGCTCCGAGTTTCGGAACGGAAAGATAGCTAATTTCGGGAGATTTTCGTCGGTATTGTTGCGTTCGGGATCGGCGTACTTAGATTCCACACCGCATCGAAGATCGAAGAGCTCCGGTGCCCTTCGGGGTAGTTTTTCGATCCCCCGTCGGGGCCTGGTCGGCCCGACCGCGTGCTGAAGAACGCCGATGGAACGGACCCCGTTTCGTTTCTGCCCCAAATGCCACAATAAATACCCCTACACAGACCAACACTTGGTCTGCAACCTGTGCCTGTCACCTGAGCACAGCGAAGACACCTGCGAGGCCTGTCGTGCGTTCCGGTCCCGAAAAACACTCCGAGACCGTCGAGCCAGAAGACTTCAAATGGCGTCCGCACCGACAGCCCAACGGGAGTTCGAGGAACAGGAAGAAGAAGGTACCTTCTCAATCCAAGACTCAGACTCCGAAGGATTCGACGACACACAAACCGTGAGTAAGACATCGAAAACCACACAAAGAAACATTTACAAGGCCCAGGGGACGCCACTGCCACCAGGCCATGGCTCCACCCATAAATTCGGTGACCGACCGTCGGCACCGAAAAAGGCCAAAACAGTGCCGAGATCGTCCGACTCCGGTCGAGACACCGGCACGCAGCCTTCTCGGGACCGAGAAAGTGCTGGAGACAAGCCTCGACACCGAGATGCCGGTGTGGACACGGCTCGACGCCGAGACAGCGGCACCGAAACAGATCGACGCCGAGAGGTTTCGGCCCCGAAAAGGAAAAAAGTCACCTCGGAGCCGAAAAAACACGCAGACAAAGTTTCGACGCCGAAACAAACTGCAAGCGACCCAGCTTCAGGCTCTTATACAGAAGAGCACTCGCTAACCTCCCAAATGCAAAAGCATAGGTTTGAGGAAGAGCTACAAGCAACTGATGTGGACCATACGCAAAAGCGTATCTTCATTCAGCAGGGGACAGGAAAAATAAGCACCCTTCCCCCCATTAGGAGAAAGAGAAGGTTGGAGTTCCAGACGGAACAAGCACCACAACCAAAAGTGGTTAAAAGAATTACACCACCACCCTCTCCTCCGCCCGTGATTAACGTTTCACCAGCACAAACTCCATCTCACTCCCCAGCTCACACCACCATGAGCCAGGGTGACCAAGATCAGGACGCATGGGACCTATACGACGCCCCAGTGTCAGATAACAGCCCGGAGGCCTACCCTACAAAGCCATCTCCACCAGAAGACAGCACCGCGTACTCTCAGGTGGTGGCTAGAGCAGCACAATTTCATAACGTAAGCCTCCACTCAGAACAAGTCGAGGATGATTTCTTGTTCAACACACTCTCCTCCACCCACAGCTCCTACCAAAGCCTGCCTATGCTCCCTGGTATGCTCCGGCACGCAAAAGACATATTTAAGGAGCCGGTCAAAAGTAGGGCAATCACACCAAGGGTGGAAAAGAAGTATAAGCCGCCTCCTACGGACCCGGCTTTCATCACTACACAGCTGCCACCAGACTCTGTTGTTGTAGGAGCAGCTAGGAAAAGGGCCAACTCTCACACATCTGGAGATGCACCACCCCCAGATAAAGAAAGCCGCAAGTTCGATGCAGCTGGTAAAAGAGTCGCAGCACAAGCTGCAAACCAGTGGCGCATCGCGAACTCCCAGGCACTACTTGCGCGCTATGACAGAGCCCACTGGGACGAGATGCAACATCTCATTGAACATCTGCCCAAGGACTTCCAAAATAGGGCGAAACAAGTGGTTGAGGAGGGACAGACCATCTCCAACAACCAGATACGTTCCTCCATGGACGCTGCAGATACAGCTGCACGGACAATTAATACATCTGTAACTATCAGACGGCATGCATGGCTCCGAACGTCTGGATTTAAACCAGAGATTCAACAAGCAGTTCTCAATATGCCTTTTAATGAAAAAGAACTGTTCGGTCCAGAAGTGGACACAGCGATTGAGAAACTCAAAAAAGATACGGACACTGCCAAAGCCATGGGCGCACTCTACTCCCCGCAGAGCAGAGGGAATTACAGCACATTCCGTAAAACGCCCTTTCGAGGGGGGTTTCGGGGTCAAAGCACACAAGCCAGCGCCTCACAAGCAACACCGTCCACTTACCAGGGACAGTATAGAGGAGGTTTTCGGGGACAATATAGAGGAGGGCAATTCCCTAGAAATAGAGGGAGATTTCAAAGCCCCAAAACCCCTACTACTAAACAATGACTCACATGTCACTCACCCCCTCCACACAACACCAGTGGGGGGAAGAATAGGTCATTATTACAAAGCATGGGAGGAAATCACTACAGACACTTGGGTTCTAGCAATTATCCAACATGGTTATTGCATAGAATTTCTACAATTCCCTCCAAACATACCACCGAAAGCACAAAATTTAACAACACACCATTCCAATCTCCTGGAGATAGAAGTGCAGGCACTATTGCAAAAGAATGCAATCGAATTAGTGCCAAACACACAAATAAACACAGGAGTTTACTCACTGTACTTTCTGATACCAAAGAAGGACAAAACGCTGAGACCAATCCTAGACCTCAGAGTAGTAAACACTTTCATCAAATCAGACCACTTCCACATGGTCACACTACAAGAAGTATTGCCATTGCTAAAACTACACGACTACATGGCAACTTTAGACCTCAAGGATGCTTATTTCCATATACCAATACACCCATCGCACAGGAAATACCTAAGGTTTGTATTCAAAGGAATACATTACCAATTCAAGGTACTGCCTTTCGGATTAACAACCGCACCAAGAGTCTTTACCAAATGTCTTGCGGTAGTCGCTGCACACATAAGAAGGCAGCAGATACATGTGTTCCCATATTTGGACGACTGGCTAATCAAGGCCCATTCGTTCATACAGTGCTCAAATCACACAAATCAGATCATACAAACCCTCTTCAAACTCGGGTTCACCGTCAATTTCACAAAATCCAAAATTCTGCCACGCAAGGTACAACAATACCTGGGAGCCATAATAGACACATCAAAGGGAGTAGCCACTCCAAGTCTACAAAGAATTCAAAATTTCAACACCATCATACAACGCATGTATCCAACACAAAAAATACAAGCAAAGATGGTATTACAACTCCTAGGCATGATGTCATCATGCATAGCCATTGTCCCAAACGCAAGACTGCACATGAGGCCCTTACAACAGTGCCTAGCATCACAGTGGTCTCAAGCACAGGGTCACCTTCTAGATCTGGTGTTAATAAACCGCCAAACTTACCTCTCGCTTCTGTGGTGGAACAACATAAATTTAAACAAGGGGCGGCCTTTCCAAGACCCAGTGCCACAATACGTAATAACAACAGATGCTTCCATGACAGGGTGGGGAGCACACCTCGATCAACACAGCATACAAGGACAATGGAATGTACATCAAACAAAACTGCATATCAATCACCTAGAACTTCTAGCAGTTTTTCAAGCACTAAAAGCTTTCCAACCAATAATAGTTCACAAATACATTCTCGTCAAAACAGACAACATGACAACAATGTATTATCTAAACAAGCAGGGAGGGACGCACTCCACGCAGTTAAGCCTGCTAGCACAAAAAATTTGGCATTGGGCAATTCACAACCAAATTCGCCTAATTGCACAGTTTATACCAGGGATACAAAATCAACTCGCAGACAATCTCTCTCGAGATCACCAACAGGTCCACGAATGGGAAATTCACCCCCAAATTCTGAACACTTATTTCAAACTCTGGGGAACACCTCAGATAGACTTGTTTGCGACAAGGGAGAACGCAAAATGCCAAAACTTCGCATCCAGGTACCCACACAAACAATCCCAAGGCAATGCCCTATGGATGAACTGGTCAGGGATATTTGCTTACGCTTTTCCTCCTCTCCCTCTCCTTCCTTACCTGGTAAACAAACTCAGTCAAAGCAAACTCAAACTCATATTGATAGCACCAACTTGGGCAAGGCAACCCTGGTACACAACGCTGCTAGACCTATCAGTGGTACCCTGCATCAAATTGCCCAACAGGCCAGATCTGTTGACACAGCACAACCAAAAGATCAGACACCCAGATCCAGCATCGCTGAATCTAGCAATCTGGCTCCTGAAATCCTAGAATTCGGGCACTTACAACTTACCCAAGAATGTATGGAAGTCATAAAACAAGCAAGAAGGCCATCCACCAGGCACTGCTATGCAAGTAAATGGAAGAGGTTTGTTTGCTACTGCCATATTAATCAAATACAACCATTACACACAACTCCAGAACACGTAGTGGGTTACTTGCTTCACTTACAAAAATCTAACCTAGCTTTCTCTTCCATTAAGATTCACCTTGCAGCAATATCTGCATACCTGCAGACTACCTATTCAACTTCCCTATATAAAATACCAGTCATTAAAGCATTCATGGAGGGCCTTAGGAGAATTATACCACCAAGAACACCACCTGTTCCTTCATGGAACCTAAATGTTGTCCTAACTAGACTTATGGGTCCACCTTTTGAACCCATGCACTCCTGCGACATACAGTTCCTAACCTGGAAGGTGGCATTTCTCATCGCCATTACTTCCCTGAGAAGAGTAAGCGAGATTCAGGCGTTTACTATACAGGAACCTTTTATACAATTACACAAAAATAAAGTCGTCCTAAGGACCAATCCTAAATTTTTGCCAAAGGTTATTTCACCGTTCCATCTAAATCAAACAGTGGAACTTCCAGTGTTCTTTCCACAGCCAGATACCGTAGCTGAAAGGGCACTACATACATTAGATGTCAAAAGAGCATTGATGTATTACATTGACAGAACAAAGAACATTAGAAAAACTAAACAACTCTTTATTGCATTTCAAAAACCTCATGCAGGAAACCCAATTTCAAAACAAGGTATAGCCAGATGGATAGTTAAATGCATCCAAATCTGCTACCTTAAAGCTAAACGTCAGCTGCCCATTACACCAAGGGCACACTCAACCAGAAAAAAAGGTGCTACCATGGCCTTTCTAGGAAACATCCCAATGCAAGAAATATGTAAGGCAGCCACATGGTCTACGCCTCACACATTCACCAAGCACTACTGTGTAGACGTGTTATCCGCACAACAAGCCACAGTAGGTCAAGCTGTATTAAGGACATTATTTCAGACTACTTCCACTCCTACAGGCTGATCCACCGCTTTTGGGGAAATAACTGCTTACTAGTCTATGCAGAACATGCGTATCTACAGCGACAGATGCCATCGAACTGAAAATGTCACTTACCCAGTGTACATCTGTTCGTGGCATCAGTCGCAGTAGATTCGCATGTGCCCACCCGCCTCCCCGGGAGCCTGTAGCAGTTTGGAAGTTACCTTCAATTATTTATATATGTATCATCTCAACCTTAAATAGGTGTATACTTAGTCACTCCATTGCATGGGCACTATTACTACAATTCAACTCCTACCTCACCCTCTGCGGTGAAAAACAATCGAAGATGGAGTCGACGCCCATGCGCAATGGAGACAAAAGGAGGAGTCACTCGGTCCCGTGACTCGAAAGACTTCTTCGAAGAAAAACAACTTGTAACACTCCGGCCCAACACCAGATGGCGAGCTATTGCAGAACATGCGAATCTACTGCGACTGATGCCACGAACAGATGTACACTGGGTAAGTGACATTTTCATTCTCTGTCACCATAGTGACACTGGCACCTGTATCCCTCAGGCCCTCTACACTTGTCCCATTAATCAAGAGCTGCTGCCTGTATTTTTGCATGTTAGGGGGCCAGGCAGCCAGTGTGGCTAAATCCACCCCACCCTCAGAGACTAATGTAGCTTCAGTGTGACACCTGATTTGCTCTGGGCACACTGTTGATCCCACTTGGAGACTGGCCATTCCAGTTTTAGCTGGATGGGAGTTAGAAGTGGTATCTTTCTTGGGACAGGCCTTGTCTCCAGTTTGGTGTCCAGACTGACTACAGTTTCGACACCAGGCCTTTTTGGGATCAAAGTTTTTACCCTTGTACCCAGGATTGTTTTGTGAAGAGGCTCTGGGCCCACCCTCCTGTGCAGGTTTTTGGGGGCCTGTAGAAGACTCTTTACTATTTTTATTTTTGGCTGTCTCACCACCTTTCCCCTGGGGAGGTTTTGTGACCCCTTTCTTTTGGTCACTCCCTGTGGAAGTTTTGGACACCCTAGTCTTGACCCAATGGTCCGCCTTCTTTCCCAATTCTTGGGGAGAAATTGGTCCTAGGTCCACCAGATGCTGATGCAGTTTATCATTGAAACAATTACTTAATAGGTGTTCTTTCACAAATAAATTGTACAGCCCATCATAATCATTTACACCATTTCCTTGAATCCAACCATCTAGTGTTTTTACTGAGTAGTCTACAAAGTCAACCCAGGTCTGGCTCGAGGATTTTTGAGCCCCCCTGAATCTAATCCTATACTCCTCAGTGGAGAATCCAAAGCCCTCAATCAGGGTACCCTTCATGAGGTCATAAGATTCTGCATCTTTTTTAGAGAGTGTGAGGAGTCTATCCCTACACTTTCCTGTGAACATTTCCCAAAGGAGAGCACCCCAGTGAGATTTGTTCACTTTTCTGGTTTCACAAGCCCTCTCAAAAGCTGTGAACCATTTGGTGATATCATCACCATCTTCATATTTAGTTACAATCCCTTTGGGGATTTTCAACATGTCAGGAAAATCTCTGACCCTAGTTATATGGCTGCCACCATTGATGGGTCCTAGGCCCATCTCTTGTCTTTCCCTTTCTATGGCTAGGATCTGTCTTTCCAAAGCCAATCTTTTGGCCATCCTGGCTAACTGGATGTCCTCTTCACTGGAGTTATCCTCAGTGATTTCAGAGTTGTTGGTCCCTCCTGTGAGGGAACCAGCATCTCTGATTATTATTTGTGGAGTCAGGGCTTGAGAAGCCCTGTTCTCCCTAAGTAGGACTGGAGGGGGGGAATTTCCCTCCAAGTCACTATCTTCATCCTCTGTGTTGCCCACAGAGGGGTTGGCTCTATCATACTCTGCCAACAGCTCCTGGAGCTGTGCTTTGGTAGGTCTGGAGCCCATTGTTATTTTTCTTATGTTACAGAGTGACCTTAGCTCTCTCATCTGGAGATGGAGGTAAGGTGTGGTGTCGAGTTCCACCACATTCACATCTGTGCTAGACATTATGCTTCTAAAAGTTGGAATACTTGTTAAGAAACTAAACTGGTTCTAGAATCTAATTCAAACTTTTACAAACTTTTAAACTCTAAAAGAAATGCTAACAGGGACTAACACAAGGCCCTAGCAGGACTTTAAAGAATTTAGAAAACTTTTCAAATTGCAAAAATCAATTTCTAATGACAATTTTGGAATTTGTCGTGTGATCAGGTATTGGCTGAGTAGTCCAGCAAATGCAAAGTCTTGTACCCCACCGCTGATCCACCAATGTAGGAAGTTGGCTCTGTATGTGCTATTTCAAAGTAAGGAATAGCATGCACAGAGTCCAAGGGTTCCCCTTAGAGGTAAAATAGTGGTAAAAAGAGATAATACTAATGCTCTATTTTGTGGTAGTGTGGTCGAGCAGTAGGCTTATCCAAGGAGTAGTGTTAAGCATTTGTTGTACATACACATAGACAATAAATGAGGTACACACACTCAGAGACAAATCCAGCCAATAGGTTTTGTATAGAAAAATATATTTTCTTAGTTTATTTTAAGAACCACAGGTTCAAATTTAACATGTAATATCTTGTTTGAAAGGTATTGCAGGTAAGAACATTAGGAACTTTGAATCATTTCAATTGCATGTATACTTTTCAAGTTATTCACAAATAGCTATTTTAAAAGTGGACACTTAGTGCAATTTTCACAGTTCCTGGGGGAGGTAAGTTTTTGTTAGTTTTACCAGGTAAGTAAGACACTTACAGGGTTCAGTTCTTGGTCCAAGGTAGCCCACCGTTGGGGGTTCAGAGCAACCCCAAAGTTACCACACCAGCAGCTCAGGGCCGGTCAGGTGCAGAGTTCAAAGTGGTGCCCAAAACGCATAGGCTTCAATGGAGAGAAGGGGGTGCCCCGGTTCCAGTCTGCCAGCAGGTAAGTACCCGCGTCTTCGGAGGGCAGACCAGGGGGGTTTTGTAGGGCACCGGGGGGGACACAAGCCCACACAGAAATTTCACCCTCAGCGGCGCGGGGGCGACCGGGTGCAGTGTTAGAACAAGCGTCGGGTTCGCAATGGAAGTCAATGAGAGATCAAGGGATCTCTTCAGCGCTGCAAGCAGGCAAGGGGGGGCTTCCTTGGGGAAACCTCCACTTGGGCAAGGGAGAGGGACTCCTGGGGGTCACTTCTGCAGTGAAAGTCCGGTCCTTCAGGTCCTGGGGGCTGCGGGTGCAGGGTCTTTTCCAGGCGTCGGGACTTAGGTTTCAGAGAGTCGCGGTCAGGGGAAGCCTCGGGATTCCCTCTGCAGGCGGCGCTGTGGGGGCTCAGGGGGGACAGGTTTTGGTACTCGCAGTCGTAGAGTAGTCCGGGGGTCCTCCCTGAGGTGTTGGTTCTCCACCAGCCGAGTCGGGGTCGCCGGGTGCAGTGTTGCAAGTCTCACGCTTCTTGCGGGGAGATTGCAGGGTTCTTTAAAGCTGCTCCTTTGGATAAAGTTGCAGTCTTTTTGCAGCAGGTCCGCTGTCCTCGGGAGTTTCTTGTCGTCATTGAAGCAGGGCAGTCCTCAGAGGATGCAGAGGTCGCTGGTCCCTTTGGAAGGCGTCGCTGGAGCAGAGTTCTTTGGAAGGCAGGAGACAGGCCGGTGAGTTTCTGGAGCCAAGGCAGTTGTTGTCTTCTGGTCTTCCTCTGCAGGGGTTTTCAGCTAGGCAGTCCTTCTTCTTGTAGTTGCAGGAATCTAGTTTCTAGGTTCAGGGAGAGCCCTTAAATACTAAATTTAAGGGCGTGTTTAGGTCTGGGGGGTTAGTAGCCAATGGCTACTAGCCCTGAGGGTGAGTACAGCCTCTTTGTGCCTCCTCCCAAGGGGAGGGGGTCACATCCCTAATCCTATTGGGGGAATCCTCCATCTGCAAGATGGAGGATTTCTAAAAGTTAGAGTCACCTCAGCTCAGGACACCTTAGGGGCTGTCCTGACTGGCCAGTGACTCCTCCTTGTTATTCTCATTATTTTCTCCGGCCTTGCCGCCAAAAGTGGGGGCCGGGGCAGGAGGGGGCGGGCAACTCCACTAGCTGGAGTGTCCTGCGGTGCTGTGACAAAGGGGTGAGCCTTTGAGGCTCACCGCCAGGTGTTACAGCTCCTGCCTGGGGGAGGTGTTAGCATCTCCACCCAGTGCAGGCTTTGTTACTGGCCTCAGAGTGACAAAGGCACTCTCCCCATGGGGCCAGCAACATGTCTCTAGTGTGGCAGGCTGCTGGAACCAGTCAGCCTACACAGATAGTCGGTTAAGTTTCAGGGGGCACCTCTAAGGTGCCCTCTGTGGTGTATTTTACAATAAAATGTACACTGGCATCAGTGTGCATTTATTGTGCTGAGAAGTTTGATACCAAACTTCCCAGTTTTCAGTGTAGCCATTATGGTGCTGTGGAGTTCGTGTAAAACAGACTCCCAGACCATATACTCTTATGGCTACCCTGCACTTACAATGTCTAAGGTTTTGCTTAGACACTGTAGGGGCACAGTGCTCATGCACTGGTACCCTCACCTATGGTATAGTGCACCCTGCCTTAGGGCTGTAAGGCCTGCTAGAGGGGTGTCTTACCTATACTGCATAGGCAGTGAGAGGCTGGCATGGCACCCTGAGGGGAGTGCCATGTCGACTTACTCATTTTGTTCTCACTAGCACACACAAGCTGGTAAGCAGTGTGTCTGTGCTGGGTGAGGGGTCTCTAGGGTGGCATAATACATGCTGCAGCCCTTAGAGACCTTCCCTGGCATCAGGGCCCTTGGTACCAGAGGTACCAGTTACAAGGGACTTATCTGGGTGCCAGGGTGTGCCAATTGTGGAATCAAAAGTACAGGTTAGGGAAAGAACACTGGTGCTGGGGCCTGGTTAGCAGGCCTCAGCACACTTTCAATTCAAAACATAGCATCAGCAAAGGCAAAAAGTCAGGGGGTAACCATGCCAAGGAGGCATTTCCTTACAAAACATCATTCCAATCTCCTGGAGATAGAAGTGCAGGCACTATTGCAAAAGAATGCAATCGAATTAGTGCCAAACACACAAATAAACACAGGAGTTTACTCACTGTACTTTCTGATACCAAAGAAGGACAAAACGCTGAGACCAATCCTAGACCTCAGAATAGTGAACACATTCATCAAATCAGTCCACTTTCACATGGTCACACTACAAGAAGTATTACCATTGCTAAAACTACACGACTACATGACAACTTTAGACCTCAAGGACGTGTATTTCCATATACCAATACACCCATCGCACAGGAAATACCTAAGGTTTGTATTCAAAGGAATACATTACCAATTCAAGGTACTGCCTTTCGGATTAACAACCGCACCAAGAGTCTTTACCAAATGTCTAGCGGTAGTCGCTGCACACATCAGAAGGCAGCAAATACATGTGTTCCCATATCTAGACGACTGGCTAATCAAGGCCCATTCGTTTATAGAGTGCTCAAATCACACAAATCAGATCATACAAACCCTCTTCAAACTAGGGTTCACCGTCAACTTCACGAAATCCAACATTCTGCCGTGCAAGGTACAACAATACCTAGGAGCCATAATAGACACAACAAAAGGAGTAGCCACTCCAAGTCCCCAAAGAATTCAAAATTTCAACACCATCATACAACGCATGTATCCAACACAAAAGATACAAGCAAAGATGATATTACAACTCCTAGGCATGATGTCTTCATGCATAGCCATTGTCCCAAACGCAAGACTGCACATGAGGCCCTTACAACAGTGCCTAGCATCACAGTGGTCTCAAGCACAGGGTCATCTTCTAGATCTGGTGTTAATAGACCGCCAAACTTACCTCTCGCTTCTGTGGTGGAACAACATAAATTTAAACAAAGGGCGGCCTTTCCAAGACCCAGTGCCACAATACGTAATAACAACAGATGCTTCCATGACAGGGTGGGGAGCACACCTCGATCAACACAGCATACAAGGACAATGGAACGTACATCAAACAAAACTGCATATAAATCACCTAGAACTTCTAGCAGTTTTTCAAGCACTAAAAGCTTTCCAACCAATAATAGTTCACAAATACATTCTCGTCAAGACAGACAACATGACAACAATGTATTATCTAAACAAGCAAGGGGGGACGCACTCCACGCAGTTAAGCCTGCTAGCACAAAAAATTTGGCGTTGGGCAATTCACAACCAAATTCGCCTAATAGCACAATTTATACCAGGGATCCAAAATCAACTCGCAGACAATCTCTCTCGAGATCACCAACAGGTCCACGAATGGGAAATTCACCCCCAAATTCTGAACACCTATTTCAAACTCTGGGGAACACCTCAAATAGACTTGTTTGCGACGAAGGAGAACGCAAAATGCCAAAACTTCGCATCCAGATACCCACACAAACAGTCCCAAGGCAATGCCCTATGGATGAACTGGTCAGGGATATTTGCTTACGCTTTTCCTCCTCTCCCTCTCCTTCCTTACCTGGTAAACAAACTCAGTCAAAACAAACTCAAACTCATATTAATAGCACCAACTTGGGCAAGGCAACCCTGGTACACAACGCTGCTAGACCTATCAGTAGTACCCTACATCAAATTGCCCAACAGGCCAGATCTGTTGACACAACACAACCAAAAGATCAGACACCCAGATCCAGCATCGCTGAATCTAGCAATCTGGCTCCTGAAATCCTAGAATTCGGGCACTTACAACTTACCCAAGAATGTATGGAAGTCATAAATCAAGCCAGAAGGCCATCCACCAGGCACTGCTATTCAAGTAAATGGAAGAGGTTTGTTTGCTACTGCCATATTAATCAAATACAACCATTACACACAACTCCAGAACATGTAGTGGGTTACTTGCTTCACTTACAAAAATCTAACCTGGCTTTCTCTTCCATTAAAATACACCTTGCAGCAATATCTGCATACCTGCAGACTACCTATTCAACTTCCCTATATAAGATACCAGTCATTAAAGCATTCATGGAGGGCCTTAGGAGAATTATACCACCAAGAACACCACCTGTTCCTTCATGGAACCTAAATGTTGTCCTAACTAGACTTATGGGTCCACCTTTTGAACCCATGCACTCCTGCGAAATACAGTTCCTAACCTGGAAGGTTGCATTTCTCATCGCCATTACTTCCCTAAGAAGAGTAAGCGAGATTCAGGCGTTTACAATACAAGAACCTTTTATACAACTACACAAGAATAAGGTCGTCCTAAGGACTAATCCTAAATTTTTGCCAAAGGTTATTTCACCGTTCCATCTAAATCAAACAGTGGAACTTCCAGTGTTCTTTCCACAGCCAGATACCGTAGCTGAAAGGGCACTACATACATTAGATGTCAAAAGAGCATTAATGTATTACATTGACAGAACAAAGAACATCAGAAAGACTAAACAACTATTTATTGCATTTCAAAAACCTCATGCAGGAAACCCAATATCAAAACAAGGTATAGCCAGATGGATAGTTAAATGCATCCAAATCTGCTACCTTAAAGCTAAACGACAGCTGCCCATTACACCAAGGGCACACTCAACCAGAAAGAAAGGTGCTACCATGGCCTTTCTAGGAAACATCCCAATGCAAGAAATATGTAAGGCAGCCACATGGTCTACGCCTCACACATTCACCAAGCACTACTGTGTAGACGTGTTATCCGCACAACAAGCCACAGTAGGTCAAGCCGTATTAAGAACATTATTTCAAACTACTTCCACTCCTACAGGCTGAGCCACCGCTTTTGGGGAGATAACTGCTTACTAGTCTATGCAAAACATGCGTATCTACAGCGACAGATGCCATCGAACTGAAAATGTCACTTACCCAGTGTACATCTGTTCGTGGCATCAGTCGCTGTAGATTCGCATGTGCCCACCCGCCTCCCCGGGAGCCTGTAGCAGTTTGGAAGTTACCTTCAACTATTTGTATATGTATCATCTCAACCTTAAATAGGTACATACTTAGTCACTCCATTGCATGGGCACTATTACTACAATTCAACTCCTACCTCACCCTCTGCGGGGAAAAACAATCGAAGATGGAGTCGACGCCCATGCGCAATGGAGACAAAAGGAGGAGTCACTCGGTCCCGTGACTTGAAAGACTTCTTCGAAGAAAAACAACTTGTAACACTCCGGCCCAACACCAGATGGCGAGCTATGCAAAACATGCGAATCTACAGCGACTGATGCCACGAACAGATGTACACTGGGTAAGTGACATTTTCATTCTCCTCACTACGCTCCTTTTGGGAAGGTGCACCATTGTGACGCAGCACCAGGTTTACTCACTGAGGGGTATATTTACAAGCTTTTGTCAGAGGGCAGCACCGCAGGCCTTCTTGTGGTGCTGCCCTGCTTCAAAAGACAGGGTTAGACCTAAGCCAACCCGAAATTAGCCTGTGAACAACTTTCTGTTAGCTTGGCTCAGAGCAGTCATGCTTAACCTAGAGGCAATGTGTAAAGTATTTGTGCAACACTTCAAACAGTTATAAAATGAAAACACCACACAAAAAGGATCCCACACTAAGTAAGAAACAATAGAACTTTCTTTGTGACGGGTCCCGTCCACACAGCAGCAGAGTTGTGTCAGTTCTGCTCCTGGTTGCGCAGCGCAGCAGAGGAGATTTGTCGATTCTGCTATATCCACATAGGCTGTCAGAGCACATTAAACCCACTTCCAAGGGTCCAGGACTGGGGTGGCACCACTTGGCAGGGTACATTCACAGATGGCAGAGTCTAGGAGCATGCACAGGTGCAAGGTTATTAAAGCCTGTTATGTCCCTGAGACTTCAGATCAGGAGTACTGCTTGACCTTCTTATGTTTCTTCTTCCTTCTTATGTTTCTTCTTTGACTTACCCGAAGACTTCAAACACAAAGATCTGCCGCTGAAATGACTTGGGGAGTGGGAACAGGTCCGCCAACTAGCCCTTTGGGGTCATTCTTGGGTCTAGGTTCAAGAGATGTAGGTCCACTCCTTCTCACCCAGGCAAGAGGGCAACTGGCAGCAGGTCAGCACAGCGGGCAGCAATACAGCAAAGTGGCAGTCCTTTCAGCAGCACAGCAGTCCCTCTTCCTGGCAGAGTATCCACAGGTCCTGAAGTGTACTGAAGTGATGGTGTCTGAGGTCCAGTATATAAACCCAGTTGTGCCTGTGAAGTCAGGAGAATGTGATTTTTGAAGCCACTCAAAGCCACTTTGGGGCATATTTATACTCCGTTTGCGCCGAATTTGCATCGTTTTTTTCGACGCAAATTCGACGCAAAACTAACTCCATATTTATACTTTGGCGTTAGACGCGTCTAGCGCCAAAGTTCATGGAGTTAGCGTCATTTTTTTGCGTGAACACCTTCCTTGCGTTAATGATATGCAATGTAGGCCTTCCCGTCTTAAAAAATGACTCCGATGCTATTGCGTCGGATTTATACTCCCGGGCAAAAATGACGCCCGGGAGTGGGCGGTTCTAAAAAAACCTGCATTTGCGCCGGATTTTAGCGCCTGGGTCAGGGCAGGCGTTAAGGGACCTGTGGGCTCAGAATGAGCCCAGAGGTGCCCTCCCCTGACCCCAGGGAGACCCCCTGCCACCCTTGCCCACCCCAGGAGGACACCCAAGGATGGAGGGACCCACCCCAGGGACATTAAGGTAAGTCCAGGTAAGTATTTATTTTTTTGTGGCATATGGGGGCCTGGTTTGTGCCCCCCTACATGCCACTATGCCCAATGACCATGCCCAGGGGACAGAAGTCCCCTGGGCATGGCCATTGGGCAAGGGGGCATGACTACTGTCTTTGCTAAGACAGGAGTCATTTCAATGGGGGATGGGCGTCGTAAAAAAATGGCGCAAATCGGGTTGTGGCGATTTTTCTGCCTCAGCCTGACTTGCACCATTTCTGGACGTCCATACGCCATTTTCCCCCTACGCCGGCGCTGCCTGGTGTACGTCGTTTTTTTTAACGCACACCAGACAGCGCCGGCGGCTAACGCCGGCTAACGTCATTCAATAAATACGGCGCCCGCATGGCGCTTCAGAATGGCGTTAGCCGGCGCTAATTTTTTTGACGCAAAACTGCGTTGGCGCAGTTTTGCGTCAAAAAGTATAAATATGGGCCTGTGTGTCCCTGAGTGGCTTCATAAATCTGGAGTAAAGCAGCGCAAATCTCTGTGTTGTGTTGCCTTGCCGTGCCCTGGGAAGGTGTTCCATGGGCGTTGCGTGGGTGTTCCCACACAATTATGGATTTTGATGCATTCCCAGCTTTACCAGAACGGGTTGTCACTTCCTCTTTCTATGTGTACTGAGTTTTGCAGCACACATAGATAGAGGAACGTGCCTCACAGGATTGTTTTTGTGCAGGATATGCCCCTTCCTGCACAAGAACAATTCTGCGTGCAACAGAGGCACCCATGCACCATGGTGCAAGGGTGCCTGCACTGGCTCTAGGCAGCCAAGAGGGCGTTAGTGCAGAGGAAAAGGTAGGAATGCACTGTTCTGTCTTAAATACAGAATTGCATGTCTTTTCTATAAATATGCCCCTCAGGACATAGTCAACACCATTGGCAAGTTACCTGTGTTTCCCTCCCAATCCTCTCACTGCCTTTAGGTTCTGTAATGTTACTGGGTATTATTGTAGCACAACGTTTGCCACTTTGTGAAGACTAAGGCCTGTCATTGTGATTCATCCAGGAGAGCTTCACCATTTGTTTCTGACTGGTGTCCAGCGCCTAGTAAGTAACCTCTGGGAACCAGATTGTTGTTTCCCTGATCTAAATCACTAGTGGAGATGTGGCAAAGTGCTGGGGTACCCTACTTTACAAAGGGTTTGCATTGTGCCTGTTTTTCCAAAAACTGTGTGGACTACATCAGTAATGACTGCTGCGGCCCTCTGAATGCTGCTTAAATCTAACTTTGGCCCAGATTGCATGTACCTGTGCCACATTATTACGTTTGAAAACGAAGTGGCATTGCAGTGCACTGGTCCTGTTGTTTCTCCTCCTTTACCTAAGGCAGGTCGATCTTCCTTTTGTCTTTCCCCCATATATATTATGTACTTAACCCTCGTGGAGTTTGATCTCCAAGTATACCTTCCGCGGCCTTCTATGAGCCCAGAGGTATCATGCCTGACCCTCCTCTCCCTGGGCCTGTAACAAGCAAGGTGGAAGTGTACTGAAAGAGATCCACTCTACAAGATAATTTGCATCATGCATGTTTTTCTGAAAATAGTGAACCAAACAGATGGCTCTTATTTTGACCATATGCATTGTGAACACCTGTTTAAATATATGTATGCATATGCGATTATGGAAGCATAGTGTTATAGACCAGCATAAACTCAACAAGTAATATATATATATTTTTGGGGGAATATTTAGAGTCAGTCATGGTCATCCAAACAGCCCACAACAAAACTACATACCTCAGCAGTGTAGAATGAATAGAAATGAAAATGAATCAGGGGCAACATACCTGAAAACAATCAAGCAAATTCAAGTATGCCACATCATCAATTCCATTGAAGCTTTCCGGATCACATTAAGAATTAGCCTTTTTTTTATAGCATTATACGACATAAAAGCTGCTGACCTTAGCATCATCTGCCATGCATTCTCCTATTTCACAAATGCAATCAACAAGATGATAGCCCCCAGCAATTGAATTTGAAGGTTGCGCTTAATCCCAGTGGAGACCGGCCCAGATTTTCCTGAACCGTTTCACTGCCTTAAAACCCCTAGCCTTAGCGATATCTAACTCACATTCATATATTTGGCAGGTGATTGCCCACCACTCAGCCACCTTTCAATCAATCAGTCATTTGTTAAGCGCGCTACTCACCCGGTAGGGTCTCAAGGCGCTGGAGAGGGGGGGGTGCTACTGCTCAAAAAGCCAGGTCTTGAGACGCTTCCTGAAGGTCGGAAGGTCCTGGGACCTTTGGGGGGGAGAGAGAGGATATCCACGACCTACCTATACATAACCAGGCGGAGATAATAATAATCATCATCATCATCATCAAAAAGTTTGAACCGTGATTATACATATGTTTCCAGTCCAGCATGATCTCCCTGACAGATAGCTCAAGGTCACAGCCTGAGCCATCTATTACTACCTGAACCACACCTGCCCAAAATTCACATAGTGCAGGGCAATTAACAAACGGGTATTATGTCAGCTGCATGACAGCCACACTTCGGGCATTGAGTCTTGGTTGAACTATAATAAGTTGTCCATTTAGAAATCCGACCAGGTGTGTATTAAAGCATACAGAGTCTTGAACTGCTGTAATTTGAGGCTTACCAAGCGGACAGATTTTTCAACAATCTCTAAAGCATCCTGAAGTTCATCTGGGGAGATCTCAGTAGCAAGCGCCCTGCTCCACTTGGAGGTGAGCAGAAGACTATCATCTTTACTATTTAAGTTGAATCTCCGATATAACTTGCTGTTCAAGGCCTTTCCAGGCGTCCAGTATAAGTAATACAGAATGTATGCTTCTTCAAGATGAATTGTCTCCATGCACCCACACAAGAAGTAATCCTGCAGCTGCAGGTATTTGAACAAAAAAACAATGGGAAAGCTCGTAAAGCGCCTGTAAACAAGCAAATGAGCAAAATACATGACCTCTTACAGCTGTCCAACAGTCTGCACCCCAGCCTTGGCCGAGCTATGCCCATCGAATGATGAAATATCTTCGGAAGTGTTGGCTTTCCCCAGAGGAGGTACACACATGCAGATTAGCAAATTAATACTTAGCACATGTCTCTTGCCATATACAAACAAGGATGATTTTATATCGCATCCTCAAACCTATGAAGAAGAAACCTTACATAAGCACCTAAAGCCAATTGATAGGCCAAGAGACGTGGTTCTGGCTCCCGCCCAGTAAGCAAGTTACGTATGCGTCCAGCAAAGGCTGCCCCAAAATATATCATTTAAAATTGGGTAGGTGGAGCCCCCCCTTGTCTGTAGAGCAGTTACAGAAGACGAATAGCCCGCCTCGCCCGCCTATACCCCCATAAAAAACTGCCAATAACGCCTTCAAGACGCCTAAAAGACAGAATCCGAAACACGGATTGGGATAGCTCGGAATAAGTACAAAGATTTTGGGAGGATATTTATGTTTATAATATTCCAACGGCCTATTATGCTAATGGGAAGCCAATTCCAAAGGTGTAATTCAGCAGGAATAGAATGCAGTAGAGGCTCATAGTTCAATTTGATGATATTATCCACCTGACTGCAAATCCCGACTCCCAAATAAGTAGAAGTTGGAACCACCCCAGAATTGAACCAGCCAGACTAAAATTAAGCAGAACATGCATTTTAGCCAGGTTTAGTTTATAGCCGGAGAACGTTCTGAACCTATTGGCCTCATCTGTTACATGTTTAATGCCCGCTAGTGAACCTGCTGAGAAAACGGCAACATCGTCAGAATAAGCAGTGATTTTGAGCTTGCAGCCATTCTCACTGGCAACATCCCATGACTTAAAAGGAGGGGCTTCAAACTGTACAAAGCAAATAGCAGGGGAGAAAGCGGGCATCCCTGTCGAGTGCCCCTAAAAATCTTAAATGGCAAAGAGCAACTCCCTTCATAAAGTAGTTTAGCCATGGGGTCTTATAAAGGGATTTTATCCGCTTAAGGAATCGGCCCTCAAAACCAAGGACCCCCATCGTTACCTAAAAGCATTCCAACACCACCCAGACAAAAGCCTCCTCAACAGCTAATAAAATCATACCCACCCTTATGCCTGCCCTCTCAGCAACATCGAATACTGCAACTGCAATTTAGTATGACTAGTAGTGTCCCTTCCCGGGACAAAACCCCGCTGTTGAGGCGAGACCAAATACTGCATTAACGGGGCCAGTCGGGTAGATAATAACTTTGCAAATATTTTTGCATTTACATTTATTAGAGAGATAGGTCAATAGGAACCCCTATCCTCCGGCGGCTTGTCTTTTTTGCAGAGAGACAGCAATGTTAGTGTTATTCGATTTGGGGGCTACATCTCCCCCCACTATCTATATACCCTAGCACTTTGATAAATTCCGGACCCGTAATATTGATAAATGTTTTATAAAATTTGAGATGAAGATTGTCCTCACCTGCAGCTTTCCCAGAAAACAAAGCCTTAATGGCGTCCTCTAGTTCACACTAAGATATATCCCTCTGCAAGGCCAGTGCCTGAATATCGTCTAGATGAGGCAGTCTACAACCTTGTAAGTATTCCAGCATATCGGACCGATGGAATGATTGAGGATCACTATAAAGATCCTGATAAAAAAGTGTAAACTGCTTTGCGATAACTTGTGGACCAGTACGCAACACTCCATCAATACCTTTGATACTATGAGTAATACACCTATATTTTTTTATCTGAGATCTGATGCACCAGCATTTTTCCAACCATCTCACCATATTCATAATGGAGTACTTTGGGGCTGATTTGTGAAAAGTGGTGCTGCACTTAGTGCAGCTCCACTTTTCTAGCGCCCACCTAACACGGCACACCATGGCAGTAGTTAGTGAACTAGTGGCATAATTGTTAATGCTAGTTTGGCGCTTTGCGGGATTAACCTAAAAACGTCTGACGCTAATCCTGCAATGCACCCAGAGGCCCATTGAAACCAACTGGAGTCTCCTTTTAACGCCTGCTCTGAGCAGGCATTAAAAGAGCCGAAAAAAATGATACAAAGAAATCCCTTAGGTTTCTTTGCTCCATTTTTTTCAGTGCTTGCATAATGTTGCGCAGAGCGTTATAAAGTGGCACAATGCCCCAATGACACTTCAATTAAAAAAATAAAAATACTTACCTATTCTTACCCTACTTAACTGGGATGGGGTCCCCCATCCTCCGGTGTTCCTCTGGTGTGGGTGGGGGTGTTCCTGGGGCTTGAGGAGGGCACCTGTGGGCCCATTCCATGGTGTTCAACCTTGGAAATGGGTCCACAGGTCCCCTAACGCCTGGTTTGACCCAGGGGTTAAATAATGGTGCAAAGCAAGCTTTGCACCATTTTTTAGCCCCTCCTCCCACCCGTGCATGATTTTAGCAGGGGGGGGATAAATATAGGGCTATTGGGTAGCACCATTTTTTAGATGAGAACGCCTACCTTGCATCTCATTGCACAAGGTAGGTTCACGCATCTAAAAATTGGTGCAAACTCCAATATTTTGACGTTGGACATGTCTAGCGTCAAAATATAAATATTGAGTTAGTTTTGCTCTGAATTTACGCTAAAAAAATTATGCAAATTCAGCGCAAATGGAGTATAAATATGCCCCTTAGTGCCTGTGAGGAAGGTGCAGTGTCGAGTGCTGCCTTGAAAACTGCGTTCTTCATATTACCTCGGTTGTTCTGAGCCGGCAACTTTCCCTGTCTCCCCTGTGACCTCTCTGCTAGAGACGGTGTCTCACTTGCCAAATCTAGATTTCTGAGCTCAAGCCTGTGCTTCCTCATCATTTGCCATATTACACAAACTGGTAGGATCCATAGTAGAAACATCTGATATGACAACTTCACTGTCATGTTTGGGACTTGGGGCCGGTTGAGCTATTGGATCTGAAAAAACCAAGGCAGCCGTGCAGGGTCCCCTAGACTCTGTCTCCACCTCGCCAGCCACCACATACTCATTATGCACAGTCCCGGTCTCTAGCTTGTTCGTAAGTCTTACTGCTATCTGCGATGAGCTCAGACACCAAGCCCTCCATCTGTCCTTCCTCATTAACCAGCAGTGAAGAAGTTACAGAAGAAACAGTGCATGTATGAAGCACCACTACAAGGTTACCTTGCTTCACGGTGAGGAGTTCATCTGCAATATTGTTGCCAATTGCGCCGCCAGCGAAGGAGCTGGTATAGTGAGAGGGGCATCACCAGCAAAGACTGCGTCCATTAATGCCTTAGAGACCGGTGATTCACTGTGTGCTTCCTAGCAATCATCCCTGCATACCTGGACAGGCTTGCCGCCATATCCGACCTATGAAACTTTATTATCTGGCAACCAACAAGGGAAACGGAGCTGTTGCATATGGGGTCTCGAGTTGGCAGTCGGGTTGCACCCTGTCCAAGTAGGGACCCTCACTCTAGTCAGGATAAGGGAGATACGAGCTCAGATAATCCCTTCTCACCCCTTGGTAGCTTGGCACAAGCAGTCAGGCTTATCTCAGAAGCAATGTGTAAAGCATTAGCACATAACACACAGTAAAAGTGAAAACACTACAAAAGGACACCAAACCAGTTTTAGAAACATATGCCAATATTGGTCTGTGTAAAACAAGACCAAAATTATACAAATCCAACATACAGTGCTAAAGATATGAATTTTAGAAGATTTAACTTAAAAATACAGGCCCATATTTATACTTTTTGACACAAAACTGTGCAAACGCAGTTTTGCGTCAAAAAGCATAGCACCAGCTTACATCATTCTAGAGCGCCAGCCAGGTAGCAAATTTATGGAATCCCACAAGCCGGCGCCAAGGGTGGGCTAGCGACTGATAAAATGACGTTAGCCGGGTGGGGGTGGGGGTGGTACAGGAGAAGGGGGTTTTGCCTCAAAAAATTACACTAGGCTGGTTAGAGGCAAAAAACATGCCGTTAACCAGCCTAGCATCATTTCCTGATGCAAAACCATCCATCCCACATGACTCCTGTTTTATAAAAGACAGGAGTCATGCCCACCACCCCAATGGCCAGCATGGGGGACCAGGGTCCCCAGGGCATGGCCAACCCAGTGCCATGCATGGGGGCCAATTTCAGGGCCCCCAATGGCACGTACAAATGTCCTTTAAAATACTTACCTGGGATAGGTTCCCCCATCCTCTGGTGTCCCTCTGTTGTGGGTGTGGGTGTTCATGGTGTATGGGGTGGGCACCTGTAGGTCCTTTCCATGGTGTTTGACCATGGGAATGGGTCCACAAGACCCCCAACGCCTGCTCTGACCCAGGCGTTAAATAATGGTGCTAAGCAGGCTTAGCGCCTTTATTTAGGCCCGCCTCACACCCGTGCACCTTTTTTGCACAGGAGGAAAAATAAGGCGTTAGGGACTTGAGTAATTTTTGGGATGGGGACGACTACCTTGCATCTCATTGACGCGAGGAGTGCTGTCATCGGCGATGCTCAGGCTGCAGTGTGAACAAGGTGATGCCGGAGTGCAGGGCCCACAGGTTGCAGTACGAGCAGCGGCTCAGTGAAGTCATCTGATGATGACGTCAGTGAGACCAGGGTCAGGGTGAGAAGCGGGGTAGTGCGGCTCCGTGCGGCATCGGCAGGTCATGGTGCAGGCCAGTGGTGTCATTGCCGGCGTTGTGGTGGTTTCTCCTCTTGAACAGCACAAAACACACAGTTCCCAGTGCTGCAGGTTGAGGAAACTGAAGTCGTTGGTGTCCCTGAGACTTCCAACAGGATGTAAGCTCTACTCCAAGCCCTTGGAGAAATTTCTTAAGTAGGATATACAGCAAAGTTCACTCTTTGCTCTCTTTTGAGGCAGAAGCAGCAACTGCAGGCCAATCCAGCAAAGCAACACAGCAAAGGGACAGTACTCCTCCTCTAGCTATTCAGCTGTTCTCCTTGGCTGAGGTCGCTCTTGATTCCAGAAAGATTCTGAAAGTCTGGGGTTTTGGGTCCACTACTGATACCCAGTTCTGCCTTTGAAGTAGGCATACTTCAGAGGAAAGTCTCTGTTGTTGACAGGATCCTGCCTTGCCAGGCCGGGCCCCAGATACACCCCAGGGGGTCGGAGACTGTATTGTGAGGGCTGGCACAGCCCATTTAGGTGTAAGTGACCACCCCTGCCTCCATTCTAGCCCAGGTAGCTCATCAGGGTATGCAGGCTACACCCCAACTCCATTTGTGAATCTCCTCTAGTCAGTGACACAAACAGCCTAACTGTCAGTCTGAACCAAACAGAGAAACCACAAACAGGCAAACAGACTACATACTCCTCGGGTACTTAAACTTCCACCTCGAGAACACCAACAACACTGCCACCCTGCTCGACAGCCCCTCCAACCTCCGCCTCAAACAGCTTGTCATGACACCAACGCACTCCGCAGGACACACATTCGACCCTATTTTCTCCACAGCAATCACGTCTCCTTCAGCCACACCACCAAACTCCACTGGACAGATCACCACTGCATCCACTTCTCCTTCAAGAAACCCACAACGTATCCCCCACCGTAGATGGAACAAGGTCACCAAAGACCAACCTATCATGACCCTCTCCCAGAACCCACCCATCGACACCACCGACACTGATTCAGCTGCCCGCAACTTCAGGTAATAGGTCGACACCTGCACTAATACTCTCGCCCCAATCAAGAATACCTCCAACAGATGCACCGACAGAAAGGCCTTCTGGTTTACCGCCGACCTCCACGAATCTAAGCAAAGCTGCCGAAGACTTGAAAGAAAGTGGCGTCAAGATCAGACTCTGTACAACCACACAGCCTTCAAAAACGCCATCCGCAGACAGCACCAACTCATTCGAGCCATCAAGAGAACCGCCTTCAAGGACCGAATCAACAACGCACACAGCCACAAGGAGCTCTTCAACATTGTGAAGGAACTCTCCAACCCCACCTCCAACGCCAACGACATTCCGCCATCCCAAGACCTCTGCAACACCCTAGCCTCCTAGTTCCACCACAAGATTGCCTTCATCCACGTCAGCTTCAGCACCCAGACCCCCCCCGGCAACCATCAACACCACAGATTCATCTCCGACCAACCTTCTGCTCTCTTGGAACCCCGTCAACGACACCATCGAAATCATGAAAACCATCCACTCCGGCTCTCCATCTGACCCCTGCCCTCAACACATCCTCAACAAAGCAAACTCCGTCATTGCACCCCAACTACGGAACATAATTGTAAGGAAATGCCTCCTTGGCATGGTTACCCCTGACGTTTTGCCTTTGCTGATGCTAAGTTTTGATTGAAAGTGTGCTGGGACCCTGCTAACCAGGCCCCAGCACCAGTGTGCTTTCCCTAAACTGTACCCTTGCTTCCACAATTGGCACAGCCCTGGCACTCAGATAGGTCCCTTGTAACTGGTACCCCTGGTACCAAGGGTCCTGATGCCAGGGAAGGTCTCTAAGGGCTGCAGCATGTCTTATGCCACCCTGGGGACCCCTCACTCAGCACATGCACACTGCCTCACAGCTTGTGCGTGCTGGTGGGGAGAAAATGACGAAGTCGAAATGGCACTCCCCTCAGAGTGCCATACCAATCTCACACTGCCTGTGGCATAGGTAAGTCACCCCTCTAGCAGGCCTTACAGCCCTAAGGCACGATGCACTATACCACAGGTGAGGGCATATTTGCATGAGCACTATGCCCCTACAGTGTCTAAGCAAAACCTGGATGGTAGCCATAAGAGTATATGGTCTGGGAGTTTGTCAAACACGAACTCCACAGTTCCATAATGGCTACACTGAAATCTTGGAAGTTTGGTATCAAACTTCTCAGCACAATAAATGCACACTGATGCCAGTGTGGAATGTATTGTAACATGCACCCAGAGGGCATCTTAGAGATGCCCCCTGAATACCAACCCGACTTCTAGTGTGGGGCTAACCAGTTTTTGCCAGCCTGCCACAACCAGATGAGTTGCTGGCCACATGGGGAGAGTGCCTTTGTCACTCTGTGGCCAGAAACAAAGCCTGCACTGGGTGGAGGTGCTTCACACCTCCCCCTGCAGGAACTGTAACATCTGGTGGTGAGCCTCAAAGGCTCACCCCCTTTGTTACAGCACCCCAGGGCATCCCATCTAGTGGAGATTCCCGCCCCTCCGGCCACTGCCCCCCCACTTTTGGCGGCAAGGGTGGAGGAGATAATTAGGAAAACAAGGAGGAGTCACCCACCAGTCAGGTAAGCCCCTAAAGTGCCCTGAGCTGAGGTGACCCCTGCCTTTAGAAATCATCCATCTTAGTTTTGGAGGATTCCCCCAATAGGATTAGGGATGTGCCCTCCTCCCCACAGGGAGGAGGCACAACTAGGGTGTAGCCACCCTCCAGGACAGTAGCCACTGGATATTGCCCTCCCAGACCTAAACACACCCCTAAATTTAGTATTTAGGGGCACCCCAGAACCCAGGAAATCAGATTCCTGCAACCTGAACTAAAGAAGAAGGACTGCTGACCTACAAGCCTGCAGAGACGACGGACGACGACAACTGCTTTAGCCCCAGCCCTACCGGCCTGTCTCCTGAGTCGAAAACCTGCAACCAGCGACGCATCCAACAGGGACCAGCGAGCTCTGAAGCCTCAGAGGACTGCCCTGACCCCCAGGACCAAGACACTCCCATGAAAAGCGGCTCTGCTCAACAACCTGCAACAAACTTGCACGTTTTCTTCAACTTCAAAGAACTCACTCTTCCCGCCGGAAGCGTGAGACTTCACACTCTGCACCCGATGCCCCCGGCTCGAGATCCAGAGAACCAACACCACAGGGAGGACTCCCCGGCGACTGCAACCCTGTGAGTGGCCCAAGACTACCCCGCTGGACCCCCACAGTGACACCAGCAGAGAGAATCCAGAGGCTCCCCCTGACCTCGACTGCCTGTAACAAGGGACCCGACGCCTGTACCAAGCACTGCACCCGCAGCCCCCAGGACCTGAAGGAACCGAACCTCAGGGCAGGAGTGACCCCCAGGCGACCCTCTGCCTAGCCCAGGTAGTGGCTGGCCCGAGAAGCCCCCCCTGTGCCTGCCTACACCACTAGAGTGACCCCCGGATCCCTCCATTGAAGCCTATTCAAAACCTGTCGCCTGCTTTGCACACTGCACCTGGCCGCCCCTGTGCCACTGAGGGTGTGTTTTGTGTGCCTACTTGTGTCCCCCCCTGTGCTCTACAAAAAAAACCTGGTCTGCCCCCTGAGGACGCGGGTACTTACCTGCTGGCAGACCGGAACCGGAGCACCCCTGTTCTCCATAGGCGCCTATGTGTTTTGGGCACCTCTTTGACCTCTGCACCTGACCGGCCCTGAGCTGGTGGTGTGGTAACTTTGTGGTTGCCCTGAACCCCCTACAGTTGGCTGCCTATGCCCAGGAACTGAGACTTGTAAGTGCCTTACTTATCTCACAATCTAACCAATACTTACCTCCCCCAGGAACTGTTGATTTTTGCACTGTCTACTTTTAAAATAGCTTATTGCCATTTTACAAAAACTGTATATGTTAGTGCTCTAATTCAAAGTTCCTAACTTACCTGTGTGGAGTACCTTGCATTTTATGTATTTACTTCAAATCTTGAACTTGTGTTTCTAAAAATAAATTAAGAAAATATATTTTTCTATATAAAAACCTATTGGCCGGGAGTAAATCTTTGAGTATGTGTTCCTCATTTATTGCCTGTGTGTGTACAACAAATGCTTAACACTACCCTCTGATAAGCCTACTGCTCGACCACACTACCACAAAATAGTGCATTAGAATTATCTAATTTTGCCACTATCTTACCTCTAAGGGGAACCCTTGGACTCTGTGCACACTATTTCTTACTTTGAAATAGTATATACAGAGCCAACTTCCTACAATCATCAACAGCTCCTTCGAGTCTGCCACCTTCCCAGAGTGCCCGAAACACGCTGTGATCAACGCCTTCCTCAAAAAAGGCCCAAGGCGGACCCAAAGGACCTCAAGAACTTCCGGCCTATCTCCTTGCTCCCCTTCCTGGCAAAAGTCATTGAGAAGGCTGTCAATAGACAACTAACCCGCTTCCTCGAGGAGAACTGCACCCTGGACCCTTCCCAATCTGGATTCCGCAGCAACCACACTACCGAAACCGCCCTCATCGCAGCCACCGACGACATCAGAACCATACTGGACAATGGCAAAACAGCAGCCCTCATCCTCCTGGACCTCTCAGCTGCGTTCAACACTGTCTGCCGCCACACCCTACGCTCATGCCTCAGCAATGCAGGAATGTGCGACAGAGCTGTGGACTGGGTCACCTCCTTTCTCACCGGCAGAACCCAGCGAGTCTGCCTCCCCCTATTCTGCTCGGAGGCCACCGAAATCATCTGCGGTGTACCCGAGGGTTCGTCCCCCAGTCCGACCCTCTTCAACGTCTACAGGGCCCGCTCGCTAACATTGCCCGATCCCACAGCCTCAACATCATCTCATATGCCGACGACACCCAGGTGATCCTCTCCCTCACCAAGGACTCCGCCAAGACCAACCTCCACGCAGGAATGAAGGCCATTGCTGAATGGATGAAGAGCAGCTGCCTCAAACTCAATTCCAACAAGACGGAAGTCCTCATCTTCGGCTCCACCCCCTCCGCATGGGATGACTTGTGGTGGCCTGCCACTCTAGGAGCCGCCCTGGCTCCCACCGACCACGCACGCAACGTTGGATTCATCTTGGAATCCTTATAATCCATGAACCAGCAAGTCAACGATACCACCTCCTCCTCCTTCAACACCCTCTGAATGCACTGAAAGATCTATAAACGGATACCCACTGAAACCAGAAGAACAGTCACCCAAACCCTCGTAAGCAGCAAACTGGACTACGGCAATGCTCTCTACGCAGGAACCTTGGCCAAACTCCAGAAGATGCTGCAACTCATGTAGAATGCCTTCGCACGTCTCATCCTGGACATCCCCACCACTGCCACATCACAGACCACCTGAGAAACCTGCACTGGCTCCCAGTCAACAAGAGAATCACCTCCAAACTCCTCACCCATGCTCACAAAGCACTGCACAACACCAGACCATAATACCTCAACAGATGGCTCTCCTTCTACACCCTGACCCGGCATCTCCGCTCCGCCAAACTCGCTCTTGCAACTGTCCCATGCGTCCGCAGAACTAAAACCAGCGGTAGATCATTCTCGCACCTCGCCGTCAAAACATGGAACACTCTTCCCACCCACCTGCACCAGACCAAAGACCCCCTTACCTTCAGGAAACTTCTCAAGACCTGGCTGTTCGAGCAGTAGCAGTATTTACCCCCCTCCCCAGAGTGCCTTGAGACCTTCACGAGTGAGTAGTGCACTTTACAAATTCCTGATTGATTGATTGATTGAGCCACAGAATGGTTTAAGCAAGAAAATGCCTACTTTCTAAAAGTGGCATTTTCAAACGCACAATTTAAAAACAACCCTTACCAAAAGGTGTATTTTTAAATTGTGAGTTCAGACACCATAAACTCCATATTTCTTTCTGCTCTCAAGGGGAATCTGCACCTTTTTTTTTTAACTTTATTTTTGCATTTTTTAACTTTCTGTACATTTGAAACATTGCACCATGACCACATTTGCACACATCAGCTGGTCCCCCCCCCCCACAGTACTTTATGATATGGCATTTCTGAATTATTACGGTTCCCAACTTTGAAGGGTACAATAAGTGTGCCACATAGATATTCATCAAATTCACAGTATCTTTGCAACTACTGTTTCTCGTAGCTTAGGCTGCCCCATCGCTATTCCCGAGTGCTCAAGGAGTCATCCTGCCCTGTGTCTTCATACTCATCAATACTTGTAATCATCTCTTGCCATGTCAGTATTTCCCCCTCAAGGTGTTTATCTCTCCTAGCCCGCCACCTTTGTATGCGCACCCATCCAAGTAATCGCCACCCTTCGCCTGGCCAACACCAGCGCCAACTGCACAAATTTCCATTCCATATTTTTGCCTTTTTTTCTCTTAACATCTCCCAAAAGCCACTGCACAGGAGTTCGTTCCATTCTCACCGCCCCCACCTCTCCTAAAGTTTGGACCACTGCCTCTCTAGAAAGTTTGTACTATGCGACAGTCCCAAGCTAAGTGTAAGAAAGTTGCTGGTCGTGCATTGCAGCGGGGGCATCCGTCATCTCTGCTAGGATCAATTCTGTGGAGGAAGGTGGGAGTGACATACGTGCGATGTATATAGTTAAAATGTATCAGCTTGAATCTGGCGTTACATGTCCCAGACGGTGCAAAGCACATATTGCCTTCCACTGCTCCTCCCCCAATGGCTCAGTCAAGTCGCCATCCCATGCCACACGTGCTCGCAAAACAGGCTTGGGCGTATCTGCTATCATGGCTTTATATATGTGTGAAATAAGATGACCACCCGCCCCTGTATTCCAGGAGCACCCGAAGTAGGACCGATGAGGGTGGGGCCTCTGTGTGAGTGGGCCTTATCTCTCGGGTTATATGAAGGATGCTGGCATATGTTAAGAACTGTCCCTGATTCAACCCGAAAGTATCTCATGCCGCCTCGAATGTGAGAAAGGTCTTGTCGGGGTAGAGGTCTGCAAGAGTCAAACACCCAGCCTCCTGCCAAGGTCGAGGATCCACTGTGGCGGCCAAGTTTCGGAACGCAAGAAGATCCCAGAACTCCAAGTCCTGTGCAAAGGGCATGCAAAGGGCGTGCGCCGCATAATTACTTTTACCGCCTGCATCCAAAGCTTTGCTGTGTGTTGTATTAGGTATGGAAGTGGTTGTCTCCCTCTGCCCCCTGCGTGCAGCAGCTGTGCCAGGGTTTCACACCGGGTATCGTCCCTTAGTAGGGTTTTTTCCCCAGTTATCACCCGCCATTAATCAAAGCGCTGAGTATTGTAACTAGGAGGCTATATAATAGTACTCCAAATTAGGTAATGCCAGCCCCCTCTCCTCAAAGGGGAGGTGAAGAGTCTCTCGTTTTACTCTGCAGCGGCCCCCCGCCCACACCAGGGACACCAGCAATGAGTGGAGATGTTTAAAGACCTAGCGAGGGAGAGTATCAAGTGAATTTTGCAAGGTGTACAAGCACTGAGGCAAAAATACCATCATTACGACCGTGACTCATCCCATTATTGCTAATGCGAGAGAATTCCAAAAACGCACCGAGCTCGCCAAGCCGAGAGCACCATCTCAATGTTGAGCTGATTCCGGCGCTGAGACGTGTGGGCCACCATTATCTCGAGATATCGGAAATAGTCAGTCTCCCATCGCAGGGGCATGATCGGCAGTGCATCCGGTGGGATCCGCTTTAAATTCCCCAGAGGGAATATCAGAGACTTGTTTTCATTGATTCGTAACCCAGACAAATGCCCAAAAGTCGCCAGCTCCTGCATCAAGACAGGCAGCAAGACCCCGGGGTCTCTCAGATAAAAAAGTGTATTATCGGCATAGAGCGATAGCAAGAGGCATGTCCAATCGAGCCAAATACCCCACCTCTCCATGTCCCGCCTAAGCTTACATGCTAAGGGCTCCAGGGCCATCGCAAAGAGCAGTGGCGACAATGGACACCCCTGCGGGTCCCCCTCCATATCCTGAGACTGTCCAAGCACTGTCCCCCCCATTCTGATCCTTGCCGACAGTTCAGTGTATAGGATTTCGATACACCGCAGAAATTGAGGTCCCACCCCAAAAGCATCCAGGACCCAGAGTAGGTACGCAAAGTTAACTGTCTCAAACGCTTTGGCTATATCTACCGAAACTAGTGCTAAGTCCTCGTCACTGTCCTCAACCCCATGAAGGACATGCATAAGACTAGCTGCGTTCATAGCGGTATTTCGCCCCGGTAGGAGCCCGCACTGGTCCGAATGGATCAAGTGAGTCACCTCGGTCACAAGTCGCACTGCCAGGATTTTAGATAGGACCTTTACATCGAGGTTAATCATTGTGATCGGGCGGTAAGCCGCCGGATCAGAGGCCGCCGTCTCCGATTTGGGGATCATTGTTATGAGGCCTTACCGCATCGAGTCTGGCAACATCTTATCATTGAATGTCTCATTGTATATGGCCAGTAGCCGCGGCGCGAGTAACGTTGAAAATGTCTGATAGAATTTGCTTGTGAATCTGTCGCTTCCCGGGCTCCTCCCCGATGGGAGAGATTTAATGGCCACCATCACTTCCTCCAGAGTGAGGTCCGCTTCCAGCGCCCCCACTCCCGCTTCACTCAAGTGGGTAAGATGCACCTCCATCATATATTCCCATAAGCTATCCGAGTCCGGGTCCCCCGGGTTCTCGTATACTCCCTCCAGGTGATCCCTAAATACCGTGACTATATTGTGTTGTGTGTCCGCTTCTCCAACCCGGGGATTCCTGAGATGGAGTACTAAAGAGCGCGGCTGTTCCCGCCAGAGGATCCATGCAAGGAGTTTCCCGGAGCTATCACCCTCACAGTACAGGAGTTGTCGATATGATTTTAAAGTGTAATGCTCCAGCCTGTCTCTGGTTTCGATCACCTGACATAGCAGGTTAACTTCCTCCCCCTGAGCGGTGGGGCCCAGCACTGCACCCTGCTGGCATGCTGCCAGGACACCTCTATCAGTCAGTTCTGCCTGGAAAGTGTTCCGCACTCCACATGTAAACCCCATACAACCTCCCTGAAGCACTGTCTTGAATGCTTCCCATTCTGTCGCATGGCTGTACGTGGACTTCCAGTTATGTTCCATGTATTCTGTTAGTAATTGTGTCAGTGTGTCTCTACCCACCAGATCCTGAAGTATCTCAGAAGGGAATCTCCAGCTATAGAGAGTGCGAGAGGGACCGCCCCATTGAAAGACACATACCACAGGGGTGTGGTCAGACAAATATTGTGTAAGGTGAGATACTTGCTGCATCCTAGGAGTGGTATGTTGATTGATCAATATGCGATCGAGCCGACTGAAAGTACAGTGAGTATTCGAGTAACATGTGTATTCCCTACAGTCTGGGTGGGTGTCCCTCCAAATGTCTCTGAACCCAAGGTGTGACATTGTGTTCTTCAAATCTGTGGTCATTCTTGGCTTGGTCCCCTGTCTGGAGGGGTGTCTGTCCAAGTTCCCATCTATCATACAAATGAAGTCCCCCATCCAAAAGATATCCGATCCCATGTGTCTTGACAGTTCACTAGCTATGGTGGGGTAGAATGAGTGGTCGTCCGTATTTGGGGCATAAGAGTTTAGTATTTCCAATTGGTGACCATCCAAAGTCCCTCTAAGGAGGATGTATCTGCATTCAATATCTGCCTCCATCAAGCGCAGTGCAAAAGGGACCCCCCCAGGGGCCACCCAAATATGTACTCCCTGAGCTGAAGATGAGAAAGTAGCATAATAGTTCTGCCCCCTCCATTTTTTTGCCAGTTTTTGCACTTCAGCTTCCATAAGATGAGTTTCTTGGAGGCAGGCTATACTGACTCCCCGGCGTTTAAGCAATGACATCACCCTGTATCGTTTGGTGTCTGTACCAAGTCCCCTCACATTCCAGGTGAGGAGTGTATAACCGTTTCGGACTACCATTGTGTATGATGTGCTACATGTCTCCCTAGTGTGGGTGCCTTCCTACACTCCCAGCCATAGCGTGTGACAAACAGCAACCTGTATAACATCAATAACCAAAACCAAAATTGCCCCAATAACCTCCCCCCTCACATGGACAACCGTAGCAGTAACATAGTCTATCGGAGCCCACCCACTATTGTGTCTGGACGTTGACACACCCCTTACCGGTTCAACCGGGACCTTTCCACTAAAAAGTCTTCTCCCCAAAACTTGTTTCTTACTCCATCAAGACATCCTGCTGTCTGCTTGCTGTAGCACTTTGGTCATACCCAAAACCCAGCGTATTATCCCGACATTTCCATGCAGTAGTTCACGACCCATCAACCCTGGGAAAAGTCAGTCCAGTATGACCACCTGGCACGCTCCTGTTCGTCTCTGCGTTGCTGACTGCGCAGTGCTGTAAACAGGCAAGTCCACTCGTCCAGGACCGCGTCTCTCAGCCCTCCAGTAGAACAGTCCCTCGGGTGGCCTCATCTGACGGCATCTCCAGGTCGGAGCCCCTGCTGCACAGGGCAGGCCTCCCAGAGGGCTTCCACTCCGATGACCGGCCCGTCCTCCCCCACAAGCTTGACTGTGACATGTACATAGTGTCATCTTCCTCTGTTTGGATCTCGTGTGTGGTTGACGCTTATCGTTCGTGGGGTCCCCCGCCAGGATCAATAGGAGCTCCCGCCAGTCGCTCGTGTCGTGTCCTTTTGCCTCGCCTGACCTCTCGGCCACGGCCCGCAGCCCCCAGCACCTCAATTTCCAACCAGTCCCACACCTCTTGTGGCGTCTCGAAGAAGTGTGCCTTGCCATTGTGGATGACTTTCAATTTGGCAGGATATAACAGCATATATGTGAGCCCCATTGCCTTTAATTTCTGTTTTGCTGCCAAGAAGGATTTGCGCTATTCCTGCACCTGTTTGTTGTTGTCGGGGAATATGGCAATAGTACATTTTCCATATTGCTGGACTTGCTGTTTACAGGGCGCTTTGAGAATGCAGTCTTTATCCCTGTAGTTGAGGACTTTCGCAATGATGGCCCCTCGGAGGGAGCAGAGGCGCCAGGACCCTGTGCGCCCTCTCAATGACCAAAAACTCCAACAGGCCACGGGCCTCAGTGATGATCTGATCCAATCTTCCAGTAAACGCTCCTCCGCGGTCCCCTCCGATTTCTCTGGGAACCCAACACCCGAATGTTGCTGCGGCAGGAACAGCTCTCAGCATCCTCTGCCCACCTGCCAAACTCGGCCATCTCTGCGTGTACGGTAGTCATCTGTTTTTTCAGTGAGGCCACTTCCCCTGGAGGGATCCTATGTTAGTTTCTACTGTGTTGACTTTCTCTGAGACCTTGCGGAGGTCTGTTCTTAGTAAATTAAGATCAATGGATACAGTCTCTATCTGTTGTTCCAGGGCCAAGCGGCGACCTTGAATGGCGTGCATCAAGTCCGCCCTTGTGGGCTCCACTGTGTCTCCCCCCGGAGGATCGTCATAATTTTCGCCAGTATGCAGGGCAAGCCGCTGCATAGATTGTCTTGGGATAGTGTATTGTGTAATGGCGCGTGTTCCAACTGCCTTTGCAGCTTTGTCTTTCCCCATCTCCACACTGTTTATGCACCCCAGCAGTCTCAGGGCGGGTCCCCCGAGGGGCAGACGTTCTCCCTCCGCAAGCGTCCCTTCTCCTCCTCAAGCTGCTTCAGGTGGCCCCCAGTCACCACAAGGCAGGGCAACTGCTCCGAGTCCCCCAGGCTTCACCAGAACACCGCCCAGAGAGATCCCTTTGCCGCCCCGGAACCGGACGCCAAGCCGCAGGCAGGCCGTGGTCCACCGATGATCCAAGTGCACTCAGCCCAGTGTGCGCACTCACCCCCTTCAGTGATCAGCCTCCAGGCCGCGCCGGGTCTTTCCCGCGGATCAGCATGCTGTGAAGCCGGCACCTCCATTCCGGTGGGCTCACCCACTTGCCGGCCACCGCTCTGCTCCTCAATGTGCCTGGGGGGGGGGTGGCACCCCATGCAACCTCCACAGTTAATCCCCCCCTCTGCCTGACTGGCAGGACCTGCAATGCCTCGGGGAGCAGGCTTGCCGCTGCTTTCTTCCTCCGTCCCAGCCGCGGCACACTGTATGTAAGCCTCACAGCTCAGACGGGCCCCAGTGCCCGCCTGGTACCGCAAGGGTCCGTAGAGAGCCGTCGCCCCGGGACATCGGGTCCCCCATGGGCCCCACTCCACCTGGGCTCAGGATGTGTAGCAGGATGCCAGGATTAAGCCGGATAGTGGAGGATTCCTCCATGGTAGGGGAGAGTGTTCAGGGATCACGTCCTCACGGCCATCTTGTCAGGCCACGCCCCAAATGGAATCTGCACTTTAATAATATTTAAAGGCAGCCTCCATGGTAAGCTATGAGAGGGATAGGCCTTGCACAGTGAAAACCAAATTTACGAGTATTTCACTGTTCGGACATGTAACACACATAAGTACATGTCCCACCTTTAACATACATTGCACCCTTCCCATAGGGCTACCTAGGGCCTACCTTATGGGTGCCTTACATTTGGTAAAAGGGAAGGTTTAGGCCTGGTAAGTGGGTACACTTGTCAAGTCAAATTGGCAGTTTAAAACTGCACTCACATACACTAGAGTGGCAGGTCTGAGCCATGTTTCAGGGCTACTAATGTGGGTGGCACAGCTATTGCTGCAGGCCCACTAATAGCATTAGATTTACAGGCCCTGGGCACGTCTAGTGCACTTTACAGGGGACTTCCCAGTAAATCATATATGCCAATCATGGATAAACCAATCAAAAGTACAATTTCTATAGGGAGCACTTACACTTTAGCACTGATTAGCAGTGGTGAAGTGCGCAGAGGCAATAAACCAGCAACAACAGAGTCCAGTACACCAGAAAAACAGGAGGTCGGAAGGCAAAAAGACAGGAGAGACATGCCAAAAGCTTCCATGTCTAATGAGAGCCCTTCACCATTGTAGATTGAGGGCTTGTAGCTGGAGCCAAAGCTGGAGCTGAGCTTGGCCCCTGCCTCCCTCAGAGCACGCTCAGCGCTATGTAGCAAGTGGAATCCGTAAACCGCTGGAAATGCCACTGCAAAATGAGTGCCTTTACGTAGACCCGGATAGAGAAGATGCCACATCAAAGATTCCCCATATGCGACACTTGCATACCGAAGTCAAGGTGGGTAGTAGGTCGCAGTGGTGCGAGCCGTTGGCCACCAGGAGAGAGTGCTCACAGTGGCAGCGTCAGACCATCTTCCTTTCCTCCAAACTCAACGAGTAATGTTAACAGAATCTGAGTTGTGGATGGTTTATGCATTCTTCGTTATGTAGTGTTCTTTAAAGAGGTAAGCCTTCACCTTTTTCCTCAATTGGAGCATCTTAGGGTCAGTGCCGATGGATACAGGGATGTTGTTCCAGATCATGGGTGCCTGAATGAACAAGGCCTGCTGGCTTGGTTTTCTGTGTTTTTTATACCTCTTAGTCTGAAATCTGATGTTGCCCTAACTACAGGTGTGCCGAGAACCATCAGAGATGGTGAGCTTGTCTGCAACATAATTGAGGCTGCTGGTTGTGATGGCTTTGTACATAATGCGGTTGGTTTAATGATGGTGCGGGCCAGCAAGGGGAGCCAATAGAGTTCCATTTGTATGGGGGTGATGTGATCATATTCAGGCCCTGATGAGACTACTACGGGGTTTAGAGCCCCCCTTAAGATGTGCTAGTGTGAGGTCTGGGAGGCCATCGAATATTGTATCAAAACCATCCAGATGTGGGAGTACAAGGGCTTGAACAGCAGATCTGCAGTTTGCTTTTTGGAAGAAACTTTTTGAATTTCTTTAGAAGAGAGAGCAGTTACTTTGGTATTTTTGCCAATGTGTTACTTGAGGGTGAGGTTGATGTCCAGGTTGAAAGTGACTTGGCATTCCGGTATAGGTTGGGGTTCGAAGCCTTCAAGGTTCAGGTCATTGAGCCAGGTTTGTACTGTATCTTACTTTTTGTTCTTGGCAAATAAGAGGAATTCTATATTTGTTGGGTTGTTCTTGAGGTAGGTGCTGGACATGCATGTCTGGATGATGTGTAAGCAGCATTTGACGTGTAGCAGCATTTGACATTCTGCAGCACACATAGAATACGGAAAATGCCTCCGATGATGGCCCTTCCTGCACAAAAACAAACCTGCTTACAACACAGACACCTTTGCACCATGGTGCTAGGGTGCCTGTGTTGGCACTAGGCAGCACATTGTGCGCCAGCACAGGGAAAAGACAGGAATGTGCCATATTACGTTATATATGGGGCATTCCTGCCCTTTCCTTATAACGCAGCGTAGCAAGGCGACTTGCTGTGCCGCATTATTGTTTCATAAATAGGCCCCTCAATATTTTTCGGTTTGAGGAAATTCTCCTTCATCCAAGGGTAAGGATGTTTGAGGGTGTTTTGGTCTTCAAATACATTTGAGCTTCATGTGCGTATTGGTGTATAAATATGCTTGTTCCTTTGCAGATTTTAGGGAGTGGTTGCACATATAAGTTAACAAGAGACATTTTCTTCCATCTTTACTATTTGAATGCGCTTGGAGAGAAAGGAAGAAAACCAACTGTGAGAACAATGTCCGTAAATCTGAGGGGTGCACGTTGTGTCACAAAAATGTTTCCCCTAGCGTTGGCACTAAATTTAGCTGCCTGGTGCCAATGCAGGCACCCTTGCACCGTAGTGCAAGGGTCCCTACATCTGTCTGATTTCAGAAATAAGCCTTGTCTGCTTGAATTCAGTTTAACTTGCTGATTTCCAACGGAATGTTTTGCAAACATTTAATTCAGCATGTCTTGATTTCGTAGATGAGTCATGAATTTAGGAAATGAGTTCTGAATTCAAATGATCTTGCTGATTTTCACATTTATTTTGCGAACACTGAATTCAGCAGATTAGTCCTGATGTTATCCACAAAGCCTTGTTCGAGGCGATTAGTCCTGATTAAAGGAGATGAGTCCTGAATTAAATTCAACTGCCTCATATACAACTTTATTCATCAAGCACTGAATTCAGCAGTTGGGTTTTGAATTCAGAAATAAGCCCTGCTGCAGGAGATGAGTCCAGATTTCAGAAGATGAGTCCTCAATTCAAATCATAATACAGATTTACACTTTTATTTTGCAAACATTGAATTCAAGCAAATGAATCCTGATTTCATACATCAGCCCTGCCTGCAGGAAAGGAACCCTAGTTTCATAAGATAGATTTGGGGGCCTATTCATGAAAAGTGGTGCATCATGTCATGTGCGCCACTTTACTTGCGTCTCATTGCGCCCCCATAATGCCACCATGTGAGTGCCATATTTATGATATGGCACATCATGGGGCACATTAGGGAACTAGTGTCAAAAATATTGACGCTTGTTTGGCAGTTTGCAGGATTAGCGCCAAATATTTTGACTCTAATCCTGCAAAGTGAAAGGAGGCCCATTAAAAACTATGGGAATGTCATTTTAATGCCTGCCTTAGGCAGTCACTAAAATGATGCTACAAATGGTGCAGTGGAATCTCATGGATTCCACTCTGCCATTTTTCTGGGCCTAATAACACTGGAACACTCCCTTGCATGCCTGGAGCAGGCATAACGTGGTGCAAGGGTTTACAAACTGGCACAATGGGGGTGATTCTAAGTCTGGCGGGCGGCGGAGGCCACCCGCCAGACTTCTCCCTCCAAAATACCGCTCCGCGATCGAAAGACCGCTGAGGGTATTTTGGGTTTTGCACTGGGCTGGCGGGTGACTGCCAAAAGGCCGCCCGCCAGCCCAGTGCAAAACACCCTTTCCACGAGGACGCCGGCTCAGAATTGAGCCGGTGGAGTGGGAAGGTGCGACGGGTGCAGTTGCACCCGTCGCGAATTTCAGTGTCTGCAAAGCGCTTTGTAAATATGGCGCTGCGGTTTTGCCAACCTAACACCACATTAGCATTTTAAAAATTACGCTAATGTGGGGGGGCAAGGGGATCACAAATATGCCCCTTTGACTTCTAGGATCAGGTTGCTGATTTCCGAACTTATTTTCTAGAAACACTGAATTCAGCACAAATCTGAATTTTTTAGATGAGATTTCAGGAGATGAGCGCTGAATTCAAATCAGCTTGCATATTTTAACATTTATTTTGAAAAGACTGAATTCAGATGATTCCTGATTTTATCCATGAGACCTAGTTGCAAGAGTTTAGTCCAGAGTACAGGAGAAGAGTACTAAATTCAATTCAGCCTCCAAATTTACAACTTTATTTATCAAGCAGTGCATTCAGCAAATGAATCTTGATTTCAGATTTAAGTTCTCATTGAAGGAGATGAGTCCTGATTTCAGGAGATGAGCCCTGAATTCAAATCATCTTGCAGATTTTCTCCTTTATTTTGCAAATATTGAATTCAAGCAGATGAATGCTTATTCCCTACATCAGTCCTGACTACAAGAAAGGGATCCTGACAGGAGAAGGTAGGCCTGTAGTTCTTGAATTCAATATATCTCGCTGATTGCTACATTTATTTTACAAACATCGAATTCTGCAGATAAGTCCTGACTTTATCTATGAGGCCTTGTTGCAGGAGATTAGTCCCAATTGTAGGAGATGAAGCCTGAATTAATTTCAGCTTTCTGATTTACAACTTTATTTATCAAGCGTTTAATTCAGCAGATGAGTCCTGATTTCAGAATGAAGTCCTTATTTCTTGAATTCAGTTCATTTTGCTGATTTCCTGTCAATCCCAACAACAAAGAATCCATTGTCTGATTTCGTGTGTATGTTAAGTTATGAGACTGGGTATTTATATAGCATAGCATTTGACAATTTTATGGACTCTTCATGCTTTGTTATTTTCATGCAGTTGTGATTCGTCCACAAGGTGTCCTCCACTTGGGGATTTTGTTCCCAAACCACCCTCTTCATGAGGAACCTCCCAGTAGGCAAGTAAGAGACATGAGAGGAGGGCATCCCAACTCTGTTGGGGCTCCTCAAAAGCACCATAATGATCTTCAAGGTTACCATAAGCCTTTTTTATGAACCCCTTGGTTCCAGAGCCAGACAAGATTGAATCTCGGCACAAAGACAACCCCCTTGAGGCATTTTCTTCTTTCTATGTGTGCTGTAGAATGCAACACCCACAGGAAAAGGAAAACAACAAGGAAAAATAAGGATATCTCTCTTCGTTTCACCTCACTGGGGAGGTGTAGTAGTTTCGCGCATTCCCAGGTCCACACTTCTGATAAAACTGAGAATGCGTCAATAACTATGGGTTTTCTCATGGGAACACCCATTGAACGCCTACCTTGTGCAGAGTAATGCACCGATTTGTGCTGTGTTGCATTACTCCAGATCTACAAAGCCACTCAGGGCCACGCAAGGTGGCTTTGAGTTGCTTCATAAATCGCATTTTTGGGCTTGCATCACACTTGCACCATGTTTCACAGTGCAAGAGCGATGCAATTCCCCTTGAAAATATACCCTTAAATCTGCAAGATGGTCTGAATTAACAAATTGGCGCAGCGCAGTGGTGCTGTTTTGAAAAGCAGGGATGCACGGTATTTACAATAATACGGCGCACCCGTGCTTTTCCCCTGCGCTGACATTAAATTAAGCAGCCTGCACCAATGCAGGCAGCAGTGTATAGTGCAAGGGTGTCTGCTTTGAGGGGACTGATTGTTTATGTGCAGCAAGGTGTCCCTTCCTGCACGTAAACAACAATACATAATCTACAATGGTGATTTGGCACTTCTGTGTGCTGTAGAAGGCACCTTCCTGCACATAAGCAACCATTCATGGACTTTAGCTCTTTCTACGTGTGCTGTTGAATGCAGCACGCATGGAAAAAGCAAAAAGTGATGAGGAATAAAAGTATTCCTCCTCGTTGTGCCATGCTAACGCCACCCCTGGGGTGACATTAGTTTTTGGCGCTGCCACAGATTTACACCTTCTAGTAAATCTGTGGCAGCGTCAAAAGCAATGGGTGTTGCGGTGGAACGCCCACAGCAACACCCATTGCACACCCCTATGAGGCAGAAGGGCCCACATTTACAAGGCGGCGTTAAGCCACAAAAGTGGCTTAGCTCCACCTTGTTAATGTGGTGCACTGCACAGCGCCACAAGAGCCAGTGCACTCTGCAGAGTTGGTGCAGTTTTTCATCTGAGACAGTTTGGAGCACCACAGAGGGGCATATTTATACTCCGTTTGCGCCGGAATTGCTTCGTTTTTTTTTACGCAATTTCGACGCAAAACTAACTCCATATTCATACTTTGGCGTTAGACGCGTCTAGCGCCAAAGTCCAAGGAGTTAGCGTCATTTTTTAGCGTGGACACCTACTTTGCGTTAATTATATGCAAGGTAGGCGTTCCCGTCTAAAAAATCGACTCCGAGGCATGTGCCTCGGATTTATACTCCCGGGCAAAAATCACGGCCGGGAGTGGGCGGGTCAAAAAAAATGACATACGGTCGCTTTTGCGCCGTTTTTTAGCACCTGCAAAAGGCAGGCGTTAAGGGACCTGTGGGCTCTGAAGGAGCCCAGAGGTGCCCTCTCATGCCCCCAGGGACACCCCCTGTCACCCTTGCCCACCCCAGGAGGACACCCAAGGCTGGAGGGACCCATCCCAGGGACATTAAGGTAAGTTCAGGTAAGTGTTTTTTTTTGTGGCATAGGGGGGCCTGATTTGTGCCCCCCTACATGCCACTATGCCCAATGACCATGCCCAGGGGACAGAAGTCCCCTGGGCATGGCCAATTGGCAAGGGGGCATGACTCCTGTCTTTGCTAAGGGGGTTTCTATGGGGGTTGGGAGTCGTAAAAAATGGCGCAAATCGGGTTGAGGCGAAAAAATTGCCTCAACCTGACTTGCCCCATTTCTTGACGCCCAAGCCCCATATCCCCCTACGCCGACGCTGCCTGGTGTACGTCGTTTTTTTTAACGCACACCAGACGGCGCCGGCGGCTAACACCGGCTAACGTCATTCAATAAATACGGCGCCCGCATGGCGCTTCAGAATGGCGTTAGCCAGCGCTATTTTTTTTTACGCAAAACTGCGTTGGCGCAGTTTTGCGTCAAAAAGTATAAATATGGGCCAGAATATCCCCATGCAATGGAGACAGAGGGCTTTTCTCCCACCAACCACGGTGCCCACATAAGCAACTTAACAGCCACATTGACACTAACTAGCATACACAGTGAATGATGACTGGACTGGACTAGAGGCTGCTGCATAGCATTTCATGCGCCTCTCTGGAGAGGTATGGAGGGGATCAACCCATGTGCAGCATGGTGTACAACGGTGGCAGAGTGGGTATTGGGAACGTACAGTATGGTCACTGACTGTACACTGTACTACCGTTTTTGCACTAGAATGGGATAGCAGAAAGAGGACAAAAAAGGACACATATAGCATTAGCTAGTGACAGGGCTGCAGTTGTGGAGATATGCTCCTAGAGTTGAGGAGTTTGAGGAAATAAAGAAGGTTATAAAACAGATACTCGTCTCCCTGGTTTTTCCTGCGAACCTCCTGCATCAGGTCAAGAATAAACTCTAAAACATTTAACAAGGATGGAATATGCTAACATACTAAGCAACCTCAATCAAGGCAAACATCGACGTGCTACAAGGAATAACGCCTGCATCTTGTCAACTAAGTCTCGTTATGGCTGACAAAAGGACAAAGCATCTGCAAGGGTTTGGGTAAGATGAAGGGAGCGATGACTGCACATCAATGAGGCCATCATCCAAGTTGCACACTGCCACAGAAAAGTAGCCATCGAGGCCATCATTAACAACCGGGATAACCTAGGAGGCCTACGGCAGCACTGGGAACGGGACCTGCATGAGATGGAGGACGTGGACTGGGTAATGGCCCTGATGCATCCTCTGGAAATGGCAATATGGCCATGCTTTTGCCAGATCCCACAGAAAATACTACAGATGGTCTATCTTGATAGAGTCAAGCTCCACAAAATGGGGACAATACCTTTGCTCAATTATCTTATATGCCATGATACTGAGGGCTCCTTCTATCACAATATCTGAGGGTGCCCGGAGATCAAGAAGTATTGGTCATGATCGTTAAGGAGCATAGCATAGTGCTCTGCGTGAAGGTACCACATAACCCCAATTCATTCTCTAGGGTGTCCATGGGGATATTGGTCTCCTGGAAAAAAAAACAGGGCCTCATTTACAAGCAGCTTGTGCCACCGGTATATCACTTTTTTGACGCATCGGTGGTGCAGGCTGCAGGGCCATATCCACAAGGCCATGCAAAGCCACTTTGTGTGGCTTTATATGGCCATGTAGATATGGCCCCCTTTCACGCATTAATCTGCATGAAAGATCCGTTCCCACGCAACACCCATGCAATCTGACGCACTCCCAGATTTACAAGATTTGTTTCCTACGCCACTACTAGGGTAGCGTAAGGGTGGCGCAACGGGGGGAAATAACATTATTTCTCCCCATTTTGTACCTCTTTCTAAGTGTGCTGCATTCTGCAGCATACATAGGAGGAGGAAAACCCCTCTTGTGATTGTTTTTGTGCAGGAATGTGTCCCTTCCTGCAAAAAAGCAATCATCCCAGCAATGCAGGCATCCTTGCACCACAGTTCAAGGGTGCCGGCGCTGGCACATGGCAGCAATTTGTGCTCAAGCACAGTGGACAAGGAAGCAATGCCCAGAACCTTGTAAATACAGCGCATTCCTGCCCTTTTGTTTTGACACAGGACAGCGCAGCAAAAAGGCTTGCGATGCTGCCCTGCGCCAAAATTTTGTAAATGAGGCCCCTAATATTTCATGCACTTGGGCTGATTGTAGCGAAGAGGGACATTGCCCAAAACTGGGGGTCACCCAGATTGCCAATGGAAACCCAGTGGCTAGCTGGTATGGATACATGGGGGAGGAAAAAGTCATAAATGAGGCCGGGGCTGCTCAGTTCGACCAGGTCTGGTATTTCTGGAGAGAACATTATAGACTACTGCTTCCTGTTCACCAAGGTTCAACACACTGAGGCCCATATTTATACTTTTTGACGCAAACCAGCGCCAGCGCTGGTTTGCGTCAAAAACTTTACTACCGGCTAACGCCATTCCTATACACCATGCGGGCGCCTTATTTAAGGAATGACGTTAGCCGGCGCTGCGGACTGGTCAGAGTAAGAAAAAATGACTTAAACCAGGCAGTGCCGGTGTAGGGGAAAATGGGGGTTGTGCGTCAAAAAATGGTGCAAGTCAGGTTTGAGGCAAAAATCATGCCTCAAACCGGACTTGCGCCATTTTTGTGACGCACAACCCCCATTGAAATGACTCCTGTCTTGGCAAAGACAGGAGTCATGCCCCCTTGCCCAATGGCCATGCCCAGGGGACTTCTGTACCCTGGGCATGGCCATTGGGCACAGTGGCATGTAGGGGGCCCCAAATTAGGCCCCCCTGTGCCACTTTAACTTTTTTTTTTAGAAAATACTTACCTCAGCTTACCTGTACTTACCTAGGATGGGTCCCCCCGTCCATGGGTGTCCTCCAGGGGTGGGCAAGGGTGGCAGGAGGTGTCCCTGGGGGCAGGAAAGGGCACCTCTGGACTCCTTCCATGGTCAGAGACCATGGAAGTGAGCCTACAGGTCCCTTAACGTCTGCCCTCACCCATGCGTTAAAAAACGGCGCACAGTTTTAAGGCCCGCCCCCTCCTGTGCGTCAAAATGACGCAGGAGTATAAATAAGGGGCACAGGCCTCAAAGTCATTTTTTGGGTGGGAACCTCTACTTTGCATGTCATTAACGAAAGGCAGTTTCCTGCATCCAAAAAATGACACACACGGAGGAATTTTGACGTCCGCGGGCTCCGGAGTCAAAGTTTAAATATGGTGCACGGTTTGCACCGAATGGGCGTCAACATTTTTAATGCACATTTGGCGCAAACAGAGTATAAATATGCCCCTGAGACTATGAAACTGATCCTTAGTGCTGGCTAAGGCCGTTGATTGGGAGACTCTGCTGGGGTGCCACAGGAGATAATGGTACTACATCATGTTCCTTGGGCTGGGAGGAGCTCACTCTAGTCACATAAGAAACCCCCAGAGCATTAACTGACCCCTCTTCGACGAAAAGCGCACATGGAATGTTCTGCTTCCTAACATTGCTGGGACATTCTGTACACTCACACGGTTTATTTTATGAGAAACTGTTAATAAAAAAAATATTTTTAAAAAAGTAGGCTTCAATTTCCAGGAAGCAGTTGAGTAAGAACTCAAGCATCTATTAGCACTGGACAATATTCAGGAATCAATGGGTGTCATGCCATTAGTTACTCCAACACTTGGTGTACCCAACAAAAATAAGAATAATGTTCACCACAAATCTAGGGATGTTCATGTATAAGCATCTCAGCTTTGAGGTACCTACAGCAGCCCAAATCTATGAAGATGCCATTTACAATCATCCATTAATAACGTATTTATCTATTGTGATGCCATCCTTGTATTTGGATCATCCAGACAGGGACATGGCAGAATATACCAGAAAATGTCCCATGCTCTAATGGATATTCATCTCACTGTCAGTGCTTTTCAGGGAAGAGTATCAGACTAGACCAGTGAAAAGTGAAGGGTTTATCAAACACACCTGACCGAAAATTGATGAGGTTTTTGCAGTCATTCCTGGGAATGACTAGCTATTGAGCGTGGTACATCAAAGCTATTTCACACTAAGGTCCAGATTAAACACTGTTCTGAGCTTGCTTCACAAAAATGCTGGTCTGTGTTACTCTGTGTCAAGGGGGCATTCCAGGGGTGGTACATGGGCATTCCCATTGTTCTTGATGCAAAATCCTATCTACAATAGTAAACAGGGTTTTGCACCAAAAAAATAACAACACTTGAAAGTAAGTGTTGTTATTTCTTTTAACATTCCCCACTTTGTATGTCTCCTGCAATGTACAGCATACGTCTGAAGTGTGAAAAGTTTTAAAGCTTCTTTAGGTATAATATTTTGTACTGGAAGGGCACCCTTTCAGTACAAAACCTATGGTAGGCTTTCAGTGACCCTTTGCACAATGGTGCAAAGGTGGGTGCAAAGTGGTCGGCAGCCTAGTAGTGTGCCAGGGCTAGCGAGAGGGCAAAACAGTGCCACGTCTTTGTAAGGCGCGTTCCTGCTCTTCCCTTTCACGCAACGCAGAACAGTAACTTTGGGCACTGGGCAGCACTGCGTGAAGGTTTTGTCAATCTGGGCCTAAGTATTCCTCTCATAGAACAGAAAAGCAAAGATTCAACACAACCCCACGCATTTAATTCAGGATTTGAACACATAAAGCATTCACAAATGCAGCCACATAGATGGCACACTTCGACCCCAGCTAAACAAGAAAGGTATTATTGTTTATTGATTTGTTACGGTGCCTCAATTTAAGGTGCTTTACAAGCAGGAATCAAGGGGCACAATACAAAGTGAAAAACAGGATTCTACATAGGTCCAACAAGTTTACCCTCACTCTGCCATGGCCAACAAATGGTCCTTCAGTAGTTTTCTGAATACAGGTACAGTAGGTGAACAGATGAAAAATGGGAGATTACACCAGAGACGGGCAGCAAGGACTGTGAAGGAATGAGAGCATGAAGAGGAACATAAAGGACACAGAGAGAAGAAACTGCAAACACAATGTGGGAAATGAGTTGGTATATATATGGAAATCAGAGAACACAGGTACAGCAAGTAGTTGTAAACACCTAAAGACAATATAGAGACAATGGAATCGATGATGGGCTATAGGCAGTAATCAACAAACCCGAACTCAGTAGAGAGTAGAAAAAGTTACCTACCTGTAACTACATTTAGTTCTCCAGCCTTTGGATCTTTCAATGATTCACATGGTTGCATCCTTCCCTTTGTAACTTTACAATAGCAGTTCCGGGCATAGCTTGCACTTTATTAGCACATCCACCTCATTGGAAAAGAACCAAACTTTAGCTGATAAGGTTACAGTGCAGTCAGCCGCACCCTTCCCAGAGTCATCACACTTCAGATATCCACCGCACATTGGGGCATACTTACTAGCCCCTTGCGCCGCCGGTGCGTCACTTTTTGTGATGCGCCCGCAGCGCATAATGCAGATCCATATCTGCAAGGCCATGCAAAGCCACTGTGCGTGGCTTTTCACGGCCTCGTAGATATTGAGTAAGGCAACGCAGAACAAGTTGCTACGTTGTCTTACACTGCCTCAGGGAGGCGTACCATGGGCATTGCGGTGGCTGTTCCCATGCAACACCCATGGGTTTTGACGCATTCCCAGATTTACAAGAAACTGTAAACCAGTGAATGCATCAAAACTGTACTCCTTCCCAGGGCAGGCACAACGAGGAGAAATATATTCAATTTTGCCTTGTTGTTTCCTCTTTTTATGTGTGCTGCATCCTGCAGCACACATAGAAAGAGGAAACTGCCTCTCTAGATTGTTTTTATGCATGAAAGTGTCTCTTAGTGCACAAAAAACAATTCTGCCAACAACGCAGACACCCTTGCACTATGGTGCAAGGGTGCCTGCGCTAACGCTAGGCAACAAATTGTGTGCCAGTGCAAGGGAAAGACAGAAATGTACTGTATATTGTAAATATAGTGCATTTCTGCCCTTTTGAATTGGCCTAGGACAGCACAGCAGAAAGGCTTGCGGTGCTGTCCTATACCAATTCCTAGCAAATATGTCCCTTTGTGTGGAAGAGAGTTCCTTAGCTTTGCTCTCATTTTACACTAGGTGGCATATTTACAATGCCCCTGCAGCACTATAACGCTGCCAGAGCATCACTTTGGTGATGCTCCGGTGGCGCCGTGTGCCTGCACATATTTACAAGGCCACGTAAAGCCACATTGCCTGCCTTTTCATGACCTAGTAAATCTGGCCTCCTGTCACGCATAACTTTGCATGAGAGGGGCGTTTCATGGGTGTTGCTGTGGGTGTTCCCATGCAACACTCATGGAATCTGATGTGTTCCCAGATTTATGAGGCTGGGAATGCGTTAGATTCCTACACCACCCCATGGGTGGCATAAAAGTGGAGCAACACTTGCTTTTTTCTCTTTCTATTTGTGCTGCATTCTGCAGCACACATAAAAGGAGGACAAAGCCATTAAGGGTTGTTAATATGCAGGAAGTTGTCCCATGGTGCAAAGGTGCCTGCATTGGCAGTTGGCTGCCAATTTTGCGCCAGAGCAGAGGAAAGGACAGGGATGCGTCATGTTGCTGTAAATACGACGCATTCCTGCACTTTCCTAATGATGCAGCACCGCACAGCAAGCTGGCTTGCAGCGTCACGCTGCGTCATATTTTGCTAAATATGGGCCTAGGTAAGTTATTCATTTTCAGTGAAATACTGAGGTTGAAGGTGCAGAATCTTCCCACTACTACCTTTGGGGAGGGACTGTTACCTGTTGGGAAGAATCAGAAGGAAAAGAAGAAGAGGTAGCTGATGGGGATGTGCAAAAAGTAATATGATTATTACAGATTTTTAGAGACGTTCGAGATGTTCTTCCAGTTAGAAAAGAGCAACTGCATTGCTACATTGTAGATGTCTATCTCTTGAAGTTAATGTGAAAGAATAGAGTGGAACATAGTGTCAAATGCTCTCAACAGATCCAAAGGAAACGGGGCTGCCGGCTGCCCTTGACCAAAGAGAGCTCCATGGGCTTTGGTGACAACCAGCAGGGCTGTCTCCATACTACATCTAAGCATGAATCCTGATCGAGTCAGATCTAGAATGTCTTTATTCTCTAGGAAATCAAGACTTGTTTGTTTGTTTCTTAAAGATTTTACTGAGTAGTGGGAGCAGAGAGATAGGTCTGTAATTGTTACAGTCTGATATCAGCATTGGCGTCTTTTTAGCAGAGGGATCACAGTAGCATGCTTCCAGCAGGCTGGTACTGTGGTCTTTCGTTAAGAATTGTTCAGTAGATCGCAAACGGGTGGTCCAATGGCCTATCTACCTACCTGCATGATCTCTGGTGGACAGGGGCAATTGGAGCTCCAGAATTAATGGGAAAAAAGTGCTTTAGTGGTGCCTTCCATGGAAATCAGGGGGACTTTTTCCAACACAGATTTCGGCTGCTGGGGTTGACTGATCTATGAAGGAGTCTCCAAGAATGAAGTGTACATTTTAGTGTACATTGTACATTTTAGTGAACAGTGTGCATTGGCAAGAGGATTGCACAAGGCAAACAGAATCATTTCTTGTTTTAGGACATCAGGCTTCATGAATGTGTTGACAATATTAAAGATTTCTCTCAGGGAGTAGTTGGAAGAGCTCATTTTATCTGTTAGGTAAGTTGCACAAGCTTCTCAGATATGCTTATGGTAACTTTTTATTGCATTTGTGTAGGTTAAGCAGTCTTGTGGGAGATAATAATGTTAAGTTTTTTTGCAGTATGTTTTATCCTGTCTTAAATCTAAAATGAGTTAACAATTTTGTGACGTCCCTTAGACTTACAAGAGAGAGGGGCTGTCTGATCTACCGCCCATTGGATCGTTTTATTAAAATTGGAGGTGTACACTTCAATCTCTTCATCCTGCAGTTTGGTTTTAGTGATGGCTTCAAGAAAAAGTGGTTCTGTGATTTTGGACCAAGCCTAATATGAAGTACTGAAGGGTAGATAGGACTTTTTTGGGCACAGAGAAGCAGAAGGAAAAAGGGACCAACCAACCCTGTTAACAGCTTCTATTTTGATAGATGGCTCTTTAGCGTGGACTCAAGACAAGAGGCCCTGCTGCCTGACAGTCTGAGACAGCATGTAAAATGAGCTTGATGGGGTGTGACTCCCTGGCTCTCTGAGGATGAGGCATCTAAATTTTGTGGAGCCATACCCTTGAAGGATCTATACACAGCTTTTTTGCTTCTAGGCGCTAAAAAACGACGCAAAAGCAGCTGGACGTCATTTTTTTTGACCCGCCCACTCCCGGGCGTCATTTTTGCCCGTGAGTGTAAATACGGCGCACATGCCTCGGAGTCATTTTTTAGACGGGAACGCCTACCTTGCATATCATTAACGCAAAGTAGGTGTCCACGCTAAAAAATGACGCAAACTCCATGAACTTTGGCGCTAGACGCGTCTAACACCAGAGTATAAATATGGAGTTCGTTTTGCGTCGAATTTGCGTTAAAAAAAACGACGCAAATCCGGCGCAAACGGAGTATAAATATGCCCCTAAATGCTTTGGTTCCTACCATTACGTCGCACTCCAAAACACTCCCACATCTACATCTAGATGGTGTCCAAATGACTTCTGAGTGTCCACTCAGAAATGTGCCAATAGCAGGGATTACTATGGCTGGTTTCTTGGTCACTTCTATCACCAAAGTGCTATTGGATGGTCAGTGGACATAGTATCCTGCCCTATATTTGTTGCAGAGGTACGAGTTATCTTTCTCCTACCTTGGTGCAGAGCAGCAGTGTTCCACTGCCTGAGGCGCACGTCCACGGGATCTCACAAACATTCAGGTCCATCCTGGATGCACAGGGGACGCAAGCAGCCAGCTCCCTGGTGGGAACGACACCCTTGAGAAAGAGGAACAAGATATTGGGATGCAGCCAAGTTTGCAGAAGAACCGTGCTGCAAATCGCCAATGGTTAGCAGATCATGAGAATGTATTGCAGGGCATGAACTGCATGCAACGCATCATCAGTTTGGTCTCTGTGCCTCACGTGCCCTACAGGTGCAGCGCAGCCTGTTATTTAACATTGCACGGACATCGTGGGGAAAACCACCTTTGGGTATCATACTAATTGGGGCACCTGCATTAAAATACACAGGAGATGGTTTTAATTTTACCCAGGTCACAGGAGTAGAGAGATTTTTGGCAGGGGACTTCAGCTGTTGAGTTTTCCATGGAGGATTGGATTTTTGTAGACGGCTCTCATATGGTAGACTAGGGGTGTCAGGATTTTGAAATTAGTCAATGTTGTATGTTGGCTGATTTCTCCTGCCATCCAACCACCGGGAAGAAGTTTCTACTTTCAAAATTACCCATGGTGAAAATGGTAAGTTACGGGAAGGGTATTTTATTCTTGTCCTCCAGTTTCTGTTCCCTCCTCTTTCCGTCTTGCCACCGTGTTTTGGTGGCGAGAGGAATAAAGCGTTTTTTTAGTTTATGAAAGGGGGAGTTATGCATAAAAGTGCGGATGCGTCTCTGGGTTAGCGACTGCAGATGTATCGGGTGTGTTGTAAATGTTATACGTAGGTTTATAATCCTACATTTCAAATGCATGATATACTGTAAAAAGTAGCACATTTTCAACCCCCACAAAATATGCTCTAACTGGCATGAGGAGTGGGTAGGCACCCCTGAGGTTGAACGGAGTACTGTCTGTGGTGAATCACCGACTCCCCTCCCCCTCTGTCAGCGGCCCCAGACAGGCAGCAGTGTGAGCCGGGAGAGTGCCCACAGGCCAGCAGAGGACGTTGCTCGATGTTGATTCAGAAGCAATCTCACAACACATTAGGTGGCTGAAGTCATGGGGTTGCTTAGCAACCACTTTAATGCTGTGAAGCCATGAGACGCGAGTGCCCTGTACTGCAGTGCTGCTGGCAAGAATACTGCAATGCAGGGAACAAAAGCATGCTAGAGAATGAAAAAATATAAAGACCACATCTGTTTTTTACTCAAGTGGTTCACAACCCATACATGTTCCTCCGAAGTCGCAGCAGAGGTAATGGAACAGAGCTCTGTCATCTACTCTGATGAGTCCAAAAGTCCAATGCAACATGCAAGCGCCCTCAGATTTTGAAGAGAGATCGGTCTAGCGTACGTGCACCATACCGAAGCAAATTATTTGTGATTCATCAGCGTTTAGGGGACATACTGAATTTCAAAGCCCTAGGGAAAAGCATCCAGCAGTTTGATGTCTTTGAAAGATGACAGGCCACGTGCTCAGAGGGGTTAATTGGATGGGCCAGTGGACTCTGTGTAAACGAGAAAAGGCTAACGGTCACTAGCAATCAGCCGGGGCCGGGTTTAGGGCAGGGCGCTGACCTGGGAGAAGTGTTGACCTGAGGGAAGAGGCGCTGTGTTTAGCAATCATTTACAATTTAAAAACACCGTCTGCAGAGTTCCTTGTGCATCCAGCTTTCAAGCAGCATCAAAAACGTCAAGATAACTCTTGTGATCAATGTTCATGCTACAGAGAGAGATGGAGTTTTGTCTAGTGGCATAGATATGCCTGCTGCAATAAACACATACTATGCAGATCATAGTTCTGTATTTTGTGGGGATAACTGAGTGGATTACTGCTTTTTATCAAAGAGATTTATTTTTTTACCGCATTTCATAACATACAACCCTAATATAAAACAGTGATAGTTACAAAATGTCATCAAAGCGCTGCATGCAAACTGCATAAAATAGTTAGGACGTTATGTTTTTTCCTCATTCTTTTATTATCTAGTCCTAATGTTGCTTAAGAGGGTTTGTTTGGGTAGATGTGCATTCTTATTAGTAAAGCCAGCCTTTACCAGTGCTTTAAAACAAATGAAATGTGTGTGAGAGAGAGGCTATGGAGAGATGAGGAGAACTTTTGCACAGTGTTAGTGAGGGAATCCAAGAATGAGGTCATGGGGGGCACCAAAAATGATTGGCGCACCGGGCGCCACTAGCGCTAAAGCCAGCCCTGCAATCAGCACTCCTGGTACTCAGAAGGCAAGAGAAAGCAAGGCGAGGGGTTAGCACTTTAGGGTACTTGGTTCTCTGGGTATACGTGGACAGCAATACAAGGTTTACCTGAAGGAAGGAAGGAGGAATGGAGTGAATCTAAGGCCCATATTTATACTCCCTTTGCGCCAGATTAGCGTAATTTGTTTTTACGCAAATCTGGCGCAAACTCAGCACCATATTTATATTTTGATGCTAGACCCGTCAAGCGTCAAAATTTCAGAGTGTGCGTTGTTTTCTGGATGCGTGAAACCACCTTCCGTCAATGAGATGCAAGGTAGGGGTTCCCGTCCATAAAAATGACTCAAACACCCATGCACCACATTAATCCACCGGGCAAAAATGACGCACGGGTGGGAGGCGGACCCGGAAAATGACGCAAATCGCGATTTGCATAACATTTTAATGCCTGGGTCAGGGCAGGCGTTAAAATGGGGCAAACACACCACTACTTAAGGAAAATTCACACAAGCAACATTATTGCTCAAGAAGGACGACATGTAGGTGCTACTCATGCAGCATGCCAGAAGACGCAGAGCACAGGACCAACAGCAGCAGCTACCACCACACCAACGTGGACCCCAAAAGCAACAGAGAAGGCAGGAGAGGCTATTCAGGACCAGGACAACCTTCTTGGGCCTCAGGGAACATGATATCATCCAGAGGTACAGACTCAACTGGCAAGCCATACAGCAGCTGCTGCGCCAAATTGAGCCATAGTTAACAGCCAGCTTGCAGACACCCCACATTATTCCACCGGAGACCAAGCTGCTAGCTGTCCTGCACATGTTGGCAAGTGGCTCATTTCAAACTACTGGTGCCCTGGTTGCTGGGGTCTCACAGCCCTCATTCTCCGCCTTCCTTCCCAAGGTACTTGATGCCATCATCTCCCTCACGCCCGCCACATCAGCTTCCCCAACACACACCAGAAGCAGCAGGAGACCAAATAGGGGTTTTACAAAATAAATGGCTTCCCGCACGTTCTTGGTACCATTGACTGCACACATGTCCGGACTGTGCCACCTGCTGCAAGTGAGCACCTATACCGCAACAAAAAGCACACCCACTCCATCAATGTGCAGGCCATTGTTGATCACCAGGGATTGTTCACCAACATCATGGCAAAGTATCCTGGGAGTGTACATGATTCCTTCATCTTCTACCACAGCACCATCAATCGGCACTTCCAGGATGGACGATATGGCAATGGCCTTCTTGTTGGCAAGTCCAGAAACCTAGTACTATACACACAGCACAGCCTGTGGGGCACACAAGACATACATGACTACATTGACATGTGGGCAGGAAGACACTGAAGTGTGACACTGGTAGTTATGTTTGATATCCTGACCCAATGGGATTCACCCCTATGGACAAATGACAGCTGTGAATAACAATAGATGCCACTCTAGAGCCACAAGGGACCAATTTAAAACTACACAGTGTCAATGACATCACCTTAACTGGCAGTACAACTTGGAAGATTAACCATTCAATATCACATAAGGCCACAGTCAATCTCACACCCTTCCAAGCAATACGTTGTGTGTAAGGGGTGTGTGTAAGGGGTGTGCAATGTGTGTTGCTGCAGGTCAAACACCATGAGACACATAGCATGATGACACATAGCATGATGAGGCTGACATGGAATTATTGAGGCAGTACCAACATCCCACATCACTCCTGGTGTGACATTGCCAGCTAGCAATAAAGAAAAATGGACTGTGCAATGAAAACATGTTGATGTGACACTAATGCAAAGTGTACACTGCTACACATACTGAAAGAGACAATTCCCCATCTACACAACAAATGTACAGGGAGATGGACCTTCCTACACTAAAACATTCACCCCCACAACCAAGTTAGCCAGCTCACCTGGAGCAAGTTCAGTAGTGTAGGTGCACGGTTGCACATGAGCCTCTGGGTGAGGGAACAAAAACAGGTTTGCATACAACTAGTCACACATGGGATAATTGTGCATTGTCAATACTGAACACCTCAGTGCTGCCAACTTATGGAGATGTGTTGTGCATTGTCACCCAGCCAAATCAAAGGGCCTCACTGTTGCATTTCACCTGCAATAACATATGTCTAATTGGATGGGATGTCCCAGCCATGTAGTGCAACCATTTTACCACCACAGTGGAATCTATTGTGTGTGTGGAAGTATCATGTCACCTCCAGTGAATGCACACAGACACATCTTTCTCACTACATTACACATGGGGGATACACACTGAACTGCAAGTTTCTAAATATACCAGATATATCAGGTCAATTAGCCAAACACCAGTTTTGCTAGTCAAACAACCCAATGCAGAAAGAACCTCACAGAAGCCTAGGATCCCACACAATACCACAAACACATGAGTCACCGACGACACAAGATAACAACTGCCATGCAAAGTGACATTTCCGGTGCAACCAACAACAAAATACTTACCCCTATTTTCTCTTTCAGCTGATCAGGGTTACGGGATCCAGCCATGGATCATGACCCCATTTGCCAACCCAAGCACAGCAGCAGAGCGTGCCTATAATGACGCAAATCGGAGGACACGCACCATAGTTGAACAGACTTTTGGCATCCTGAAGTCCAGATTCAGGTGCCTGGACATCACAAGAGGCAGCCTCCTATATTTCCCCAGAAATGGTCTGCAAGATCATTTTGACCTGTGCCATCCTGCACAACATTTATTGTCTGGGAAAATGAGGGGAACATCCTAACACAGCTGCAGGAATGTGTGGCAGACAACATATAGTACAATTATTTTTCCAACAATAGTCACTATCACCACTTTTTTAAAGATATTGAATTAAACAGCTCACTTTATCACTCAATCATGCTCTGGGTAATTATTTATGCATCACATGATCTCTAGGAATCATAATCAGAGTATTTCCTCATAGAGCATTGCAGAAAGACAAATTTGCATACTTTAGATGCCATATCACATTTGATGGGTATGAATGTACAGCAAACACCACACACAGTTTTTATGAAATACATCCTGTCTATTTCACATTTGAAGGGCAGTTTCATAGGACCACAGCTATGAGACACATCCATGTTGCCAACATGGTCCATTGCAGCATATGACACCCAACTAAGACACCATCAATCATAAGGTAAAAAAGTGCATCATACATGAGGCAGTGGATGTGAAATTGAATTGGTAACAGGAATGTATGACCAGACCCTTGACATCAGTAACTGTGACATCAGCTATCTCTGCAAGGAGCATGTGTGACAAGAAGTGCATCAAACCTGAAAATGGATAGCACGAGTGCCCCAGGTATGACAAGCAATGCTCACAAGACATGTCCTGCGCAGTCCATCAGAGGTAATAATCCTGCCACTGCCATGTTTTAAGTCTCTGCCCACCCTTCCATTGGGGGTGCTGTAAATGGACGATATGTACCCTGGGAATCATCATCTACACTCACCCGGATTCCCATTCTGACTCCAGTGTGCTTCCCTTTTCAGTATGGTATGCCATAGTTCTACTTCATCAGCCTGCATGGACTTCAGGTCCCATAATGCACTGCCTAGTAATCGGTAAAACCTGTAATCTGCTGTCCATTGCTTCCCATGCAAAAAGTCCTGTTGGCCCCTTATCCTGGATTCTCAACTCCGGGACTTGTGAGAGACTGAAGCTGCACACACCTGTGAGCACTCTCATGCAGCCCAGACATTTGACTCTGCCCTGCCCTTGCTGCTGCCTGGAACATCTTAGAAGTTGCCATTCCCTGAAGCTCCTTGTTGTGCATTGCAGTACAATTCATTTGTGTTCAGAGCCCTTGTTGGATTGTGTTACAGTGCTGAAACTGCTCTTTGTTTCCATAGTGTTGTTCCTGCTTGTTTCAGTCAGACTCTGCTCACTGTTTTTCTGCCTTGTTCATGTTTGTTCTTGACAGAGCTTGCATCCTGTTAGCCAGACTGGTTCCAGTCTTTGCATTAGCCAGAGACGTTCCCTGGGGCTACATTTGCTTCATAGTTGGTTTCCATGCCCTCAATACCCCAAGAGGAAACGTGTCTGGCAAGTCTATGATCAGTCCTCAACTGTACAGAATTGTTTAATTTGTTTTTTGTTTTGTTTGGGTACCGGGACATGTTTTCCAGGGGGTGAATCCAGCCCCCTTCCTTTGTCTGGTTTTGCATGCATTCATTACTGCCAAACAGTGACAGTGTGCTATGGCTGTATTCCGGGATTTGGTACTGTGCCTCCAGCCCAACAAACAAGGGCTGCTAATGTGTATGTAAGGACAATACAAGTTTGTGCCCTGATGGTGCAGACACAGATTCACTTCTGCTGCGACCTTTCAATGGGGCTTGCGTGGTGACTAGCTGTGAGATTAATCTGCACAGAAGCAGTGATGTTCCCTGTTGCTCTGGGAAGTTCAGAGCCCTACCCTGTCTACAAATGTAGTGATGAAACCTGCCTGTTTGTCTATTACTGATCATAACGTATTTGACCACAACAAGGTCGCTCTGTCATCACCCTTCTGAAATGTCTGCTGTACCATAGCTGCCCTTTCCACTTGTATGCCGTTAGCTGATCTTCGGCTTTAGGTCAAATCTGCTTAATTCAAGGGTTGGCTGCACAGACTCCTGACTAGACCTGCATGTAACTGTTACACCATGGAGACCAATACTGACACAGGGTACACATGCCCACACACTTGAACTGGACACTTTTGTGCAATGAACCACTGGAAATATGTGAATATATGCAGCATGGTCTGCTGGTCCACCACAGCCACAGGAGGAACATAGGTCATTTACATTAGTTAAACTGTGGTGTTCATAACAATGTTATGATTGGATTTGAGACTCTGGGGGTCATTTTGACCTCAGCGGTCTTTTGTTAAGACCGCCGAGCAGAAGACCGCCAATGGTGGCGGTTTTCCACTCTGCGTATTATGACTGTTGGCAGCTCTCCGTCCTTTTTTCGGACGGAGAGCCGCCAACAGCCATACTGGCGGTCGGCGGGGAAGTGGAGGTTGCTCCACCGCCACGTCAACAGAAGAACGCCCCCCGAATCACGTCCTGTGATTCGGCGTGACGGTGTTCTGTTGACGGTGTGGTGTCGGCGGAGCAGCCCCCATGGATCCCGTCCCCTCCCAGAGGATCGACGGACCAGGTAAGTCGATCGTCCGTTAGGGGAGGGGGGTGGAGGGGTGTTGTGTGCGTGCATGGGGGTGTGCGTGTGAGTATGTAGAGGGGGTGTGTGAGTGCGTGTATGCTTGCGGGGGTGTTGTGTGTTTGAGAATGAGTGCATGTATGTCTGTAGGTATGTCTGTATGGATGTGTGCGTGTATGTTTGAATGTGGGTGTGCGTGTCTGACTGTGTGCGTGGATGTTGGCATGTATGTCGGTATGTGTGCGTGTATGTGTGTTGGTGGTGCCTACGTGCGTGTCGTGTGTGAATGAGTGATATGATGTTGGGGGTCGGGGTGGGGAGGGGGGTCCTGCCACCTTTGGGGGGGTGGCAGGGGTAGTGGGGGGTGTAGGGGAGGGAGTCGCGTGGGGGTGGGGGAGACCCCCATCAGTGCCAGGAAAGGAATTCCCTGGCACTGATAGTGCTTACCGCCATGGATTTCATGGCGGTTCCAAACCGCATGAAATCCATGGCTGTCAGCCGGGTCCAAATACCGCCGGTGGTATAGTGATTTAAATTTTTTTTTAAAATAGACTGCCAGCCTGTTGGCGGTCTTACCGCCGCTTCACCGCCGTCCGCCAGGGTCGTAATAACCCCCTCTGTGTCACAAACACTGTACCTACCTAACATGTTCAAATGGGTTGTATACACACAAGTGACCATGAAGTGGTAGCCAACATTTCATGAGATGTAAGGGGTAACATATCTGACAAAGCCCTCATCAACCGTCCTTGATCTTTCCTGTGTATTGTTTGTCATGGGAAATGTATTGTCCCCAATGTCAAGCAAGTACACACAGCATATGAGGAAACAGATATTACAAACACATATCATGACTGATGTACCTCATAGATTGGCATCTGGTGGTGTTGCCCATTTGTAACACATTCATACATGAACATTACGCCAAATGTTTTGCATGCCGTTCCCATAGAGGCACACAAAACACACAGGCCATGAATCATTTTTTTTTGTAGCGTAGCCTTGCTGTCCTCTATTGATGCAACACCTGCGCAAACTTGAAAAATCCATTTAAATTTCCAAAGTTTGTGCTGCTGTTGCTTCAGATAAGAGAGCTAATTCTGTACAACGATATGAGTATTATGGGCCGCAGTAGTATGGTCCGCCACATGTGCCCAAACACATTGAACACACACTGCAGGTGATACCATCCTATCTTTGTCTAGTTATAAGCTGCATGCATGTTAAAATTTGAAAAACGACACAAACACAGTTTAAGACAGAATTTTTGAAGCAAACGCATCAAAAAAATGATGCTAACGCACATTATACATCAATGGGTCCCTAGCGTTAATTCCACCAGCGCACCCCAGGCATGCGGATATCTATTGAAAATGTATTGATCCATTAATGCGTGGGATTTTGGCGTACATGCGTCAAAAACCTTTGGCGCAAACTCCGTAAGCGTAAAAAATGTACACGCATGACAAAACGGGCCGCAAATGAGACAGGAAGTGATGTAATAGGATATCCTGTTTACAGAAATGGTACAGTGGGTGTACTTTCACTTTCACTTTGCAGTCTGTGATTATTCTAGACTGTGTGGCTGTGTTTTTGATTGTCTCTCTGTGGATTGTGTGATTTTGTCGCCTGTGTGATCTATATATTGTCTTTTGGTGTTTGGTAAGTGTATTTTGTATCCTGTGGAAATGTATTTGTGTCTTTAATTGTATTTAGATTTGTATTGTTGGGAGTCTGTTTGTGGGTAGTATTAGTTGGGGTGGTTTTGGGCTGCCTTTGGGTTGGATAAGTTTCCTTTTTTTACCTCCTTTCCCTGTTTTCCGTCTTTACTTTTGAATTATTGTTTTGGTGTGATGTCAGGAAGGCCACGACTGGGGCGCATGGGTGAGGAGGAGCTAGGGGCATTTGTGTGGCTGGTGTGCCACTTCCTCCCCCTGATGTTGGAAGCTGGGGGCCGTGTGATACAGGGATATCACAAGGAGGCAAGACGGCTGAGGTGTGCAAAGGTGCTGTTCCACCTGAGGCGCATTTTCAACATCCAACGCAATGATCACCAGCTGAAGCATTGCTGGGCTGACCTGGTGGCCCGAGAGCAGGACCTGCTGGACCACCTGGGTGTGGTGATTGGTGGCCCTGTTGGTGAGTACCAAATTGACTAATGTGTACAGTACAATGCTTTGGAGTGACAGTAGCAGATGTTGTGACATGCTGCATGCAATGTTTGTGGACATGTGGAATGCAAGTTGAACAAACTGTGAGTGTACCAGGAATGGGATGTATTACACATGGTAATACATGGTAACAATGCAGTCCACAGTTTTGTTGAACCATGTCCGAACAGTATTCAGGGCCATACGCACCAAGCTCTTCATAACCTTCACTATTATCTTAGGCCCATATTTCTACTTTGTTTGCGCTGCGTTTGCGTAATTTCTGGACACAAAAGTAGCACACACTTGCTACATTAAAATTTCTCTTCCTAATTTGCGCAGCTGTTACGTCAACAAATGAAGCAAATGCGACACAAAATAAGTTAGACATCTGGGCCTAAGTTCACTGTTTCTGTGTGTTTACGTCAGAACAAATAATCAATCACATGGCCAAAGCCAAATGGGCCATTATGCTACCAGATTGCATTAAGACAAAACAGGGTAATCTCGTGGCATTCCGGAGTAGGCTTCGAAATCCTATCATTGAGTAGCAGGGTCCAATTAAATATTTTGCTTGGGCACAATTGCCGGGACTGAGCTATTTCAGTTACCACCTGTGTCACATTGGTGCCAGCCCATTTTCGAAAGTGAAAGGGTCAGAATGGGATCCCTGCTCTTTGTGAATGCATGGTCACAAACTATTTTTGATCATGATGTTGTGCAAAGGACCACTGACTGCTTCCATAATACTATTTTAGTGAAGAAATAGGTTGTTAAATTACTTTCTGTGCACCCCTTCTGAAATATAGCAGCATTTCTGCAAATGTAAACTTCTCAGTATGAAGGCAGTCACAGACATGGTGGTCTGCTGAGCTCAGCAGGCCAGCATTCCTGTGAGTGCCGCCGTTCCCAAGGTATTTTCAAATAGAGACCTACCTCATCATGATTGCAGAAGTAGGACATTTGCTACCCCATTTTTCATTAGCGAACAGCATCAGTTCGTGTGTACTACCACTGATCACCCAACTTGCTAATTGTAAGTTGCTGAATCTGGCAATGTGTGATTCACAATATCTGATATAGGTACACATGGCCCAGAGTGACACATTTCAGGTGTAATGACTACACCTATGCCTATGCATTCTGTCAACAATGATCAACTAAGACACTCAGCATACATCATTTTGCAGTTTTGAAACAGAAAAGTGGCCAATCCATGTTTAGCGTAACATTGTCATCAATTAACACACAGGATCCCTGCCATCATGTTGTCATAGGGGGCATATACGGCTTAGGGTACACTGTCAATGTGGCAAGTGTAACCTACACACAAGACTGGCACACCTATTACGGACCACTGAAAGCACAATAATTCCTGAAAGCAAATCAACCCACATGACCATCACACAGTTGCTCATTGTCCCTTGATGCACAAGTCACAATACCTGAGTCACTGGTTTTGCAGTGCACCAGGAATGTGGCATTGCATGTGTCTCCCAATTATAAAAGATGAAATGGAGTACCATCTGGAATGTATTATCCACAAAATTGAGTAATCATGTTTGGCACAACATGATTGTTAGGGCCAGTGCATGTGTGCATATGTGTGTCTATCACTCACTGGAGTGACAGTGTCAATGCATGTTTGCAGTGGTATGTCTGTTGGGTTGTCTACATGCCTTTTGTGCAGCTCTATCATATAAAATGTCACTGTAAGGAAATGCCTCCTTGGCATGGTTACCCCCTGACTTTTTGCCTTTGCTGATGCTATGTTTTGAATTGAAAGTGTGCTGAGGCCTGCTAACCAGGCCCCAGCACCAGTGTTCTTTCCCTAACCTGTACTTTTGATTCCACTATTGGCACACCCTGGCATCCAGATAAGTCCCTTGTAAGTGGTACCCCTGGTACCAAGGGCCCTGATGCCAAGGAAGGTCTCTAAGGGCTGCAGCATGTCTTATGCCACCCTGGAGACCCCTCACTCAACACAGACACACTGCTTGCCAGCTTGTGTGTGCTGGTGAGAACAAAACGAGTAAGTCGACATGACACTCCCCTCAGGGTGCCATGCCAGCCTCTCACTGCCTATGCAGGTATAGATAAGTCACCCCTCTAGTAGGCCTTACAGCCCTAAGGCAGGGTGCACTATACCCTAGGTGAGGGCACCAGTGCATGAGCACTGTGCCCCTACAGTGTCTATGCAATACCTTAGACATTGTAAGTGCAGGGTAGCCATAAGAGTATATGGTCTGGGAGTCTGTTTTACACGAACTCCACAGCACCATAATGGCTACACTGAAAACTGGGAAGTTTGGTATCAAACTTCTCAGCACAATAAATGCACACTGATGCCAGTGTACATTTTATTGTAAAATACACCCCAGAGGGCACCTTAGAGGTGCCCCCTGAAACCTTAACCGACTATCTGTGTAGGCTGACTAGTTCCAGCAGCCTGCCACAACCGAGACATGTTGCTGGCCCCATGGGGAGAGTGCCTTTGTCACTCTGAGGCCAGTAACAAAGCCTGCACTGGGTGGAGATGCTAACACCTCCCCCAGGCAGGAGCTGTCACACCTGGCGGTGAGCCTCAAAGGCTCACCCCTTTGTGCCAGCACCGCAGGACACTCCAGCTAGTGGAGTTGCCCGCCCCCTCCAGCCACGGCCCCCACTTTTGGCGGCAAGGCCGGAGGAAATAATGAGAATAACAAGGAGGAGTTACTGGCCAGTCAGGACAGCCCCTAAGGTGTCCTGAGCTGAGGTGACTCTGACTTTTAGAAATCCTCCATCTTGTAGAAGGAGGATTCCCCCAATAGGGATAGGAATGTGACCCCCTCCCCTTGGGAGGAGGCACAAAGAGGGTGTACCCACCCTCAGGGCTAGTAGCCATTGGCTACTAACCCCCCAGACCTAAACACGCCCTTAAATTTAGTATTTAAGGGCTCCCCTGAACCTAAGAATTTAGATTCCTGAAACTACAAGAAGAAGAAGACTGCCGAGCTGAAAAACCCCTGCAGAGGAAGACCAGAAGACACCAACTGCTTTGGCCCCAGTCCTACCGGCCTGTCTCCTGCCTTCCAAAGAACCCTGCTCCAGCGACGCTTTCCAAAGGGACCAGCGACCTCTGAATCCTCTGAGGACTGCCCGACTTCAAGAAAGACAAGAAACTCCCGAGGACAGCGGCACTGCTCCAAAAGAACTGCAACTTTGTTTCAAGGAGCAGACTTAAAGACCCCTGCAACTCCCCGCAAGAAGCGTGAGACTTGCAACACTGCACCCGGCGACCCCGACTCGACTGGTGGAGAACCAACACCTCAGGGAGGACCCTCCGGCGACTCCGAGTCCGTGAGTAACCAAAGTTGTCCCCCCTGAGCCCCCACAGCGACGCCTGCAGAGGGAATCCCGAGGCTCCCCCTGACCGCGACTGCCTGAACTCCATTTCCCGACGGCTGGAAAAGACCCTGCACCCGCAGCCCCCAGCACCTAAAGGAACGGAACTCCTGTGCAGGAGTGACCCCCAGGAAGCCCTCTCCCTTGCCCAGGTGGTGGCTACCCCGAGGAGCCCCCCCCTTGCCTGCCTGCAACGCTGAAGAGATTCCTTGATCTCTCATTGAAAACCATTACAAACCCGACGCGTGTTTGCACACTGCACCCGGCCGCCCCCGCGCTGCTGAGGGTGTACTTTCTGTGTGGACTCGTGTCCCCCCCGGTGCCCTACAAAACCCCCCTGGTCTGCCCTCCGAAGACGCGGGTACTTACCTGCTGGCAGACTGGAACCGGGGCACCCCCTTCTCTCCATTGAAGCCTATGCGTTTTGGGCACCTCTTTGACCTCTGCACCTGACCGGCCCTGAGCTGCTGGTGTGGTAACTTTGGGGTTGCTCTGAACCCCCAACGGTGGGCTACCTTGGACCAAAAACTGAAACCTGTAAGTGACTTACTTACCTGTGAAAACTAACATTACTTTACCTCCCCCAGGAACTGTGAAAATTGCACTGTGTCCACTTTTAAAACAGCTTATTGTGTTTTATGTGAAAAGTATACATGCTAATGAAATGATTCAAAGTTCCTAAAATACTTACCTGCAATACCTTTCAAATGAGATATTACATGTAAAATTTGAACCTATGGTTCTTAAAATAAACTAAGAAAATATATTTTTCTATAACAAAACCTATTGGCTGGATTTGTCTCTGAGTGTGTGTTCCTCATTTATTGCCTGTGTGTATGTACAACAAATGCTTAACACTACTCCTTTGATAAGCCTACTGCTCGACCACACTACCACAAAATAGAGCATTAGTATTATCTCTTTTTGCCACTATCTTACCTCTAAGGGGAACCCTTGGACTCTGTGCATACTAATCCTTACTTTGAAATAGTGCATACAGAGCCAACTTCCTACAGTCAAACACAGTGATTTGTTGTTCTGATGTTTGTACAGTGAGCAGACATTAAGCACAGATCACCCTTCCATGTTTTACAGGTGGACCAGCCCCCTACACCATAGGTGAAGTGGCTCGATTCGAGGGCCCAGACATATCCAGTAAGTGTGAAAATGTTTGTCCTGCTTTGTGTTTGCAGCTGTTGTGTGATGACCCCCCTTTGTGTTGGACTCATTGGAAGATATGATGAGCTGGCACATGATCTGATATGTGACTTGACAGGAGCTTGACATAGTGTTCCATGGAATTGTTAGACATTCACTGGCAGAGAGTCATATACTGGGGGTCGAGTGCTGCGCAATACGCATGGGTAGGTGAACAAGGTAATTCGTAGCCTCATGTATACCAAAAATTGATTTGGAGGTAGCAGTGTCATAATTTAGTTAGCAAGTCATACCCTAATTCACACAAAACGGTGATGCATCAGTTTTACACACAAACCTGCACGTCCCTATTAAGTAATGAACATGTAGGACTGTATGGGTGACTGTCCCACAGCATCTAGCCCCACATGTTGTACTCTATTTACGTGGCACTTGAGTGATATGTTGTAGGCGTGCATGCAGGTCAAGGACTAGATGGGTGCTTGCATCAAAGTGGTTGATTTAGGAAATGTGTCAGTGAGATCTGATGTTGATGGTTGTCCACGTATAGAAACATGAATGTAGATGTGATTGTCCAATGGTTGACTCATTCCTAGTTGGCAGGCCTCCTTACCTGTGTCACACTGCCTAAATTCATGTACAGCTAGACAAAGCTTTGTGGTTGTTCTTGATGGTTGAAAATATGTATTGCATGCCCATCCCCCCTAAGGCACAGGGTTAGGGGGAGAAAATATATGTAGCTAGGTGTGATGGTCACTGTGTAGATGACGGACATATAATTCAAGCATTCATGTGTGCCAAACAGCAATGCCCCATTATGATTACCAACTGCATACCATCCTGCCAGTTCCATATACAAATCACAGGTCTTGTGTGCCTTGAATTTGATCCAGAAGATCAAAGAAGGCTGCGTTGGCATGTCATTTATCTGGGACATTCTATCATCTGTACTGTGATTTGGACTGCATGTGCTATTTGTGAGGAAGTGTTAGATTATCATCTGTACATGTATCACACAATGATGTCACTAATGTTTTCCTCACGTCACAAGAGAGCCACAGGTGCATGGAGGGCTTTTAGCCAAGGAGGGCCAGCATTGGCCACAACAGACGCCACCACACCAACTGCAAGCACAGAGGACACTGGGATGACAGCCACTCCAGCAGGACCTACTCAACCTCATCAGCCCAAGGCCCAACAGCAGCAGCCTCTGCACCACCACCTCCAACCACGGCACCGGCACCTGCAACATCAAGTGCAATTCAGACCACATCTGGAGTAATGGACATGGCAGCATTGCACCACCTCCAACATGACATGCAACGCATGATTAGGTACATGGACAGTCTACAGCAGGAGGTGGCCCGCAACAGCAGGAGACTGAGATCGATAAAAAAAATACTGAGGAGGGCAAATCTTTGAGTTTATTGTACCTCACCCCTAATTTAGTCCCCTCCCTCCTCTTTCCTCATACTATTTTTAGTGGGTTTAGGGGGCTTAGTGATAGGTTAGAGTAGGCTGTTAGTTTAGTTAGGATAAGTGGGTTCGGGGGGTTGTATTATTACATGTTGGTTTGTGGGTGGGGGTTGATGTTGGGGTTTATGTGTATTTAGAAAAAAAAATAATTAAATAAAAGAAATAAAAAAATAAATCCAAAATATATATATTTGTTTAGGATAAGTTAGTATGTGTTTAGGTTAGTATATGTTGTCCTACACATGTCCCATCATATAAGAGGGGTAGGGGGGTTGATGTTTAGAGTGTTTAGTTACATGTGGTAAGTAAGTTAAGCTTAGGGTAGTTAGGGCCAGTTGTGGATAATGTATAGTTAGGATAGGTTAGGTTAGGTTAGGTTAGTTTAGGTGTTTGACATAGTTTAAGTTTCCTTTCATACATATATAATAAAGTTTTATTTACCCCTTTACCGCATGTCTCATATGCTTGGGGATCAGGGCCTTTGCATGAGTGTACAGTGTCAAATTTGTGCTTGCCTATGTGTTCCATCCTGCATCCACATCCCATTCTTGACATGGTTATTCCCACTTCCAAATGAGCTGTCACATTGGGAGCTACAACAAAGCTACTTCTCTATGCATCTGCCATCCATTGAACCCACCACTCAAGGTGAGTATGGTTCCCAATGTATTGTAAAGGTTGGTGTTATTTTAAAGCTGTCATCGTTTGTGTCCTGTGTTGGAATCTTGGGCACTGTGGGACGTCTGCCTGCAGCCTGATGTTCATGTGGACTCTGATAAACTGAGTGGTGGCATAATCTTATGAAGTTCAGTATACATAAATCACACCTATGATTTATTACATTGTACTCCCAGGTGACGTTATTGTCCAAACACTCGTACACATCCATTCCTGCTGTATGGTGTGGGTGTGGGATTAAAGTTTAGAGACATATGTCACATACACAATGATTGTCTTGTAGGGCATGTGGGCAGCATTGAGTTTCATCTTGTGCCTTGGGCCTGACATATAGCTTTTCTACACAGCATTCACTGTTCGTGATGCTTTAACTTCAGAAATAAGCCAAAGGCAGCACAGATGAGGATAAAATCTAGACCCTTGTGCATAGATATCAGCCTACATTCTTTCTACACTAGTAGATTGACATTCTGTGGCCATTGAGATGCTACATACATCACAAAACTCCTGCACAGTTGATATGTCACATTACACAGAGACAAAGTGGTTGTGTAGGTGCTGTTTATTTTAAAGTACTGTTGTGCAGGTGTGACGGGCCGGACTGGACCGGCCCACACAATGCCCCTGCTTGTGCTGGCGCTGCCTCGACTGACCCGGATGTGTCTCCGGGGTCGGCCAATCGCATTGGCCAGCGTCCGCAGCAGCTGGAACCTGGACTGTTAAAAGGCCAGGAAGCGCGTCTTGAGAGGACGGAGGTGATCGTGAGAAGAGAGTACGGGACCAAGACAGCGGAGGAAGGCGACCAAGAAGAGGACGAGGACGGGTTTGAAAACCCTGACGAGAGCGGAAGACCCAGGGATTACACGGAGCCATCCGCACCACTCGAGTGCGGAGGAGAAGAGAAGACTGGGAATTCGGGGGTCCCAATCGGGGACGAAGAGAGCCGGCTCCAGGGAGCAGAACGCTACTACCCGCCACGCTTCAGGAGAAGCGTGGCAGAGTCAGGTACGTGGCCTGGGCAGGGTTAGGGAGGACGGGAGGGGGCAACAAATGGTTGTGTTAGTAAGATTGAAGGGCTGTAAGAGAAGTGTTATTCAAGAGTAAGCCCACAGGGGTTGGAGGGCACGAATTGGGGAGGACAAATGCACGAGAGAGTGTGCGTGGGAGTAAGGGCAAGAAATACAAGCAGCACAACAAGAGCAAGGTTTGAGAAAAGAAAGAGAACGAGGTGCAAATATTACAGAGACAGTATAAGCTAGGAATAAGAGAAAACCCAGAGAAAAAAGGAACAGAGGAAAACCCAGAAGCAACCACCCCAGAACAGAAAGGAGAAGGAAAACCATAAATGAGAATGAGAGAGAGAGAGAGAGAGAGAGAGAGAGAGAGAGAGAGAGAGAAAGAGAGAAAGAGAGACAGAGAGAGAGAGAGAGAGAGAGAGAGAGAGAGAGAGAGAGAGAGAGAGAGAGAGAGAGAGAATAAACAGATTACACCAAAAGACCAGGAAGTAACCAGAAGAGGAAAAAGGAAAGAGAGAGGCAGGAAGAGAAAAATAAGAAAATAAAACCCACGAACACTTACCAAGACTTCTTCTTTTTCATATGTGCTTCCCGAGAGGCCTAAAAGGAATAAAGAGAGAAGAGGAAGAGACCATCAAACCCTGCCTGGAGTAGAGACTTGGAGAGTGGAAACACCACAAGAGATCCATTCATAACACTAAACTGCTATATACAATCAATAAATACTACTTACCTGTACATCAGACGAGTCCTGTGTAAATTACTAGCGCCAATCCTGCAACACCAGGATTGTAAGTCCATTAGTGTGACGCACTCTATTGTGACGCAACACAAGTGCAATGGTAAGGGACATGTCATTGGACATGCTGTGATGGAGTGTCATTCAGTGCAGAGGAACATAAATTGCTAATTAGGTAGTGAGAGACAATTGCAGTTCATAGTGGTAAGATAAACAGTGTGTTGGAGAACAGTGCATGTTGCCAACTGTAGCAAGACTGTCATTTTATCAAGCACAGGACATAGGAAAATCACTGCCCAGATGGCATGGACTGGTGCTACTGGGTATTCCTACGGGTGAAGGTGATCTGTTCCACGTCTTCATCTTCTGATGTGTGTGTAGTCTCCTCTGCCCTTGGTGGTGGTGGGTTTGAGGGGGCAACACACACTTCAGTGTTTGAAGAAGTGGACTCTGAATTCCCGGTAGCTGCCAACTGTGGGGCTATAAGGGCATAACTGCAGCAAGGAGGAGCTGCTGGTTATTGAGTATAGCAGCTACATTGCTGTGTTAGTCAGCCAGGTCTGCCCGGAGGGGGTCATTATTGTAGTCATGCATGCATTGAAATGTTTGGGATGCCAAGTGTTGTGGCAACTCCCTAACTGCTGTGGTAAAGTCCCTCACACACTGTTGTAGTCCTTGCAGTAGGGATTGTTGGACTTGCATGGCTGCTGACTGTTCTGCGGATGTCATCATGCACATGCGCATCCCCTCAAGGCTGCCTGCCATATTTTGCATCCCCACCCGCATCTCCTTGGCCAACTCCTGCTGTACTCCCACTACTGCCCTCTCAGAGGTGGTTCCAGTGTCAACAGAGTCCTCAGCTGTGTTTGAGTTGGCAGGTCGTACTATTGGGGTGGTGGGTGGGTCCTCTGTGATGGCTGCTACATCTGTGCTCCTCCTTGCAACTGAAGGTGGGGTCTGGAGGGTTCCCAGGGCATCTTGGAGGGTTTCCTGGCTAATGGTTGTCAGCTCGTCATCCATATCATCAGGGTAGTCCAAGACCGGAATAACCACAGGAGAGCCATCGTCCTCTGCAATGAGATATTGTACAATGAGTGTGTCTGTGATGTGGCAGCTGTAATGTGATGTCACTGACTTCCTATTAGTGGAACCTTGTAATCTTGGTTCCTGTTCATTGTTCCTGTCATTAATATTAGCATTCTCACAGGCCTATGCCCCACCTGCATGTCACATGTAGTGTGGACAGTTTGGGGAGTTGTCTGCGTCACATCCTCTAGGTGTAGGTTCTGATCAAATTGTGTCTTGCCACCTTCTTGTCCTACTCACCCCTCCCTCTACTTCCATTAGCATGGTGATGCCTTGCAATGACGGTGGGTGTTCTGATGCCACTTGCACCACACATAACAATATGGGACTGACCCAGCCTATGATATTTCACATACACCTATATGTTGCTGAGACCTAGCACATACCATGTAATGCACTGGCATAATAACATCATACAGGTGTCAGCATTGGTAGTGTGTCATGTTGATGTTTGCCAATGTGCACTACATTGGATTGCACTGATGGGCCAGGAAGTGTTCCATTTCCTCTTAGGACTGTGTGGGTGTGTTTCACTAACTAGACTCAATGCTGTTGTCTTAGCAGTCTGACAGTTGAGATGTTGCAAGGTGGCATTGCAGCTATTGTAACAAAGGCACGGGATAGACCCTGGAATGGGCAGCATGGGTATGACATTACTGCTGTGTACTTCATAATGTAAGTAACAATACATGATGTTTATTGCGCCTATAGACATGAGCATTTGACAGATTTTAAACTTTGTTAGGAATTGAAGGCGATTGATCACGTTGTCATCCTGAACCCTCTATTTTGGGTGTGTTCGTTCTATGGGCACCTAACTACCATTTCCTAATTGTCCAGCACACACAGCACAGGTGGTAGTGGCAACTGTTGTCAGTGGTAAATGCCGCTTGAGAAAATGGCCTGAGACTGGGCATTGTCCACTAGTTCACGTTCTGACAATACCAACTGTCCTGTGACAGCAGCCCAGTTTTACGTTCTACCCTACCCTCCTGGACTAGCTTTGCCTTTCCAACAGCCTTGGCATGGCTGAGTACCCCCATGCAAAGGTTGTTAATAGTTGTGTTGTGCTGTGCCCCTGGATTCCCTTGCACAGCCCATGCACCTATGCCGTGCCCCTTTGCCCTTTCCACTGCCCGATTTCCATGGTTGACATGCATTGTGTAGTAGGTATGTACCTCCCCCTGCTTGCAGTTAACAAGTAGGCATTTTTGTCCCCCCATGCAACTTACCCTGCATATGTGTTGTTTCCTGGTAGCCTGCGCTGTCCTGCGATTCCTCTGACGAGCTCCTCTGGGATGACGGCTGCCACCATCTCCTCCATCTCGTCCAGGGCCTCCTGCGGTGCTGGACTCCCACCTCCAGTCTGCAGTGCTGCCTTCCTGTTCCTTGCCATTTTTACCTTCGTCATGCGCTTGCGGTCATGCCAGCATTTCTTGCACTCCATGACAGTTCACTGTACCTCTGCCACACTGTTAATCTTGTCGACAATTTGTTGCCAAATTGCCTCTATCATCCCAATTGGCAATTTTTAGGTGATGAAAAGTTGATGATGGTGCTCTGTCACCTCTCTGACCAGTATTTCATGCTCCTCTGCACTGAAACAACACTTCCTTTTCTTTTTGTCTCTCCCATGGGTCTTGTCTGTGCCCTCCTGGCTGGTTCCTGGTAGATTGGGGTCTCCATGCGGTCTCTCCTGGCTTCTGGGATCCATTTTGGGGCTCCTTAGCACTGTTTGCTGCATTTGTGCCACTTTTTGAAGCTAATGTGGTGGAAAATGGTGCACATCCGGTTTGCAATGTCACAAACCGGACTAGTCATTTTCCCTGCATTAACGTTGTTTTGCTTTACGACGCAGCGCAATGGTTAGAGTAAAAAAAAAAAAAGACTCTAACCCGTGCTTTCCGCCACCGTGCGTCAAAGTATAAAGTTGACACACGGGTGGCGCTAAGAAATGGCATTAGCCCGCGTTAAATTTTTTGCGCAGTTTTGCAACAAAAAGTATAAATATGGCCCTAAGTACTGTTCAACACACTAACTTATGCAAGAATAATGTATGAATGTTCAGCAAAGAACATTGCTCTGGTGGAAACCAATGTAGTTAAAGTTAGGTCTGAATTTCCAGAGAAAAAGCATTTTGTGTTTTCTTGATTACTTTGGCGCCGTTTCACAAAATCTGCTTGAAAAGAAAGAGTTAATCCGCCTGGAGTCCTTCATAGAAAGTTTTGTTCTGCTCAGTGAAGTGAGAGCGAAGAAAAACGCGGGTGCCAAAAGTAAAATTTACCATTTTAATTCCCATACGAACAATTGCTCACAGATATACTGTAGAACAAGCATTTGTAATGCAATGGGTCTAGCATTTGCTTGAGTTAGAGATGTTAACGTTGTAAGTTCCTAACTGGACTTTTCTTGCCACTTAAATTGAAAATGTAAAGTAAAACAGTTGACATAAGTGAGCTGATTCAATGTGCCATGGTCGCCAGGAGCACGGAGGAGAGACACAAAAGGAAAAATAAGTTTGCTTACAAACGTATCGGCAAATGTGCAATTATCCATGTAACAGTGTCCATGTCCAAGGCGGTAACCAAACCGCCCCAAGGAGGGACAAACGTAAAGCGTTTACAAATGATAACAAATGATTGTTGAAAGGCAAGCCCATGAACAAGTGATAGTGATGGGCGTGCAGTGGGCGTGGTTAAAAGCCCACAGATAGATTACAACACGTCAGAGTGCTCGCGCGCTCTACCTAAAATGGCTGAACAGGATTACACCTAATTTGACACAGTTCGAACTTTACTGAAGGATTATACTCAGGCACGGCTTTAGGGCAGTGTGACTGGAGCAGCCACACTAGGCGCTGACCTAGGGAAGGGGATACTGACCTCATGGGGGCGCTGTGTTTAGCAATTACTTACGATTCAAAGAAAACTACTGCAGAGTTCCTTGTCCAGTTTTAAGGCATCAATAAAAATGTCAAGGTAACTCTTGTGATTACTATTCCTGCTAGATAGAGAAAGAGATCAGAGTTTTATCTAGTGGCATTTTTGACATGCCATAAAGTAGTGCAAAAGATTAATATGACTGCTGTAAAGAATGCATACCTTCAGATCACAGATCTGTATTTTATGTGGATAGCTGAATGGATTACTGCTTTTTTTATATGATCCTTTTGTTACAGCAGTGCACAAGATACAACCCTGATATAGAACAGTGACTGTTAGGAAAGAGCTGGATGCAAACTGCATAAAATAGATTAGGACGTTATGTTTTCCCCAGTTGCAAGGAAATGCCTTCCTTGGCATGGTTACCCCCTAACTTTTTGCATTTTTTTGATGCCAGTTATGATTGTGTCGCGTGGGCTCTCATTATCCTAAATAAGACTACTGGATTTCTAGGCAGCAGGATCGATAACGGTGTGGGGGACTGAGTCTGACCCACGTGTAAAGAACTCTGTCACCCTAAATTCGGTTTTTGCTCCGGCTAACTAGCAGTGCCTCATTTCTCCCATGAGGAAGAAATGATTTGGCAGCCGAGCGCATGACATCTTTGGAACTTCTCAGGGAAGTCGTGGTCACTCAGATCCAAACCAACTCTCTTATTTCCAATATGATCTCATATACAAATGACAAAGACAGTATCAGTTTTATATAATGTTTTAATAAAACAACTGTATTTTAGATATTAAGGCGTGAGCCGCAATAACCAGAACAATACAACACAGTAGGATTGAAATAGTCACCAGGAGAGTAAAACATAAGAACAAAGATATCATATTGTCTAACAGTTTCTACTCTCCCTCTGCTTGTTCTATTTAGAGCACAGCATGTTAAGCTTCTAGCTTGTCTTTCAGAATCACTGGGGAGACATCAGCCCTCATACCTGAGCAAAGACCTGTGATCTTGGTTCAGCATCTGCAACGAGGCAGTCAGCGTCTAGTTGTGGTTCCCTGGTCGGAATCTCCTCTTGCGTGTATTGGGACAAGGAAGTGATTTTATAACTAACATGTCATCGTGATCACAAAATGTCCCTACGCAGGAATGCCAAGTCTAAACTCCTACCACGTCTATCGGCAATGTACCAGACTGTATCCTTGACTGAAGCACAGAGTAAATATGTTATGGGGAACTCCAGTGCTGAAGTAGGCAAAACAGTGTGATATGAATAAAAAAACAACACCGTAGAACTGGCTATTTGAAAAATAACAGTACGAAGCCTAATAAAAAGCATGTAGAGCAAAGTGCACAGAGGCTCTAAGCTGTCAGCAAATGAATAAAATATATTCAGGGCAAAGTGCACAAAGGCCTAAAGCCTGAAGCTAATGCGCAAAGAATACGTAAAAGTGACCACACTACAATTGAAAGTGTGCTAACCAGGCCCCAGCACCAGTGTTCTTTCCCTAAACTGTACCTTTGTTCCCACAATTGGCACAGCCCTGGCACACAAATAAGTCCCTTGTAAATGGTACCCCTGGTACCAAGGGCCCTGTGGCCAGGGAAGGTCTCTAAGGGCTGCAGCATGTATTATGCCACCCTGGGGATCCCTCACTCAGCACATGCACACTGCCTCACAGCTTGTGTGTGCTGGTTGGGAGAAAAAGACTAAGTCGACATGGCACTCCCCTCAGGGTGCCTTGCCCACATCCCACTGCCTGTGGCATAGGTAAGCCACCCTTCTAGCAGGCCTTGCAGCCCTAAGGCAGGGTGCACTATACCACAGGTGAGGGCATAGTTGCATGAGCAATATGCTCCTACAGTGTCTAAGCCCATTCTTAGACATTTTAAGTGTAGTGTAGCCATATTGAGTATATGGTCTGGGAGTTTGTCATCACAAACTCCACAGCTCTAAAATGGCTTCACTGAATACTGGGAAGTTTGGTATCAAACTTCTTAGCACAATAAAACCACACAGATGCCAGTGTGGGATTTATTGAAAAATGCACACAGAGGGCATCTTATAGATGACCCCTGTATGTTAGCAAAACTTCTAGTGTAGGGCTGACTGGTCTGTGCCAGCCTGCCACTTCAGAAAAGTTTCTGACCACATGGGGTGAGTGCCATTGTGCACTCTATGGTCAGAAACAAAGCCTGTCCTGGGTGGAGGTGCTTTTCACCTCCCCCTGCAGGAACTGTAACACCTGGCGGTGAGCCTCAAAGGCTCATGCCTGTTGTGACAGCGCCCCAGGACATCCAGCTAGTGGAGATGCCGGCCCCTCTGGACACAGCCCCCACTTTTGGCGGCAAGTCCAGAGGAGATAATAAGAAAACCAAGGAGGAGTCACCTACCAGTCAGGACAGCCCCTAAGGTCCCCTAAGGTGACCCCTGTTTTTAGAAATCCTCCATCTTGTTTTTGGAGGATTCCCCCAATAAGAATAGGGATGCGCCCTCACCCCCTCAGGGGGGAGGCACAAGGAGGGTGTAGCCACCCTCAAGGACAATGGCCATTGGTTACTGCCCCCCAGACCTAAACATACCCATAAATTTAGTATTTAGGGGTGACCCTGAACCCAGGAAATCAGATTCCTGCAACCTACAACAAGAAGAAGGACTGCTGACCTGAAAGCCCCGCAGAGACGACGGAGACACCAACTGACTTGGCCCCAGCCCTACCGGCCTGTCTCCAGACTCAAAGATCCTGCACAGCGGGACCAGCGGGACCAGCGACCTCCTAGGATATCCAGCGGGGCCAGCGACCTCCTAGGACTCAGGAGACTGCCCTACACCCAAAGGACCAAGAACCTCCAGAGAACAGCAGCACTGATCAGAAACTGAAACAAAGAAGCAACTTTTAAAGAGACTCCATCTTCCCACCAGAAGCGCAAGTCTTCACACTGTGCACCCGATGCCCCCGGCTCGAGTCCAAGACAACCAATAGCACAGAGAGGACTCCCAGGCGACTCCAATGACATGGACACCCTGAGTCGACCTCCCTGCATCCCCACAGCGACGTCCGCATTGAGAATCCAGAGGCTCCCCCTGACCACGACTGCCTGGTAACAAAGGAACCCGACCCAGCTTGGATGAAGCACTGCACCCGCAGCCCCCAGGACCGAGAGGAACCACCTACCAGTGCAGGAGTGACCAGCAGGTGTCCCTCATCCTATCCCAGTCGGTGGCTGGCCCGCGAAGCCCCCCTGTGCCCTGCCTGCATCGCCAGAGTGAGCCCCGGGTCCCTCCATTGCTTTCAATAGCAAACCCAACACCTACTTTACACACTGCACTCGGCCGCCCCTGTGCCACTAAGGGTGTGTTTTGTGTGCTTGTGTGTGTTCCCCCAGTGCTCTACAAAACCTCCCTGGTCAGCTCCCCAAGGACGCAGGTACTTACCTGTTAGCAGACTGGGACCGGAGCACCCGTGTTCTCCATAGGCGCCTATGTCTTTTGGGCCCTCCTTTGACCTCTGCACCTGACCGGCCCTGTGTTGCTGGTGCTGTGGATTTGGGGTTGCCTTGAACCCCACAACGGTGGGATGTCTATGCCCAGGAGACTGACAGTTTAAGTGCTTTACTTACCTGCAAAAACTAACCAAAAATTACTTTTCCAGGAACTGTTGATTTTTGCACTGTGTTCACTTTTGAAATAGCTTATTGCCATTTTAACCAAAACTATGGTGGTCATTCCAACCCTGGCGGTCCATGACCGCCGGGTTGGAGGACCGCGGGAGCACCGCCGACAGGCCGGCGGTGCTCCAATGGGCATTCCGACCGCGGCGGTAAAGCCGCGGTCGGACCGGCAACACTGGCGGTCACCCGCCAGTGTACCGCCGCCCATTGGAATCCTCCAAGGCGGCGCAGCTAGCTGCGCCGCCGAGGGGATTCCGACCCCCCCTACCGCCATCCAGTTCCCGGCGGTCCGCCCGCCGGGAACCGGATGGCGGTAGGGGGGGGTCGCGGGGCCCCTGCAGTGCCCATGCCACTGGCATGGGCACTGCAGGGGCCCCCGTAAGAGGGCCCCTAAATGTATTTCACTGTCTGCTGCACAGCTTTCACTCCGCCGGCTCGATTCCGAGCCGGCTTCATCGTGGAAGCCTCTTTCCCGCTGGGCTGGCGGGCGGCCTGAAGGCGGCCGCCCGCCAGCCCAGCGGGAATGTCAGAATTACCGCCGCGGTCTTTCGACCGCGGAACGGTAACCTGACGGCGGGACTTTGGCGGGCGGCCTCCGCCGCCCGCCAAGGTCAGAATGAGGGCCTATGTGTACTACTGTTTTAAATCAAAGTTCTATACCTACCTGTGTGAAGTACCTTGTATTTGATGTACTTATCTCAAATTTGAATCTTGCGGTTCTTAAAATAAATTAAGAAAATATATTTTTCCATATAAAAACCTATTGACCTGGAGTAAGTATTTTAGTGTGTGTTCCTCATTTATTGCCTGTGTGCGTACAACAAATGCTTAACACTACCCTGTGATAAGCCAACTGCTCGACCACACTACCACAAAATAGAGCATTAGTATTATCTAATTTTGCCACTATCAACTTCTAAGGGGAACCCTTGGACTCTGTGCACACTATCTCTCACTTTGAAATAGTATATACAGAGCCAACTTCCTACATTGTTGGATCAACTGTGAGATCTATGACTTTGCATTTGCTGGACTACTCAGCCAATACCTGATCACACTACTAAAATTCCAAAAATTTTCATTAGAAATAGATTTTTGCAATTTGACTATTTTGCTAAATTTTTTAAAGTCCTGCTAGGGCCTTGTGTAAGTCCCTGTTAGCATTTCTTTTAGAGTTTAAAAGTTTGTAAAAGTTAGGATTTAAGTTCTAGAAGTAGTTTGTAGATTCTTAAAAAGTAATCCCAACTTTTATAGTGATAAGGAGTCACACAGATGAGGCAGTAATGGAACTCAACCTCACACTTACCTGCATCTAGGGATGTCAGAGTTAAGGTCTCTCTGTAAGACTAAAAAGATAAAGACTGGGTCCAACCCTACCAAGGCAAAGCTCCAGGAGCTCTTGGCAGAGTTCACAAGGGACCACCCCTCTGATGTGGAGGATGCTCCTTCAGATGGGGGGAAATTAGTGAACAGGAGGAATAACTCACCCCTCCTGTCCTAATTAGGGATAACAGGGTTCCCAGAATCCTGACTCCACAAATCATAGTCAGAGAGCCTGGTTCTTCCACAGGGGAGTCTAGTGCATCTGTGAGCATTGAGGACAGCCTCAATGAAGAGGACATCCTGCTAGCCAGGATGGCCAAGAGACTGGATTTGAAGAAGCAGTTCGTAGCCATAGAAAGGGAAAGAAAAGAGATGGGTTTAAGTCCCATCAATGGTGGCAGCAACTTAAATAGGGTCATAGAGAATACGGACATCCTAAAAATCCCCAAAGGGATTGTAACTAAATATGAAGAGGGTGATGACATCACCAAGTGGTTCACAGCTTTTGAGAGGGTTAGTGCAACCAAAAAAGTAAGCAGATCTCATGGGGAGCTCTCCTTTGGGAAATGTTCACTGGAAAGTGTAGGGATAGACTCCTCACGCTCTCTGGTAAAGAGGCAGACTCCTATGACCTAATGAAGGCTACCCTGATTGAGGGCTTTGGATTATCAACTGAGGAGTACAGGATTAGGTTCAGGGGGGCTCATAAATCCTCGAGCCAGACCTGGGTTGATTTAGTTGACTTCTCAGTTACACCACTGCCAGTTATCCAACCATTTAGTGTTTTAAGTGACTATGATGGGCTGTATAATTTATTTATGAAAGAACATCTGTTAAGTAATTGCTTCAATGACAAACTGCATCAACATCTGGTAGACCTAGGTCCTAATTCTCCCCAAGAATTGGGAAAGAAAGCAGACCACTGGGTCAAGACTAGGGTGACCAAGACTTCCACAGGGGGTGACCAAAAGAAAGAGGTCACAAAGCCTCCCCAGGGGAAGGGTGGTGAGACACCCAAGGACAAAAGTAAAGAGACTTCTACAGGGCCCCAAAAACCTGCTCAGGAGGGTGGGCCCGAGCCTCTTCGCAGTCCACAAATGAGTATAAGGGTAAAAAATATGATCCCAAGAAGGCCTGGTATCACAACTGTAGACAGCATGGACACCAAACTGGAGACAAGGCCTGTCCAAAGAAAAGTCCCACAACAACAACTACTCCAGTTAGTACTGGGATAGCCAGTCTCCAGGTTGGATCAACAGTGTGCCCAGAGCAAATTAGGGTTCACACTGAAGCTACATTAGTCTCTGAGGGTGGGGTGGACTTGCTGCCTGGCCGCCTAACATGCAAAAATACAGGCAGCAGTTCTTGATCAATGGGACTAGAGTAGAAGCCCTGAGGGATACAGGTGCCAGTGTCACAATGGTGACAGACAAAATGGTTTCCCCAAGACAGTACCTGGCTGGACAGACGTTCCAGTCACTAATGCGGACAACCAAACTAAAGTCCATCCCATGGCTATGGTCACTTTAGAATGGGGAGGGGTCACTGGCCTGAAACAGGTGGTAGTCTCCTTTGCAATTCCAGTAGAATGTCTGCTAAGGAATGATCTGGAGTCCTCAGCATGGGCTGAGGTAGAGCTCAAGGCCCATGCAGCCATGCTGGGTATCCCTGAACTGGTGTGTGTCAAGACAAGGACACAGAGCAGGGCTCAGGGTGAAAAAGAAGTGTTGGAGTCCGGAATAATGGCCCAGCCTTCCAAGAGAAAAAGAAAGAATACTGGGGAACCAGCTTCTGCACAGCACAAGAAACAGAACCTCCCTTCCAAGGAAGATGTTCTATCCCCTAAGGGAACTGAGTCCATGGAGCTGGAGCCTTATCAGGTTGAGCTCTTGGGCACAGGGGGACCCTCAAGGGAACAGCTGTGTAAGGGACAAAAAAGTTGTCCCTCTCTTGAAGGCCTAGGACAGCAAGCAGCTGAACAAGAAAAAGGACTTGTCAGTGGAACCCACACGGTCTATTTGGAAGATGGGCTCCTTTACACTGAGGCAAGAGATCCCAAACCTGGTGCCACTATGAGAGTGGTAGTGCCTCAGGAGTTTAGGGAGTTCATTCTGACCTTAGCCCATGACATTCCCCTTGCTGGGCATTTGGGACAAACCAAGACTTGGGAGACATTAGTCAACCATTTCTACTGGTCCAATATGTCCCAGAAGGTTAAGGAGTTTTGCACCTCCTGTCTCACCTGTCAAGCCAGTGGTAAGACAGGTGGCCATCCAAAGGCCCCCCTCATTCCACTTCCAATGGTGGGGGTTCCCTTTGAGAGAGTGGGAGTGGACGGAGTGGGTCCACTTGAACCTCCCACAGCATTAGTGAACCAATATTTTCTGGTAGTAGTGGAACCTGCTACCAGGTACCCTGAAGCAATTCCCCTTAGGTCCACTACTGCTCCTGCAGTAGCTAAAGAACTCATTGGTATTTTTAACAGAGTGGGATTTCCTAAGGAGGTGGTTTCAGACAGAGGTACCAACTTCATGTCAGCTTACCTGAAACACATGTGGAATGAGTGTGGAGCGACTTACAAGTTCACCACACCATACCATCCACAAACCAATGGTCTTGTAGAAACATTTAACAAGACATTGAAGGGCAAGATCATGGGGCTCCCTGAAAAACTCAAAAGGAGATGGGGTGTCCTCTTGCCATGCCTGCTTTTCGCCTACAGAGAGGTGCCACAGAAGGGAGTAGAGTTTTCCCCCTTTGAGCTTCTGTTGGGCCATCCTGTTGCGCCATCCTGTCAGGGGAGCCTAAACAAGATGTAGTGGACTATGTACTAGGCCTCTGCTCTAGGATGGCAGAGTACATGGAAAAGGCAAGCAAAAACCTTGAGGCCACCCAACAGCTCCAGAAGTTGTGGTATGACCAAAAGGCTGCTATAGTTGAGTTTCAGCCAGGGCAGAACGTCTGGGTTCTGGAGCCTGTGGCTCCCAGGACACTTCAGGACAGATGGAGTGGCCCTTACCCAGTGCTAGAGAAAAAGAGTCAGGTCACCTACCGGGTGGACCTGGGCACTAGCAGGACCCCCAAGAGGGTGATCCATGTTAACTGCCTTAAACTGTTGTGTAGCTATTTTAGCTGTAGCTCCATGCACATTATTTTAACACACTAGGCCAAGCCGCTGTGCACTCTAATATAGATATATTTTATTCGGCTTTTTTTTATTGTTACAATAGCCTCTTTCAGTGTCTTTTTTATTTTCTGTTTATCTAACTATTTTTGCCTAGGCCAGCACTCTGTTCTCAAACATGACATTCTTGCTTACTCTGTGCTTCTTCCAAGGCTACAGCACGGTACATTGCCGGTGAACGTAGTAGAAGTTTAGTCTCCAACATTCTTAGAAAACACATATCCTTATGTAGGGACATTTGCTCAGAATATCAGCTGTGTTATAAAAAAACGCCCTTGTCCCTTACGCGTTAGAGGGAGATTCCAGCAAGAGAACCACAACTGTATGCTGATTGCTGAATGCTTCGCTACAGATGCTAACGGAGACCGCAGGGGGGATGATGTCTTCCCAGGGGAACATGAAGGACAGAATTAGAGCTTAACATGCTGTGCTCTATCATAGCCTAGGTAGGAGTTAGCCTATCAACGGTAGTGACAATATGATAGCGCTATTTCTATGCTTCACTCTCCTAGTCACAATTTTTATACTGTCATGCTGTGTCGTCCGGGTTATTGCAGCTCCTGCTTTGCTTTCTAAGATGCAGTTGTTTTATTAAAATCATTCTTAAAACATACTGCCTCTGTTTGTCATTTTATATTTGTGACTAAGGTAACTGAGAGAAACGGATGAGACCTGAATGACCACGGCTTCCCTGAGAAACCAATTATGTCATGCGCTCTGCTGCCCAGTCATCCCTGCCCTTGGGTGGAGATGAGGCACTGCTAGTTGGCCAGAGCACACCCCGGATTGGAGCAACAAGTGTCACCTGCAGTGGGTCAGACTCAGTCTCTCACACCGTGGGTGATTCTTCCTCTCAAAATCCAGTAGTCTCATTAGAAAAATGAGAGCCTACGCGACATGGAGCCGCCAATGTTTGGTCAGGCTCTAATTTTCGGTTCCTCAGGAGTATCTCTGTCTCATTATATATAATAACACTGCATCACCGTATACGGAGACGTCCGTGGTACTGAGGATTTCCACCCCAGCTACGTAGGTTATCCTATCTGAGGCTGGAGAATGTTCAAGCTTGAACTTTAGAAGGAAAAACCCTATTTGGTGTGCCTTCTCTGAACATATCTTCTATCTAACACTGCGAATCCGCAGCAGGTAGCAATAGCAGTCAACATGAGACAACCTCTGACTACACATTTATTAGCAAATGGCCTAATGGCCCAGTGGGGTCCAGTCACATTTGTGGTGGATGCCCATCCAGCTTATAGAACAGAACTTTTCTATTCTTGGGTCACATTTCCAGCAGATGATGGGAACACAAACACATTTCATCATTATACACTTGCAAACGTACCTGGACAATACAGGGCATATGCATATTTAGAAATACCATTATCTTATTAAGAACATAATAATTGGCTTGATGGCGCCCTACCCCACACAATACTAACAGTAAGGTTAGGTCCTCTAAATAATGATGGTCCTACCTGGCCTTTATTGACCACCTATACACCACACCCTGCAGTAGCGACTTTAGCAGTAGCTGAAGTTCGTCGCTGATATACCGAATTAACAGCGACATATAGACGATTAGTGCAGTTTGTGATGCAAACATTAAATACAATCCCAGCGCGTGCTGCACCAGGCATACACCCTGCAACTGTATATTCGACACAACAAACTAGAGGAAACTCTGTTTTGGTTAGCACAAAAAATAAATGCGCTGGAAGCAGTATTTCCCCATACGGGACCTCAGGATAAACATAGAATTCTAACTATGTGCTTGCCATTTGGGATAGTCCCTACAGTGGATAACTGTAATACCTGGGGCACGGTATTTGCTGCGCTCTAATCAACCGCACACGGTACACCAACACTTGCCAATTTTCCGGAAGTGTTGAAGCAAACCCAAGATGAATACGGGGCTGCCCTGGCCCTGGACTTGGGGATGCAACTAATGGGCAATTTTGCCACAGTATCCTCAATTATTTTAAGTAATCTTAAAGGGGAAGCAGTTGCACTAGCAGTGCGCATGCGGCTCTGTGACATTCCTCAACAGGATCAGGAAAGCGAGTTGCCTAAGATTATCGCAGAGACCTATTCTAGTATTGGTCGCAATAGTTTAGGGGCCAGACCAACTAAACCACAATTTCAGGACAAATCTAATAAAGATTTTTCCAAGCAAGCTCCTGAGGGTAATAAGAAACGCTGGGATAAAAAACAACAAACTCCTAAAAAAGAGAGGGGAGAATCTCAGTTTATCTCCTTCTGTGCCCAGGACGTAATGGTTACGTCCTGAGGCACAGTGCTGCTGTGCCCAGGACTTAACCATTACGTCCTGGGCACAGAGCCCAGTTCCCCCCCACCCCCCAAAGGCAGGGATGGAAGGGGAAGACCTTCCCCTTCCTCCCCCGACCATCCCCAACCCCCGTGACATCAGCGCGGGAGCGCGCTGATTGTCACAAGGCCTCCTCCCATCGCGCTGGAAGCCCAGCTTCCAGCGCAATCGGAACAGAAATGCTTTGCATTTCTCTCCCGATCACGTGTAGGAGGCCGGAGAGGCTTCAAAGGAAAGGAAAGTTATTTCCTTCCCTTTGAAGTCTCTCTCAGCGTTTTGGCAGCCGAAGTGAAAGCAATCTGGCTGTCAAAACGCCCACTAGACACCAGGGATGTTGGTTTAAAAAAATGAAATTGTCATAAGGGAGCAACCCCTTGGGCAAGGGTCGCTCCCAGGGGGGCATTTTTTTTTAAAGGCCTTTTCTACCCCCAGGGGTGGCAGAAACCACTAGGCACCCATAGGGGGCATATTATATTTAGGCCATTTCTGCCCCCTTTGGGGGCAGATTGGCCTATTTTTATGAGGCCAATCTGCCCCCAAGGGGGACAGAAACCACTAGACACCAGGTTTTTTTTAAAAAAAAATTAGCGAATTTCACGGAAGGGTCGCTCCCAGGGAGGGCATTTCTTTTAAAGGCCTTTTCTGCCCCCCCGGGGGCTGATCGGCCTATAATTAGGCTGGTCTGCCCGCAGGGGGGGGGGGCAGAAACCTTTAGGCACCAGGGATCATTTTTAGTTTTTTTGTTTTTTTTGTTTTGTTTTGTATTTTTGAGGTGGGGAGCGACCTCTTAGGCACCTCTGTTTTCTCTGAAAAAATGTGATGTGTCCACGTTGTGTTTTGGGCCATTTCCTTTCGTGGGTGCTAGGCCTACCCACACAAGTGAGGTACCATTTTTATCGGGAGACTTTGGGGAACGCTGGGTGGAAGGAAATTTGTGGCTCCTCTCAGATTCAAGAACTTTCTGTCTCCGAAATGAGAGGAAAAAGTGTTTTTTTGGTCACATTTTGAGGTTTGCAAAGGATTCTGGATAACAGAACCTGGTCAGAGCCCCACAAATCACCCCATCTTGGATTACCCTAGGTGTCTAGTTTTCAAAAATGCGCTGGTTTGATAGGTTTCACCAGGTGCCGGCTGAGCTAGAGGCCAAAATCCACAGGTAGGCACTTTGTAAAAAAACACCTCTGTTTTCTGTGAAAAATCTGATGTGTCCACGTTGTGTTTTGGGCTATTTCCTTTTGTGGGAGCTAGGCCTACCCACACAAGTGAGGTACCATTTTTATCGGGAGGTTTGGGAGAACACAGCATAGCAAAACAAGTGTTATTTGGCCTTTTCTTTCTCTACATTTTTTCCTTCCAAAAGTAAGGCAGTGTGTAAAAATGACGTCTATTTGAGAAATGCCCTGTAATTCACATGCTAGTATGGGCACCCCGGAATTCAGAGATGTGCAAATAACCACTGCTTCTCAACACCTTATCTTGTGGCCATTTTGGAAATACAAAGGTTTTCTTGATACCTATTCTTCACTTTTTATATTTCAGCGAATGAATTGCTGTATACCGGGTATAGAATAAAAACCCATTGCAAGGTGCAGCTCATTATTGGCTCTCGCTACCTAGAGTTCTTGATGAACCTACAAGCCCTATAAATCCCCGCAACCAGAAGTGTCCAGCTGACGTAACGGTATATTGCTTTCAAAAATCTGACATTGCACGATAAAGTTACAGAGTAAAACGTGGAGAAAAATGGCTGTTTTTTTCACCTCAATTTCAATATTATTTTATTTCAGCTGTTATTTTCTGTTGGAAACACTTGTAGGATCTACACAAATGACCCCTTGCTGAATTCAGAATTTTGTCTACTTTTCTGAGAAGTTTTTAGCTTTCTGGGATCCAGCATTGGATTCTCACCCATTTAGGTCACTAACTGGAAGGAGGCTGAAAGCACAAAAAAATAGTAAAAATGGGGTATGTCCCAGTAAAATGTCAAAATTGTATTGAAAATTTGGGTTTTCCAATTCAAGTCTGCCTGTTCCTGAAAGCTGGGAAGATGGTGATCTTGCCACAACAAACCCTTTGTTGGTGCCATTTTCAGGGAAAAAACCACGAGCTGCCTTCTGCAGCCCTTTTTCCCCATTTAAAAAAAAAAAAAAAAAAAAAAAAAAAAAAAAAAACACATTTCACTGTATTTTGGCTAATTTCTTGGTCTCCTTCAGGGGAACCCACAAAGTCTGGGTACCTCTAGAATCCCTAGGATGTTGGGAAAAAAGGACGCAAATTTGTCGTGGGTAGCTTATGTGAACAAAAAGTTATGAGGGCCTAAGCGCGAACTGCCCCAAATAGCCCAAAAAAGGCTCGGCACAGGAGGGGGAAAAGGCCTGGAAGCGAAGGGGTTATGGAGACCCCACAGAATAGATATAATCTCAGAAATAGAGATAATATAAAAACGCCTGATAGATATCAATATACCGATACACACCAATCTTGTTCCTTTCAGGACTCATCGGAAAAGCAAAATGAGCGAGGTGGGCAATCAGAGCGAAGAACAGAGTACGTAAAACTAAGACAGGAATCAACGCTCATCTGAGGTTTCTGTTAAAAAGGAAGAGAAACCTGTCCAACAAAAACCCCAATTCAAAAAGAAAAAAGTAGCAACAGTCACAGTTCGACATGCCACTCAGAAAGAGGATCCTCTTGAAGAACAGGAAGTGGGCGCTAGCACTACTAGACAGTGCAGCAGAGGTCACAATAGTTCGCCCGAATCTTCTAGAGCATCTGGAGGTGAAAGCAACTGATGGGTTTCTACAAGTAGAAACTGCGGACATGCGTGTCTCCACGCTTGATAGGGTTTATAAAGTAACGCTATAGTTAGAAGGAGACATTGAATGCATAAGAGACGAAATCTTTTGGGATCGCGTAGTAAACATATATGATGTTTTGTTGGCCGAACAGGATTGGCCACCTAAATTTGTCCATACCTGCCCATATGGAGAAGAAGGTATTAAACATTCTTTCTCGCCCCTTGTTCCAGAGGAACTCGCTGAATCCTATGCCATTGATTGGGCTATGGCACAGGCACCTGCGTTATATTGCAATCACGTAGGATGTGATAATCTCCCTACCACGTAATTCCTATTAAAAATCAACCACAACCTCAGTATCCAATAAAACATGATGCTAAATCACCTGTGAGGGAAATACTCACACAGCTAGAGTACCAAGGAGTAATCGAACCCTGTGTATCCCCAATGAATAATCCTTTATTCCCAGTAGCTAAACCAGACCATTCATACAGAATAGTCTTAGACTACAGACACTTAAACAGTCATATACACACATATGTTATACAAAACTCACATAGCACAGCACTGATGAACAATTTAGCGCGTAAAAAATACAAAACAACACTGGACATTTCCAATGGTTTCTTCTGCCACAAATTAGTGCCTGAGAGTAGAGACTTAACAAGTTTCAGTGCACTAGGTGCCCAGAAAAAATTCTGTTGTTTACCTCAGGGGTTAAGGAACAGCCCAGGACTGTTCGCAGCTCGTGTCGCTGCAATTTTGCACAAGATTGACCCTGAAGCATCGTCCTATGTAGATAATATTTATCTTATGTTTGATGAATTACTACAACATTTAAGACGGGTAGACCGCATTGTTGTCGGATTTGCTGAATTTGGCTACAAATTCAACTTAAAAAAAAAAAAAATTGCCTTCTTCAGCCTCTTGTTCCTGGGATATGAGCTATCAAGTGAAGGAAAGAGCCTAGCGCCACAATTCTTTAAAAAATGCGCTCAACTACAATCTCCAAACATGATTTAAAAACTCTATTGGGTTTTCTAAATTTTGGCAGAACTTACATTCCAAATTATGCTTCACGCATAAAACCTTTATATGACTTGATATGTCCTGGCCAAGCCGTCCAAAATGGCGGACGCGAGCTTCTAGAGCTCCGCGTCGCGCCCGGTAAATCTGACGCCCTAGGAGGGGACGGGGGAGCGGCGCCACCTGATGGGTGATCGGCGCTGAAGCCCTACAGTCCTATGGCCTGTGGGGGCCGAAATACACCTCTTCGGCGGTGCCGCGACGGCGACGCGCCACACTTAGTCGGCCCGGTACCGCGGGGACGCATCGTGAGACGGCATGGCCGCGGAGGGGGGAGCGGCCCCTGAGGCGGAGACGGCGCTCTGAGGACAGGGCGCCCTCGAGGCACGACATGCAGCTGGAGGCTTCCCCTAAGGAGGTGAGAATTTGCCCCCGGGGGAAGGGAAGAACTGAGGCGAGGAGCGACTTGTGAGGGCCTCACCAGAGGCTGAGCACTGCCCCGAGCCAGCTCATAATAGTGTCCCAGGAAGTGCACGGGACCAAGAACTCACCACAATCCCGGGGGGGGGGCAAGCAGGCGCCCTTTCAGGAACTGAACTCTCTGCCCAGCTGTGAATGTGAGAATATCTACAAGAGGCATTTAGAGGTTACATACCCTTGGAGGCTGCCTGGCCTGCTGCAGATCTGTGAGCACTAGGTGAGCCCCAGAGGACGGAGGGGAGTGCCACCCAGCAGGAGATGAGAGGGCAGTGGGGGACCGGGCTGCTCGTGCTGTCGGTGGGTGTAAAACTGTCATACCCGACAAGCGGGCCCGCCCTGCCCTAGCACTTTGAACCCCAGAGTGGAAACAGGACATAGCGCAATTTTGGCGGTCAGCCACCAATCCACAGCTAAGAGACCCACGCAAGGAGGGCGCACCCAGAGCTGAATACTACAGAGCTGGCCCCGCCAAAGTGCTCATGAAGTAAAACTAGAACGCGCCCTGGTGACCCCTAGGGCTACACGGATGTACTCCCTGACTGATGGCTCGCCGGACTGGTACCCTTGCCCTGCTCGAAACCGGCCAGAGCAGTGAATTGGAAACAGGAATTAGTGAGGCAGTGCACAGCGAGCGGTGGGCAGACAGAGATTCCTTGTAACCTGGAACATGGCCGGGGCAGGACGTCTACGCTCTGGTGCTGGTGCTGGGAAATCCCAAGACACAATGGCACAGGACAGTCAGAAAATAGACGCGGTCCTCGCAGCAGTGGAATGCATTGGAGACTCGTTGGAGCGCACCCGTATGTCGCTGGAAGCCAAAATAGATAAAGTGACAAGTGACCTTGTCTTACTGCACGCTGACCACCGCAAGTTAGCAGACAAAACTGGCGAAATTGATATAAAGGTGGACGAACTGGTACCAAAGACCTCCAACCTGCAAACAGAGATGGAGGAAGTACAGGCCCGAGTGACGGAATTGGAACGCCGAGTGGAGGATGCGGAGGGCTGCTCCAGGGGGAACAATATCAGAGTAGTGGGCCTTCCGGAGGGAGCAGAGGGTTAAGACCCGGTGGCCTACTCAGAGAACTGGTTGAGGGGCCTGGTGCCAATGGGTGGACTCACCCCCTTCTTCTCGCTGGAGCTCGCCCACCGAATCCCCACATGATCGAGGCCGCCGGGGAGCCCTCCTCGCCCCTTCATCATTCGCCTTCTCCACTACGCAGACATGGACGTGATTCTGCGAACTGTACGAACTGACTCGCCTCTCCGAGTGGAAGGAGCACAGGTACTGTTGTTTCCGGACTACACACTAGTGGTGCAGAGAGACTGGGCCTCCTACTTGCCATTGAAGCGCAAGCACACGTCCCTTGGTTTGGGTTACTCCCTGCTGTTCCCTGCCAAGCTATGAGTAGTGACGGAAAACAAGTCGCATTTTTTTACCACACCTGAGACGGCATGGGAGTGGCTTGAGTCATCAGGACTGGTCACGAGCGGAACCGCTGAGAGGCCAACGTCGATGCCTCGGGGTAGACGCGGCAGAACCAGGCGGGCTCAGAGGAGGGCAGAACCCTGGGCTGACCGTACCACACAGGCACCCGATCTGAAACAATTGATACAAGAGAGAAGAGAGGCAATACAATCTGCTGGAGCGATAAGCACGTCCCCTCTAGTGTCAGAATCGGACAACGAACTCTCGCAGCCGGCAAGTGACCGACCTGCCACCCCGGACCGCCTGTTGGAATTGAGCCTAGCCGGGGGCCCTCCTGTGACACCTGCCATGGCAGAGAAGCTCTTCTAAGAGACTACTGGGAGACTTGGTGTAACTATACACTGCTGGAACTTACTTGTGGGGGTTACAGAACCCCATTAATATGTTTGTAGAAGCCAGTCATGGGCGGGTCTGACTGTCGGGGAAAGGTTAAATACGTCCTGTGGTGGTGTGCGCGACTACCGGTGTGCCGCTCCCCCCGCACGCTGCGCCTCCCTGTAGATGCATGCTGTGGGCCCTCCCCCATGTCCCCCGCTATAGTCCTATTATTAGCTAAGACCGGGCTGCATGGCCTGTGTGGAAACTATTCACCTGTGGGATTGGCCTACCCCATACTCCTATTAGTGGAGATATATTATGTGCAGTTGTGTGGTTACATGCTATTGTTTTCATTGTTGGTTTTGGGTGGTGACCTGTTGTCTAACTGCTCTAATGGTATTAGTTAAGTTTTGGTTTGACTGGACTGCGCTTATCACACACCTAATCGATGGCTGGAAAGGGGCAGTTGATGAAGCGAAGTTATGCGAAGGGGAGGGGATAGGGGCGATAGAAGAGATTTCACTATTCATAACATGTCTTCATATACAGCAATCACCTGGAACGTGAGAGGCATACACACCCCCAAGCAGCGGTACGCCATTTATTCCTACCTCAAGAGGCATTCAATCCATCTGGCATTTCTGCAAGAGACACACCTGGCAGGATCGGAGATCCCCCGGCTGCATCGGCGCTGGAAAGGGCAATTATACGTGACAGGGCACTCAGCTTACGCTAGAGGAGTGTTGATTTGGATCAGAGCTGGCACACCCTTTGCAATAGAGGAGCAGATAGTGGACCCACAGGGCAGATTTGTGTTGGTGCGTGGGAGACTGGCGGGACGCTGTGGTACTGGACTCTATATACGCTCCAAACACAGACCAGACAGCCTTTTTAAATGGCCTGTTCCAGCATTTGGCGGACTGGGGAGACCTCCCTTGGTTGCTAGGCGGGGACTTCAATAGTCTGCTGGATGTAGATCTGGACCAATCCTTCCCACCGCTGCCCACATCGCTGGTGGTAACCGCCTCGCGCGGACTAGTGACCTGGACACAGCAATGTCAACTAGTGGACATATGGCGGCAACGGCACGCGCAGCATAGGGTTTACTCCTTCTACTTGGCCGCACTCTTTACACGTACGATTAGACAGAATGCTCTGCAATCCTAACTTAGCCCTCGTAATAGGGAACACGGAATACATGGGGCACACGCACTCGGACCACAACCCACTACTCGCAAGTCTTAGCTGGGAAACCTCCCGGCCTGCTGTGCCTACTTGGAAACTGAGGCCCAAGGTGTTGGAGGACGCAGCGTTCAGGGGTTCACTGGGTGCTGCGATTTCGGAATACTTTGAGCTTAATGATGGCACCGCTTCATCGAGCCTGGTGGAATGGGATGCATTCAAAGTCTTTATCCGTGGGCACTGCCTGGGGACCCAATGCAACCTGCGCCACTCCGTTAAACGAGACTTGACCCGAGTGGAGCGAGTTTTGCTGAGGCCAGAGGGGGAGGCAGCCAACAGTCAGTCAGGGTCCCGCCAATTGGCAGCTACATGCACCGAACACCTGTCGCTACTCGAGCGGCTGCGTTGTTTGAATTATACTGCACACTCGGCAAGAACTCATGCATCAGCTGATAAAGCTGGCAAACTACTAGCCTGGCTGATCTGCCGAGACAGCGAGAGGGGACCGATAGTGGAGATCCACTCGCAGTTAGGGGGATTAGTACACACGCCCGGGAAATACTAGCTGAGTTCGTCAGGCATTACAGTGCGCTCTATGCCTCGGAAGCCCCTCCTGGAGATAATCTCTGCACTGCATTCCTCTCTGAGGTGGAACTGCCACACCTAGGGGAAGAACAAGCAGAGGCGCTTGCGGCACCACTTGATCTTGAAGAAATAAAAGCCAGCACTTGCAAACTTGCATCTGGCAAAACGCCGGGCCTGGACGGGTTACCAGTAGACTTCTACAAAGTCTTTGCGTTGCAGTAGGCACCCAGGCTACTTCGCGGATACGAAGACGCGAAACGGATGAGTCACTTACCAGCCACTCAAGGAGAGGCGATGCTGGTCTCTCTTCCTAAACCAGGGAGGGATCCTGCAGATACCGACCGTACCGACCCCTAGCAATGTTAAACACCGACTACAAAGTACTAGCGAAGACACTGGCATTACGACTGACACCAAATGTCCCGGGCCTAGTCCACCCTGATCAGAACAGGTTTGTCCCGGAGAGAGACACGTCACATAATATCAGAAGGCTTTTTTGAGTCATTAATTATGCGGGTTGCATGTTGGCAGAGGGCAGGCTGCCTTGTTCTGGACTTGGAGAAGGCCTTTGGCTCCCTGGAGTGGCCCTACCTGTTTAAAGTGTTGCGGCAGCTTGGCGTGGGACCCTCCTTCACCCGACTGGTTAAACTGCTGTACACCAGACCGCAGGTCCGGGTAAAACTAGGATCTGCAATATCGGAGCTGATTCATATATACAGAGGCACGAGATAGGGCTGCCCTCTTTCGCCTTTACTGCTTTCACTTGCCATGGAACCTCTGGCAGCAGCCCTGCGTGGAAGGGGGACCAATTGGGGAATTCCCCTTGGGGACGGTCTGCATACAGTGTCGTTGTACGCTGATGACCTCCTCTTGTATTTCAGAGACATCACGCAAATTCCACCAGAGGTCGGGACGCTCCTGCAGCGCTTCACGAGGCTATCCGGCCTTAGGGTAAACTGGTCTAAGTCATGTCTCTTCCCCTTTGATCCGGGACTCTCGGACCCCAGGATTGAACTGGCCGGAAGTCCCGTTCCGTGGCAGCCCGGCACATTTAGATACCTAGGCATCAGAATCTACCATCGCGAGGAAGACCTGCTTGAGGGCAACCTCGCAAAAGCGGTGTCCTCGGTAAGGTCCCAGATGTCGTTCTGGAGGACACTGACGTTATCGGTAGCGGGCAGGATAGCACTCCTGAAGATGGTCGTCCTGTCGCGCCTCATATATTTTTTCTCCAACCTCCCACACTATGTTCCTCAGGGCTTCTTTAGGGCTCTGGAAACTGGGTTGAGAGACTTTATCTGGAACGGTGGCCAATGTAGAGTCGCCCTGAGGAAGCTGTACCTTCCACCTGACTTGGGCGGCCTCGCAGTCCCTAACTTAGAACATTACTACCTGGCGGCCCAACTCCAGTGGATAGCCAGATGGCTGGCAGAGGCGCAGCTGACCGACACAGCTTCAGAGGGTGGTCCTTGGTCACTACTGCAAATCCAACATCGGTTTCATCCGCTCACACGAGCACCAATTCCATGACAGTTGTTCCTCAAAGTCGCCCATAAATGCTTTCATAGATCCCTTCAACTGACGAGATAGGTGACCCCTTTTGCACCAGCCCTGGCACTGGCGGGCACGCCATGCGGCCCCAGGGTAATATCAAACTCGGAACTTCGGACATGGCACGAAGCAGATTTATTCACTTTGGGCGATCTTTATGAAGAGGGCCAGCTGATCCCGTTCACTGGGCTTCGGGACTTGGGACTGCCTCCTGGACAGTTCCTACTATACAGCTCCCTGCTGGGGACCCTGAGGACTGGGTGGAGAGACATCTCAACGGCTCCCCCCACCCACTTGTTGATACAATATCTGCAGTTGCTGGGTCGGAATCGTCGTCTGATAAGTTGGCTTGCAGATGCGTTGCGCAACCACACGCCCCCAGATAGCGGAGCACTGCGCACGGCATGGGAAACAGATGCAGGCGCCCCAATTGCGGAGGCACAGTAGGGTATGGCCCTCTTGGGGCACCTTAACATACCCCGCAACTCCAGATTTCGCCTCATTCAATACTACCTGGTTCATAGGGCCTACCTTACACCAGCCCGAGTGAACAAATACTTTGCGCGTCGCTATGCGGCCTGTCCTAGATGCCAGGAGATTGGTGCAGACTTGTTACATATGGTATGGTCCTGTCCCAGAATGGGCCCCTACTGGCGGGAGGTAGTTGATAATCTGTCGAACTACACGGCCTATCGGATCCCCCTTACCTGGGAGGCAAACATTCTTGGAATATTCCCCAGAAGCAAGCGACATAGAGCAGAGGTACGCTTCACATACCTGGGGCTCATCGTGGCAAAGCGGCTGGTGACTCGTAGGTGGAAGTCACCGGACCCGCCGCCCGTGCAGGCATGGAAACGCTCTCTTGAGGTGTGGGCAGGGGCAGAGGAGGGGCATTGAGGAGGGAGGAGGTGCTGGGTCTGCGCCAGTTCCCGCTGTCCACTAGCTGGGAAGAAATGATGATAAGATTGCAGGACGAGGGCGGGAATCCCGATGAGGGAGGCCTGGACTAGTACCCCTGAATGCCACTGGGGGGGTGCTGCACCCCGCTAGGAGCTTAGATGAGTAAATGGAGGAGCCTTTGTGCCCCACTAGAAGATTGCAAGACATAGTCTACTACGCTTTGCACCCGACCTCACTCCCTTGCTGACATGTTTAAATGAAGTAATTTAACCCCCCCTGTTTAATCCGAAAGCAAATACGAGAAAATAATACGGTAATTATTCGCAACCAGCAGTTGTTTACAGTTCACACGGTTAGTTCACATAGTGTTAACGACATCTGTCTACTCAACAATGACACCTAAACACAGGAATCTCAGTTTGTAAAAGCATTGCATAAGTGAAGGTTACTAAACGACTTGCTTACCTCCTTGATGTTGAGCTCTCTGCCTCACGTTAGACTCGCAAGACATACTAAGTAAAGTCAGTCGAATACTTTAAAGAGACAAACACAGATGGTCTCAACCTGCAGACGACATGGAGCTGAGACTAAACACAGGAGTGACTGGCATGGTACAAGATAGATTATACAAAATGTAATGGCATGTAATAATGATACTGAACAGTGCTTAATAATGCTGTGACCGCATAACGCACTGACCTCAAAACTCTTATGATTCATGCATACCTTGTAATGTTGTAAAACTTGAAAAAACTGATTTATGAAAAAACAAAATGACTTGATACGTCCTGATTTTTCAAGTAAATTTTGGACAATTGAACATACACGCATTGTAGGAAGTTGGCTCTGTATATACTATTTCAAAGTAAGAAATAATGTGCACAGAGTCCAAGGGTTCCCCTTAGAGGTAAAATAGTGGCAAAATTAGATAATTCTAATGCTCTATTTTGTGGTAGTGTGGTCGAGCACTAGACTTATCAGAGGGTAGTGTTAAGCATTTGTTGTACACACACAGGCAATAAATGAGGAACACACACTCAAAGACTTACTCCAGGCCAATAGGTTTTTATATAGAAAAATATATTTTCTTAGTTTATTCTAAGAACCACAGGTTCAAGATTTGCAGTAAACACTTTAAATGCAAGGTACTTCACTTAGATACTTTAGGAACTTTGAATAAAAGCAATATCATATACAGTCTTTGTAAAAATGACAATAAGCTATTTTCAAAGCGGACACAGTGCAAAAATCAACAGTTCCTGTGGGAGGTAAGTAAAGGTTAGATTAGGAGGTAAGTAAAACACTTACAAGTCTCAGTTATGGGGCATAGGCAGCCCACCGTTGGGGGTTCAGGGCAACCCCAAAGTTACCACACCAGCACCTCAGGGCCGGTCAGGTGCAGAGGTCAAAGAGGTGCTCAAAACACATAGGCTCCTATGGAGAACAGGGGTGCTCCGGTTCCAATCTGCCAGCAGGTAAGTACCTGCATCCTCGGCGTGCAGACTAGGGGGGTTTTGTAGAGCACTGGGGGGGGACACAAGTAGGCACACAAAACACACCATCAGCGGCACAGGGGCGGCCGGGTGCAGTGTGCAAAGCAGGCGTCGGGTTTTAGATAGGAAACAATGGAGGGACCCAGGGGTCACTCTAGCGGTGCAGGCATGCACAGGGGGGCTTCTCGGGACAGCCACCACCTGGGCTAGGCAGAGGGTCACCTGGGGGTCACTCCTGTGCTGAAATTCGGTTCCTTCAGGTCCTGGACGCTGCGGGTGCAGTGTTGGTTCCAGGCGTCGGGTCCCTTGTTACAGGCAGTTGCGGTCAGGGGGAGCCTCTGGATTCTCTCTGCAGGTATCGCTGTGGGGGATCAGGGGGGTCGTCTCTGGTTACTCACGGGCTCGCAGTCACCGGGGAGTCCTTCCTGAGGTGTTGGTTCTCTGAATCTCAAGCCGGGGGCACCCGGTGCAGAGTGAGAAGTCTCATGCTTCCGGCAGGAAACATGCAGTCTTGGAAAGTTGCTTCTTTGTTGCAAAGAACTAGCTGGTTTTGAACAGGGCCGCTGTTCACAGGAGTTTCTTGGTCCTTTAGTCCAGGGCAGTCCTCTGAGGCTTCAGAGGTCGCTGGTCCCTGTTGGATGCGTCGCTGGTTGCAGGTTTTCGAAGTTGGAGACAGGCCGGTAGGGCTGGGGCCAAAGCAGTTGTCGTCTTCCTCCTTCTCTGCAGGCTTGTAGGTCAGCAGTCCTTCTTCTTTCTTCAGGTTGCAGGAATCTGATTTCCTGGGATTTGGGGAGCCCCTAAATACTGAATTTAGGGGTGTGTTTAGGTCTGGGAGGGCAGTAGCCAATGGCTACTGTCCTTGAGGGTGGCTACACCCTCTTTGTGCCTCCTCCCTGTGGGGAGGAGGCACATCCCTAATCCTATTGGGGGAATCCTCCAAACTCAAGATGGAGGATTTCTCAAGGTAGGGGTCACCTCAGCTCAGGACACCTTAGGGGCTGTCCTGACTTGTGGGTGACTCCTCCTTGTTTTTCTCATTATCTCCTCCAGCCTTGCCGCCAAAAGTGGGGGCAGTGGCCGGAGGGGTGGGCATCTCCACTAGCTGGGATGACCTGGGGCGCTGTAACAAAAGGGGTGAGCCTTTGAGGCTCACCGCCAGGTGTTGCAGTTCCTGCAGGGGGTGGTGAGAAGCAACTCCACCCAGTACAGGCTTTGTTTCTGGCCACAGAGTGACAAAGGCACTCTCCCCATGTGGCCAGCAACATTTCTGGTGTGTGGCAGGCTGGCAGAAACTGGTCAGCCTACACTAGGAGTTCGATTGGTATTCAGGGGGCATCTCTAAGATGCCCTCTGGGTGTATGTTACAATAAACTGCACACTGGCATCAGTGTGCATTTATTGTGCTGAGAAGTTTGATACCAAACTTCCCAGATTTCAGTGTAACCATTATGAAACTGTGGAGTTTGCGTTTGACAAACTCCCAGGCCATATACTCTTATGGCTAACATGCACTTACAATGTCTAAGGTTTTGCTTAGACACTGTAGGGGCATTGTGCTCATGCACATATGCTCTCACCTGTGGTATAGTGCACCCTGCCTTACGGCTGTAAGGCCTGCTTGAGAGGTGACTTACCTATGCCACAGGCAGTGTGAGGTTGGCATGGCACTCTGAGGGGAATGCCATGTCGACTTAGTCTTTTTCTCCCCACCAGCACACACAAGCTGTGAAGCAGTGTACATGTGCTGAGTGAGGGGTCCCCAGGGTGGCATAAGACATGCTGCAGCCCTTAGAGACCTTCCCTGGCATCAGGGCCCTTGGTACCAGGGGTACCAGTTACAAGGGACTTACCAGAGTGCCAGGGTTGTGCCAATTGTGGAGACAAAGGTACAGTTTAGGGAAAGAACACTGGTGCTGGGGCCTGGTTAGCAGGGTCACTTTCAATCAAAACTTAGTATCAGCAAAGGCAAAAAGTTAGGGGGTAACCATGCCAAGGAGGCATTTCCTTACACACACCCTTCCCCCAAACGAAAGAGGATGAGACTAACCTTTCCCAAGAGAGTCTTCATTTTCTAAGTGGAAGAACCTGGAAAGGCCATCTGCATTGGCATGGGCAGTCCCAGGTCTGTGTTCCACTATAAAGTCCATTCCCTGTAGGGATATGGACCACCTCAACAGATTAGAGTTTTCTCCTTTCATTTGCATTAGCCATCTGAGGGGACTGTGGTCAGTTTGAACTATGAAGTGAGTACCAAAAAGGTATGGTCTCAACTTCTTCAGGGACCAGACCACAGCAAAGGCCTCCCTCTCAATGGCACTCCAACGCTGCTCCCTGGGGAGTAACCTCCTGCTAATAAAAGCAACAGGCTGGTCAAGGCCATCATCATTTGTCTGGGACAGGACTGCTCCTATCCCATGTTCAGAGGCATCTGTCTGCACAATGAACTGCTTAGACTAATCTGGAGCTTTCAAAACTGGTGCTGTGCACATTGCTCGCTTCACGGTGTCAAAGGCCTTTTGACAGTCCATGGTCCAGTTCACTTTCTTGGGCATTTTCTTGGAAGTAAGTTCTGTGAGGGGTGTCACTATTGATCTATATCCCTTCACAAACCTCCTATAGTACCCAGCCAAGCCAAGGAATGCCCTGACTTGAGTCTGGGTTTTTGGAGCTACCCAGTCCAGAATAGTCTGGATCTTGGGTTGGAGTGGATGAACTTGGCCTCCATCTACAAGGTGTCCCAAGTAAACCACAGTACCCTGCCTTATCTCACATTTAGATGCCTTGATAGAGAGGCCTGCTGCTTGCAAGGCCTGCAAAACCTTCTTCAGGTGGACCAGGTGATCCTGGCAGCTGGAGCTAAAGACAGCAATATCATCAAGATAAGCTGCACTAAAGGACTCCAAGCCAGCAAGGACTTGATTCACAAATCTTTGGAAGGTGGCAGGGGCATTCTTTAAGCCAAACGGCATCACAGTAAACTGGTAGTGCCTATCAGGTGTAGAGAATGCCGTTTTCTCTTTTGCTCCTGGTGCCATTCTTATTTGCCAGTACCCTGCTGTCATGTCAAAGGTACTTAGGTATTTGGCAGCACCCAATTTGTCAATCAGCTCATCTGCCCTTGGAATGGGGTCAGCATCTCTCTTGGTGACAGAATTAAGCCCTCTGTATTCCACACAGAAGCTCATCTCTCTCTTGCCATCTTTGGTGTGAGGTTTGGGGACCAAGACCACTGAGGTAGTCCAGGGACTGTCAGAGTGCTCAATCACTCCCAACTCCAGCATCTTGTGGACTTCCACTTTGATGCTTTCCTTAACTTGATCAGACTGTCTGAATATTTTGTTTTTGACAGGCATGCTGTCTCCTGTGTCCACATCATGGGTACACAGGTGTGTCTGACCAGGGGTTAGGAAAAAGAGCTCAGAAAACTGCTGGAGGACTTGCCTGCAGTCAGCTTGCTTTTGGCCAGAGAGGGTGTCTGAATAGATCACTCCATCTACTGTGCCATCCTTAGGGTCAGTGGAGAGGAGATAAGGGAGAGGTTCACTCTCTGCTTCCTGGTCCTCATCTGTAACCATCAACATGTTTACATCTGCCCTGTCATGGAAGAGTTTTAGGCGGTTAACGTGGACCACCCTCTTGGGGGTCCTGCTAGTGCCTAGGTCCACCAGGCAGGTGACCTGACTCTTCTTCTCTAGCACTGGGTAAGGGCCACTCCATTTGTCCTAAAGTGCCCTGGGAGCCACAGGCTCCAGAACCCAGACTTTCTGCCCTGGCTGAAACTCAACCATAGCAGCCTTTTGGTCATACCACATCTTCTGGGGTTGTTGGCTGGCCTCAATGTTTTTACTTGCTTTTTCTATGTACTCTGCCATCCTTGATCGTAGGCCTAGTACTTATTCCACTCTATCTTGTTTAGGCTCATGGAGAGGTCTCTCCCAGCCTTCTTTTACAAGAGCTAGTGGTCCCCTAACAGGATGGCCAAACAGAAGTTCAAAGGGAGAAAACCCTACTCCCTTCTTAGGCACCTCTCTGTAGGTGAAAAGCAGGCATGGCAAGAGGACATCCCATCTCCTTTTGAGTTTTTCAGGGAGCCCCATGATCATGCCCTTCAATGTCTTGTTAAATCTCTCAACAAGACCATTGGTTTGTGGATGGTATGGTGTGGTGAATTTGTAAGTCAACCCATACTCATTCCACATATGTTTCAGGTAAGCTGGTATGAAGTTGGTACCTCTGTCAGAAACCACCTCCTTAGGAAATCCCACTCTGGTAAAAATACCAATGAGTGCTTTTGCTACTGCAGGGGCAGTAGTGGACTTAAGGGGAATTGCCTCAGAGTACCTAGTAGCATGATCCACTACTACTAGGATATACTGAATCCCTGATGCTGTGGGAGGTTCAGGTGGACCCACTATATCCACTCCCACTCTTTCAAAGGGGACCCCCACCACTGGAAGTGGAAGGAGGGGGCCTTTGGATGGCGACATGTCTTACCACTGGCTTGACAGGTGGCACAGGAGGCACAAAACTCCTTTACCTTCTGGGACATATTGGGCCAGTAGAAATGGTTGACTAATCTCTCCCAAGTCTTGGTTTGTCCCAAATGCCCAGCAAGGGGGATGTCATGGGCTAAGATCAGAATGAACTCCCTAAACTCCTGAGGTACTACCACTCTCCTAGTGGCACCAGGTTTGGGATCTCTTGCCTCAGTGTAAAGGAGTCCATCTTCCCAATAGACCCTGTGTGTTCCACTGACAATTCCTTTTTCTTGTTCAGCTGCTTGCTGTCTTAGGCCTTCAAGAGAGGGACAAGTGTCTTGCTCCTTGCACAGATGTTCTCTTGAGGGTCCCCCTGGGCCCAAGAGCTCAACCTGGTAAGGTTCCAGCTCCATGGACTCAGGTCCCTCAGGGGATGGAAGTTCTTCCTCAGAAGAGAGGTTATGTTTCTTTTTCTATGCTGAAGCTGGTTCCCCAGTTTTCTTTCCTTTTCTCTTGGAAGGTTGGGCCATTATTCAAGACTCCAACATTTATTTTTCACCCTGAGCTCTGGACTGTGCCCTAGTCTTGACACACACCAGTTCAGGGATACCTAGCATGGCTGCATGGGTTTTGAGTTCTACCTCAGCCCATGCTGAGGACTCCAGATCATTCCCAAGAAGACATTCTACTGGTATAGCAGAAGAGACTACCACCTGTTTCAGGCCAGTGACCCCTCCCCATTCTAAAGTTGCCATGGGATATACTTTAGTCTGATTGTCAGCACTGGTGACGGGATAGGTTTTTCTAGTCAGGTATTGTCCTGTGGAAACCAGTTTGTCTGTCACCATAGTGACACTGGCACCTGTAGCCCTCAGGGCTTCTACTCTAGTCCCATTAATTAAGAGCTGCTGCCTGTATTGTTGTATGTTAGGCAGCCAGGCAGCAAGTGTGGCTAGGTCCACCCCACCCTCAGAGACTAATGTAGCTTCAGTGTGAACCCTGACTTGCTCTGGGCACACTGTCGATCCCACCTGGAGACTGACTATTCCAGTGCTAACTGGAGTAGTAGTTGAAGTGGAACCTTTCTTGGGACAGGCCTTGTCTCCAGTTTGGTGTCCATGCTGACCACATCTGCGACACCAGGCCTTTTTGGGATCAAAGTTTTTACCCTTGTACCTAAATGAGGATTGTGAAAGGTCTTTGGACCCACCCTCCTGTGCAGGTTTTTGGGGCCCTGTAGAAGACTCCTTACTTTTTCCCTTGGATGTCTCAACACTCTTCCCCTGGGGAGGCTTTGTGGCCCCCTTCTTTTGGTCACCCCCTGTGGAAGCCTTGGTCACCTTTGTCTTGACCCAGTGGTCTGCCTTCTTTCCCAATTCTTGGGGAGAAATTGGACCTAGGTCTACCAGATGCTGATGCAGTTTATCATTGAAACAATTACTTAAAAGGTGTTCCTTCATTAACAAGTTATACAGCCCATCATAATCATTTACACCACTGCCATTAATCCAACCATCTAGTGTTTTGACTGAGAAGTCAACAAAATCCACCCAGGTCTGGCTCAAAGATTTTTGAGCCCCACTGAACCTAATCCTGTACTCCTCAGTTGAAAATCCAAAGCCATCAATCAGTGTAGCCTTCATGAGGTCATAGGATTCTGCATCTTTACCAGAGAGTGTGAGGAGTCTATCCCTACACTTTCCAGTGAACATTTCCCAAAGGAGAGCACCCCAGGGAGATCTGTTTACTTTTGTGGTTGCACAAGCCAACTCTAAAGCTGTGAACCATTTGGTGATGTCATCACCATCTTCATATTTTGTTACTATCCCTTTGGGGATTTTTAGCATGTCAGTATTTTCTCTGACCCTATTTATGTTGCTGCCACCATTGATGGGAGCTAAACCCATCTCTTGTCTTTCCCTCTCTATGGCTAGGAGCTGTCTCTCCAAAGCCAATCTTTTGGCCATCCTGGCTAACAGGAGATCATCTTCATTGAGGCTGCCCTCAATGCTTCCAGAGTTAGTGGACTCCCCTGTGGAAGAACCATTATCTCTGACTATCACTTGTGGAGTCGGGGTTTGAGGGACCCTGGCCTCCCTAACTAGGACAGGAGGGAGGGAATCATCCTCCTGCTCTCTAGCTTCCCCCTCTGTAGGGTTATCCTCAGAGGGGTGGTCTCTTGCAAACTCTGCCAAAAGCTCCTGGAGCTTAACTTTGGTAGGGTTTGACCCACTCTTTATATTTTTTAGTTTACAAAGAGTCCTTAACTCTGACATCCATAGATGCAGGTAAGGGGTGAGGTTGAGTTCCTCCACCATCTCTTCTGTGCTAGACATTACTTTTCTAAAAGTTGGGATACTTGTCAAGAATCTAAAACTATTTCTAGAACTTAATCCAAACTTTTACAAAACTTTTAAACTCTAAAAGAAATGCTAGGGGGGCGTGTCCAAGATGGCGGAGCGCTAAGACATGCCCGCCAGCGCTCCGTCGCCTCGACCCATCAAAGAACCTTGCGGCCCATCTGGGGGAAGCCTGGAGGCTCCCCCCGAATCGAGAGGCTCCCCCGGGTGTTCCTTGCCGCTCGGTGGCGGGCAGGTCGGAGCTGCGCTGCTCACGCGGGGAGAGCGGAGTTTGGCCCCAGAGTCGGGGTGGGGCCGCGGAGCGGTGCGAGAGGCGGCCTGGGCCGCGGGATGGGCTCTCCCCCGGCAGCCCTTCTGAGCGTGGCGCCGAGGGATAGGGGGCCCGGGGGATCACTCTGGGCCCCAGAACAACTGGACCGCGCCGCGGCCGCGAGAAGCCTGAGCGCCCGGTAGGAGTGGGGTGCTCCCTAATGTGCCATCGGATCGGGGGCTGCAGACAGGGCCTCCTCACTCTGGGACCTTGGAGTGGGGCCTTGTAGAGGTGCGAGGCCCCGTTAGAAGTTAGGGGCCCAGCTGCTTGGCCCCCGGGCTGCTCCACTCCAACATGTAAACTTTAAATAAGCGTGGGCCTGTATACACGTGGGAAAAGGCATCAGGAGTGGATCTCTGCAGGTGGTGGCTGCTGAGGGTTGGCTCCAGGCGCGGTCTCAGACAGGGGGCATATACAGATCGGCCTCAGACGGAGACCCTGGAGGCCCTGCGGGACTGAACCGGCGAGGCGTGACCAGGCCGGTGCGCCATGGCGACATCAAAATCCAAACATGAGCGCTCAGTGAGGGACATGCTGGCAGGGGCGTGCCTGACATCTGGGACTACGGCAGAGGACTTACCTGGGACGAGGGCCCTGGAGAGTCGGGTGGAGACAGATCCAGAGGAGAGTTCTCCTGTTACAAAGGGCTTTCTGACCTCCTTGTTTGAGTCGTTCCGGGGCGATATCCAAGAGCTGCGTAGGGACATCTCACAGGAGGTGAAGGAGTTACGAGGAGAGGTTACCTCCTTGGGTGAACGTGTATCGCAGCTATAGGATAGTGAGATCCCTCACGATGAAGAGGTGGCGGGGCCTGCAACAGGAGGTAGTCCGCCTCCGAGAGCAGCAGGACCTCCTCCAGATGGCGGTCGAGGATTTGGAAAATCGCTCGAGGCGACAAAATATTCGTATTAGAGGGTCTTCGGTTGGTGCTGAAAAGGAGGACATTGGGCGCTCGGACGAGACACAGGAGGTGGCCCTGGATCTGGTTCACCGGGTTGGGCGTGCTGGGGTCCCTGGAGACCGCCCGCCGGACATCCTAGTCTGTCTCCATAATTTTGTTCTTAAAGAAAAGATTTTACAGCGGGCCCGCAACCTTCAGCATGTACTCTTTCGAGGGCATAAACTCCAACTATTTCATGACCTATCTGTGCGGACCTTGCAGAGGCGGAGAGAGTTCAGACCGATCACGGATCACTTGAGAGAGCACAATGTGTCCTACTCCTGGGGCCACCCATTCCGCTTGGTCTTCCGCTGGGAGGAGCAACTCCAGCAAGTGAAATCCGTCTTGGAGGCCAGCCGTGTTCTGGGTCTGGAGGATATAAGCCGGGAGGCGAGCGATGTGGCGATCCTGCCGGTGGGGAGTCCTCCTCGTTGGCGGAGAAAAGAGAAGAAAAGGAAGCTGCAGCGCCCGACGGCCTCGGAGCTGAGGTCAGAGAGAGAATCCGCTTTGAACAGTGTGGCCGCCGGAACTTCAGCCTAGGGTGGACGCCTGGGGGCGCCCGGGATTGCTATTGGCCGCATTGCTAACAACACGCTGATCGTCGAAGAGGGTCGGGCGGCGGGGGCGATGGACCTGGTTACCTGGCATGGTTGGCTATATTGCCCCGTGGAGACTTCACCTCGTGAGGATGGATGACCGAGGATTTCTGTGTTCTATGCACCTGTTGTGCTTATTAGTTGTCTGTTGTTGGGTTTCCCTGCGATACTGGCTCTTTGTAGAGACACCTTCAGGCCTGAGTGCTCTAGATGGTCTAGATCTTTATGTAGGGGGTAGTCCTCTGTCGTGCTCCTGCCTCTTCTGCTTGTTCCCCACAGTAAAGGCTATGACCATTAAATGTATAAGTATAAATGTTAGGGGGCTCAATAACCCTACCAAGGCTAGCCATCCTGTCAGCCTTAGAGAGATCGGGGAGTCATATATGTCTCCTGCAGGAGACGCACCTTGTCTTCAAAGATACTTACTGTATGCGCTCTAAGTGGTTCCCCAGACAGTTCTGGTCTTCGCTACCATCAAAGCATGCAGGGGTGGCAATACTTTTATCGCGCTCATTCCCGGGGGAAGTGATATCAAAATTGCACGAGGTTCCAGGGAGGCTTTTGGCCATGAGGCTTAGACTGGTTTTTTTTTCCTTCACGATCGCTTCCCTATATGCACCTAACTCCCAACAGGAAACCTTCCTACGACAGGCTTTGACTCCGCTGCTCCAATCCCCTGATGGTGCTGTATTGCTGGGGGGCAATTTTAATTTGGTGATGGACAGGGACCTGGATCGTTCAGTCCATCGGTATGGGCAGACGGGGTCTTTGTCAGATGCTGGTCGGCAGTGGTTGAGGAAGTGTGGCCTGGTGGATGTGTGGAGGAGTGCGCACCCCTCGTTGAGGGACTATTCCTTTTACTCATCAGCAACTAAAACATACGCTAGGCTGGATCTTTTTCTGGCAACTCAGGAGCTTCTCCCCAGGGTTAGAGACTCAGCGATTGAGCCGCGGGTCCTGTCAGATCATGCCCCGGCTACAGTTGAGATTTACATGGACTTGGAAAGGGTTGGTGCATCGGGGTGGCGGTTCAGGGACTTGATGCTTCAGAACGGTGCAACGTTAGAGGCGATCCGAAGGGCAATAATAGATTATCTTAGCTTTAACGATGATGGGACAATAAGCATTGCAACGATGTGGGAGGCACTGAAGGCTGTGTTGAGGGGCGAGGTGATGTAGCTTTCGTCTAGGGACAATAAGGCAAGGAGACGACTCAGGAAGGACCTAGAGCAGCGTGTGAGGGTGTTGGAGCATTCTCATAAACACACCGGCGCTCCTAGAATATGGCGAGAGCTCGAGAAAGTGAGGAAGCAGCTTAGGAGGTTGGACTTGGACAGGGCAGAGTATGCGGTAGTCCGCCTCAAACAAAAGTATTATGCAGGAAGTAACAAGTGCGGGAAGCTACTGGCACATAGGTTGAGAGCGCAGCGCGCTGCGTCAATGATAAAAATGGTGCGCTCCCCATCGGGAGCAGAAGCACGTACGAGCGACCAAATAGCGGAGGCCTTTGCGGAATTCTATTGAGGTCTATACAGGGCTGAGGAGCCCGGCACCTTAACTCCAGAATCCTTCTTAGAGGGTATAGCAATTACTCCCTTGACTGTAAGAGAGGCTACCTCGTTGGATCAACCTATAAGTGCAGAGGAGGTTATATCAGCGATCGCTTGGCTGCAGACCGGGAAGTCACCTGACCCGATTGTTTTTCTGCGCTTTTTTATAAATCTTTCTGTGTGGAACTTGTTCCTGTTCTAGTGCGACTCTAACTCCTTTCGTCAAACGGGCGCTCTCACGCCTAGCATGTTAGACGCTACTATGGTGGTTATCCCGAAACCGGGGAAGGACCCCGAGGAATGCGCCTCGTACAGACCGATCTCCCTCCTGAATATTGATGCCAAACTATTTACTGGCATTTTGGCACACCGTCTCAACTATTATATGCCGGGGCTTGTGGATCCCGACCAAGCGGGATTCATACCGCACAGGCAGTGTGGCGATTATACCAAGCGACTGCTCCATCTCTTGGATAAAACCGAACGCTCTCGTAGGGCAGCGCTCTTCCTATCTATCGATGCCAAAAAGGCGTTCGATAGGGTTTACTGGCAATACCTGTTCAAGGTGCTCGAGCGCTTCGGACTGGGTCCGGGCTTCATGGCATGGATTTGCTGCATTTATCAGGTGCCTCGGGCGGCGGTTCGAGTTAATGGGACGCTTTCTTTACCATTCGCTGTCCAAAGAGGGACCAGGCAGGGGTGTCCGCTTTCGCCCCTCCTGTTCGCACTTTACATGGAGCCCATGGCGCAGAAGCTCCGGGACAACCCTCAGATCATGGGCGTGAAGTTTGGGGGGGATGCACATCTCATATCGCTAAACGCGTACGACGTCATCCTTACTCTGGCGGAGCCTATGACCTCACTACCGGGGCTAATGGGTGTTTTAGAGGAATTTGGACAGGTCTTGGGGTTCCGAATGAACATGCTAAAATCGCAGGCTATGGGCAAGTTTATCAGTGCGGAACATCAAAGGGACCAGAGAGCCCGATACCACTTTATATGGTCCTCCTCGGGGCTTCCGTACTTGGGGATTGAGCTGGGCTCCACAGTCGCCCGCACGGCTCGTTGAACTACGCGAAACTAACCAGGGAGGTGCAGCACAACTTAGAGACATGGGGGAGACTCAAATTGTCCTGGTTGGGCAGGGTGTCGGCAGTGAAGATGACCATCCTGCCACATATACTCTATCTGTTTCAGGCGCTCCCGCTGGAGACCACGCCGCGAACGATAGCGACCCTCCAAACGGCGGTTCTAAGATTTATATGGGAAGGGAAGGCGGCGAGGTAACCGCGGCAGGTTCTGTATCGCCCTAAGAGGGAGGGTGGGCTGGCGGTCCCCTGCCTCCTTCGATATTTCCAAGCAGCACAGTTGCGTTTCCTTTTGGAATGGAGCCGACCGTCTTCTGAGAAGCATTGGTGTTTCATGGATCAGGCAGTGGCTGGCTCTCACATATGGAAGGAACCCTGGCTTAAGCGCCGTCATAGAGCGCGGGGGCTGTATATATCCCCGGTCACGGAGGTTTCAATGAGAGTGTGGGATCGGGTGGCCGGCAGGGTGGGTTTGACGACCTTCCCGTCCCCGATGACTCCCCTGGGTGCGAACCCTGATTTTGGTCCGGGCCTACAATCTGAAGCATTGCGTTGATGGTATGAGGGGGGCTGCAAAAGGGTGGGATATTTATTCGATGAGCAGGGGGTTATCCCCTTTGACCAGCTGAGGGAGCTATATGGCCTAACCAAGGCAGACAGGATGATGTACTATCAAATACGACACTGGGCCCTGCTTCCAGCCAATAGGATATTAATAGACAGGCCGTTAACACCGTTTGAAAAATGGATTCTAATGAAAAAGGGCGATAAGCGTGTGGTTTCTGAGCTCTATGCCCTCTTGCAGGGGAGGCCCGCTCACCCAAGACTAAGGGTCAATTGAGATGGGAGAAGGAACGAGAGAGGGAGCTATCGGAAGACGAGTGGGAGAGTGTTTTTATAGGGCGCACCACACAGCTTACAATTCAGCAGGTACAGAGACAGCCTATAAAGTGGCCTCCTCCTGGTATTACACCCCAACAAGGATCCATGCTTGGGACCATAATAAATCTAGCATTTGCTGGAGAGGGTGTGGGGGAGGGGGGTCGCTTGTGCATTTACTACGGCATTGTCCCAAACTATATCGGTACTGGAAGGACATAATAGACACTGTGGACACGGCTTTTGACACTCATATCCCTAGATTTCCTGCGTATATCTTGTTGGGCCTTCCCAATCCTCTCACATTTCCCCTGAGATCATTGAAGGGACGGCAGATGGCTTTAGCCTTAAATGCTGCAATACAGCTGTTGCTATCCGTGTGGGGGACTGAACGGATCCCGACAACAGTCTCGTGGCTACACAAGCTCTGATTTATCCTCGCTATGGAAAAGCTCACCCTGACTTCTCAGCAGCGGAGCGGGGACTTTAAAGAACTTTGGCATCCATACTTACGTATTCTATCCGGGGAGTTTTCAGAGCTGACATGTCCAACTTATTTGAGGGTTCTGAATTTGAATTGAGTGCAGGGGAGTGTACCTTTAAGGAGATGTATATATAGGACCAGAACTATATTGTAAAAGAGCCTGAGATTTTTTGATTCTTGTACTGTCAGCCAGCTGTGGGGAAACATAGTTGTATTGTGTATTGAACCTTCTTCTTTTGTACTGTTTCGCATGGACTAACTAACTAACTAACTATGAGCCTACTGGCAATACTGTGATGTAGTGCATGTGCGATGTTTTATAACTGAAAAATCAATAAACAGATTTGATCCATAAAAGAAATGCTAACAGGGACTTACACAAGGCCCTAACAGGACTTTAAAAAATTTAGCAAAGTAACTCAAATTGAAAAAATCAGTTTCTAATGCCAATTTTTGGAATTTACTTGTGTGATCAGGTATTGGCTGAGTAGTCCAGCAAATGCAAAGTCTTAGACCCCACCGCTGATCCACCAGTGTAGGAAGTTGGCTCTGTATATACTATGTCAAAGTAAGAAATAGTGTGCACAGAGTCCAAGGGTTCCCCTTAGAGGTAGGATAGTGGCAAAATTAGATAATTCTAATGCTCTATTTTGTGGTAGTGTGGTCGAGCAGTAGGCTTCTCAGAGGGTAGTGTTAAGCATTTGTTGTACACACACATGCAATAAATGAGGAACACACACTCAAAGACTTACTCCAGGCCAATAGGTTTTTATATTGAAACATTTATTTTCTTAGTTTTTTTTAAGAACCACAAGTTCAAGATTTACATTAAACACTTTAAATGTAATGTACTTCACTTAGATACTTTAGGAACTTTGAATAACAGCAATATCATATACAGTCTTTGTAAAAATGGCAATAAGCTATTTTCAAAGTGGACACTGCAAAAAGCAACAGTTCCCGGGGGAGGTAAGTAAAGGTTATATTAGGAGGTAAGTAAAACACTTACAAGTCTCAGTCCTGGGGCATAGGCAGCCCACCTTTGGGGGTTCAATGCAACCCCAAAGTTACCACACCAGCAGATCAGGGCCGGTCAGGTGCAGAGGTCAAAGAGGTACCCAAAAGACATATGTGCCTATGGAGAACAGGGTTGCTCCGGTTCCAGTCTGCCAGCAGGTAAATACCTGCGTCCTCGGGGGCAGACCAGGGGGGTTTTATAGAGCACTGGGGGGGAGGGGACAAGTAGGCACACAAAACACACCCTCAGCCGCACAGGGGCAGCTGGGTGCAGTGTTCAAAGCAGGCGTTGGGCTTCAGGTAGCAAACAATGGAGGGACCTGGGGGTCACTCTAGCGGTGCAGGTAGGCACAGGGGGGGCTTCTCGGGACAGCCACCACCTGGGCAAGGCAGAGGGTCGCCTGGGGGTCACTCCTGCACGGAGGTTCGGTTCCTTCAGGTCCTGGCGGGCTGCGGGTGCAGTGTTGGTTCCAGGCGTCGGGTCCCTTGTTACAGACAGTCGCGGTCAGGGGGAGCCTCTGGATTCTCTCTACAGGTGTCGCTATGGGGGCTCACAGGGGTTGTCTCTGGTTACTCATGGCCGCACAGTCACCGGGGAGTCCTCCCTGAGGTGTTGGTTCTCTGAATCTTGAGCCAGGGGCGTCAGGTGCAGAGTGAAAAGTCCCACGCTTCCGGCGGGAAACGTGCAGTCTTTGGAAGTTGCTTCTTTGTTGCAAAGAAGTAGCTGGTTTTGAGCAGGAGCGCAGCTCACGGGAGTTTCTTGGTCCTTTAGTCAAGGGCAGTCCTCTGAGGCTTCAGAGGTCGCTGGCCCCTGTCAGATGCGTTGCTGGTTGCAGGTTTTCGAAGTTGGAGACAGGCCGGTAGAGCTGGGTCCAAAGCAGTTGTCGTCTTCCTCCTTCTCTGCAGGCTTGTAGGTCAGCAGTCCTTCTTGTTTCTTCTCATTTCCTGGGTTCTGGGGAGCCCCTAAATACTGAATTTAGGGGTGTATTTGGGTCTGGGAGGGCAGTAGCCAATGGCTACTGTCCTTGAGGGTGGCCACACCCTCTTTGTGCCTCCTCCCTTTGGGGAGAGGGCACATCTCTAATCCTATTGGGGGAATCCTTCAAACTCAAGATGGAGGATTTCTAAAGGCAGGGGTCACCTCAGCTCAGGACACCTTAGGGGCTGTCCTGACTGGTGGGTGACTCCTCCTTGTTTTTCTCATTATCTCCTCCGGCCTTGCTGCCAAAAGTGGGGGCAGTGGCCGGAGGGGCGGGCATCTCCACTAGCTGGGATGTCCTGGGGCGCTGTAACAAAAGTGGCGAGCCTTTGAGGCTCACCGCCAGGTGTTACAGTTCCTGCAGGGGGAGGTGAGAAGCACCTCCACCCAGTACACGCTTTGTTCCTGGCCACAGAGTGACAAAGGCACTCTCCCCATGTGGCCAGCAACATGTCTGGTGTGTGGCAGGCTGGCAGAAACTGGTCAGCCTACTCTAGGAGTCAGATTGGTATTCAGGGGGCATCTCTAAGATGCCCTCTGGGTGTATGTTACAATAAATTGCACACTGGCATCAGTGTGCATTTATTGTGCTGAGAAGTTTGATACCAAACTTCCCAGATTTCAGTGTAGCCATTATGCAACTGTGGAGTTTGTGTTTGACAAACTCCCAGACCATATACTCTTATGGCTACCCTGCACTTACAATGTCTAAGGTTTTGCTTAGGCACTGTAGGGGCATTGTGCTGCCTGCTAGAGGGGTGACTTACCTATGTCACAGGTAGTGTGAGGTTTGTCGACTTAGTCTTTTTCTCCCCACCAGCACACACAAGCTGTGAAGCAATGTGCATGTGCTGAGTGAGGGGTCCCCCGGGTGGCATAAGACATGCTGCAGCCCTTAGAGACCTTCCCTGGAATGAGGGCCCTTGGTACCGGGGGTACCAGTTACAAGGGACTTACCTGAGTGCCAGGGTTGTGCCGATTGCAGAGACAAAGGCACAGTTTAGGGAAAGAACACTGATGCTGGGGCCTGGTTAGCAGGATCCCAGCACACTTTCAATCAAAACTTAGTATCAGCAAAGGCAAAAAGTTAGGGGGCAACCAAACCAAGGAGGCATTTCCTTACAACGCTTCTGTAAATTTTGTGCGTGTTGTGTTTAGCAGTGTGCAGCTGGCTGCCTCATCCTTTGTGCATATAGGGTTTAATCTTTGTGTGCTTGTGAGTATTTATATTTGTGTAATTGATGAACCATTAGTAAAAGTTTGGGGGAGTTCTTGGCGACATCACTGACAAGTTATTCCAATTCAAATACCCCCCAAGTAGGTCAAGCTCTCTCAAAGGGCTCTTTTACTATTCGAGGAAGGAATTTATGCCCCACCAGTTTGAAAATTCACCAGCCACCACTGCACTCTACGACATGCCACTCCATTCTATGCCACTCCAGTCTACTCTGCTCCATTGTAAGCTATTCCACTCTATTCTATTCCACTCTAGTCCACACAATCCACTGCACGCCACTCCCCCATGACAATCCACTCCACTGTATGAAACTACACACCAATTCATTGTACAACACGCCACTCTACTGTATGACATGCCATTCAACTCTATGCCACTCCACTCTACGCTATTTCACTCTACGCCACTCCAGCCTATTGAACTGTATGTCACTCCACTGTATGCTATTCCACTCTATCCCACTCCATGCTAATCCACGGTATGCAACTCCAGTGTATGCCATTGCGCACTGCACTGTACACTGTTACACTGTATGTAACTCCATTCTGTGCCACTCCACACTATTCCACTGTAGGTCACGCCATTGAATACCACTCCACTCTACGACACAGTACTCCACTCTACGCCGTTCCATTTTACAACACGATACTCCACTTTATTCTACTCTATGACACTTTTCACTCTATGCCACTCCGGTCAACCCCATTCCACGAATTCAACTCCACTCTATGCTGTTCCACTCCACCCGACTCCACTACATTCTATGCCATTCCATGCTATTCCACTGTCTGCCACTCCACTCTACACCACTCCAATCTACGGCACTACAATGTATGACACTTCACTCTACTTCGCTCTGCAACCCTCTATGCCCCTCCACTCCGCCACACTATATGTCACTGTATAACACTCTACCGTACAACAGTCTACTCCAGTTTTAGTCAGTGTATGACACTCTACTCCACTCTATGCCAACTCAACTCCCTCTATGCCACTCCACCCCAGTTTATTGCGCTGCACTCTATGACACAGTACTCAATTCTACACCAGTCTATGCCACTCAATTCTAACAGAGATTACAGAACTCTACTCAACACCACTTCACAACACTTTAATCTAGTCCACTCGACTACACTCTAGGACACTTTCCGACACACCACTCCAGTCCACTGTATGACATGCCACTCCACTTTGACACTTTACTCCACAATATAATATGCAACTCCACTATTCTACACTCCACACAACTCTACAACATGCCAATCCACTCTATCACACTTTACTCCACTCTATTTTACAGCACTCCACACTTTATCTCACTCTGTGTCACTGTGCAACACTTCTCTCTAAGCTGCTCGACTCTACAATACTCTACTCTACGCACTCCACTTGACAAGACTCTACTACACTGTATGTCAATCTACGACACTCTGTGCTCCTACACTACAACACTCTACTCCACTGTATGCCACTCTACGATACTCTACTACACTCTACGTAGCTCTTTGTATGCCACTCTACCCCACTTTATTCCACTCTATGACACAGTACTCCACTCTATGCCATTCAACTCTGTGAAACTTAATGCCAATCCACTCTACTCAACTGCACACTACCCAACTGTACAACATTCTTTTCCACTGTATGCCACTCCACTTCACAAACCTTTCCGACACTCTATGACGTGCCGTTCCACTCTACTGTGCAACACACTATTCCAATTTATGACACTTTAATTGTTTAATTGACTATGCTATACCACTCTATCACATGCCACCGCACTCTAGGACACTTTACTCCACTCTACACTATGCCACCCCACAACCATATACCCAACTGTACATCACTGTACGACACTCCATTGTACTCCATTCTATGACACTTTCCTGCACTCTACTACATGCCCCGCTAGTCCACTGTATGATACTCCACGACACTTTACTCCACTATATAAAACACCACTCCACTTTACTCCACAACACTCTAACATGCCAATCCACGCTATCATACTTTACTCCACTCGGCTTACACCACTTCATTCAACTCCATTCCACTTCACCTCACTCTATGCCACTGTATGACACTCCTCTCTATGTCACTCTACTCTACAACAGTCTATTCCACTCTATGCAGCTCCACTCTACAAGACTATACTACATTCTATCCCCTTCATTCCACATACAGCACTCTATTCCACTGTACAACACTCTACTCCATGATACTGTTCCCCACTCTACGCAACTCTCTGTATGCCACTCCACCCTACTTAATCCCACTGTACTCTATGACATTGTACTCCACTCCATGCCACTCCACTCTGACAGTCTAGTCAACTGTACACCACTCAATTGTATAACACTCTAGTCTACTGTATGCCACTCCACTCTTCTACACTTTTCAACACTCGACGACATGCCAATGCACTCTACTGTACGACACACTACTCCAGTTTATGACACTTTACTTGACTCTACAGTACGCCACCACACAACACTGTACTCAGCTGTATGTCCCTGTATGACACTCCACTCTACTTCATTCTGATACTTTGACACGCCACTCTACTCCACTGTACGATATGCCACTTTACTCTGACACCTTTACACTTTACTCACTATATATGTCACTTCCCTGTACTACACTCTACGCCACTCTACAACATGCCAATCCACTCTGTTACACTGTACTCGACTGTGCATTATTCCCCTTCACTTGATTCCACTGTACAAGATTCCACTACACACTCTATGCCACTCTACTTCAATCTATGCCCACACAATCCACTGTACAAGCTCTACTCCACTAGTTGCACTCTACAATATTGTACTCCATACTACACAACTCTCTGTATGCCCCTCCACCCCACTTTATTCCACCCTACGACACAGTACTCTACTACTTCGTGGTACACCACTACACTCTATGCCATTCGACTCTATGACACTCTACCACACTCTACAACATTCTTCTCAACTGCACACTACTGAACTGTACAACACTCTACTCCACAACACTTTCCAATACTCTATGACACAACACTTAACTTTACTACCCCAATTTATGACACTTTACTCAACTCTAAGCTACGCCACTCTACGACAAGCCATTACATTCTAGGACAATTTACTCCACTCTACATCATGTGACTCCATTCTACAACATTTTAGCCAACTGTATGTCACTGTACTACACACTCAAATGTACAACACTATACTATCTGTATGCATCTTCCATCCACAACACTCTACCCCCACTTTAGGCCGATCCACTCTATTACACTGTATGACTCTCTACGACATGACACGTCACTCTACTACATGACATGGCACTCCACTCTACATCACAGTCCACCGTATTCTAGGACACGCCACTGGACGAGACTCCACTTCCACCCTACTCCACTCTATGCCACTCCACAACACTCTACCACACTCTTTCATAGGCTACTTGAGAACATTCCACTCGACGACACTCATCTGAACGGCACATCACTGTATGACACTATATTGTATGACTCTCCACTCTATGACAGTCCACTCCACTCTATGATACACCCCTTCACTCTAAGCCACTACACTCTAGAAGACTTTATGCCCCTCCACTCTACAACACTCTACTCCACTTTATGCCAGTCTATGACACTCTACTCCACAACACTCCAATATATACCCCTCCACTCTACCACACTCCACTAAGACAATCCACTCTACGACACTCCACTGTTATGAGAATCTACGCCACTCTGCTCTACGACACTCCATTTGACAACACTCCACTGTATGACACTGTATGATACTTTACAATATTATACTCCACTCTAAGCCACTCTACTCAATGAGATGCCACTTCCCAACACTCCAGTCGATGACACTCCACTGTGTGACACTTGACTCTACTGTATGACATGCCCCTCCACTGTACAATACAACACTCCATTCCACTGTACGACATACTATGCCACTCATCTTAATAACACTTTACTCCACCGTAAGCTACAATACTCCACTCAGCTCTAGGACACTCCGCTTTATGACACTCATCCACGGTAATTTAGGACACTCCACTTAAAGACACACCACTCGAATGTACTATTTAAAACACCTTTATTAAAAATTGAAATTCAATGATAAAAACAAAAGTTAAGGATAAGTTATAGTTAGGAAAACTTTATTCATTCTTTCTATACAAACTAAACTCAAAGTACACAAAGATTAGAAATTCTAAGTTATAGTTATATCTTAAATGTATAATTTATGCACAATGTACAAATTACTATAA